>NC_060064.1:6722265-7425265 GCF_020283565.1 Trifolium pratense
ACTTCAAATATATTCGTTTTCATAATGTTAACAGCAAGGTTTCGTGGTGTAGTTGGTTATCACGTCAGTCTAACACACTGAAGGTCTCCGGTTCGAGTCCGGGCGAAGCCAGTTTTTTGCCGATTTTATTTCCTTACCATTGACAATTTAGTTTCCATCTTCGGACAAGTGAAAACCATATTAATTTTTCAATCCTGTCAATTTTTTTTTTTTACAGCCACCACGATTATAAATCACAGCCCAATTTATTTCAAATATGGTTTTTTTGTTGATGATATATTCTGTCAAAACAACAATAATAATAATAATAATAATAATTTTTCTATACTTTTAATTTCTCAACATTGCGTCAGTTCAATAACTCATTCAATTAAAATTTTATCAAAAACATCTTTTAATTAATTTATGGTACTAATTTGTTTTTTTTGACATATGGTACTAATATGTTTGAATAACTCAAAAATTGTATCATGGTTCAGTGACAAAAATTTCAGTTTTGTCATGTCTCTTGGTTCATAGTTTTATCCAGTATCAGAAGCAGTTTTAAAATCAAATACAGTACAAACTGAAGTTGTCTTGTTCAATCTTTTATTTTTTAGCAGATTAAACAATCCATAAACTTAAAAAAAATTCTAATATAAAAAGTATTCAGCATAAATAAATATTAAAAAATACAAGTATTAACTATTTATTATCTAAAGTGATAGATTTTTTTAATATTTTCAGAATCTTGTTTCTCTTCTCTGAAGCTACTAGGTTTGGTCTAGTGGTGAGGGATTTGGGTAAGTATGTTATAAGTCCTGAGTTCAATTCTCAGCTCATTGTAAACAAAAAAAAATCTCTTCCTCTTTTTAGTCTTTTATAGATAGATATAAAAAAAAACTAGTCCTTTATTTTTAATATTTAACTGATATTTTAAAAATTGTTACCGGTCGTTTGATTTCTGTTTAATTCTTTTTTTTGAGTTTCGATATTCTCTTCTATAAAAAACAAAAAAAAGAGAGCCTACAAATAATATAGAAAATGAATCTTATAATGATAAGAGATAGAGGTACTATAGTATAATATAGTAAGAGTGAATAATAACTCTTTATTTCCTTAAAAAAAACTCTTTATTTAAATGTTTACCTAACCACTAGAACCAAACTCATAGGGAATAATCGAATATAAAAGAGGCAAGAGGGGTATCTCTACCCTCCACGCCAAAAGATTCTCAAGTTGTTTGACATATGTTATCATAAGTATCTTGAGATTCAACCTTCCTATATAATTATTTCTTTAAGAAATATTTTCTTTTGATCTTTTTTTATAATAGACAATTTTTTTTTTAATATTGACTCTCTAGTTTTTAGGAAATGAGGATCTAATAATTCAGAGTTCAGCTGCGAGGTAAGTAAAGTTTGACCAACAATTATTTCCACCAACATCGAATCTGGATTCTCTCGAACAATTCATCTTAAGAGGAACTTATTAACCACTTGAGCTCAATGTCTTAATTATCAATTTACCTTTTTAAATTGATAAGTTCAATCGTCTCTAGAAAGGATAAGACGAGTGTATTCCTTAAACACAATGAAATCAATAGTATTATACTATATGTATATATATGTTCCAAATTTTATCTTATTTTGTTTTCTCTTTGGTTCCAACATATCTAAATTGTATTTTGTGTCAAATACAATGTGCAACTTTTGTGTTTCGAACACCTTTTTCCCTTCATGTGAAGACAAGTACTCTTAGAAGTCTTACATTGGATTGAGATATGATATAAATAGTCTTTATAATTGTAGTGCAAATCTTAACTCTCAAGCTAACTTTTGTAATTGAGTATAAGTCTTCCAAATTCTAATAAGTAGTATGCAACTACAAGCTCTTGTGTGTTTTGTTAATAAGACTATTATCTTATATGTGCGGAATTTTCATTGTCATTTAATAGAGACCGAAAAGATTAAACCAAAATCAAACTCGTGAGTCATAACTACTTTTTTTAGCGTTCAAATATCTTTATCACTTAGAATAATTTGTTCTCTATATTCTAAGCTAAAACATAGCAATAATATACTACCGTACACTTTTATCTATTTTAAAATTTAATTTATTTTTTGTAGAGAAATTTAATTTAATTTTAAAATAATGTTTAGAGTGAAGACAAATAGGTCAAACGAAACCTTTTAGCTATGGTTGTCTGCCAACTGGTGAAGATGCCATCTCCTAGGAATATTCATGTAAGCTGGCCGGCTTTAAATATTAGCACATGATAATGCATTTTTAATTTTTGATAACTGCATCATGCATATTTTAAAAATACAAATTTTAACTCTTGTGGAACAAAAATTGATTAACTATGCATTAAACATGTACTTGTTTATGCACGACACTATAACCTAGCTAGTGATAAAAGAGGAACCAAAAACTAGCATCATGCAAATGAGTTGTTCACAAATAAAAAACCATGGAATCTATTTCACAACATACTCTTCATATTACTCTCCTACTCTTATCTTTCTTTATATTCTTCTTCCTCCTCAATCATCGTAGAAAAATCTCGGCCACCAAGCGCCGTCTTCCACCCGGACCATCGGGATGGCCCGTATTTGGAAACATGTTCCAATTGGGAGAAATGCCTCACCGCACACTCACAAATCTAAGACAAAAATATGGTCCAATTTTATGGCTCAAAATAGGTTCAATAAACACTATGGCAATACTCTCAGCCAAAGAAGCCACAACATTTTTCAAAAACCATGACCAAAATTTTTCAGACCGAACGGTAATCGAAACTATGCGTGTCCATAATTACAACAAATCTTCCTTAGCTTTAGCTCCTTACGGATCTTACTGGCGGCTCATGCGCCGCCTAGTAACAGTCGATATGTTAGTTATGAAACGCATTAACGACAGCATTTCGGTTCGTCGTAAATGCGTAAATGACATGCTGACGTGGATTAACAAAGAAGCAAATGAGTTAGAACATGGTCATGGACTTCATGTTTCACGTTTTATTTTCTTCATGAGTTTTAACTTGTTTGGAAATTTAATGTTGTCACGTGATTTGTTTAATATGGAATCTGAAAATGGGTCTGAATTTTTTGATGCTGTTATGGGGATGATGGAGTGGACAGGACATGCTAATGTGTCTGATTTGTTTCCTTGGTTGAGGTGGTTGGACCCACAAGGATTAAGGAGAAAAATGGATAGAGATATGGGAAAAGCGATTAAATTTGCTTCCACGTTTGTGAAAGAGCGTTTGGAGAATGAGGTAGAGCATGATGATGAGAAATCAAGGGATTTCTTGGATGTCTTGCTTGATTTCCAAAAAAATGAGAACCAAGAAGCAGCTAAGATCTCAGATAAAGATCTCAACATTTTCATCTTGGTAATCCTACAAATTAATTACACGATTTTTCATATAAACATGCTTATCTCATACATAAATGATATCTCATATTTTCATGGATTTGAATCCTCTCAAATTTATTTTACACTGTGAATTATAATGTTAGATTATTAGAAATATTTCATCGAGTATATTAATATAATTTGGTTGATTATAAAATGTGACGGTATTCAGGAAATATTCTTAGCTGGGGCAGAAACAACAAGTAGCACAATTGAATGGGCTATGACGGAGCTTTTAATCAACAATGATTGTATGTCGAAGGTTAAAATAGAGCTTAATTCAGTAGTTGGGGCAAAAGATGTTGAAGAGAGTGACATAGACAATCTTCCTTATCTACAAGGTGTTGTTAAGGAAACATTAAGGTTACATCCTCCGATTCCACTACTTGTCCCACGAAAAGCAGTACAAGACACGGAATTCATGGGATACTTCATACCGAAAGACACACAAGTTTTTGTGAATACGTGGGCAATTGGAAGAGATCCAGATGCTTGGGATGAACCATTGGTTTTTAAACCCGAAAGGTTTTGTGATTGTGATAGCAAGAGTTACAAGACCGATTATAAAGGACAACATTACGAGTTTATACCATTTGGAGCTGGAAGAAGAATGTGTGCGGGTGTGCCTTTGGCACATAGAATTCTTCACCTTGTTTTGGGATCTTTGCTTCATCGATTTGATTGGGAGCTTGATAGCAATGTTACACCTTTAACTATGGACATGAAAGATAACCTTGGTATAACCATGCGAAAGTTTGAACCATTGCTTGCTGTGCCCAAATTAGTTGTTGGTTCTTAAATTAATCATTAATTTTTAATGTTTTATTGTATAAATAAATGCTATTGGCACATTTTTGTGCTTGTATATCAAAAAATGTGATACTATCCATCTATATATGAATATGAAAATCTTCAATTATTGAAAATAGGATTATTCTTAACAAATGACATATGCTATGTTTGCTAAAAAGTATAAGTCAACAGATTATAAACTAGCTAATACGATAATTAACTACTTGATTTTTTCAATTTCCTCATGAAGACAGTTGTAACTTGTAAGGAAAACAATCAACACTATTAAATAAGTAAAAGAAAGAAAAAGTTGGCTTCGCCCGGACTCGAACCGGAGACCTTCAGTGTGTTAGACTGACGTGATAACCAACTACACCACGAAACCATATTGATGTTGTTCTTTAAAGACTATATTACTTAATAGAGTTTGGAGTACGTACCTATTTTAATGGAAGTAAAGGTATGATGTATCAATATCATGTTATATTGTTATGTATTCCGTATTCCTCTAGAAACAAATAGACTAATTATTATTGTGAGTAAATAGAACTGGAGAGGACTATAATCAACTAAAACTGTAGTATTCTGCTAAAAAGACCTCATATGTTGTTTGTAATAAAATTTAGGTCCAAATTGTTAGAAGTGTAAAGTTGAAGAAACCAGCAATAAAGAAGTCATTCTAAATTTGAGCTACAACACTATTCATGTTTTGACTATTCATGAAAGCAAAATATCAAATGCTTTTAAATTTGGACGCCAATCTCGCCTCCAAATTTGTAGAAAAAAAAGCTGAAACAATTGCTTCACTTTTTGCATCATATCATGGTAGTTGAAATGCCATGGAAGGCTTAAAATACATAATTGAGATGTCAACAAGTACCACACCACCAATGTACCATGACCCCATTATTCATGTACACAATTAACTGATTAAAATTATATTCTTTGGTTTATAACCCTCTGGCTCCTAGGGGAAGGGACCCTAGTAGTCCAGAGTTCGACCACGAGGTGAGTAAAACCTGGCCAAAAAATTGTTCCACCCAGGAATCGAACCCGAGATTATATTATAGAGTTGAGTTTAATTTAAAACATAGTTTTAATTTTAAATTTATCGTTCCAGTTACTTTAGCTAATCAGTGAACAAATGTTTTCATGAAATTTAAGCTTGAATTCCAGTCATGTTCCTTGCATTTACATTTTAATCATTGGATTCGATAGCTTATCTATAGGGTATGATGTGAAATAAAAAGCTTTGCTTGCTGTTGACTTAAAGTTGAGGACCTCTTTTTTCTTTACATCACATGAAAAAGAGAAGCAGCAGCAGACAAAACCAAATAATGAATCACTTTAGTTAGTTTGGTGAAAGCCTTTAAAGTTTGTCCATGGAATTGATAAATCAAGTACATCCAGGCAAGATTAATTAGAATTTTGATTTTTTGTACAAGTAATTTTACACTCACTTTATATTATTTACTCTCTTCCGTCTCATATATAAGCAAATTTTTCACTTTTTAAGTTCATTCAATTTTGGACCAAATATATTAATTATCAAATGAACTTAAAAGTGAATATCTGCTTATATACGAGATGAGGTCGGATGAAGTATATGTATATACTATAATTCTTTTCCATTATATATGCCCTATCATCTTTCTTTATAAGTGGTGTAACTTTGCAAGTGGAGGTGTAAAAGGGAACTATGGAAGCTGTATAGGAGAGGAATGTAATGTGAAAAAAATCATGTCTTCTTATCTGATTTATTTATTTATTTATTTATTTATTTATTTATTTATTTATTTATGTTTCTCTTCATAAATATAGGTGTGATTATGTTAAGCCTTACGTAGCAATTATCTACATACTATAAACTTTTGAAATTACATGATTCAAATATAAACAGAGGAATAAAAGACTATGGTTGTTATGTAGTACAGTATATCATGAATTCATAAGTAATAAAACTTAGAAGAAAATCATATTGATAATGCTCTACAATCCATGACCTATAAGTCAATGCTTCAAGGTAACTTGCAATCTAAAATTCAAAGAGTTTTCTCTGAAAAACATGCAAGGGTTTAAGTTTGGACCATTCTGTTTCAACTGCTTCTTTCAACCCCACAACCACAAGGTTTCAAAAAAGGGAACGTACCGATAAGGATAATAAGAGGCATGTACTAATGTACTATGTAATGTAGCATAAACCCAATTCCAATTTTTAGTTTTATTATTTTGAGAACTATCACACTTGCTTAAAGAGAATAACTGTTTAATGTGGACCTCATGTCTTATATAAATTGGATCAAGATTCTCTGCAGTCGGAAATCACAAAGTTACACGCTGTTTTAGATCTCATCCGTCCATTTCAGATCGGTCGGTTCATATTAAATCTATACAAAATCAGTCCAAATCAATCTGAACCATTCAGATTAGATCGGACGGTCCTTGTTTAAAACAGCGTGAAACATTTACTGCAGGAAATCCAATTCCATATAAATTGGTTCTGCATGACCAAATTACCAAGGAAATATGTCATTGTTTAAAAGGGTGGTGGCATTAATCTATTGAGTAAGTAGGAAAAGAAGGATTTTCTAAATGTAGTTGTTAACAACCAACCCTTTTACATTTTCCTAGTATTATGAATTTGAAATTTAGACGACACCAAATTTGGTTAAACCTTACCAAAATACTCTGAACACATAAAAATTTCAAATTGGAGAACCATTTGACTCAGGGTCTATTATATTAGTATTAATAATTTAATACTATATTAATCTCTGTTCTTAGGTATAATTATGTTATCTAAATTCATCCTACATAGCATTATTTTTTCCCTCTTTAGCTTAACAAGACAAACAAAACAAAAAGTAGAATACTGTCACTCATTCTATTCATCTGATAGAGTAGAAAACAGCAATCATACAGACGACAATCTCCTTCCAAATCCCATAATCAGCTGCCACCTTTAATCATCATATTCCCCCAAATGACCAATCCTAATTACCTTACCAACATATAATAAATAACATGTGCATTACAATGCTTTTTCTCAATCATCACTTTCTCTCATAATCATGCCACATTTTCTTCCTCACTCAAATTCTCAAACACTACTTTCTTCACTCTTCACCTTTAAATGTACTAAAACATAAAACACACCATTGTTCCCTCTCTTCTCACACCATAACATGAACACAAAAACACTAGCATTACCCTTAACCTTAACCTTAGTAGTATTTCTATGCACATTACCATCATTAACACAAAGTGCACAACAAAATGATACCCATGCCCTCACCGAATTCCGTCTCAAAACGGACTTCCACGGCTACCTTGTCAGTAATTGGACTGGCGAGGATGCCTGCAACGCCGCATGGCGCGGCGTTGAATGCTCCCCGAACGGCAGAGTTGTAGCTCTCTCCGTTCCTTCCCTTAATCTCCGAGGTCCCGTTGATTCTCTCTCGACGCTAATCTACTTACGCTTCCTTGACCTACACGATAACCGTTTAAACGGAACCATTGTTCCTCTTTTAAACTGCACTGATCTTGAACTTCTCTATCTCTCACGCAACGACTTCTCCGGCGAGATACCACCGGAGATATCATCGTTACGGTTTCTTATCAGACTCGACATCTCTGATAACAATATCCACGGTAAAATCCCTAAAGAAATATCAAAATTGAATCATCTCCTCACTCTCCGGTTACAGAACAATGAACTCTCCGGCGAAGTTCCCGATCTTTCTTCTTCCCTAAACAATCTCAGAGAACTCAACATCACCAACAATGAACTCCAAGGACACTTACCAGACGCAATGGTTACCAAATTCGGTAACAAAAGCTTCTCCGGTAACGACGGTCTTTGCGGATCGAGTCCGTTACCGAATTGTTCCGTCACCGGAACTCCTCATCCACCTTCCGATGATGCTGGTTCCGAAATCGTTCCTTCAAACCCTAGCTCAATCCCAAAAACTAGTAACAGTACTCACGGTATAATTCCATCTGAAACTCCGAGAAAACGGAAAATGTTGAGTCCGGGAGGAATTGTGGCAGTTGCGGTGGCGGTTTCCGTGGTTTTACTGATGGCGGTTTCTTACACGGTGGCGCAATGTTGCGGAAGAGGAAGATCTAATTCAACGGTTGGGATGGATAGTGAGATTGGTAAGAGAAAAAGTGATAGTAGTAGTGGAAGCGAGAAAAAAGGGTACCGTGGAAATAGTAATAATGGGGGTGTAGATAGAGATAGTGATGGAACAATAACTGAAACAGAGAGAAGTAAATTAGTGTTTTTTGATAGGAGGAATGAGTTTGAGTTAGAGGATTTGCTAAAAGCTTCAGCAGAGATGCTTGGGAAGGGTAGTTTGGGAACTGTTTATAGGGCTATTCTTGATGATGGATGTACTGTTGCTGTTAAGAGACTTAAGGATGCCAACCCTTGTGATAGGAACCAGTTTGAACAGTATATGGATGTTGTGGGGAAGCTTAGACACCCTAATGTTGCTAGACTTAAAGCTTATTATTATGCTAAGGAAGAAAAGCTTTTGGTTTATGATTATCTTTCCAATGGAAGCTTGCATGCTCTTCTTCATGGTTTGTTTAATCTAAAGCCCTCTTTACCTTTTAGTTTTCAATTTAGTGATATAATTAAGTGTATGTTTGGTATAAGTGAGTGTGCCAGAATGATGATAACTCAGCGTGATTGTGACATATCCACTATAATAGCAAACATAGGCTAAGAATACTAATTAATTGTATGGTAGTATTAATAACAAGGTTTTAAAACATGATATTGATACTTGAGACATAAAAAAAACTTTGATGTCATGGTCTAAATCTTGATTACAAACCTTTTTTTAAAACTTGAAGTAGTGGTAGGGTTTTAAATTGAAGTTGCGGCATAGATTACGCTACAAACCTTTATATTTCAGCAAAATATTGGAAAATGCATGTAGTCAAAATTGAAGTTGCGATGTTGTTGTTGCATATACCTTGAAATTCCTTACATTGTGGCCGCAGACTGCAATTTAAAACCATGGTAGCATGATTTTAAAATGCAAAATCTTTGATATTGCATACAATTGTTCTATAATGAAGAAAATGTATTGATTATTCTTAGTTTTTTGTTTGCTAATGGCTTTGGGATTGTGTTAGGAAACCGAGGTCCGGGAAGGATTCCGTTAGATTGGACAACAAGAATAAGCTTGGTGTTGGGGGCAGCAAGAGGCCTTGCAAGGATTCATGGAGAGTATAGTGCAGCCAAGATACCTCATGGGAATGTGAAATCTTCCAATGTGCTACTTGACAAGAATGGGGTTGCTTGCATAGGTGACTTTGGTTTGTCGCTATTGTTAAACCCTGCTCACGCGGTTGCGAGGTTGGGTGGGTACAGAGCTCCAGAGCAGGCGGAAGCGAAGAAACTCTCACAAGAGGCAGATGTGTATGCTTTTGGGGTGTTGGTATTAGAAGTTTTGACAGGAAAAGCCCCTTCCTCCTCTCAGCATTCTTCTCCTGTAGGAGTTCGCCCTTGTGTGGAATTCGATGAACAAGTAGCAGATCTTCCAAAATGGGTTCGGTCAATTGTGAAGGAAGAGTGGACATCAGAGGTGTTTGATCAAGAACTTTTGAGGTACAAGAACATTGAGGAGGAGCTTGTTTCAATGCTGAATGTAGGATTGGCCTGTGTTGTGTTACAACCTGAGAAAAGGCCAACTATGTTGCAAGTTGTTAAGATGATTGAGGACATTAGAGTTGAACAATCTCCTCTAAGAGAGGATTATGATGAATCGCGCAATTCACTTTCACCTTCACTTGCAACTACTGAAGATTGCCTAGCTTAATAACACTACTGTAATTCATTGCCTCAGGATGAAACTTTCTTTGATCCTCTTGTTGCATTTACTTATTGGTATCGTTTTAGCTAGCTCTTCAATTTGCATGAGTTGTTAATTATTGTTTTATATTTGTAATATTTGTGAAATGATTATGTTGTTGCACTTGTCTTGAGACATGGCTAATATATCTTGATAATCAATGGTTCTGCTACTCACATAGCACAGCCAATACTTAGCAGTTATTGTTCCTTCTTTAGCAGTAAAAGAAAGATGGAAAAGAGGGCATATATGCTGGTCAATTTTTCAAAACTTCTCAATTTATTCCTGACATGAAAAGCCTTCCAATTCTTTTCTATCATCCAAATTTTTCAAGGGAACATCAAACTAATGCAGAACAATGAGCATATCCATCCAATTTACATATACATATGAATTGGGTTGAGCAAGGACTTTAACAGCAATTAAGAAAAGGACTTGAGTTTATGTTTGAATTCATGTAAAAGAATAGAATGAATAGGCCGAATATGTGGAGAATAAACTGAATACATATATATAGAGATAAAAGAATATAGCAAATAATTGAAGGACAGATAGAGTATTAATTCCCTCCCCCACTCCTCCCTGTTGACATAGTATGTAGTTTGTCTTATGAGCTAGTTTATAAAATTAATTGATACTGGAAAACATAAATTGAAAAATTAAAAGATGGGAATAAAAAATAATCATGAGTTTACATTTATGATTTAAGTTTAACCATTGAATAAACCCACTTGGGTTGGTTCGGTAGTATTGGCTTGAGACCTGAGAGTGTGTTATTCCTTAAGATCTCAGGTTGGATTATCTCTGGTGCCAATTTGGGCGGGCTAATTTAGCTTCTTAAAAAAAAAAAAGTTTAACCTTTGAATAGTGTAATTACTAATTACCATAGACTACTTTCTTTAATACCATGTGCTTCTCCCATAGCTTCCTTCAATACTCTCTTTATGTAAAGGGTCTGAGAGTTGGTTGTTCATGGATTAGTAAATTGATCATGTGATTGCATTTGGGAAAAGATTCTCTATTTGTAGTGTGACTTCAAAGTGATAATCTCTCGTAGTTGTTAATTTTTACTCATTAGTTTGAATCGTATTAGTTTATACATGGATGCATAACTGAATCTAAGATACACGAGTGCACATATCTTATTTATTTACTGTTGTGAATTCGGATTGAATCACACCAATAAAATAATTGATGTGTGGAGCAAATAACGATTAAGCAATCAAATAATGAGATCGGCAATAAAAATCACAAATCAAAAGATAAAGCGATAAAGGAAAAGAACACAAGAGAATTGTTTACCCAGTTCAGTCAATGTGACCTACTCTGGGGGAGAGAGCAGCTCTCCGATCCACTATCAAACTTGTTCCTTGATTACAATGAAATTCACCACAAGAGTTACAAGATTTAGAGTTTTTCCTAAATCTACCCTAAGCCCGAATTTCTTCCCGTGACCAAGAAATTCAATATGAAAGTGTTTCCCAAGGTGATAGAATGTTTCCCTAACCCTAGAGTCTTCCCAAGATGAAATCTCTCAACCCTAGCCTTTTTGTTAGCCTTTGAAACCCTAAAATCCCCTTAAAAAAGTCAGAAAACGCATAACATATATATAGGCCCGCAGACACTACGCCTGGGCGCAGCCTCCCACGCCTGGGCGTGAGCAACCTGAGTTCAGCCCAGTTTTTCACGCCTGGGCGCCAACTCCCACGCCTGGGCGTGAGCAGGCAGAGACTACCAAAACATGATTTTCTGATTTTTACATTATTTCAAGGCAATATTCAACAATTCTCCACCTTGCCTTTAAATCAATGGTGATGCCGACTTCTCATCAACCATCGTGCTGCTCTCTCCAACCTCCGTCTACTCTTCGACGAAGTTAATCAAGTCCAAGCAATGCTTGAACTTAGCTCTAGGTAACGATTTGGTGAACATGTCAGCTGGATTCTCCTCCGATACAATTTTCTCCACCATGATCTCTTTTGTCTCAATCATGTCTCTTACAAAATGCAACCGAATGTCAATGTGCTTTGTCCTTTCATGATACACCTGGTGATTTGCCAAATGAATGACACTCTGATTGTCACAATGTATCTTCACACATCCTTGACTAATCCCCATTTCTCCAATCATACCCTTCAACCATATGGCTTCCTTGACCCCTTCAACAAGGGCTATGTATTCTGCTTGAGTTGTTGACAAAGCTACAACAGATTGTTGATTGGCCTTCCACGTTACCGCTGTACCGAACAATGTAAACACAAAACCCGATAAGGATTTTCTAGTGTCTATGTTACCTGCATAGTCCGCATCCACATATCCCTCCAAAGCATCTCTTCCTGGATCAGTTCTTGTGTACTTCAGACCACCCTTCAAAGAACCATTCAAATACCTCAAAACCCACTTCAAAGCTTGCCAATGAACTTGGCCCGGATTTGCCATAAACCGACTTACCACGCTAATTGCATATGATAAATCAGGCCTACTACAAACCATGCCATACATGATGCTTCCAACCCCACTTGCATAGGGAGTACTCTCCATCTTCTTTCTCTCATCCTTGGATTGAGGACACTGTTTTATCGACAACTTTGAATGGTGACCAAGTGGCGTGTTCACTACCTTAGAATCTGTCATTCTAAACCGCTCCACCACTTTCTTCAAATAATCATGCTGAGATAAGAACAACTCACCTTTACTCCGGTCTCTCAAGATATCCATACCAAGTATCCTCTTCGCATTGCCAAGATCCTTCATCTTAAATTCACCATTTAGTTTCTCCTTGAGCTGTTGAATCTCTTGCTTGTCAGAACTTGCCATAAGAATATCATCTACATAAAGAAGAAGGTAGAGAATGACTTTCTCATTCCTCTTCATCATGTACACACAACTATCATAGTTGCTTCTCACAAATCCAGCCTTCAATAAGAAATCATCAAACCGACGATACCACTGCCTTGGACTCTGCTTCAACCCATACAAAGATTTCTTTAACAAACACACTTTTGAATTGTCTTTCACAAAACCTTCAGGTTGTTGCATGTAGATAGTTTCTTCTAACTCTCCATGTAAGAATGCGGTCTTCACATCCATTTGTTCTAACTCAAGATCATACATGTTAACAATCGCCATAAGTACCCTTATAGAACAATGTTTCACCACAGGTGAGAAGATTTCGTTGTAATCAATCCCCTCAACCTGAGTAAAACCCTTTGCTACAAGTCTTGCCTTATACCTTGGTGCTTCGACCCCTGGTATACCTTCTTTTCTTTTGAACACCCACTTGCTACCAACTACCCTTTTATTTTTAGGTAATGGCACAAGCTTCCAAGTCTGGTTCTTCTCCAATGAAAGCATTTCCTCATTCATTGCCTTCAACCAGTCTTGACTATCTATGCTTTCTGATGCTTCCCTGAAGTTCTTTGGTTCCGAGTCTTGCACTTCTTCAGCTGCATTCAAAGCATAACAAATAAGGTCAGCATAACCGAGTCTATTAGGTGGACGAATAACTCTCCTCTCCCTATCTCTTGCTAGCTGATAGTCAGGAACAGTTGTTTCATCACTTCCACTTTCATCAGGTACTTGAGTCTCATCCTCCTTTTCCCTCTCATCTGTGGAAGGCTCCACCTCAAACTGAATTCTCTCCACCCCCGTTTCTGGTCTTTTCTCAAGGTCTTTGCACTTCATCCCCATTCGGGTCTCATCAAAAGTGACATCCCTGCTTATGATAAACTTTGATCCTCCAGGCTCCATCTTCCACAGCTTGTAACCTTTCACACCTTCAGGGTAACCAATGAAAACACACTTCACAGCTCTAGCATCAAGCTTATCTTGCTTGACATGTGCAAATGCTAAAGCTCCAAAGATTTTCAAGTTAGAGTAGTCTGCCGGCTTGCCACTCCAAACCTCCATAGGTGTCTTTAGATCAATTCCTGTTGATGGACATCTGTTGATCAAATATGCAGCAGTGTTAACTGCCTCTCCCCAGAAACTCTTGGGTAATCCAGCTCCCAACAGCATACATCTCACGCGCTCCAGCAAGATCCTGTTCATCCTTTCAGCCAGTCCATTCTGCTGCGGTGTGTATGCAACGGTCTCATGCCTCTTTATACCTAGTTTCCTGCAAAACTCATTAAACTGCTCTGAAACAAACTCCAGGCCATTGTCAGTCCTTAAAAGTTTTAGTTTACTTCCTGTTTGATTTTCTATTAAGGTATGCCATTCTTTGAATTTTTCAAAAGTGTCACTTTTATTCTTTATTATGTAAACCCATACCCTCCTAGAGTAATCATCAATTATTGAAAGAAAATATGAACCTCCCCCATGAGTAGACACAGATGCTGGACCCCAAAGATCCGAGTGAACATACTCGAATGGCCTAGTAGACTTATGCACTCCCACCCCAAACTTAACCTTATGTTGTTTTCCTAGAGTACAATTATCACAAAAGTCTAGTTTGTTCAATTTTTCTTTCCCTAGTAAACCTTGTTTAGCTAGTTCAACTAAACCCCTTTCACTAACATGACCTAACCTCAAATGCCATAGTTTAGTTATGTCTGCATTTTCAACACTAGTTACTAATGCATTAGAAATAACAGTTGAACCTTCTAAAATGTAAAGACCATTCATTTTAGACCCCTTAGCAATTACTAATGCACCATTAGAAATTCTCATTACCCCACGTTCAATCCTAGTACAATACCCTAGATTATCAAACATGCTTATGGAAATTAAATTTCTTTTAAGTTCAGGAATATACCTCACATTCTTCAAAAGGAAATCACGATCGTCATACATTTTAAGACGAATAGTACCCATACCTTGAACCTTGCACGCTTTATTGTTACCTAGACGGACGACTCCACCTTCTTTAAGCTCCAAAGTTTCAAAGTACTCCTTTCTTGGACAAATGTGATATGAGCACCCCGAGTCCATGACCCAGCTCTTCTCAGGTTCCCAACTTGTAACTGTCAATGCTCCTGCACTCTCATAACCTTCCTCTTCACTAACGGCAATTTGAGCTGACGAAATACCACCACCCTTTCTCTCAGGGCAGTCCTTCTTGAAGTGACCTGGTTCATGACAATGATAGCACTTTAACTTGCCACCACCATCACCCTTTGACCTAGACTTGGACCTATGCTTCTTTCCCTTCCCCTTACTTTTGTTCTCGCTTCTTCCTCTCGCCACATTCAGCCCTTCTCCGCTGTCATCAATCCTCAAGTCTCTCATCTTAGTCATCTCCTTGGTTCTCAAAGCCGATTGGACTTCATCCAAGGTGATAGTACCTTCTTTTCCATAGAGCAATGCATCCTTGAGGTTTTCAAATGACTTAGGTAAAGCACACAATAGGTGTCAAGCTTTGTCCTCGTCCTCCAAGTTCACATCAATGTTCGCCAAATCGTCAATAATCTTATTGAACTCCGAAAGCTGCTCAACCACGGACTTGTTCTCCGACATACGATAGAAGAACAACCGTTCTTTCAGACACTGCTTATGTGCCAAGGACTTGGTCATATACAATGCATCAAGCTTCGACCACATCCCTGCAGCAGTCCTCTCCTTTGCTACTTCTCTCAACACATTATCCGCGAGGCACAAGATAATGGCACTCAATGCCTTATCATTCATCTCGTTCTTCTCTGCTGCTGAGAAAGTATTAGGCATGTTCGCAATTCCTAACAATGCTTCTGAACACTTCTGTTGTGTTAATATTGCCCTCACCTTCACCTTCCACAACCCAAAGTCGTTACTCCCGGTGAACTTCTCAATGTCCCACTTAGAACCCATGATACTTAAATCGTTTGATCCTTTGCCCCACGGTGGGCGCCAATTGTTGTGAATTCGGATTGAATCACACCAATAAAATAATTGATGTGTGGAGCAAATAACGATTAAGCAATCAAATAATGAGATCGGCAATAAAAATCACAAATCAAAAGATAAAGCGATAAAGGAAAAGAACACAAGAGAATTGTTTACCCAGTTCAGTCAATGTGACCTACTCTGGGGGAGAGAGCAGCTCTCCGATCCACTATCAAACTTGTTCCTTGATTACAATGAAATTCACCACAAGAGTTACAAGATTTAGAGTTTTTCCTAAATCTACCCTAAGCCCGAATTTCTTCCCGTGACCAAGAAATTCAATATGAAAGTGTTTCCCAAGGTGATAGAATGTTTCCCTAACCCTAGAGTCTTCCCAAGATGAAATCTCTCAACCCTAGCCTTTTTGTTAGCCTTTGAAACCCTAAAATCCCCTTAAAAAAGTCAGAAAACGCATAACATATATATAGGCCCGCAGACACTACGCCTGGGCGCAGCCTCCCACGCCTGGGCGTGAGCAACCTGAGTTCAGCCCAGTTTTTCACGCCTGGGCGCCAACTCCCACGCCTGGGCGTGAGCAGGCAGAGACTACCAAAACATGATTTTCTGATTTTTACATTATTTCAAGGCAATATTCAACATTTACAATGCTTCTTTGATACTATGAACGGCTATGCGTCCTAGACTCATAGTGCTTATATGATATATATTCCAAGTAGCAAGAAAGGTGAAGTCAAGATGAGATGTCATTCGGGATGAGTTTCCATGTTATCGTCCTTTATTCGAAATGTAGGCTTAACCCCAAAGCCTGTGTCGGGTGTACGACGACATCAAGCCTCAAACTTTTAAGTTATTAAATTTTGAGACTCTACGACAATAGTTATATATTTCCAATGTTCATATCAAATGTGCATCAATAAATTAATGGTAGATTATGATATTTGTGTCAACAAAATCCTTAGTTCAAATCCATACATTACCATTTTTTCTACATAAGAATTGAAGTCATTTCAAATTAAATTTGATCGTACTTGGATCAGAGTCGACCTTGTCCGGTGGTGCTTCTCTTCCATTCCGGTGAATGGGAGGGAGAGTTTTTGTACCTGCAGGTGTTTTGACGTTCAAGTTAGTAAATGCGCGAAGCAGAAGTTTTAAGAATAATTAGAATGTACCTGACTCCTCTGCATGAAAGGAGTATATATAGCCCTCGACGTTGGGCCAAGACCGTTGATGAGCATGTTAATGCCATCAATGGCTGTCGGAAAAACGGTTGAAGAGCCACGCTGGACAGTAAATGCCCATCATTCCAATGTCCGGCGTTACAATATGTTGGGTACGTCGTCCGTTGACTTAAACTTTGAGATATTGGGCTGCTTCATAATTGAGTCATGCTCGACGCTGGAGGAGGACTTTAGGATCTCGGCTATTGGGCCTCTGGTTGAGTCTAGAACAGGACGGTTTTCTCTCCCAACCCCCCTCAATTCTTTTCTACCCCCTGAATTTCCGTTTTTGCCCCTGGGGGGTACTGCGGTTTATACGAACCGAAATAAGCTGACATTCTGATAAATTTCGGTAACCACTTACCGAAATCTGGGACATTTCGGTTCGCAGGTACCGAAACCATTATTTCGGTAAATTTCTACCGAAAATGGCCTAATTCCAGCGACCAACGTACCGAAATCTAGGACATTTCGGTTCGCAGATACCGAACAAGCTGACGTTCGTTTTTTGTGTACCGAAAACGCTAATGTTCGGTTTGCAGTTACCGAAATGGTCTAATATTTGGCTTCGGTGAACGCGAACCGAAGTTTTTTGGCAAAAATGTTTCAAACCGCAAGGGGCAAACTTGGATTTTTGGGGGGTAGAAAAGAATTGAGGGGGGTTGGGAGAGAAATCTTCCTAGAACAGAAACCATCAAATGTATAACCCATTCACAAACTCAACCATTATATTGGGTCATTTTTTGACATGGTGTTTGCACACAATGTTCATCATATGATATTATAAGAATATGTCCCCCAATTATTTTTTAATAAAAGATTAATCAAATATAAATTTTTTAAGTGTTAAAAAGTTAAAAATTAATATTAAATTATTCTCTTGTTAAAAAAAAATTAAAATCGTACAAGAGAGATTTTTTATAATGTTTCAAAAATATGATTGTAAAAAATAATTTAAAATTTTGTTGACATATATATGTTAATTCAAAATCATGAACAAAAAATCGTGCCAGAAGATATTTAAAAGACAAAAACTTACAAAATTGTACTTTTTCAGAAAACTCTAAAACAAAATTTTAAAAATTTATAGAATCATAATTTTTTTTCTTCATAGAATCATAAACTTTTTAACCCTAAAATAAATAAAATAACCAAAGTATAATAAAAAGATTTGAGAAAAACGTGAAGAGAAAGTTGTGAAGTGAGTGAGCGGTAAAGGTTATAGAAGCAAAATAAAGAGGGGAAAAAGCATATTCTTCCCCAAGAAACCTTATATTTAAATTAAAAACACACGCTCGCACTTTCTTCTATCAGTCTCTTCACGCAGCCCACTGATCAAACATTCTTCTTCTTTCTTTCTCTCTCTCTCTCGCTTCGTTTTCGTCGATATTAGGGTTCTTACCGGAAAACCACAACAACAACCGAAAATGCATTCCAGTAACTTGCTTATCGAAGAACCTATTCGCATGATCTCAATACTCGAGCCAGCCAAATCCGTAACTCTCTTTAACCTATTTTTAATTTCTCTTTATTTATTTATTATTATTAAATTATTTTTTGCTTTTTTCAGAGTTTCTTTCCTGCAATGACTAGGATCGTTGGTACATTGGGACCTAAATCTCGTTCAGTTGATGTTATTTCTTCTTGTCTCAAAGCTGGAATGTCTGGTATATATTCTTCTTGTTGTTATTTGTATCTATCAAGTTTTTTAGGTCTTGTTAGTATAAAATAGTTTTACACTGTCAATAAATCACAACCGATCATATGTGACTTTATAAGGACTTTAAAAGTAGTTACGTTTAAAGTCAAATAGTTTTAAGGGTTAAATATGTCTTTAGTCCCGTATATATATCTCGAATTTTGTTTTTGTTTTTAGTCTCTGTACTAATTATCCTAAATAGGACTAAAAGTATACTTGTTTTGTACTTTGGAGGGGTTGAAAAGTGGGAACATTGAATAAAAACAAAATTCTAGATATTTATTATAGGGACTAAAAATCTATTTAACCCTGTTTTAAATGATATGATGATTATGATTGACTAACGGTGCAAAAATCTGATATTTAATAGACGGTTGTTTGATGAGGTTTTGTAATGTTGTTGTAGTGGCTCGTTTCGATTTCTCTTGGGGTGATGCTGAATATCACCAGGAGACTTTGGAGAATTTGAAGACTGCTATCAAAACTACTAAGAAGCTATGTGCTGTGAGTGGTTAATACTTTAAAACTAAGTGCATTTTGTGTTTTGCATGTTTTTTGTTTGTTTTGTTAAGGTTAAGCTTTTGTTTTGTGGATGTGTTTATTTTTTGTTATAACTTTTGTTGTCTTTGTCAGGTTATGTTGGACACAGTAGGTGCTGAGATGCAGGTTGTTAACAAAAACGAGACATCAATTTCGCTTCAGGCTGATAGTCAGGTTATTCTGACTCCTGATCAGGGACAGGAAGCTTCTTCAGAGATACTGCCAATCAATTTTGATGGACTGGCCAAGGTTCACTTAAATTTTCAAACTTCTATGAATTTACCTGGATCATGTTATTCGTATCAACTACCTATGCTTATCTTAGTGCAAAATAGACTCATTTTTTGTTGCTTTCGATGCAACGTTTGTGTTAATTTGAACCTTAATCTTATTCATACTGTTTACAGTCAGTGAAGACGGGAGACACCATCTTCGTTGGTCAATACTTGTTCACAGGAAGTGAAACTACTTCCGTATGGCTAGAGGTAATACTGTTTGCGCTGTTCTTGAGTATATATTTAATCTGCATTGTGGTTTTGTGTAATTGAAGTTAAATTTCCAAAATTGATATGTTATATTACGGGCCTAGCCGCCTAGACTGGCATGGATAGAAATAGTTGAAATGAAGTCTTACATGTATGATGAATTCTACCTGAAACAATGCAGGTAGCTGAAGTTACAGGGCAGGACGTTGTTTGTACTGTAAAAAATTCGGCAACATTGGCTGGGGCATTGTTTACCTTGCATGGATCTCAAATTCATATTGATTTGCCGACCCTCACTGAGAAAGACAAGGAGGTAATTTCGTCTTTTCACTTGCATCTTTTAGCGAGTTACTCACTGTCAAATTGTAGAGCTTCCCTGTGCCTGGATTGTAGGTTTCTTTAAAGTTCTGAGGTATCATTTTTTCTTGTTGCAGGTTATAAGCACCTGGGGAGTAAAAAACAAAATTGATTTTCTATCATTGTCATATACTAGGCATGCTGAAGATGTTCGCCAGGTACTTTGTGTTCCACATCCTTTGTGTTCGCCAGGTCATTAATTTTTTTTTTCCTATTGCGGTTTTCAGGCTTTCTACTAACAGACCCTGTGTGTTTAAAATGCAGGCACGTGAATTCCTTTCTACATTAGGTGATCTTAGCCAAACTCAAATTTTCGCGAAGATTGAAAACGTTGAGGTGAACTCATTTCTTCATAGTTTATTGGACAAACTCGAATTCTCTGAAAATTATATTCTTGTCAGCTATGCTGATTCAAATGCATTTATATATATGGTTTTTTAGGGATTGACCCATTTTGATGAGATTCTACAAGAAGCAGATGGTATTATCCTTTCTCGTGGGAATTTGGGCATTGATCTTCCACCAGAGAAGGTTAGATTATTGTTGTAATTAGTCTCTATGTGTAATTTGAAGTGTTTTTACTTATCCTGTATTGTTGTGTGGCTTTAGGCATGTTGATAATGTACTTAATACTTCATATATTCTAAAGATTTGTTCATTGAATAAATTGAAGTACACGCTTCAACCCAACTTTTTCTTGCCTAGATTATCTGCCACTTCTTTTTAGATCGGTGTTCTAGGTCAAATAAAGTTCCATCAAATAGATGGATACTATATCCTAACTAAGTACTTGGGGATCTTTTATATGATATTCGAGGTATCTGATGTGTAGTTTCCTAAGCAGCCAGCCAGTTTCTAATAAGTTGAATAAGGTTATTTTGGTTTTGGAAACAACAGAATTTACTATATTTTCAAAACCGTTTGAAATGTCTGTTTTAACTGTATGATTTTATATATGATATATATAGTTACAATGACAATTCTGAAAATCATCAGTCTTCACTATTTTATATTATTAGTTAATGCATCAATAGTGGTCTATCAGGGGGGGGGGGGGGGGGGGGTGGGTTGATGTTAAATCCGAAACCTAGAACAATGAAAGAAAATAAGTTTTGTGGAGTAGTGCTGCATGCTTTTGTTATTCAACTCTCATTTGCTTTTGTAGGTATTTTATTTCCAAAAATCTGCCCTTTACAAGTGTAATATGGCTGGGAATAAGTTTTGTGGAGTAGTGCTGCATGCTTTTGTTAATCAACTCTCATTTGCTTTTGTAGGTATTTTATTTCCAAAAATCTGCCCTTTACAAGTGTAATATGGCTGGGAAGCCTGCTGTGCTCACACGTGTTGTGGATAGCATGACCGACAACTTAAGACCAACACGTGCGGAAGCCACCGATGTCGCCAATGCTGTTTTAGATGGTGAGTCACTAGTCATATGATGCCACTAGCTGTTTTGGTGACTATAGTTGTAGGCTGTTATGTTAATGTCATTATCAAAGGCAGGAAATATTGCTTTGCTTTTGATATATTTTTTTCATGTTACCTTTCAACCTTCATTTCCTGATTAATAAAGACTATTAAGAAATATTTATTCTTTTCTTCCCCTGGTTTTGGCCCTTGTCAATGATGTTTTTATCTACTAGTGTTTGTTCCATCTTCTATGTGGTTGTTAGAAATGGTTAGTCGTTATTTAATTTATTGAACTGTTATTAATATACAGGAAGTGATGCAATTCTTCTGGGTGCCGAGACTTTACGTGGGTTATACCCTGTCGAGACTATCTCTACAGTTGGCAGGATTTGTTCAGAAGTAAGTGCATTTCAAAGCTCCTTTAATTTTGTTTGGTACTTGAGATTTGTTCTGTTATTTAGATTTTCGATTTTTTGGAATATTGCTATTAAAAAACCTGTGAATTGAGTTTTTGGCTTAAATGATTTGAATTGATATATTATTGTTTGCTGGCTGATAACTCCAGTCTTTTAAGGACATTTCTAATTTTGCAATGTTTGAATGGAGAAATTCCTGAAATAATGTGCTCGATGGCTCTGCCTATTTTTCTTTGTCAAGAGAGATGTACATGACTTCAGTATTTTCACCTTATAATTGGTATTACTGAGTATCTCTTGTATTTTACAAATTACAAATAATAATTTATTACCATTCATCCCTTTTACAATATAATGCACATATATGCCTTGTAACTGAAGAGGAAATTATTATACAATGAAATTTCATTTCTTCAGTTTCTTGTAACCCGAATAAGATACTATTGTCTGAATGACCTGAGTTGATAGCCACAGATCCAGTCGATTTGTTTCATTTTCTTTATCTAACTTAATTCACTAGTAGTGATATACAAGCAAAACGGGGCCGAAAAGTATACGGTTGAAGTTGCTTGATGAGCCAAATTGGTTTCCTGTTCTATTAAAATCTGTTTATTTCTGGTTTCACTATGAATCATATGTTGCACCTACATATGTGTAAAACCTTCTATACTTTTGCATAATAGCATAGCATGCCATTATTTATATTCTCGATTCTTTTCTTTATTTGAATATTAATTTATTCATGTCATTTGTGCTTCTTTCTTTGTTATGGTGGTTTGAAAGGATACTTTTGCATAATAGCATAGCATGGCATTAGTTATGTGAATCCTTTGATTCATATGAATAACCTGTTTGAAATTTTACCATGAATGCCAGCTGATATCTCTGCCTTCTGTTTCAGGCTGAGAAAGTTTTCAATCAAGAACTTTTTTTTAAGAGGACAGTCAAATATGTGGGAGAACCCATGACCCATTTGGAATCCATAGCATCCTCTGCGGTAATTACATTTTAACCATGCCCTTAATTTTTTTAATGGTGATTCCCAGTGCTTGAGGTGGTGAGGTGAAAGTGGCAAGGTTGTGGTGGTCATAGGTTATAGTTTGAATATCAGCATCTAAGCCTTTGATGGGCCCTTATGATGTAGGGGATCCTTTTTTTTTATTTTAAAAAAGAGTAATTTTTGCTTTTTTGTCTTGGTGTTTGTTTTAAGTTCATATATGGAAGGAATCTTATAAAATGAAAATCCTATTTATTTAGGTACGTGCAGCTATTAAGGTGAAGGCTTCTGTTATCATTTGCTTCACTTCATCTGGAAGGGCTGCAAGGTACTTTCTTTGCATAAAATATGAATCATTCATAGTTAACATCAAGGAGAACGAGTCTTATGGATAAATTAATCTTCATATTAATTTATTTTCCTTGTATTTTCACAAATCTCTTGAAGACTTTTCTAAACTTGCCATGTGCACTTTTCAGATTGATAGCAAAATATAGGCCAACAATGCCTGTTCTCTCTGTTGTGATACCCAGACTTAAGACAAATCAGCTAAAATGGAGCTTTAGTGGAGCTTTTGAGGTTAGATTTTAACTTGTCTCATTTACATTTTTTCCCTTTTTCTTTTAGGTATCCATGGATTGCTTATTTTCTTTTAGGTATCCATGGATGTGACCGGTTGAGGCAATATCCATTTGTTGTAAATGTAAAATAAGTTTTGCACCAATGATTAACGAGCAACATTTTGTAGGATGACTAATGAATGAGTAACTTTCTATCAAATAATTTTTTTCTAAAAACCGTTGTAGAATACATAGTTTATATCGTGCATATTGAGTTCTTAACATTTCACAATAATCCCAAATATTATTTGACTTTACTACTCCGAAACCAAATTGTACATTTTAAGTAAAATCAATTTGTGTTCATTACATTGCTAAATAAAGACATTTTATTCCATTGTTTCTTGTTTCCAGGACCAACTACCAACACATTTGTGGGAAAGCTTATTTACTTCTAATGTAATTACTATGCTACTCCCTCCACCCCTAAAAATAAGACCAACTAACAACTCATAAGAAATTTTGTTGCCCCTTTTTATAAAACCCAATTATTTTTTACTAACATACCCCCAATTAATTTACTTCTTTTTCTGCATCCAATAATAAATTCTATGATGGAAACATTAACTAATTCTCCCTCTTGAAGGGTAAACTTGTAAAAACAATATCATTTATTAACAAATTTAATACACTACCAACTCTCTTAGTTCCTGTGGTTTAGTCCACGATTTTCTATATTTAGGGACGGAGGGAGTACTCTCTATCTATACTTAGATACTTTATAATTATGCTACAATCATATTTTACTATGAAATATGATCTACAGTAATTTGTCTATCTAGTTATATTTTTCACATATATGTATAAAAAAAAAATACAATATACGTATACTCCAAGTTTTGCCAACTGTTATTAATTGTATCCTGTGTAAAGCAAATACAATCAGTTTTGGAAGATGGTGCTCTACTGGCCTGGATTTGGACACATAGTTCCATCTTCGTGATTAGAAACTTGTAATTTACCAGGATGAATGTTATGTTGTTTATTTTTTATCATCTTTTTTACCAACTTACAATTCATGACACAGGCAAGGCAATCACTTATTGTAAGAGGTCTCTTTCCCATGCTCGCTGATCCTCGACATCCTGTAAGTTCCTGATCTTGTGGGGATGTTTCACGAGTTTATTTGTTTTGTCATTTCATTCTGCATGACATCTATTCGATGGTCTGAGGCTAACTAAGTATTCATCTCATACTTTGTCTGCAGGCTGAATCAACAAGTGCTAGTAACGAGTCTATTCTCAAGGTAGCACTTGATCATGGAAAAATGGCGGGAGTTATAAAGCCACATGATAGAGTGGTTATTTGCCAGAAAGTTGGAGATGCATCTGTAGTCAAGATAATCGAGCTTGAAGATTAAGTGATTCACACAGTTGAAGCTTTTCTTTTTTGTCTTTTTGGTTATCACTAAGTTTTGGAAGGAGCAGATCGTTCTGCTTTCACGATTTGAAGTTATCTCCACTGGGTTTTGGTGGCTAGTTATTATACTTTCTTTTCTTATGTATTGAAAATGAATGTTAGGCTAATTATTAATTAGTACTGGTTGATATCATACTTAACATAGGGAACATGCCCTTGCAATTTTTTGGAACTGGATTGAGTTGCAATCCAAATAGAAACAGAATTTTTGCAGTTAGTATTTGTTAACTTGAACTAAATATATTATAGATTATCTTTATAAACTATAAAGCTTCTCGTTATATTTATTGTCAGGCTACTCATGCTTATAGTAGCTAGTTTTTACTCTGTATCAGCATATGCATTATACGCCTAATTGTTAAGAACTATGCAATGCAATCGGAAACATACAGGCCATTTTAACGCTGTTCTATATTACTCAGTCTGTTGTCCGACCAAACTAACAAATTTTTGTATTCCTCTATAAAGAGTGCTTTTGTGCTTAGAGATGCATGCATAGATTAAATTCAAATATGATACATCCTTAACTATCAAACTACTTGAGTACTGACCAATATTTTTATGGGGTACTTTGATATTTGAGATATTTTTGTATTCTTAAAATTTTTAGTCCAACAAGATGGTGTCTCAGACAAGACAGAAGAGAACTTAAATAATGACTAACAAATCTAAATTGAATTCGGATCGTATATTTATACGGTGTTGGATGTCAGTTAATGTCCATTCCTTAATATAATGGGAGTCATAATTGAGGATATTCAGCAGAATATAGACTAATTTTTCCTTTATCAATTATCTTAAAGAAAAATTGTCTTCAATTTTTTTATATATACATGTTATAATAGTTGTAATATCTCTATTTTTTAATATTAAATTCGTTGATTGCTTATAAGTTGATATGTTTTTGTATAAATATTTCTATCATATATAATTTTGCTTCCCATGAGATAATTTTTATGGATCCATCTCTCCTAGCTAGGTACAAGGATATGTCTAGAGGTATTACCAAAATATCATTTTTTTAAGGAAACGATAATAGACTTCGTCAGATTCACATACGTTATAAACTTCTCTCACTGCTTCCTTGAAAAGCCCATCGATGCAATTACCACCAAAAAATCCCGATATTTTCTCTTCGGGCCCCCCATGTATCTTTTATATCCCCAAATATTCCAATTTTGCCCTTGATAAAAACTTCGGTTCGCAGAAACCGAAGTTTTTTCTAATTCAAATTCAGAAAAATTTCGGTTAACAGGAACCGAATTTTTTTATTCGGTTCGTAGAAACCGAAATTTTTATTGAAGGGCAAAAAAGTAAAATCCAGAGGGTGAAAAAAAAAACCATGGAGAGCCTAAAGTGAAAATATCAAAAATCCCCACGCAAGACAACTACAACCATCACCACAACCTTTATATTTGGCACCTATATCACACCACGTCTTGGCACATCCTTCTACCTTCTTCATCGGGAACATTACTGCAAATGAATTCATTTGAAAGCCAGTTAAAGTTCGAACAAATTAACACAACCACATCATGCATCAATGCAACATTATTTCACCACCGATATGGCTTCACCATAACAACAATAATAATAATAATAAAAGTTATTCTAACCTGGGCAACATTGTATAGGATAAAAAGGGAATAATTAATGTCTTATTTTCTCTCACTCCCCTTATTTTTCTCCTACTAATAATAATAATAATAATAATAATACTCCCTCATGTTCTTTTTTATATAAGAGGAACATTCTTTAAATTTATTCCGCACAATTCAATTTATACCCTTATTAAATAAAATGAAATAATCCATTCAAATGCTATAGTGCATTAATTAGAGAGACCTATTTCTCATGTTAGTCCAAGATTTTGTAATAAAACATAAAATTTTATAATTATTAATGACAAAAATTAACTTTTTTAGTCTGTGTTATTTTTTCAAGTGTTCCTTATAAAAAAGACCGAAGAAAGTAATAATAGAACGTTTAGAACGGTGGTTAGTTAGGTGCTTAATAATTTAATTATTAATTATTAATCAAACTATTCCTCCATTAATTGGGATCAGTTGATTCTGAATAATTTCTCATGAGTTTCTAACATGTAAAAAGAAATGCATGCATGGTATATATTGGTAAGAAAAAGAGTTAAAATAATACGACAACCAAAGCATACTTGATCAAAAGAAAGAGCTAGCTACAGTGTTTGAGTTGCATTTCTCCATTCTTGGATGCAACAATATATAGAGATATCCTGATAATAGCGACAATAAAAACAATTGTATTAAATTCGGATGTCTGAAGTCCCCGTGAGCTTAGCTTAGTTGGTAGGGACATCACACTATATGTGCAGGAGCCCGGTTCGAACCCGGGACACTCCACTTATTTACTTTAAGGTGAATTTTTTAGCCACTAAGCTATTTGACAAAAAAAAAACAATTCAGATGCGTGGAACAAGATGCAAAAATAATAATATATTTTCAATTTTATTAACAATTGTATTAACAGTTTATTAAATACCGTAAATCTTGATGAGTCTCAATAACATATCAAATAATTTTCAAATTTTTTATGGATGATCTATATGATATAAATTTTCAATCTAACAATAAATTTTATAAAATTTATATTCGATATATCAGTTGTTCACGGTGGACCACTACCATAGCATTAGCCTCATTATAGGTGTCTTGATTTCACAACATCAAAGTTGTTGTCATTTTCTATTTCACAGTAGTTTGAGTGACATTAGTTCGGTGATATGTTATCCTCTCCTCATCCCCGACAATATATTATATTCAGATGCGTGGAACACGATGCAAAAATAATACGCATTGCATAAATTTTTTTTTTTATCAAATTGAGATGCGAGGATTTTAGTAAGGTAAAATTTTTTGGAGCATGATTTCCTATATCATAATTTTTTTATTGCGATAAATTTATTTAAGATGGTTGTCCACTAATTCATCTTCAATCGACTCTTTATTAAATATACATCAGGTTCATTGTAACACCTTAAAACCCCGACTAATATTTCAAATAAAAATATTATAATTGATAAGTGTCTCGTAGGGTGTCACACATTCTCATCTAAAAACAATCGATAATTAATTAGAAACATGCATTAGAATACGGTGTTGGATGTCAGTTAATATCCATCCGTTAATATAATAGGAGTCATAATTGAGGATATTCAGCCAAATGTAAACTAATTTTTCCTTTATCAAAAGTAGAGGATATTAAGTTTTCTTCAAATTATCTTAAAAAATTGTCTTCAATTTTTTTTTGTATACATGTAGTATACTATCATAGTTGTAATATCTCTATTTTTTAATATTAAATTCGTTGATTGCTTATAAGTTGATATGTTTTTGTATAAATATTTATATCATATATAATTTTGCTTCCCATGAGATAATTTTTATGGGCTGAAGTTATTATACATAAGCCTGATACTTATGCACGGTGCATAAGTAAAGCACAACCACCAGATGTCATTTACACGTGTTACAATCTCAGCCTGTCAAAGGAATTGAACCTCAGCCTTCAGATTACGTGACACGTGTAATAATCACACTCTTTCACAGGAGCTAACGGATTCCGTCACCAAAATTAACGGAATTCTTCAAACGATTTTCACACGAGCTTATCAAACCTTCTCCGACGATCTCTGCCGCCGGAATCATCATCTCTGTCACCGATTGCATCATTCGCCGGAATCATCATCATCCAAATCATCATCACGGTCACCTATTCCATGATTCGCTGAAATCATCATCACCGAAATCGATTTCATCATTAATCGACATCGCCGGCAACATTACTTCAAACACAGTTCAAATCACAGTGATCACATTTGATTTGGAGGTTGTTTCATGAGTTTTTTTTCTACTGATTTTGATTATTATGTGTTTTTCAGTATTTGTTAAATCTGTGAATGGTTGTGGTTATTTATTGATTTGCATGAAGAGGTACAAGAATCACTAGTTTGGGTGTTTAAGAAATTGCTAGTCTGCTGATTTTATCAGAGGGAGGGTGTTTTTTTCTAATGGATTTATGTTTTTAACAATTTTTGCATGGAGGCCATTGATAAGCCATTTTTGCACTAGTAATGGTTTCAGGAGACAACACATTGAAACCATTTAAATAAATGAATTCAGTATAACTAGAGTATGGTAACTGAATTATTAATCATGTAATTAGTGTATTTTTTAGCATAATTACATGTTGTTCTTAAAAATTAACAGGTAGTGATAATTACTTGTTGTGTTGGTGCTATATATGAATGAAAAGTATATTGCCTTTTGCTATCTTGACAAATTTTGTGTATAATTGACAATTTTTTTATGACAGACTGTTGAACACATAAGTGTTGATCAATCGACTCTTTAGAGGCGTTTGTTTCGCAGCACTGCACGAGTGAGTAGCGTCAAGAAAATCTCTCTAGATACAAGATTAAGACGACAAGGCGAAACTTTTGGAGGAAAATCAAGGTAAATATAGAATGAAATAGTTAGAAGTTAGCTTATAAGACAAATTGTTGTGTGGACATTAATAGTTTGGTTGTGTCTGGAGAAATTTTCTGATCTATGAAGGATAGACGTCGGACTCAGCTTGACAAGTGAACATTGTCAATAATTTGAGAAAATGAATTAACTGAATATAATTACATGTGTCGGTGTTGTGTTGGTGTCTAATACTGACATATGTTGGACACCAGACATGTCTTCAACCAAAAGTGTCCGTGTTGTAGAGTACTTGATAGATGATAAAGGAAGAGTGGTCAATGCTACTAATAAAAAAATGCTACTAATTAAACTGTATGTTATGTTCAGTCAAGATGGTAACTGGTAAGGTTCATAGAGTTCTTTGTCTAGATGGGAACTAGAGTCATACTTAAAAAGAGTTGTTGATAAAGGCATATACTCCTATTTGTTCTCAAAATTTTGTGATCTAGATGATAAAGTAATGGTACATGGACTCTTGACAAATATGTAGAACATAGCATGTAGATGAAATTGGACTCTGCACTGATGCAGAAAGGTATCACATTCTCTATGTTTGCAAGCTTCTATACAGGGCAATGAACTGCTGCTTTACTCATTGGTGATGCATATTACTATTATTCAATTAATTGTAATGTTGATGAATTTTTGGGTTGTATGTCTTCATATTAGTGGATTAATTCTAATGTATCATTATCAGCATCATCATCATTATTGTCATCTGCTTTAAATTAAATGCAACCATTATTATTGTTAAATGGTTTCCAGATGTGCAACAGTACAACCATTAAGACTGTTCAATGGTTTAAAGAACAACGCTTGTGTATGTAAATGATATTTTAAGTATACTACTGCATGCATGTTACTTTGCTTGGTGTTTTCAGTGGTTAATTTAATGTTAAATGATTGTCGTTTATAGGGGATTGTTTCTGTTTTCAATGGATTTGACATCAACTTCATCTGGAATTGCCCAAATGCCTGTTATTGATAGTTCAGACACACTTGCTGATAGTTTGCAATGCTACTCTCCTACTAAAAAAGAAACTTGGGAGTCTCTTGCTTTTAAATCGGTTGAAGAGGTTGAAAAATTTTATGGTGATTATGCACTTAAAAGTGGGTTTTCAATTCGGATTTTGTTAAAATCAAGAAACAATTCACAGAATCAGCCAACTGATAAAATACACTATCTACGATATGGATGTAACAAACAAGGTTACAAGAAAGGAAGTTTGCTTGATCCGAAGAACAAGCCAAAATCAGAGAGTCCGGTTGTGGTTGAATTTGAGAAAGTAAAAGAAAAACCTGAGGAAAGGGTTGGTTGTACAGCTGCCATATTTTTGAAGTTGGATGAAACTCTGAATGTCTTTAAGATATACAAATGGGATGTGCCCCATTGTCATCCGTTACATAAACCGGAACATGGATGTTACTTGAGATCATTCAGACAAGTCAATGAAGTGCAAGGACAGCTTGCTGTAATAAATTCGAAAGCCGGGATGTCGATGAGAACTTCTTATGAAGTCATGGGTCAGGGAGTTGGAGGAACAGATAACTTGCCTTTTCGATTTTCGGATTTAAAGAATTATCTGATGACAAATCGGCAAAAAGAGATGCTAGTTGGTGAGGCAACCGTGATTCAAGATTTTTTTAGAAATGAAGCTCTGTCGAAACCATCCTTTTATTATGATATTCAAGTTGATGCTGCGGAAGATATAGCTAGTATTTTTTGGGCAGATGGGATTATGCAGCTTGATTATGCCTTATTTGGTGATGTTATAAGCTTTGATACAACTTACCGAACCAATAATCAGTATCGCCCTTTAGGTTAGTTTTTTGAACTTCTATCAGGTTTTGAAATTACTGGTTTGATATCATTATGTTATGCACTGTGTTGCCATGAATAGTATAGGTAATTTGAACTTATTGAAACCATTTAACCACAGTTATGGTTTCATTGTATAACATGTTTAAACCATTTGACCACTCTAATGGTTTCTAGCAGAATAATATATGAATAGTAGTTCCATCATTGTTTTCATCTAACCAAATTTGTACCTTATGAGATTTGTAGTCTTGTGATGTTATCAGAGGTGTTTTTCTTATATATTTCTTATAATTTCTAATGTAGGTCATTGGTAAACCATTTAGCCACAGTTATGGTTTCATTGTATAACATGTTTAAACCATTTGACCACTCTAATGGTTTTGCTATACTGTAACTTTGATATATGCTTTTTTTTGTTCTGATTTGGTTCATTTTTACATTTCAGCTGCATTCATGGGCTTTGACAATCATCGTACAAGTGTGTTATTTGGCGCTGCCCTGTTGTATGACGAGACTGCAGCAACTTTTGACTGGTTGTTTACAACATTTTTGAAATGTATGTCCAATAAAAAACCACAATCGATATACACGGATCAGGCGACTGCATTGTTGAAGTCAGTTCCAAATATTTTTGAAGGTGTTTTTCATGGACTTTGCTCATGGCATATGGCAGAGAATGCAAAGAAGAATCTCGGGTCTCGTGCAAATAGTGCTTTTTTTGATGAGTTGAATATTTTGATTTCAAATGTTGAGACTGAATCAGATTTTGATTACAATTGGGATCAGATGATGAAAACCTGTTTTGATGGAAGGCCAACTGCAGACTTTAAGTGGCTTGTTCAAACTTACAGGAATCGTATGCATTGGTCTTCAGCTTGGGTCAAATCTCATTTTACTGCTGGTTTGAAAACAACTCAATTAAGTGAGTCCTTCAATGCCTTTCTCCGTCGTTTTCTACAGCCTGATCATTCACTTGTTATATTCTTCAATCATTTTAATATTATGGTCCAGAGAATGAGGGATAATCATACTGAGTTAGACTTTAAGGCTGCAAACACTAGAGCAAAAAACAATTATCCCAACAGTCAACTGATGCGGTCAGTTGTAAACAAATACACCCCAACTTGCTTTGCATTCATTCATAGGCAGTATGATTTTTCTTTCAAATACTTTTATGAAGAGGTCACACCCCAAGTTTCTGCATTTGATAAGGTTTTCAAAGTTTTTACAATTGTACATGTTGATGAACCTGAGGAAGTAGATGGTGTTAATTATGATGATGCTTGTAATGATGGGCCTTCAAACCGTGATGTTTTGGATGAAGAAGTTGCTGAAAACCTTTCCCCAAACTTTGAAAAGCATGATCGACTTGATGAACGGCTTGTGACAATTGATATTAGGGCCAAACGTATTAGCTGCACATGCCGTATGTTTGAGAACAGGGGTTTCTTGTGTCGACATGTTTTCAAAATATTGGAGTTTTTAGGTGGTTCTGTGCAATATCATGGTTTGAAGACAATACCTGCAGAATATGTGTTAAAGCGTTGGTGTAGAGATGTGCGTCAGTCTGTTAAATCTACTATCAATGTTGCCACTGAAGGCGCGACTCAAGCACAACGATATCAACAAATTTGTGCTGTTACAGTTAAGCTTTGTACACGTGTTTGTGCAGATCCTGAGGCTTCTCAAATTTTTCTTAATGGTGTTCTTGAAGCTGGGAGAAAGGCAGAGGAGTTGCTTACTTCGAAAGGTATTCATACAGTTCAATCTTCCGTGACGCCATCTAAGTCATCTTCCGTTACGCCATCTAAGTCTTGCAATACAGCAGCTGTCAGTGAAGCATCTGATGCTCAAAAGTCGACTGGTCCAAAGTTCAAAAAAAGACCAAATCCAATTAGATCAAAGAAACGACTTAAAAGTGATTATGAATTGGCTAGAGAACACCAGAAATTCCTTATACACCGGAAGAGAAAACAGAGAGGGGCTGAGGATTTAAAGGGGAAAGAGGCTGCTGATTGATATATTTACATGTTATAATTTTGTATTAGACTTTGTTACAAAAACATTAGACTTGTATTAATCGTACTTGGTCATTTCATGTTTTTTGTTGGTATTATAATAACCATCGTCTATATTTTAACTACACTGAAACCATTAAGTACATCAAATGGTTCCCCAATATTATACAGCGAAACCATTGTTATTGCTAAATGGTTTCAATAACCATCGACTATATTTTATTGGAAACCATACTATAAGTTTATTGCTAAGAGATATTTGATTATTATGTTACTTTTAAATTTTATTGTTCAATGACATACTGTAAGTTACATCACAGCTTCCTAATATAATGGTTATATTGCTAATAGTTGTCTGCAACCATTAAGTACATCAAATGGTTTCGTAGGCCAACTGTCTGGAACCATTCATTGGGCAGAATGGTTTCGTAGGCCAAAGAAGATTAAATAAATTAAGGCAGAAGACACGCCCAAGGAGGAAGAATACAGTCTGATACACTAGTACATATATAATCGAGCTAACTCGTGAATCAAACGAATTGAACTATATATAATTTAAGTTTAGCTCAAATTTGACTTATTTGATTCATAAATCAAATTCAATGAATCAATGAGTCTATTCAACACACTTGTTTAAACTAATCTTAAAAAAACTTGACGTTCCACTAATTAACTTTTACCCATTAATCTTAGCTTGTTTCATATTGCTCAATGACATACTCTAAGTTACATCACAGCTTCCAAATAATTGTCTGCAACCATTAAGTACATCAAATGGTTTTGTAGGATAACTGTATGGAACCATTCATTGGGCAGAATGGTTTACAAACTACACTGTCATTTGTGTATATTATATGGTACGAATAACGCAGAGATTGATTAATTGCATATTTATTAACTTATGTTCTTATTATTTGATTAAGTAGTTATGTAATTAACTTAATATTTGCTGCCATCTTGCTATCCATTTGAAAATTCCTAAACTACAAAATACAAAGATAATGGATTTATTCTTGATTTCAGGTGTTTGCACATGTGATTAGTTAAAGGTAAAATAGAGTTGAATGCTAGTTGAATGCTGGAATCATTACGTTTTAAATAAGAAGTGTATCTACTTCGTCGACAACGCTCCGGATACCATAAAGTTTAAATAAGAAGTTAATCATAACATCAACATAAACAACTAAATTTTACCATACAAAGTAAAATTCATTAAAACTAAAATGTTATGTAAACAAATATTAAAATGTTTAAAACATCCTAAACCCTGTTGCCAAATGGTTTCTTTGTACAACAGCTTGAAACCATTTAATACCACTAATGGTTTCTAACCATTTTACAGAGAAGCACCAAACCATTTTACAAATTGTAGTGCTTAACCATCAAGTTGCTTCTTTGTCAAAAAAAAAAAACCATCAAGTTGCATCCTTCAGCACTTGTTCTTTTCTGGAATTGCTAGAGTTGGTTAATATAGCTGAACATAGATCAATGCGGAGATCCATAATTTTTGCAATCTTTCCATTGTCCCCATGTTTCCTAAGTTTGGACCAACCTTTGAAAGATTGCATTTCACCACCCCATTCATCAAGAAACTTCATGCAAAACACTCCACAATTGTCTGAATCAACTTGAGTAGGCACCTTTGGTGTATCCCAATTGAATGTGGTGAATTGGAAAGGCATTTTGATTTTCCATAACTTATATAATTCTGTCACAAATGCTTCCACCTCATTCAGCCAAACATCAAACATCTGTTTGTATAAGCTAGGTTCACCATTTGGTAACTGCAATTTCTCTCCTCCCCCCGTCAAGCTGTTTAGGAATTCAAATTTGTGGCTTTTAAAATTGACGACAAAGCAGACATAATGGCTTCCTGGATTGCCAGCTATTGCTGGTGTCATGATCTGTTCCATCATGTCAAACATATTATTAAAATTAAAATAAAACGATGTCTAAAATCATATTACTAAACTAAATTTATCATACTTAAATCATCATATCAAACATATTACAAATTAATGAAACCTGTTGGATATTTGAATTGGCTTAATTTTGCTAAAACAAATATACTAACAAGATGTTGGAAAATATGTTACAACATCCTTTTTGCTGAAGGAAATCTCGCGCATTTATGAGAGCATCTGCTATATATGGAAATCCACTTAAAGAGCACGCTTAATGGAGATCTGATCTGATCAGGAGTTATAAGGATAAGACAAACTTAATGAAATAGCTGGATGACTTATCCTATCATATAAAGTCCTTTAAACACTTTTGGAAAGTCTTGATATATCCTTAATGAAGATTGAAAAAGTATCAGATCATCCTTTATGATTCTCAAGGAGCGTCTGAGCATTTGTGAAGAAAGAGGAGCGTGCCTATTCATTATATATACGAAGACCAAGCTCAAGACTATGTATCTCATTGAAAAGTATTAGTTACACATATTGAGTCTTGTTGAGTCTTTTATTATTTGATTGTAATTCTTGCTTGTGGATTCTATAACACAAGTTAAGAAGTGAGTTTGTTATTTTAAGGTTACTCCTAAGCTTTGAAGTACGGAGTTTACCGTGTGTGATTCACTTGAAGCTTTTAAGCAAAAGTGAAGTGGTGTCTTAGTAAGTTGTCGCTACGTTATTCCCAACATTGTTTAAACAACACAGGTTGTGTTGTGTGAGTGGAAGTGAGATGGGATCTCATGTCTAGGAGTTCCTAGGCAGAAGTTGCATGAGTAGTGTCGAGGTTATAAGGCGTAAACCAGGGGTTTGCTGGAGGTCTTAGTTTAAGGCGTAAATCCTAGGGTTTGCTGGAGGTCTTAGTAACTAGAGCTATTAGTGGATTTCCTTCCTGGATTGGTATCCCCCAGAGTAGGCAGTTGGCTGAACTGGGTTAACAATTACTTGTGCACCTTATTTATTTTCTGTCAGTATTTTATATGTTATGTAAGATGTGCCAACAATAGAAACAACATTATTCATAAAGTAGTTGTTGGGACATCTTCGGTAACATCATTCTAGTGATACCAGAATTACAAAACCATTTTACAAGAGTAATGATTTCAGTGTACAAATCCAGAAACAATGATAGATTATGTAGATTACTGATTTTCAACAATGTGAAAGTCAGATTCTTTCTTCATACACCAACTCACATGTTAGAGACTCAACAATGAATACATAAAAAAGTCAAATTGTTATTAGCCTATGATGGATTTTTACACTGAAACCATTATTCTCGTATGGAGGCTTTCATAAAATCAATTGACAGCAGGACATGGAAGGCTGTGATGCGTGGATGGGAACCACCAATGGTTCTTGACAAGGATGGCAAGAAAACTGATGTAAAGAAGCCAGCTGACGAATGGACAAAAGATGAGGATGATCTAGCACTTGGCAACTCCAAAGCCTTGTATGCAATTTTCAATGGTGTGGATGCTAACATGTTCAGGCTTGTCAAGAGATGTACTACTGCTAAGCATGCCTGGGAAATTCTGAGAAAAGCTCATGAAGGAACATCTAAAGTAAAGCTATCTAAGCTTCAGATGCTTAAAACCAATTTTGAGAATCTCAGAATGAAGGAGGAGGAAAGCATTCATGACTTTCAAATGAATGTGCTTGACTTTGCAAATTCGTTTGATGTACTTGGAAAACCTATCTCAGATGAGGAGCTAGTTGGAAAAATACTCAGATCTTTGCCTAAAAGATTTGATATGAAGGTGACAGCCATTGAGGAGGCTCATGATCTTTCAAGTCTAAATTTAGATGAACTCATAGGATCACTCCAAACCTATGAAATTGGCTTGAACAGGAGGAATGAAAAGAAAGATAAGAATCTAGCATTTTCTTCAAAAAGTGCTGCTGATAACTTACAAATTGAATCTGAAGGAGAAGAAAGCTTAGCTGAGTCTATGGCTATGCTTGGGAGACAGTTCAACAAGTTGATGAAGAAAGTGGACCAAAGGCCCAAGTCAAATGGTCGATTCAACAACAACAAACAGTCCAGCTTTCAGAAAAAGACAAATGAAGATGAAAGAGGAGTAAGATGCCATGAATGTGAAGGTTTTGGCCATATCAGAACAGAATGTCCAACCTTTCTAAAAAGGCAAAAGAAAAGCCTTGTGGTTTCATGGTCTGATACAGATTCAGAGGAAGAAGAATCTGCTAAATTTGTTAATGCATTAACAGGAGTTTGTGTATCTGACTCAGAATCATGATGATGAGGTAACTTATGAAGAACTAGCTGCTACTTACAAAGATCTTCATAATAGAAGCATAGAGGTTTGCAAAGCATTGGAGAAACAAAAGAAAATCAATGGCAAACTACAAGCTGAAAAAATTGAATTACTCACAAACATTGAAAATCTCAACATTAAGGTTGAAGATCAGAGTAGTCAAATTCATCAGTTGCTACTGGAGAAATCCAATCTCCTAGGTAAAATTGCTGAACATGGTGAAGAAGTGACCAGGCTAAATACTGACTTGGATCAAGTCACAAAAGTGGCTAAAATGATGACCAAAGGTACTGATGACTTTGAAGAAATGTTACAAAAACAAAACTATGGGAAACCTAAGCCCATTGGTTTTGAACATGAAATAGTAAAGCAGCAGATGAAGTTCAACAATGCCACCATACATACTCCAATCAACAACACGTTTGTGTCAGGAGGATTGTCGCAACAATCTATGGGACATCCTATGCCCAAGTTCTATAACTGGACATGTCATCATTGTGGAAGGAAAGGACATATTAGGCCTTTCTGCTATAGGCTGCATGGATATCCAAGAAAAGTTCATCAAGAATTTCATACTCCTGCCTTCTCTAATGTTACAACAAGAAAGAAATGGAGAGAAAAGAAGAAGATCACAGGTCTAATAGCTCATACATCCTTGAGAGCTTCCTCAAGAGAAACCTGGTACTTTGATAGTGGGTGTTCTAGACATATGACAGGTGTTGAACACTACCTTGAAGATCTGAAGTCATATGCTACCAGTTTTGTGACCTTTGGAGATGGAGCCAAAGGAGAGATTAAGGGAGTTGGTAAACTTGCAAACTATGGCTTACCAAAGCTAGATAATGTGTTGCTTGTAAAAGGGCTTAAAGCAAATCTAATCAGCATAAGCCAACTTTGTGATCAAGGCATGAAAGTAAACTTTACAAAAACTGAATGCCTAGTTACAAATGAGCAAGGAGAGCTATTGATGAAAGGAGTAAGGTCAAGAGACAACTGTTATCTTTGGATCCCTAAAGAAGAAGACAATTTATCCACATGTTTTATTAGCAAAGAAGATGAGGTAAAGTTGTGGTACCAAAAACTTGGCCACCTGCACCTTAAGGGCATGAAAAAGGCAATAGCTAAAGAGGCAATCAGAGGTCTTCCTAAGCTTAAAATAGAGGAAGGAAGCATATGTGGAGAATGCCAAATAGGGAAGCAGATAAAGATGTCACATCCAAAGTTGCAACATCTTACCACAACAAGGGTGCTAGAATTGCTGCACATAGACCTTATGGGGCCAATACAAGTGGAGAGCCTTGGAGGAAAAAGCAAGAAAAAGGAGACCCTGAAGAGGAAGATGGAGTCATCCTGTGACTCAGATTATGATGCTGCTGAAGATGTTGCTATCATCTCATCTCCCAACCCTAAGAAGGCTACTGCAAAGAAGGCTCCTCAAGGTGTTAAAGAAGCCCCCTGTGACAACATTTCCTTCCATCGTGCTGCCTTTGCACTGAGATGGGATTACATCTACCAGAGGAGATTAGCTGTTGAAAGGGAATTGACCAAAGATGCTCTGAAATGTCAAGACATCTTTGACTACATCAAGGAAGCTGGTCTGCTGAAGACAGTCTGTGACTTCAGTCCCTGCTATGAGCTACTGGTGAAAGAATTTCTTGTGAACATCCCTGAAGAATGTGATAACCCACTGAGCAAGGACTACCACAAAGTTTTTGTCAGAGGTAAATGTATCAATTTTTCTCCTGTAGTGATCAATAATTACTTAGGAAGATCTGTAGAACCTAAGGCTGAATTAGAGGTTGCTAATGATGTTGTGAGTGCTGAAATAACTGCTGGTAAGGTTAAGGTCTGGCCCACAAAGAAGCTGATACCCACTAGTAAATTGAATGTCAAATATGCCATCCTCAATAGGATAGGGTCAACAAATTGGGTGCCAACCAAGCATGCAACCAATGTTGCTACAAACCTGGGTAGATTTATATATGCTGTAGGAACCAAGTTTGACTATGACTATGGGACCTTTATTTTTGATCAAACCATTAAGCATATTAGATCAACAGCTGTGAAGATGCCAATAGCATTTCCATCTTTGCTATGTGGAATTATCTTGGCGCAATACCCGGACATCAAGGTTGTGACTGACACACCTAAGAAGAGGGAATCTGGCTTTACTTTTCATCATAAGCTATTTGGTAATCACAATGTTACTGATCATGTTGGGACATCTGCTGTTGGAGCTGGTGTTATGACCAAAAAGGAGATTATTGCTGGTTTAAAGGTTCAATGTCAGGAAATAGATAAACAGCAGGCTGAGCTTGAAGAAAGGAAGAAATTGTTCTTGCAGATGATTGAAGGATTGGAAGCTGATGAAATACCTGTCAAAGCTAGTGCAAATGTGACTGCTACAGGTGAACAAAACAATGCAGATGAGGATGAAGGATATGCTACTGCTACAGATGAGGATGAAGCCTCTGACAGTAGTGATGATGAATGATTTTGTAATCTGTTTAATATTTTACTGTACTTTGTTTTTTGGTTTGTGGGTGTATTTGTGCCCTGGATTTTAGCACCTTCTGAGTGCAGGGTCTGTACTTTTAATTCTGCACTTTGGATACTTAACTTTTCTGTTTTGGCACATTTTGTGGCTAAAAAGGGGGAGTAGTACTTTGATTTGTTTGTTTCTGCTACATGTTGTTGTGTCTTTTGTTATGACATGTTTTTAAGTAGCAGTAAGCAAGTATTCAGGGGGAGTAAAAATTTTTTTTACCCTGAGATGATGCACAAGCTGATGAAGTCAGGGGGAGTTTGCTACTGAATGGATGCTGCCCTGATTGGACGAACATGTGCTAGAAGATGTGCTCCCATATGTCACAACACCTTTGATGACATATGACATATGATATATGTTTTTGCTCTGATACCACGTTTTATTTTGCTCGAGGCTAATTGATGATAACTCCGCTGCTGCTGCCTCTGATGCATATATTTTTCACCTATGTGAAATTTTGTTTAAATAATGCTCTAACATTCCTTCTTTTGTGTGACCATGGTGATTTGAAGGATTGCGCTTTTTAATCTCTCAAAGGTAATGGCTTGAAATTGTTTTAGCCAAAAATTGCCAAAGGGGGAGATTGTTGGATATTTGAATTGGCTTAATTTTGCTAAAACAAATATACTAACAAGATGTTGGAAAATATGTTACAACATCCTTTTTGCTGAAGGAAATCTCGCGCATTTATGAGAGCATCTGCTATATATGGAAATCCACTTAAAGAGCACGCTTAATGGAGATCTGATCTGATCAGGAGTTATAAGGATAAGACAAACTTAATGAAATAGCTGGATGACTTATCCTATCATATAAAGTCCTTTAAACACTTTTGGAAAGTCTTGATATATCCTTAATGAAGATTGAAAAAGTATCAGATCATCCTTTATGATTCTCAAGGAGCGTCTGAGCATTTGTGAAGAAAGAGGAGCGTGCCTATTCATTATATATACGAAGACCAAGCTCAAGACTATGTATCTCATTGAAAAGTATTAGTTACACATATTGAGTCTTGTTGAGTCTTTTATTATTTGATTGTAATTCTTGCTTGTGGATTCTATAACACAAGTTAAGAAGTGAGTTTGTTATTTTAAGGTTACTCCTAAGCTTTGAAGTACGGAGTTTACCGTGTGTGATTCACTTGAAGCTTTTAAGCAAAAGTGAAGTGGTGTCTTAGTAAGTTGTCGCTACGTTATTCCCAACATTGTTTAAACAACACAGGTTGTGTTGTGTGAGTGGAAGTGAGATGGGATCTCATGTCTAGGAGTTCCTAGGCAGAAGTTGCATGAGTAGTGTCGAGGTTATAAGGCGTAAACCAGGGGTTTGCTGGAGGTCTTAGTTTAAGGCGTAAATCCTAGGGTTTGCTGGAGGTCTTAGTAACTAGAGCTATTAGTGGATTTCCTTCCTGGATTGGTATCCCCCAGAGTAGGCAGTTGGCTGAACTGGGTTAACAATTACTTGTGCACCTTATTTATTTTCTGTCAGTATTTTATATGTTATGTAAGATGTGCCAACAATAGAAACAACATTATTCATAAAGTAGTTGTTGGGACATCTTCGGTAACATCATTCTAGTGATACCAGAATTACAAAACCATTTTACAAGAGTAATGATTTCAGTGTACAAATCCAGAAACAATGATAGATTATGTAGATTACTGATTTTCAACAATGTGAAAGTCAGATTCTTTCTTCATACACCAACTCACATGTTAGAGACTCAACAATGAATACATAAAAAAGTCAAATTGTTATTAGCCTATGATGGATTTTTACACTGAAACCATTATTCTTGATAAATGGTTTCATTAATTTGCACACTGAAACCATTACTCTTGATAAATGGTTTCAGTTATATATATACACTTGTATTGAAATAGCATTAGTTGAAACCTACTAAAGGATGGTCTCCCAACATGCAGATTACTGATTATGCATTTATACTTAATGTATTAACAAATTAATCAAACAGTACAAAATTGATTTACTTACGTATTCTAGCTTTGTAGGGTCAATGGCCTTCCAATCCATGTACTTAAAATTTTTCAGTCTGTCAACGAATCTCCAGTGCGCAATTGATTTAGTTACAGGAGGCATTCTTTCCATGTCAAACTGGTTATATAAAATGAGTAAAATCAATAAGATTATGTAAAAGTATTGAAATTGTTAATATTAAAGGGATATAATACATACATAATTAACCAATGGTGTCACTAGTCTTGTCATGTTGTCCTGCTGATTCCAATTTAAACAATTAACCCAACTGTTTATGACAAAGCATGATACCCATTCATCTTTTTGAAGTGTCCAGAAGTCAGCCCTTTGTAGAGAATACAAATGAGCCTTGTTGTCTGAGCAGTACATAATGTGATCCCTATACAATAATTAAGTATAAGTATTTAGGATAAGCAAACAAACTACTAGAACAATCTTAAGCAAAGATCTTGAAACCATTTACCAATTACCAATGGTTTCAGTGTATAACATCTTGAAACCATTTAATATTAGTAATGGTTTCACCCATTTAAGAATACTAATAATTGAGAAATATCATGTTCAACTTTTTACTACTGTAGGGAAACTTCTTGGAAACCATTCATTGCGAAAAATGGTTTTGAATTCACAAACAGCCAAGATAATAATTTTGTTCAAAACAACAGCTTAAAAACCAAATAAAACAACCATTTTCACTTACTTATCAAGCTCCGGGTTCCAAGCATATGTTGATAATTTTTTCTGCAACTCCGTTGCAGCAGACTTGTGGACAACGTCATCATATGGGCTTGCAAGGTATTTCGATTTCTTCACCGCCCGTCGACGCTCAGGATATGTATTATCAGAATAAAGCATATTATGCTTTTTTCTTTTCTTTGGAGTGACATTGTCCAAGTCAATTATTTCATCTTGCTTTATTGACTTTAATGGAGTTGCACTGTGAAATAATATTACATAATAGTGTTAATTTTTGCAAAATTCAAATAATATTACAATTATCACACTGTTTGATTCTTACTTTATGACTACATTCGAGTCAGATTTTGTAGGGTTCTCCTGATGCATCGCATCTGGTACCAACACTAGCTCAGAATCTGTTTCCTGTGGCACTGAATCTTTTTTCACTAAATCATCGTTATTCAACCTGAAACCATTAAAAATGATTTTAGTTTTCAAACATCGCATATCAAAACCATTGATAAACGCTTTTAAAGTTATGGTTTAAGATGTTAGATTAATATCTTTCCTTTAAATATCTTCAAAGTTATTATAGTTTTAAGAATCACAAATAAAAACCATTAAAAGACATCATATATATTCATTTTTACTCTGCATATGAAGCTTCAGCCCCATCAAAAAATTCTGGAAACTTGGAGATAGTTTCCTGTGTAACTGAATCTGTTCCTTGTGACACTGAATGATTTTTATCGAACCTGAAACCCTTAAACATCATTTTGTTTGTCAGAAATCACATATCAAAACTATTGGCAAACACTTTTAAAGTTATTGTTTAAGATGTTAAACTAATATGTTTCCTTTAAATAGAGACATCATACATATTCATTGCTTACCCTGTGTTTGAAGCTTCAGCCCCATCAAAAAACTCCGGAAACTTCATGATAGTTTCCTGTGTTAATGTGAGTCCAACATTGTTTGTTTCCGGTGTCATTGTCAGCTTCACTGAATCATCAATGATTTTGGTTGCTGCCTTAACTGAATCATCAATCATCTTGGTAATGATCTCATCTTCTTCATCATTGTCATCCTCATCAATTATTACGGCATTGATCTCATCCTTTTCATCATTGTCATCTTCATCAATGCTTTTGGCATTGATCTCATCTTCTGCATCATTGTCATTATTCAACCTGAAACCATTGATGTGATTTGTTTTAGCACTTGACATAAAAAGTTAAACTAATGCTTCAACATTGATTTTTGACAAAGCGATATTGACTAAATGCAGTACCCTTCATCATTGTGCTTGTCTGCATCATTGTCTTTATTGGAACTGTTATTCTTTTCAGTTTCAGCCTGGGCTTCCATTGAATTGTCCTTGTCAGTTTTTGTTTCTTCTGGGACTGCATCTTTTTTCCCAGAAGTTCCGACAGTTGCCTCAGCTATTCGTCGTTCCAATGTTGCTGCGGATCTAGTATAGATATTTATACAAGACCTACAGTGATTAAGATACATTTCTGCCTGCAAGGACAATCACTTATGGTTTCAGTTATAATATTTATGTTAAATTTAATATGAATATTTTGTTGGAAACCATAAGAGGGCTATTTTGGTTTCAGACACAACACAAGTGAAACCATTAAGACACACTTTATGTTGCAGTTATAATATTTTATGTTAAATTTAATATGAATATTTTGTTGGAAACCATAAGAGGGCTATTGTGGTTTCAGACACAACACAAGTGAAACCATTAAGACACACTTCTGGTCTCAGTTATAATAAGTTTATGTTAAATTAGGATTCGAAAAGAAAAGACGGTACATGAGTATCGATAATTCACGATTTTCACCATTAAATAGGATTTGGTATACAAATATCGATAAAAACTTAAACTAAATAATCCAAACATAAGAGCAATAACAATTACCTTAGACAGTGGGCATGTGTCTGCATCAAAACACAGTACAAGCGGACCTTCTGCGGGTCTGTACAGACTTGTTACCCCGGCTGTCAATCCATTTTCAAGCCCCATGATATCATGGATCTTGGCAAGTTCCTGGTTTGCCGCCTTGACATCCCAATCACGAAGGGATGGCCGCTTGTATTTGCCCGTCAAAAATGGGCTTCGTTTCCCCATTTTATCCATGTAGTTAATCTGCAACAATTAGTTAATATTGCCTCAAATTGGGAAACATGACACATTCAATTCAAAAGGAATATACATATAGGAATGAAGGCAAGTATGTGTTGATTGTATAAATATTGCTCAAATGAAAGACAAGCTCAAAAGTAAATGAATAAATATGCATGTGACAAGTATGTGTTGATTGTATTAAGAATAAAAGACATAAATGAGATATGAAATATGAATATTTATTGGAAACCATAAGAGGACTATTTTGGTTACAGATATAAAACTAGAGAAACCATTAAACCACACTCATGGTTTCAGTTATAAGATTGTGTTGGATAAAATATGAATAAGTATGTGTTTGTAAAATTGACTTTTAATTCAAATCATTGAGTGGACATCATTACCATTAGGAAGTGGAAATCTGCTAATGGATTTAAAACTCCTGGAGATTGCAGGCCTTTTTTCATATAGTCTAGAACATGTGAACACCAGTTATATGAAGATACACCGGCTGGATCTTCTAAAATATCTGCATACTGCAGTGACACATTGCCTTTATTAGTCGGGCACAAAATGTTATGAATGATGAAACAAATTATACCCTTCACCCATGTTTTAGGTTTTTCTATAGTCTTCAGTATCCTTTCTAATTCAGCAACCTTCACAACTGGAGAATAATCTCCAGTCAATCCCAATTCCTTCCTTAGCCTTCTAATTGCTCCATCAGAGCAAAGATTAGTGTCTATCTTCTTTCCAGCCATTGGAAGTTCATAGACTCTATGCACATCATCCTCTTTCAACTCTAGGACCTCCGTATCGCTCAATCTTATCCACATATGTTCCTTTTCAAATCTTCTGACAACCCAATCGATAAAAAAGGTGTGGATCCTTGTCCAGTTACAGATATGTAGCATCCCTCCAAAGCCACAGTTGTTTAGTTGGTCAATTATTTCGTCTCTCCTTTTTTTGACATGTACTGAATGCATAAGGTCATAGACCTTAGGTACACTCATCTTATGCCTCAGTCTTGCATCTGCATCAGAATCTTTCTTCACCATATCTTGTTTCACATTTTCAACAGCACAAGAAACTTTCTTACCATTCCTTTCATTTTCATCATCCGAACTTGTCTCATCGGAATCTTGTGCCTCTATTTGTGGTTTCTTATTACGACCACGAGAAGCAATGCTTTCATCACCCTTTTTATGTTCCTTCTTTTTTTTATTCTTCTTTTCATTATCTTTTGCATCTCCTGTTTTTCGCTTATGTTTTTGACCACCACTGGATGATGAATCGGTGTCATTCCTTTTATCCTCATCTGACGGTGTCAGCCCGATACTGAAGGATGGCAATTCCTGTACGTTCTTTGATTTTTTCACCTGGATCAAAGGAAACTAGTAAGTATGGTTTCATATGGCAGATAATAAGTTAAATTCTCTACTTTTTTCATATCACTACATAAACTAGTAAGAATTCTTTCATGGAAACCACAAGAGGGCTACTTTGGTTTCAGATACACTAAAAGTGTACAATTATACTTTTTCAAAGCAACCAATTATCACAAAGAGACACTGATCAATTCTTTTTCAAAACAACCAAACTAAACAAAACCATCTCTATTTTTTCATATCACTACATAAACTAGTAAGAATTCTTTCATGGGAACCACAAGAGGGCTACTTTGGTTTCAGATACACTAAAAGTGTACAATTATACTTTTTCAAAGCAACCAATTATCACAAAGAGACACTGATCAATTCTTTTTCAAAACAACCAAACTAAACAAAACCATCTCTACTTTTTTCATATCACTACATAAACTAGTAAGAATTCTTTCATGGAAACCACAAGAGGGCTACCTTGGTTTCAGATACACTAAAAGTGTACAATTATACTTTTTCAAAGCAACCAATTATCACAAAGAGACACTGATCAATTCTTTTTCAAAACAACCAAACTAAACAAAACCATCTCTACTTTTAGTTTCATCAATTCTTTTTCAAAACAACCAAACTAAACAAAACCATTTCAGATTATGATTTTCCCCAAATTGGAATTTAGGTTACACCAATGCAATTACTTTCCAAACAAAACAAAAGCATTTTCCAACTAACAGTTACACTTGCAAAAGCATTAGGGAAGTTCAAACCTGTGTCGTTTTCTTCATTTTGCTTTTTGCAAGTGAATCGTTGATGATGATCCTTTACTTGCGTGTAAGAAATCAACAGTAATTGGTTTTGAAGATTGATTTCGGTGACAGTGATGATGAAGGAGTGAACTCTGATGGAAATGATTGTAGATTTCAGTGACGGTGATGATGAATGTAGCTTCCGGTGATGATGTTGATTCCGACGATGGTGATGATGAACGATTGTTGTTGGTTTTGGACAGAAAAATGTTAGTTTCGAGATAACCGTTACTTTTGGAGTTAACGTCGTTAGTGGGAAGCGGTTGTATGAAGGAATGGGTTGGGCTAGGCGTGTTGGGCTCGGCTAGTGGGCTGGACTTATGCAGCGTGCATAAGTATTTGTTTATGTATAATAACCGGACCCATTTTTATGGATCCATCTCTCCTAGCTAGGTACAAGGATATGTCTAGAGATATTACCAAAATATCATTTTTATAAGGAAACGATAATTAATTTTATTCTCCAATTGATCGATAAAGATGGACTTCCAAGCAGTGGCGAAACCAGGAATTTTTTCTTGGGTGGGCCGTTAAAAAATTTTATAATATATAAATTAAATAAAAAAAATTATATTGCGTATAAAAAAATTAAGTCATAATAAGCAATAATTTGATAATTAAAAAATTAAATTACATACCAGAAAATAATACACTGCGTATGTCAAGTGATTTGAAATCATCAATAATTGACTTTGAACTAATGCTTGCTTAATTAGACAATAAAAAAAAATTTAGATTGAAATTTATTCATTAATAAATATAAGATAATAATTAGACACGGATTAAATAAATTAAAAATAATTGTGTTTTATTTTTTTGGTAAAAATAAAAATTGTGAATTGATATATCATAAGAAAAACATTAATCTCAAAATTATGTCTTTATATGTTTAAGACGACATTTATCCTCAAGGGTGTGTGTTAAAGTTGATTTTTGAAAGAAAAAAAAAAAAAAAAAAGCAAAACTAAGGAAGGCACGGTTCATACCCATGACCTTCACCTCCAAATGCATTAGGAATTGAAACCTCTACCATCTAGGCTAACCTTGCGCTTCTATTCTATTTACCTTCACAATTATATATAGTATTATAAATATGTAATTTTATGAAAATACCAAGGGTATATTAGTAAATTCCTATTTTTTGGGGGAGGGTCGCGGCCCGCCTCAGCCCTCCCCTAGTTCCGCCACTGCTTCCAAGAACAAACTACGTTCATTTATTGAAATTGAGATGGATTTCTGAGAAAACCAACTCATCAGTTGGATATACAAAGATTCCCTTATTATAAGTAGCTAGTACATGCATAATATATATCAAGATGATTAAGTAGTGGCAATATTATCTAGAGCCATCTTCATGAATTCTTTTTCATTGGAGTGAGTGATTTGTTTGAAGAACTTCCTTACTGCAGGGTTAGAGAGAACCTCGAAGTAGCGTTCTGCTTCAACGTTAGAGGTAAAACACCAGCCATGTTGGAGTTCAGAATTAGGATAATAAGCGCAAATGCTCCCACTTCCCTTCTTGATGCAGTCTTCGTCAGATTCACATACGTTATTAACTTCTTTCACTGCTTCCTTGAAAATTCCATCGATGCAATTACCACCAAAAATTCCCCACGCAAGACAACTACAACCACTCCCACAACCTTTATATTTGCTACTTATATCACACCATGTCTTGTCACATCCTTCTACCTTTCTTCATCGGGAACATCACTGCAAATAATACGTTTAGAAGAGTGGCTAGTTAGGTACTTAAAATTAGTAATCAAATTATTCCTCCATTAATTGGGATAAGTTGATTTTGAATAATTTCTCATGATTTTCTAACATATGTAAAAAAATGCATGCATGGTATTATATTGGTAAGAAAAAGAGTTAAAATAATACACACCGAATGTGGCAAGAAAGACAACAACCAAAGCATGCTTAACATAAGCCATTGTTTGATCAAAAGAAAGAACTAGCAAGCTACAATTGTTTGAGTTTGAGTTGCATTTCTTCATTCTTGGATGCATCTATATATAGAGATATCTTCATATATAGCGACAATAATAGTTACAACGATGCAAAATAGTTACAATAATAGTTACAATAATAGTTTCAATTTTTCTAAAAATTTCTATGGATGATATGATATAATCTTTCAATCCAACGGTCGATTTTAAAAAATTCATATTTTTTATAATGTTATTCGAGACTTGTGCATGGTGCACCACATGAACTACTTGTTCATGTTAGAAAAACCCACCAAAGCATGCTTAACATAAGCCATTGTTTGATCAAAAGAAAGAACTAGCTAGCTACAATTGTTTGAGTAGCATTTCTTCATTCTTGGATGCAACAATATATATAGAGATATCCTGATAATAGCGACAATAAAAACAATTGTATTAAATTAAGATGCGTGGAACAAGATGCAAAATTAATAATATTTTTTTAAATAGTCAAGAAATATATATATTTTTTTAAAAGTACAAAAATGAGTCTATATTTTTTTTTTGTACCTCTAGTATACTATCCAAAAAAATATACCAAAAAAAAATATTATTAATTTTGCATACTATCCAAATCATTATATACCACTCAGGACCTCTAGTATACTATCCAAATCTCTTATCAATAGACCAAACTTAGTGGCTTACAAAAATGAGTCTATTAACAAAGAACGAAAGTTAATCCGCCATAGTTCCTATACAAATCTTTGAATTGGACAACCAATAATATAAATCGAAACAAAATCATTTTTTCCTGGCCATCAACCACACCACCGCATTTTTGGATATTGAAGATCAATGTATCCACTAGAAATACTCTGTTGTTAAAAACACAATTATTACACTCTTTCACGGAAACCATACCATTGCTAGCCATATTACTTGAAGACAATTCCTGGATGCTTTGCAAAAATCGTGCTCCCCATAAAACTGAGATGCCAAAGCTATAGCATTATCGGGAAGAACGCGTGGAATCGATCCCTAACCCAATAAATAATATCATACCAAACTGCACCAAAGAGAGGAAAATTCAAGAATAAATAGTGAACATCCTCCACAATATTACATCTGCCAAGAATCAAAATAGAGTCGTCTCAAAGACACCCCCGAAAAAATAAGTTGTACTTCGTACCTGTCACACAAAAGACATCACACAAATGTAGAAACTTTTGTCGGAGCAAGCTTGTTCCCAGTAGCGGAACCATAAAATAGTCTGGGTCGGCCAAAAAAAAATTATAATATATAAATGGCTTAATCGCATTTTCAATCTCATATTTTATCAAATTCACAAAAATAGTTTTTCTTTTATTTTAAAATCAAACTTTTTGATCCCTCTATTTTCATATGTTGCAATCCATATTTAATTTACTCTAAAATTTATGATATTTGGCGTCATAAAAAGTGATTTATTGTCTCCAACATTGAATTCAAGGATAAAATATCAAATTTGAGACCAAAATTCACATTTTTATGAAATTAAAAGCCACGACTTTTACGCCAAAAAAGGCAAAAAAAATAAAATGAATTAGGGCTAAAATATTATAAATTAAACATGTTTTTTTTATGACATTTCATTCAATTGTTAATTTTATCCAATATTATAAATTCAATTAGTTATCCTCTATTTTTGACAAACAAAGTCTATGTTGATTATTATAAAATTAAATTGTGTAACTTATATATAATACTCTATGTATATTGAGTGACTCGAAGTGATCAGTAATTGACTATGAACTAATATTTACACCAATACTTGAACTAATATGTGTACTTACTTACTTACAATCATCAATAATAAACTCTAAATTAATATTTACATAATATTTGTACAAATACGAATCCTGAATAACTAATTAAAATCATTAATAATACATTTAAATTAATACTCTACCTATAAAAAAATTATTCTTTTGGGGGTGGGGGTGAGCCGTGGCTCACCTCAGCCCACCCCTAGTACCGCCTCTGCTTGTTCCAAATGAGGTCACCATGGATGTTGCTTAGAGTCTCAGTTGAACTAGTTAGGACAAAATAAGCACCATCTGAATACCCTTCCTCAGGATTTGGCAACCATTCTCATTCATCAAAGATGTCAACCTGCAATAAAACATTAGCCAAAACAGAACAACATTTACCCCACAACTCTTCCTCTCAGGCGAACAACTGTCTGCGCCACCTCCAACCATTTCCACCATAGCCCCACCCTAATCTAAACATGTCCACCACCGTACTATCCTTGTTAAGACTCAACTCAAATAATCTACTAAATTGAGACTTAAGAGGAATCTCATCCACCCAACTATCCTTCCAGAATAAAGTCTTCTCCCCATCTCCAAACCTCTTGAAAATATTATCACTGAACCACTTCCCCTCCCCTATATCAGTCTCATACCAACTACGATGAATAACTTTCCACCAATTAGAGGCTCTACTTCCCCCACTATCTATCTGACCATTCTTTAAACCATATTTCGCTATCAGTACTTTAAACCAAAGACCGTCAGAATCCTGCAAAAGCCTCCAACACCATCTACTTAATAAGGCAAAATTAAACTCTACAGCCCAGCGTACCCCTAACCCTCCATTTTTCTTGGTAAGACAAATTTTATCTCAGTTAATCTAATTTATTTTCCAAAATTCCTCACTCCTACCCAACAAAAAGCTATAAAAATAGATTCAATTAAATAAATGATAGTTTGTCAGAGTCTTAAAAAAAACCGAAATTAAGGTCAGAACATAAATGATACCAGATTTAAATAATATTATTAAGGGTCATGCTAAACAGTGCCTCGGGGCACTTGTTAAGCATACTAAAAATGGAAATTAAATGATAAAGTTAATGCTAGAAAGATGACTTTTATGTTTTTAATGTATTAAATACACAAGGTTCAAGGTAAAACTTTTTAATATGCTTAACTAGTGCTCCGAAACTTTTTTAGCATTTTTCTATTATTAAATTGATATGCGAGGATCACGGTTTTAGTAAATGGACCATAATCTAAGAATGTATTATTTTCCCATTGAGTACCTAATAGGTACTACCATTGGAGCAAAATGCATTGAGTGTCTAAAAGGTACTATTTCTCAAATAGGTACCCTCTCTCTCTCTCTCTCCTCATTATAATATATTTTTGTGGGACATACTTATAAAGATATAGTATTATTTATGAGATATAGAGTTATTAGTGAGACCGATTTAGAACTTTTTAAGAGGTGATGAGTTGGAGGGATTGAGTACTTATTAGGTACTATTATTAAAAAATAATAAATAAGTGATGTGTACACGTGAAACCCAGTTAAGTACTCAAATTTGGGGAGCTCTATTATGGATGCTTTTTTTTTTTTTGATAAGCAAAAATTGAATTATAAGGAGTACAAGGGGTACTCAACCCTTACAATTCAGAATAGATCACTTTAGATGCGTTGAAAACAATCTAAATGATTATTACGCCATTCAGAGAAAACTAAATTAACATTGTTCCCTGTTCGGCCTATAAACCAAAACCAAGAAAAATAAACAATTTGCTCCACTAAAGATGATATGTTGACACAGTCTCCTCTAAAAATAATGTTATTATGCGTACGCCAAATACTCCACGTCGTCGCCAACCAAATTATATGACGAATTCGCTTGCTATGATTGCCTTTTGCTAATTCACCAAACAAAGTGAAATGACTTGTAACGTCCTCAAAAGGGATGACATTAGTGCCCAACCAAACAAATATTTTCTGCCAAATTTGTGAGGTAATGCAGCAAGTGAAAAAAATGTGTTGTATGTCCTCTACCTCTTTGAAGCAAAATACGCAACTTCTCTCATGATTATTCGAGATAATACCTTTGCGAAATAAAGCCTCCCGGGTTGGTAATTTTTCAAGTAACAGCCGCCAACCGAAAACGCTAACTTTTGATGGAACATTGTTCTTCCATAATCTTTTTAATGCTGCCACTGTATATATATCCAGAGTAGTACCTACACGCATGTCCTGCAAAACCATGTACGTTGATCGAACCGAAAAAGAACCATCAGAATTTGATGACCACCTTCGCCTGTCGCTAGAAGCTCTGTTAGGCCGAACTTGTTCAAGCAATTGATGCAATTCATTGAAGGATTCAATATCTGCATCATCAAGTGCTTCCATCCAATTGAGTTTCCAAGACCACGAGTTGTTATTCCATATCCCCATATTTGAAATGCAAGCATCTTTATGAGATGCTCTTAATATGCTTAACTTTTTTAGCATTTTTCTATTATTAAATTGATATGCGAGGATCACGGTTTAGTAAATGGACCATAATCTAAGAAAATGGACCATAATCTAAGAATGTAGCATTTTCCCAACATCAAAGTTGTTGTCATATTTTCAATTTCACACTAGTTTGAGTTACATTTGTATTTGTTCATTCTTGGATGCAACAACACATAGAGATATATATCCAGATAATGGCAACAATAATAGTTCGGTGATTTGTTTTTAGTCAAAAAAAAAAAAAATAGTTCGCTGATATATTATCCTCTCCCCGTCCCCAACAAGATATTAATATTAAATTCAGATGTCTAGAATGGAACACGATGTAAAAATAATACTCCCTCCCGTCATTTTTATAAGAAATAAAAGTAAAATATTTTTGATTTTTTTTATAAGAAATTTTGATCAATTTTTAAATGTATTAGACATTTAATTTTATTTGTGTCCTTATTTATTACGAGAATATTAAAAATAAGTAAATTAGTATAATTAAGACTAATTAAATACGAGTATTCATGAAATAAATTCAAATGTATATGAATATTAAATGAAGACAACTATTTACGATGTGTTTTCGTGATCTTAGTGATATTTGTGTTTTGTTTCTTATAAAAAGGATCGGAGGGAGTATTATATCAAAAAATAATTATTAAATTGATATGCGAGGATTTTAGTAAAGGTAAAAAAATAATTTTTTAGCCTTGACATTTTTTGGGAGCATGGTTTCTCATAAAATTAAAATATATCATGATTTTTTTATTGCGATAAATCTCCTCAATGATTGTTGTCCGCTAACTCATCTTTAGCCGACTCTTTATGAAATATACATCAGGTTCATTGTAACACAATAAAACCCGACTAATATTTCAAATAAAAATATTATAATTGATAAGTGCTTCGTAGGGTGTCACACATTCTCATATAAAAACAATCGATAATTAATTAGAAACATGCTGTAGAATTATTTAAAACTTCAAATAAAAATTTCATATATAGTTTCAAAATGGATAACAACTTCAACGAAATAAACATCGTGTCAAATTCGAGAACTTAAAAACAACAGAAATAATTGGATAATTCACTCTTCAATATTATAATATCAGAGCAACTCGACTTTTAAATAAAGTTGTGTTGAAGAAGACTCCAACCTAATTACTCCCGACTTACTTCGACTAATTATTAGCAACTTGAAAATCTACGATTACATATCATAGAGTCAAGCCAGAAAAGAAACACAAAAGAGGTGAGAAATGAAGTTTACACAAGATATATAACTGAACAATAGAAACATGAGAAATAGTAAAATATATGAATTAATAAGGCAAGATATCGTCCTCGTGGACGATCAAACATAGCAAAACAAAACAAAAAATTTACATAATATAACAACTCAAAATATATAATAAATTTTGAAAAGAAATAACTCAGACATAATATTTAATTTAAAAAATGTTTTCCTCAATTGAATGACGAATATTTACAAATGATTCGCGGTGACATTACCAATAAAGAAGTGAAGAGAGCTGTTTTCAATATGAGTCCGTGGAAAGCTCCGGGACCTGACGGTTTTCCTGCAGGTTTTTATCAGAAGTCTTGGTAGTGGGGCAAAGTGTGTGTGATTTTGTCAAGCGGGTGTGGTCGAATCCTCTCTGTGTGCGGGATGTTAATTACACTGATATATGTTTAATCCCGAAGGTTGATCAGCCAGAGTCCATAATCCAGCAGTTTAGACCCATATCTTTGTGTAACACTTTATACAAAATTGTGAGTAAAGTTATGACTAATAGAATAAAAGATACTATTACAACAGTGGTGTCCCCTCATCAGACAGGTTTTATTTCTGGAAGGAGTATTCATGAGAATATCGTCGTCGCTCAGGAGATGGCTCACAGCATGCGCAAGTTAAATGGAAAGGTGGGGTATTTTGCTATCAAAGTAGATTTGTCCAAAGCCTATGACCGCCTCAACTGGAATTTCATTCATCAGACTCTTACTGAGGTGGGATACCCTTTGGAGTGGATCAATGTAGTCATGACCTCGGTTACTAGCGTCCGTACGAATGTCAAATGGAATGGTGTTAGAGCGGAGTACTTTCAACCACAACAAGGTATTAGGCAGGGTGATCCTATATCGCCTTATCTTTTTGTTATTTGCATGGATAAACTGTCGCATTTGATTACGTAAGGAGTTCAGGAGGGAGAGTGGAAACCTATGAGGGCGGGTAAAAATGGTCCCTTTATTTCGCATCTTATGTTTGCGGATGACTTACTTCTTTTTGCGGAGGCTACTTCCATACAAATGAATGTTGTTCTAAGAATTCTTGGCCAGTTCTGCCAATTATCAGGTCAACAAGTCTCTCATGAGAAAACTAGCATCATGTTCTCAAAGAATGTTGGCCATCAAGTTAGAGAGGAGTTACTACTATTATCTGGCTTCAATGTAACCCCTTCTTTGGGGAAATATTTAGGAGTTCCTCTTGTGGGGAGAGCTCCAAGGAGATCAGACTATAACTACTTGTTAGATCAGGTAAAGAGCAAGTTATCGGCATGGAAAGCAAAACAATTGTCTTTCGCCGGTAGAGTTACGCTTTCGAAGTTGGTTATCGAGGCCATTCCCATCTATCCCATGATGACTACTCCCATTCCGAAAGCTTGTTTGAATGAAATTCAGAAAATCCAGCGGGCTTTTATATGGGGTGACGAAGATGGAAGTCGCAAATACCATGCTGTGAGTTGGGACATTGTTACCAAACCAAAAACTCATGGTGGTTTGGGTATTCGGCGCTTAATTAATATGAATAAAGCTTGGTTAATGAAATTAGGCTGGGCTCTTCGAACTGGTCAACAAGCTCTGTGGATCGAGGTTGTCAAAGGTAAATATGTGAGACAAAATTCAAGTATTGAAGATCCCATTGTGAGAGCGCAAGACTCTACTTTGTGGAAGAGTTTTTCTACTGCTTTACACAATTTTCATATGTATGAATTTTGGACTATTGGTGATGGGGGCTACTGTGAATGCATGGAGTGATCATTGGTTATTATATGGGAGGTCAATAAAAGATCTTGGCATTGTAATACCTCACGAATTGCAAGGTTGGAAGGTGAAGGACTTAGTGGATAATAATGGGGTTTGGAAAGTAGATGATCTAAGTACATGGCTACCTCAAAATATAATAAACAGATTATTTGCTATTGTACCACCAAAAAATGTTGCTGCTGCGGACAAGCTAGCTTGGAGAGGCACAACAGATGGAAAATTCAGTATTGCTTCAGCATATACAATGCTTTGTAATTTTAATGATGACGAGTGGGATGTTGTGTGGCGGCGGGTTTGGCGCCTGCAAGTTCCGGAGCGAGTTCGTAGCTTTATATGGTTGGTGAAACATGATAGTTTAATTACAAATTATCGCAAGAGTAAGATGAATGTTTGTACACCTTGGTGTAAGCACTGTGTGGATATAGTTGAAGATACCATGCATGTTCTTCGAGACTGCCCTTTAGCCAAAGTAATTTGGTGTAATTTGATGAATGGCTTAGTAGGAGATACTTTTTATGTTGCTAATTTGCATGATTGGATAACTATGAACCTGCATCAAGATCTTGGGAGAGCGAAGGCAGGTATTTGAAGTTGTGTGTGGGCAGTCGGGTGTCATTTTCTTTGGCTTTGGCGTAACAGAGAGGCTCATGGAGATGAGCGAGTAAGGCCGAGTCAACCGTGGCAGGTGATCATGAACTGGGTTCATCATTATAAGCGAGCCAATGTTTCGCAGATAGCATCGCATATAACAACTAAGGAGGTAGTACAAATTGGGTGGAATGGTCCGGAAGGAGATTGGATAATGCTCAATACCGATGGTGCTAGTAGGTGCGGTAGCACTGCTGGATGCGGGGGATTGCTAAGAAATTCGGGTGGTCAATGGCTCGGGGGTTTCTCACATCATTTGGGTCGTTGTAATGCATACATTGCAGAGCTGTGGGGGGGGGGGGGGGGGGGGGTCTTTGATGGTCTCACGTTTGCATATGATAGAGGTTTCAAAAAGATTGCGCTGCATATCGACTCTAATGTTGTGGTACACACTCTTTAAAGCGACAAGGATGAAAGTGTTGTTGGATGGAGAATTATTCAAGAAATTAGACGGTTAATTGGTATGGATTGGGAAGTTAAGATTTGTCACTCTTATCGTGAATCAAATGCTTTTGCTGATGCTCTTGCTAATTTGGGGTGTGATCATGAGCCGGGGATGCGTGTCCCGTGAGTCTGAGCTCATTGTTGTTAGCTGATGTTATGAGGATAACTACCCCTAGAGTCATCTCTCTGTAGTTTCTTTTCTTTTGGGCTTTGGCCCCTTTTATATCCAAAAAAAAAATCACAACACATAAATGAATGCAATGCGAAAACCTATACCCTCTAAATGCATGTGATACCGGGGTTAGAAGGCTTGACACATAAATGAATATGAAATTCACATCAACAAAAAGAACATGAATTTCCAATTTAGAAAGGATTCAACAAACATAAACATCAAATAATTAAAGAAAAGAAAGAGAAAAGACTATATTTATCATTACTAAAACTCAGCTAGCCTTGAAAACCAAAAAAAAAAAATTAAAAACTCAGCTAGCCTCTTACTAAATCCATTACACGTAAGATTGAAGATTGACTTGAAAATTAGGAAATAAAAATTATATTTGTTTTTAAATTGAATGTGTTTAAAAACAGAGAGAGAGAGAGAGAGAGATATCAATAATAATCACAAGAAATGGACATTGCTTATCAAAAAAAAAAAAAAAAAAAAAAAAACAAGAAATGGACATTGTAAGAGAATAATATGCTCAAATGTTTCTCAATTGCTAAGGAAGAAATTGCAATTATAAAGGTTATCATCAATTGTGATCTTGTTATATATGTGAAAACCTCCATAGAATAAAAGAATGAGAGGGCCGAGGGAGATAAATTTACACCTATTGTCTTACCCTAGCTAGTTAACTAGGTTGGAAGGTTGCTTAAGGTGGCTAGTTAGTACGGGTTGATATCATACTTAACATCATAGGGAACATGCCCTTGCAATTTTTTGGAACTGGATTGAGTTGCAATCCAAATAGAAACAGCACTTCGTGGACTTAGTATTAGTTAAGAAACACCGACAAAGAATTCGTCCAAGTGGTAATAGTTTTGACCCTCTTAATAGATTTGATTTAATGATTCATACGTATGGAAAAAAAATTATTAGAAGAGGAGAAAAATTTCTAATCAAAAAACGTTTAATTTTTTTTTTTTTACTTGATTAGGATATATATTTTACTAAACATATGATATTTTATGAATATTGGTAATATATAACTATTATTATAGGGCTTCAAAATTAATCTATTGAGTACATCTGATATTTTATAAATACCGATAAAATATATAACTATTATTATAGGACCTCAAAATTTTGAGTTGAGGCTCCCAAAATTTGGAGGACCGATGCCGTCGCTCACCCTGCACCTCTATGGGGGCCGGGCCTGATATTCAGCAAAACCACGACTAATTTTTTCCTTTATCAAAAGTTGAGGATATTAAAGGCATGTTTGTTTAAGCTTTAAAAAAGAGATTTGTTAGACCATCCACAATGGAGCACTCCAACTTTGAGTACTTAAATGAGTCTCACATTGACACATCACTAATTTATTATTTTTTAATAATAGTATCTAATAGGTACTCAACCCCTCCAATGGAGCACTTCTTAAAAAGTTCTAAAATGGGTCCATCAATAATTCTACATCATTACAATAACTTATTATTTAATTATATATTTTATAATATAAATTGATTGAATGATAAAATTACAAAATTAGTATGTACTATTTTTTTTTATAATTCGAAAAAAATTAAAATTCAAAATTTAATTTAAAATAATATTGCCAAATTTTAAGAATTAGATAATTAAAAAATAATTTAAAATAACATTACATAATTTTAAAAACAATTAATTTTGTTGATCATCATGCCCAAAACGTTGCCAAATATGCTCGACAAGATCATGTTGAAGTTGAAGATGAGCTCGCCTATCTTGAATTTGTGCTCTTCTTGATAAGTGTAGCTCATTATGGATAAATACAATCGGCTAAATAATACCCCATATTATATTGGGTTCTATTTACCGAATATTGCATCAACGTCTATATGGTTGGCATTAATTTTTTTTGAGGCATGCCAATTCAAAAATTATGCTTTTGTGATGTACAAAAATAAAATTGTGTTTTTGTACCATTAATTCAAATTGAATATATAAAATAAAGTTGGCTCATGAAAATAATATTTTAATGAAAATTAAGGTGGGTCCAAGAGGAGAGAGATGATTCTTATTTTAGAAGTAGTACATAATAAGTACTCAAATGGGTGGTACTCCAATAGTAGTACCTAATAAGTACCATAAGTACCTACACCATTGGAGGTGTTTTGATTTCCGAACATGAAAGTTGTCCTCATTTTTCTATTTGTTTATTGTCGCCGTACCAAATTATAGGTACGATGTTTATTGTCATTAAAGGTTATCATCAATTGTTCGGAACATGACAATAATTTGTCATTATAGGTACGATGTTTATTGTCATTATAAAGGTTAACATCAAAGTTGTTCTCATTTTTCTATTTTTCTATTTTTCTATTTTTCTATTTGTTTATTGTCGCCGTACCAAATTATTATTTGTTCTAAATTTCACATATTCCGAACAACAATTTTACTAGTATTTTAGGTACGATGTGCCATTTTTATCTTATGTGTTTTTGTCATTTCACAACTATAATATGTTATCCTCTTGTTGCACATGTATCATTTTTAACTTATGTGGTTTTGTGATTTCACAACTATGATATGTTATCCTCTTATTGCATATGTGTCATTTTTCTATTTTATTATATGCATTATTGAACAGAAAAAAAATATTCATTCTAATAATTTAGTTAAACAACAAATAATATACTATTAGATTACTACTAATACGATATGTATATAAAAAAAACAAAACAATAAACTAGACAATTTTTATTAAAAAAAAAACCAACAGACCAACAAACTATATCCAAAAAAACCACAAAATTTATATTAAAAAAAGAAGGCAAAATACTCTATGTATAACAAATGACTTGAAATCATCAATAATAGTAAATTTTAAGCTAAAACACATAAGTAGATTATATTGAAGGAAAAAAAAAACCTATTTGGTAATTTTTTTCCATGACCTTATAGCTTATTTATATTAGCTTATAGTCTATTTTAATATGCTAATTCAATTATCTTATAACTTATTAATTTTTATTTCAATTTTACCCATATTATCTTGAAAAAATTAAATATTAACTAAACATATTTTTTTATGTCATTTCACATATATTTATATGCTAGTTCAATCGCTATTTATATGCTAGTTCAATCGCTAATTTTATCCAATACAACAATTTCAATTAGTTATTCACCATTTTAGTTATTCACAATTTTTTGACAAATAAAGTCAAAGTTGATTATTATAAAATTAAACTATATAACTTAAAATAATACTCTACGTATAACGAAATAGTTGAAATCGTCAATAATAAACTATAAACTAATATTTGCACTAACATTTAAACTAATATGTGTACCGAGAAACTTATAGTCATCAATAATAAACGCTAACTAATATTCCCGAATATGTAGACAGAATGACTTGAAATCATTTATAAATTTTTATTTTTTAAAAAATAAAATAAAATTGGGTTAGACTGGTGTGGCTATCCACCCCGCTTAGTGATGTCTTTCATGTAAACAAAACTATTAAAGATAATGTACATAGTAAGTTATATTATTAGGAGAAAGGATTCTCTCAAATTGAAAAAAAATTGAGGAAATAATGTTTGTATTTGGACCATTGGATTGTACATATAAAACAATATTTAAATCTAAAAGAAATGGATTAAAGTTGATTGATGATTGAGATGTGAAAATTGAGGGAAATTGAGAGAAACAAAATTGAGAGGATCCTTTCTCATACTATTAGATATTATGAGCTGTGATATTTGAACATTTGAAATCAAACATCATGTAGACTGTTAGGTAAATGGTGTGTTCTGTTATTCACATAAGGCAATGTACCTTATATAGACAAGTTTACAAGGAGGCTTAAGACTTAGCTTGAGTACCAAGCAACTAGTTGGCTCAGGCCAACCTGCGCGCGCGCCTGTGGGCTTGGCAAGCCAGGCCTGCTTAGCTTACAACCCAACAAACCCTCCCTTAAGCTAAACCTCTATTACAAGACACCTTTCTACAAACTACAAGTACGAATTACAAATTCTAAACAACAGTGGTGACATCACAAATGCTAAGTCTATCCCTCAATTTACAAAAACTCTCAAGCTTTAGTGCCTTGGTCATAATGTCTGCAACTTGGTCTTGAGTGCTGCAGTGCTCCAATTCAACAATCTTCTCTTTGGTAAGATCCCTCAGAAAGTGGTATCTAACATCAATGTGCTTGCATTTACCATGTAAAACTGGATTCTTTGACAGCTTAATGGAGGAGCTGTTATCACAAAGTATCACAGTTTCTCCCACCTGTGTTTGAGCCAGTTGGTCAAGTATTCTTCTCAGCCACACTGCTTGACAGGCACTAGATGCTGCAGCTACAAACTCAGCTTCAGTAGTGGAAAGAGTCACTATAGCTTGTTTCTTTGAGGACCAGGAGATTGGTCCATTTCCATACATGAACACATATCCAGATGTGGATTTTCTGTCATCTAAATCACCTGCATAGTCAGAATCTGTCCAGCCTTGCAACTTCAATTCACCTTGATTTCTGTGGTACAATATACCTAAATTGATTGTACCCTTCAGATACCTCAAAATCCTTTTCACAGCAGCCAAATGTAGTTCAGTAGGCCTATCCATGTATCTTGCTACTAAACATACAGAGAAGGCAAGATCAGGTCTTGTGGCCAAAAGATACATTAGACAACCTATCATTTGCCTATATTCAGTAGCATCAACAAGCTTTACACCCTCATTCTTTGTTAACTTGCAGCCAGTGACAATTGGACTGCACACTTTGTTACAATTCTCCATACCAAACCTTATCAATATATCCTGAGCATACTTTTGTTGATATATGAATATCCCTCTTTCAGCTTGTTTGATTTCAACACCCAAAAAATACCTCATCTTCCCTAAATCTGTCATTGCAAACTTGCTTTTCATTGATCTTTTGAAACTTTCAAACATCTCTTCATCATTACCTGTGTATATCAGATCATCTACATATAGACTTACTATCAGAATTTTCCCTTCTCTTTCATGTTTGATGAAAAGAGTATGCTCATATGGACACTTGGTGAATGATTCCTGCACAAAGTATGACTCAATCTTGCTGTACCAAGCCCTGGGAGCCTGCTTCAAGCCATATAAGGCCATTTTGAGCTTGTACACCTTATACTTGTCATTAGTCTAATAGCCACATGGTTGCTCAACATACACATCTTCAGTCAACTCACCATGTAAGAAGGCACTCTTCACATCAAGCTGAAATACTTTCCATCCCTTGCTAGCAGATAAGGCTAATATACACCTTATTGTATCCCATCTGGCAACATGTGCAAAAACCTCTCTATAATCAACACCATGCTGCTGACTGTAACCTTTAGCTACTAGTCTAGCCTTATACTTCTCAACCTTTCCATTCTCATTGTATTTAGTTTTGAAGATCCATTTCACTCCAATTCTTTTACTTCCTTCTGGTAATTCAGTCAATTCCCAGGTTCCATTCTTTTCTATGGCCTCAATTTCTTGATCCATTGCTTTTCTCCATACTTCATGCTTTGCAGCCTCTTCATATGTGTCTGGATCATTATTGCAGAAAACAGCTAAATTGTGCAAACCATTATCTTCAATTTGCTCTTGTCCAGTCACATAGTCTCTCATCCAACCAGGTGGTCTCCTTGGTCTGGGAGAGATAATGGGATTACCATGTAAATCTTCATCAGAACTTTCAGTGTCACAAACATGTTCAACATCAGGAGTTTGTTGGCTGCTTTCTCCAACCTCCATTGGCTCATCATTGTTCATTTGATCTTTTTCATCATTGTTGCTTAGTGCTTCAATATCCTCTAGATCAGTTACTTGAGCCTTTGCAGGCTTATTTTCTTTCATTTCCCACCCTTTTGACTCATCAAAGATTACATCTCTGCTAACAATTATCCTTTTATTGGCTGGATCATAAAGCTTGTATGCTTTTGATTCTTCACTTACACCAAGATGAATACACTTAATGCTTTTTGAATCTAATTTCTTCCTCTGAGTGTCAGATACATGTGCATAGGCCACACAACCAAAGATTTTGAAGTAGTAAACTGCTGGCTTCACTTTACTCCAAGCCTCTTCTGGTGTTACTTCTTTCACTGACATGGTTGGACTTCTATTCAACACATATGTAGCCCAAATGACTGCTTCTGGCCAGAATCTCTTAGGTACACTTCTCTCAGTTAACATACTCCTAACCATATTCAGAATAGTCCTGTTCTTTCTCTCAAAGACTCCATTCTGCTGTGGAGTATAGGCTGCAGTGAGTTGCCTTTTGATTCCATGTTGACTGCAAAAATCATTAAATTCATTTGAAGTGAATTCACCTCCTCTATCAGTTCTTAGACATTCAATTTGACAACTTGACTCTTTTTCTACTATTGCTTTGAATTTTTTGAAAGTAGATAGTGCACTAGATTTTTCTATGAGTGGATAGGTCCATGTTTTCCTGCTAAAATCATCAGTGAAGGTAATGAAGTACCTGCTCCCTCCATTTGATGTAGGGTTGATAGGGCCACATATGTCAGAATGTATCAACTGGAGTCTTTCTGTAGCTCTCCAATTTGAAGTTTTAGGAATAGAATCCCTATGTTGCTTGCCTATGATACATGCTTCAGTGATCACTCCAATGTGCTTCAAGACTACAAGTTCAGATCTTACACAACTGTGGCATTGTAGATATGGCCAATTGTTAGGTAAATGGTGTGTTCTGTTATTCACATAAGGCAATGTACCTTATATAGACAAGTTTACAAGGAGGCTTAAGACTTAGCTTGAGTACCAAGCAACTAGTTGGCTCAGGCCAACCTGCGCGCGCGCCTGTGGGCTTGGCAAGCCAGGCTTGCTTAGCTTACAACCCAACATAGACACTCTCACGCCGTAGATAGATCATTTGGCATGCAAATCCATGCGCAAGATACTCCTTCCGGCCTTATTTATATGCAAAAGTTAATAATAAAAATTGGCCTCAAATGTATAAGTTAAAGTAACTAAAATCAATTTTATTTAATATTATTTTTCCAAAAATACCTCTCATTAATTGTTTACTTCTCTTTTCTTTTTTTTTTATATAAATGAGGGCCGAAGCCCGGATTGCTTACTTTTTTACACGAGTGCATAATCTCAATGCGAATTTAATGTATTGTAAATGATAATTTAGTTAACTGCAAAAGAAAAAAGGATAATTTAGTAAAAATGATAAATTTTTTAATATGTGTGACACAAAAGAATTTTGCTTATATATAAGAGCGAATGAAGTAAAATATTAAAAAAATAAAAAAGTTTTATCCAGGCTGCTTTATATTGTTGTATTGGTTGTCGGGGCAGGTGTGAAAAATCATTTCCTTAGATTTTATTGATGCAATAGAAGCTAGCACCATTGTTTTTTATATTTTTTTTTTTGTCCTATTTACTTTTTTTAATCAAGCACTCTTGTGTCCTTGTATTTCTTTATTGTAGTCGTTTTAAAATATTTTATTTTACCATTCTTTATTCTTTATGTTTTTTCAATTCGGTAATGTCTTTGTTTCTATGTTTCACAACATATTAAGAACGTGAATTCTTTGGTATACCGCTGATGTGATTAATAAGTGACAAGTATTTAATGCAGATTTTATTTTTTTTTTAAAGTTTTTTTTCATTAAACACTACTTTTTAATATTTGCAAATGGATCATTCTTATAAATATAATAATCAATTATGTTCCACAATAAATCAAGATATGCATCAAATCTTTCAAATATTTTAAGCAATTTTGACAACATATTTTAAGCATGCATCAATCACGTTTTTTTTAATCAATTTTTTTAACAAAGGTTCAAATATTTTAATACTCCGTATGATTTAATTATCTAATATCCTATAAAAAAAAAGTATGACTTTAGTATTTTGACAACATATGATATTTTCTCAAAAAAACCGTATGATTTTAACAATTTTATTATTATTATTATTATTATTATTATTATTTTTTTTTTTTAAAAGTTGATGGTTTATAAGTACCACCAACTTATTTACAAAGAAAATACTACAAGTGCTGCTGCCAAGGATCGAACCCCTGACCAACAGCCTACACCCACTCAGTCAGCAAGTGCCAACTGAGCTACCCCACCCACCCTATTATTATTATTTAATCCAACTATGATATTAATATTTCAATAGCCTTTTAAGTCCTCTCACATAATCCCTTGGCAATTAAAGAATAGATGGCTTAGTTGTTTATCTTTGGTTTGTTCTATGAACTTTATAATTACTCACTTATATAGAGAATATATAGAGAAGACAATCACAGATAAATTAGCTACTATTGATCTTACAGTAACAGGTTTTACTTGGTGGAGTTGTAGGAATTAGAGAGGATCTAGCTAAGAATATGCTAGGTTTCCCTTGTTTTAGATTTTGTTAATGTTGCTTTTGTTTTATTGGTGGGTTTGGTATAGCCCCTCTCTGTAGTCCACTTTTACCCTTTATATAATTATTATAGTTAAAAAAAAAATTCAATATTATTTTCTTTTAGATTTTTTTATTATTATTTGGGCAATTTATTTCTTAGTTCTTATCGGTAGAATCAGTAACAACTTAATAATCTTTTTTGATAACTAGATTTTTTGAGTCACAGGTAATCCAATTAGTTGATATCGAAGTGTCATATTGCTAAAAGTTTGAATCTCATGTGTGTCGTTCTAATTAGGTGGTATTGAATTGTTTGAGAAAAAAATTTAAAATTAAACACGTACAGTACAACTGAAGTTGTCATGTCAAATCCCTTATGTTTTAGCAGATCAAACGCACCCTTAATCATATAGTTGGTAGAATTATATTACTCTTTTTTTAAGAATCACACACTACATGAAAACTTCAATTTCCTGATAAAACTTCTTGAGGGCTAAAAGTCCTCAACAAGTAAGAAAAACTCTCAAACTTATTAGGGAGCTTCTATGGTACATATGAAAAAATTCAATGTACCGGTACATTAGATCAATTAATTTATAATTATTTGTTAAATCAAAAAATTATTTTTCGATTATTGTTTCTTAGAGATAATAATTTCATAAGAAAAAACACAATTTCAATATTTTATATCATAAGCAATACACAAACGTTTTTACATAAAAAAAAATCAATATTGACTATTATGAGTGATATAAAAATTTTAAAAATATAATTTTTTTTAATAATTTTGATAAATAGTATTTAGTTATTATAATATTTTAATGATAAAAAAATGATTTCTTTCGGAATAATATTTATTTACCTAATAATTTAATGATCTAATATACTAGTACATTGAAATATTTGATATGTACCGTAGAATCAGCCACTTCAAATTTATCAAGACATTTCTATTCTCTCTAATTTTCAGTTACAAAATTCTTCAGTTTCGTGTTTCACCCTAACCCCACTAGCAAAAACAAAAATAAAGGAAAGTTTCTATTAACCCTAATTTCTTAAAGGAAAATGCTATTTAGTAAGATTTTTTTTTTTTTTGGTTAAGTAGCCTAGTGGCTAGAGTCTCACACATTTAAATGTGGAGAAATGTGGAATCCGAGGTTCGAACCCCGACCACTCCAATAATGTCCCTGGTAGATACCATTTGAGCTACACTTACGGAACAATTTAGTAAGAATTTTTTGATTCAAGAAAGAGAATAATGGTACCCACAACCTAAAACAAAAAGAAAATCCAACCGCCAGAATTTGAAAAACCTCGAAATTGCGGATATGAAATAAAAATATGAACTTTATGAGGAATTGAAAGAAAGGTTTCAGAATGAGTGGTGCTATAAGTATAAAAGATAATAGAAATTGATGATGAAAACAAAAAAAAATTGTATATATATATATATATATATATATATATATATATATATATATATATATATATTAAAACCCTTTTGTCAAAAAAAAATCTTTGAGTATCCAAGATTAAAGCGGGGGAGAGGTGTGTCTGGTGGGGGTGGGGGGATGGATATATAGAGAGATGTTTTGGGTTTTTTACTTTCTTTTGAAATTATTGAATCATGTTTTAACTTTTTTAAAGTATAATAATTTTCATTTTGAAATTTTTGTAAATTAAAAGATTAATTTAGAAAATTTATATTTAAAGAAATCTTGAAATAACATGTTAAATTATTATTACATGTGGATCAATTAAAATTATACACCTTAACAGTGTACCGGTACATGTTCATATAAGATGTGTACCGAAGTGCTCACCTATTAAGAAATGAAATAATTAAATCCATTAAATATAAATAGGAAGAAATATAGAAAGAGAAATGAGAATCATGACATTACTTTATATTACATTGATGATTATATATTACAGTCACACACTCATGCATATAGGCTACATTTATTGAAATTCAGATGGATATATATCTGAGTAAACCAACTGATTAGTTGGATATACAAAGATTCCTTTATTATAAGTACGTAATATGTAGATGCATGATATATTAAGCAGATCATTAAGTGGCAATATCATTCTAGAGCCATCTTCACAAATTCTTTTTCATCGGAGTAAGTGGTTTTCTTGAAGAAGTTATTTACAGCAGGGTTAGAGAGAACCTCGAAGTAGCGTTCTGCTTCAACGTTAGAGGTAAAACACCATCCATGTTCGAGTTCAGAATTAGGATAATAAGCACAGATGCTCCCACTTCCCTTCTTGACGCAGTCGTCGTCAGATTCACATAAGTTGTAATGTTCTCTCACTGCGTTCTTAATATAACCTCTGTATATGCAATTACCACCAAAAATTCCCCACGCCAGACAACCACAACCATCTCCACAATATGCATTAATTGAGGTACACCATGTCTTGTCACATCCTTCTACCTTCTTCATCGGAAACATTACTGCAAATGAATTCACTTGAAATCCAGTTAAACTTAATAATAATAATAATAATAATATGTTTAGAATAGTGGTTAGTTAAGTAGTACTTAATTAATAATGTATTAATCAAATTATTCCTTCCATTAATTGGGATGAGTACTTGATTCTGAATAATTTCTCGTGAGTTTCTAACATATGTAAAAAAAAATGCATGCATGGACTATAATAATTGGTAAGAGAAAGAGTTAAAATACAGACCGAAAGCGGCAAGAAAGATGACAACCAAAGCATGCTTAACATAAGCCATTGTTTGATCAAAAGAAAGAACTAGCAAGCTACAATTGTTGAGTTTGAGTTGCATTTCTTCATTCTTGGATGCATCTATATATAGAGATATCTTCATATATAGCGACAATAATAGTTACAACGATGCAAAAAAACGTTTATATTCCTCCGACCCTTTTTATAAGGAACAATTTGGAAAAAAAATTTATTCTTTTTTATAAGAACTAGCATGACACCCGTGTTTTCAGCTTTGAAGTGAGTGGTGGTTGGTGCCTTGCATGCACTCTTGTTTTATTTGAAGGAAACAAAACAATTATATGGTCCGTTTTTCGAATGAACAAATGTGTCATAACCATTAAATTAAAAAGATTCAATGATCTACTGATGTACACTATATACCATATAAATATAATCCTCAAAAGGGTAATGTACAGTAATTGAAGGAAACAAAACTGGAAGAAAACAAAACGATATAATTCGTAATGGGTGTATTGGTCCATAATGGACAAATGACCATTAAATTAAAAAAATTCAATGATCTTGTGATGTATGTACTATGTACAACAATGCCAGATTACATATCTTATCTCCTCTTATCCTTCCAGATTCCAGCCTGCAACAACAATACCCTCTTAATTTGTGAAAGCAAGGCATGGCATAGAATGCAAAACATCACCCTCTTCCACAACCACACATATTTTCTTCATATATATATATATATATATATATATATATATATATATATATATATATATGGGGGATGGATCAAATTACACCGGTGAAGCATTTGAGTAATGTTACACCGCTCAATAACGCTATAACGTTATCATGAATGTTTTTTTTTCACCATAAGTTTAATCTGGTTCGGGGGTCAGTTCTGACATCAAGTTGTTCCAGTTCCCTCTCGATCGCAGTTGCGGGATCAAATTATGGTCCTCCCTACCAAATTCAGCGTCAATCACCACTGAACCAACTGGCGATTGCTTTAATTTTAAAACATATTCATACTAATGTTGGGTTAGGATTTTAGGGCTCCCTCAAGAATGTATATCATCTTCTTCTTTTTTTTAAACGTCAAAGTAATTAGTTGTTAATATTAGTATTTTTTTCCTTTACCGAGACTTGAACTCGGAACCTTTTAAACCCTTATTATGTTCTTATCGTCTCTCCCTTAATTTTGATATTCAATAACTTAAATATTCATGTTAGATATTTTGACTTTATAAAAATCACAATTTTTTTAAAAAAATATCTCAAAAATAATCTTTATGAAAAGTTATTTAAAATAGCTTCTCTTTTATAGTTTTTTTTATTTATTTTTTATATTTTATGATCCAAAAAAAATTATAATAAAATGATAAAATACTTAAAACAATATTTTTTAAAAATTATTTAAACCAATTTTCAAAAGTTTTATAAAAAAATTCTTTATTTAAGAAACTCTTAACAAAAAATTACAACATAAAAATTATTTGGCTTAATTAGTCTATTGGTCCTTAAAGACATTTTAGGTTTCACAATGATCCCTTAAAGAAAAAAAATCTGGATTGGTCCCTCAAAGACACATCCGTTTTTCACATTGGTCCTTTCCGTCAATTTTTTTTATAAAAAACGTTAGTTTTAGTTGACTGTATTGTGGATGTCATTAAGTGTAAGTGTTCCACCAAAAACCTTATTAATTTTTAAAATTTTAACGATTGGAATTTTTTGTTATATTTGAAGTTAAAATTTAACGGAAATGATCAATATGTCAAACATATATGTCTTTAAGGGATCATTGTGAAATCTAAAATGTTTTTAAGGTACCAATAGACTAATTAAACCAAATTATTTTTATATCTTGATACTCATTTGAAAGTAGAATTCAACGTTGAAAGTAGAGTTCTGCTTCAACGTTAGAGGTAAAACACCATCCATGTTCGAGTTCAGAATTAGGATAATAAGCACAGATGCTCCCACTTCCCTTCTTGACGCAGTCGTCGTCAGATTCACATAAGTTGTAATGTTCTCTCACTGCGTTCTTAATATAACCTCTGTATATGCAATTACCACCAAAAATTCCCCACGCCAGACAACCACAACTATCTCCACAATATGCATTAATTGAGGTACACCATGTCTTGTCACATCCTTCTACCTTCTTCATCGGAAACATTACTGCAAATGAATTCACTTGAAATCCAGTTAAACTTAATAATAATAATAATAATATGTTTAGAATAGTGGTTAGTTAAGTAGTACTTAATTAATAATGTATTAATCAAATTATTCCTTCCATTAATTGGGATGAGTACTTGATTCTGAATAATTTCTCGTGAGTTTCTAACATATGTAAAAAAAAATGCATGCATGGACTATAATAATTGGTAAGAGAAAGAGTTAAAATACAGACCGAAAGCGGCAAGAAAGATGACAACCAAAGCATGCTTAACATAAGCCATTGTTTGATCAAAAGAAAGAACTAGCAAGCTACAATTGTTTGAGTTTGAGTTGCATTTCTTCATTCTTGGATGCATCTATATATATATAGAGATATCTTCATATATAGCGACAATAATAGTTACAACGATGCAAAAAAACGTTTATATCCCTCCGACCCTTTTTATAAGGAACAATTTGAAAAAAAATTTTATTCTTTTTTATAAGAAAGAATCATTAAAATTTATTCTTACAATTCCATTTCTACCCTTATTAAATTGTATACATTCCAAAGTTATACATTAATTAAAGTGACATATTTCCTAAGAATAAATTAATACACCGAGGTTAGTTTTGGAATAGATTGTGAAACTTTAGAATTTTTATTAAGAAAGATAATGTTTCTTGGTACGTGTGTTTTTTTCAAATTGTTCCTTATAATAAGGACCGGAGGGAGTATTAGTAGTAAAAAAAAATCAACGATGCAAGCTCAATTGTATTAAATTCATGTGCGTGGAACACCATGCAAAAATAATATATTATTGTATCCAAAAAATAATTGAGACGGCGAGATAGATTTATTAATCTTAGGTCTCGCGTCTTTTTTGTCTTTTAGGTCATCACTAAGTTTTGGAAGGACCAGATCGTTCTGCTTTCACGATTTGAAGTTATCTCCACTGGATTTTGGTGGCTAGTTATTATACTTTCTTATGTATTGAAAATGAATGTTAGGCTAATTATTAATTAGTGTACTGGTTGATATCATACTTAAACATCATAGGGAACATGCCCTTGCAATTTTTTGGAACTGGATTGAGTTGCAATCCAAATAGAAACAGAATTTTTGCAGTTAGTCTTTGTTAATTTTTTTTATTGACATAGATTTATCTAAGTGTCACATGGTGGAGTGCGTGACGGAGTATTTGCATATTTACAATTTATATAATTTTATAAACTTATTATTTTTAAAATAATTTTTTATATCTTATAAAAAAATTATAATTTTTTATATTTGGGATTTAGGATTAGAGTTAGAAAAGGATTAAAATTAAAAAAAAAAGAAAAAAAAAAGAAAGAATTCTACAGAATTCCTTGCGTCTAAAATAAAAAAAATAAAAAATAAAAAAAAAAAATTAAAATAAAAATTAAAAAATTAAAAAACAATGGAAAGTAAATGTATTTCGCTCCAAGAATGCTCCAAGATTCATCCTCTTTCTTCACCAATCCTCCATTAATTCCAACATTTAATCCTCTCCATCTTGAGTTGTTTTTAGTTGTTATCTCCCTTGTGGATGTGTAAGCTTCTCTTCCCTCATCTCTGGAAATCAAAAGGTGCAATTCAACCCTCTGAATCTTCCGGTCCTCTGTGTTTTCTCACCTGGTGTGTTACTTTCTTTCATCTTCTTGCATTATTTTCTTGGGTGTTTCTAACCACCACCATTGCAGCTCTTTACTGCATTCCTGCTGGTTTTTCCTCTGGTTACATATTCCCTCTCTTCCAAACCTGATACATACCACCATGACATCAAAACCAGCTACAAATAAAGCACCTATGATCATTACAAATTCCACAATACATTCAACAAACTACAATTCCAGCAATCCCACCAACAACCCTCAAAATCCAAGAAACAATGCCATAACCTACATTCAAATACCTAGCGATACAACAAACAATAACCTCATCATCCCTCAACAAAACTATGCCATGACTATGCCTAACTCCACCAATTCTCAAAACTCAACATCTAACCAAAACAAGGCAACAACCTTCACATACATGAATTACAACCAAACAGCCCAAAGAACTCAACAAAATAATGACCCTAATCAGCCCTATGATCACCAAGACATACCAGAAAGCAGTGGGACAAACAATCAAACAAACCCCACCCAATTCAGCTATTACCCTGAACAAATCATTGAAGAAGGATTAAAGGCATGTCAACTCAGTATACTAGGAAAGATCATCACCAACAAGCCTATTTTTGCTAGTTCTATTCAGAATGGATTAGAGAATATCTGGGGTTCTCCACCAGGTTTCAAAATTCAAGAAATTGAAGGAAAAATTCTACAATTCTTTATGAACAATATTGAAGACCAAGATCGCATTCTACATGGAAACCCTTGGATCTTTAGAAACTCTTGGTTAATAGTGAAACCATGGGACAGAGAAACTGACCCAAACTCCTTAGATTTTGATCATGTACCTATTTGGATTCAACTATGGGGCCTGCCACCTCACTGTAAAACAAAAGCCATGGGAATACACCTTGGATCTCTAATGGGAGAAGTGGAGGCATCTGAAATATATGAATACCCTGGGAAACAAATCATTGTCAAGATTAAAGTTGCTATTAATATTCACAAGCCAATAATTTCTGGGATACATGTTGGTAATCCGACATGATGGCACCTGCTGGATTGATTATAGGTATGAAAGATTACCACAAATCTGTTTTAATTGTGGGCTGGTAGGACATGAAGCAAAATTATGCAGAAACAAAGCTCTAAACACTGATACTATAGCTCCTCTAGGTCCATGGATCAGATCAACACAATATGGAAGAAGGAAGATGGATGAGAAGGATAGAAAATTCTACAGCAATCCCTCACACTCACCAAACTTTGGTAAATACAGCCCCCCTGTTCCCGAAGCATTACTAGCCCAACTAGCTGCTATAAAGCTACAAAACCAAACACCTAAGAATAAAAATCAAGCTAAACCAAAGGAGGAGCATGAGCAGCAGGAAACAAGCCTCAATGGAAATACAAAAAACACCAATCAACAACTAGTACTAGACAGGAAAGCTCAGCAATACAGTGAGAACAACCAGAATACAGAATACACTGGAAAATCTACAATAGAAGACAACCACCAAGTTAAAAGATTGAAGATGGCATATGACGCCAACACAGACAATAGAATCAACATGGAGATCCAAACAGTGGCAAGCCTGGGAAGCTCAGGCTGCCAGAAGCAATGAAACTCATGGCGTGGAACTGTCAGGGACTTGGCAATCCCAGGACAGTGAGAGCCCTGAGAAAGCTCATTGCCAACAACAAGCCTGACATCATTTTTCTTATGGAAACTAAGCTTCATAACATATCCCCTCAGTTCACAAATAATTTTGCTGCTTCTTACAGCTTTTACCATGTAGATTGTACTCTAAATGGAGACAAAGGGAGATCTGGGGGCCTCATTTTGTTATGGAACAATTACTCCTGTAATGTTGATATAAAAGATGTTGATTTTAACTATATTGATATGTTGGTTACTAACTTGTCTAATTCTGTGCAGTGGAGAGCTACTGGGGTCTATGGTTACCCTAAACATCAACATAAGCACCTAACTTGTGATCTCCTTACTACTCTCCATAATGCTTCTGCTAACAATAAATGGCTCCTGTTTGGAGACCTTAACCTTACTAGCAGTAACAATGAGAAATTTGGGGGCAATCCCCCTGATAATAATATCACTACTCTCTTTAGATCTACCTTAACCCTTTGTGATTTGCAGGATCTTGGCTACAAGGGTGACATCTTTACTTGGACAAACAAGCAACAAAGCCAACACCTGATAAAAGCTAGACTGGATAGATTTCTAGCAAACTCTGCATGGAAAAACTTATTCCCTGTTTTTTGTAACTATCACCTTCTTAGATATAGCTCTGATCATATGCCTATATTACTAGATTTTAATACTTTTTCAGGCCCAACAACAAATGAAAGAGGGCCAAAGCCTATTCGTTACGAACAAATTTGGACCAGGGACCCCCTACAGTATCAAATTGTCAAGGATGCTTGGCAGAAAAATAGAGGAACTACTGTCAAAAAACTTAATGACACCCTATCCTCTCTCCATAAATGGGGAACAAATCGTTTTGGAATCATTCCTAAACGCATCAAAACCCTTCAAACTGAGTTACAAGTGCTGAATGACCAAAATGGCATTGAAGACCTAACCCTCCAAATTAAGGAAAAAGAGAAGGAATTAGACAATATTATGGAATGTGAAGAGACATGGTGGAAACAGAGATCAAGAGAATTATGGCTTAAACATGGGGACAAAAATACCAAGTATTTTCATATGAAGGCTAACATTAGAAGAAGTAAGAATAAGATTGAAAAAATCACTGACTCTCATGGACACACTCACACTAATGATGATGGAATAGAGAAAGTTTTAGTGGATCACTTCAAAACTTTGTTCACAAAACAAGATGCTCAAGCAATACCTGATACTATCAGAGTAGTAAAAGATAGAATCAACACTGACATGTACCAAGAGCTGAATAGACATTTTACTAAAGAGGAAGTGTTTCAAGCAATAAAGGAGATGAAAGCTCTTGCAGCCCCTGGCCCTGATGGTTTACCTGCTATATTCTACCACACTCACTGGGAGGTCATTGGAAAGGAGGTAACTGACATGGTGCTAAATGTTCTTAATAACAATGGTGACCCTAGCCACCTAAATAACACGTATATCTGCCTCATCCCAAAAATAAATAACCCTGCATCACCAAAACCATAGCCAACAGAATAAAAACAATTCTACCGGATGTGATTAGCCCTAACCAAAGTGCCTTCATACAAGGCAGACTCATTACTGACAATACCCTTATTGCCTCTGAGATTTTTCATTATCTTGCCCATACTAAAAGGAAAACTGGTCATGTTGGGATCAAGACTGATATGGAAAAAGCTTATGACAGGGTTGAATGGGAGTTCCTTGAGGCAACTATGTCCATTATGGGGTTCCCAGCTACTATGGTGCAAACTATTATGAAATGTGTTTCTACAGTCAAATTTTCCATTCTCATCGATGGTTACCCATCACAAGAGTTTTGTCCTCAAAGGGGACTCAGACAGGGAGACCCTCTCTCACCCTACCTTTTTATTATCTGTGCTAATGTCTTATCTGGGCTAATATCAAGAGCCCAACAAGAAAAACTTATCCATGGGGTCAAAATATCCCAAGGGGCTCCTGAAATTAGTCACTTACTCTTTGCTGATGACAGTCTAATTTTTTGCAGGGCAACTAGTAAGGAGGTCTCCACCATCCATGAAATAATTCAAGCTTACCAAAAAGCATCAGGACAACTTGTTAACTTAGCAAAATCTGAAATGCTTTTTAGCAAAGGAGTCACTGCTGACATTAAAGGGGAAGTATCTAGAATCTTGCCTATGCAAACTGTAGAGCACTTTTCAAAATATCTAGGTATGCCTATAATGCATGGAAGATCCAAACAGCAGATTTTCAACTATATCAAAGAGAAAATTTGGAAAAAGCTTAAAGGATGGAAGGAAAAAAATCTATCTTTTGCAGGAAGAGGCACTCTAATCAAGGCTGTGGCTCAAGCCATCCCTACATATATTATGAGCTGCTTCCTCATTCCTAAAGGGGTATGTGAACAACTTGAAAGAATGATATGTAACTTTTGGTGGGGAAGCACCACTGACCTCAGGAAAATACATTGGATGAAGTGGTCAAAGGTTTGCACTCAAAAGAAAAGTGGGGGACTAGGCTTCAGAAATCTGAGAGCTTTCAACGAGGCTCTTTTGGCCAAACAGGGCTGGAGGCTTATCACTAATCCAACCTCACTGGTGGCCCAAGTCCTTAAGGAAAAATACTACCCTAATGAAGGTTTCCTAAATGCTAAACACAAACAAATGATAAGCTACACCTGGAGGAGTATTACACAGGCCAGTTGGGTTTTACAAAAAGGATGTTACTGGACAATAGGGTCTGGCCATGACATTAACATCTGGGATGACAAATGGATACAGCAAAAAGCTACTAGTTACAAGGTAAACCCTAGGCCTAATGATCTGAACCTCACCAAAGTAAAGGAGCTCATGGATAATAACTACCATGAATGGAATGAAACTATTATAAACCAAATTTTCCACCCTTATGATGCTCAAATGATACTAAATATCCCTATCATTGACAAAACCCAACCAGACACAATTACATGGGAAGGTACACAGGATGGGCAATATTCAGTAAAGTCTGGCTATAATGCTATCATGAATTGGGGTAGTCTGTCAAATGCTACCTCTTCCAATAACACTCAACATATCTGGAGCGCTCTTTGGAAGCTAAATGTGCCCCCTAAGCACAGTCACCTACTTTGGAGAGCTCTAAAAAATGCCTTACTAGTGAAGGGCAATTTATTCAAAAGAGGGGTCAGATGTGAACCCTTATGCCCTCGATGCTCAAATACTACAGAGACAATCAATCATGTGTTCTTAGAATGTGAATGGGCAAAACAAGTATGGTTTGCCTCATCTTTGAATCTAAACCTAGGGCTCAACCAAATCTCAGAATTCTTCGACTGGATCAATTTTATGAAAAACAACACAGATAAAGAATGCATGGAGAAGATTACAGCTATCACCTATGGAATATGGTATGCTAGAAACATGCTAGTTTTTCAGAATAAGTACTTACCTCCTCAAGACATCAGCTCCACTGCTTTGAACCAGATACAGGAATACCAGCTCCATGGTTTTGAGCAGCAAATCCAAAATCCGTGCGTGAGAACAAAAGGTTGCAATAACGATATAAGCTGGAGTCCACCACCTAGGGGCACCCTGAAGATCAATGTGGATGCTCACCTTAGCAGTGATGGCCATTGGTTAACAGGGATGGTTCTAAGGGGGTCGGATGGGAGCGCCATCGGAGTTGCAACTAGGGCTCACAAAGGGACTACAGATGTAATAACAGGCGAAGCTTTTGGGTTAATGGATGTGAAATTCTGGCACACTAGTATTAAGATGTTGTACTCAACGCTTCACCACTATAATACACTTTTAATGCGTGAATCAATGATCCAACATCCAACCGCGCATACACAAGGAATAATAAACTAAACAAACTGAAAGTAAATTAACACAGTAATTTGTTAACCCAGTTCAGCATAAGCCTACTCTGGGGGATACCAATCCAGGAGTGAATCCACTATGATAGTATTAGTTTGAAGCCCTCAATAAACTTCCCGTTTATGACTTCTCACCTAATCACCACCCGTGCTATATTCTACCTAAGACACACCTAGGTATGAGAACCTCCGCTCACCTCCTCTTGACCACAGCCACTGTGATCGTACAATTCTAGATTTAATAGGTGAAGACACACTTCATAAAACACTCACACCACTTCCGTGCTTAAAAGCTTTGGAATGGTATACACACACACTATCTCCTTGCTTAGAAGCTCCAGAGATATTACAATGCACAGACACACAGTTCCTAGTCTAGTGGAAAATCAACACAAGACTTAGAACACAATAGACACAATACTAAAACCTAAACTCACGCTTTGTAAGACTCAAATCTGGTTTCAGTGACTTGAACAATGGTGTCAACATTCTTTAAATAACCTTCACTAGCACAGGCTAGGTCTTCAATTAGGCTTCAATAGCACAACTTGATTAAAGGTTCCTTCAAGGAATAATCTTCAATTAAAATGTTTTGTTTCCTTAACTTGAAGATCTGATTAGCAAACAAAACTTGATCACGAGATCCATTATTAATTATACGTGACAGCGCTCCTTATCACAAACGAACATTTATTATGGATTCCATATTTAGAACTTAGGCGCGAGATCTCAACATACACAAGTCCGGCCTACTGGATGTGGTATCCAATGTTGAAGCATTGTACCCAACATCTTGCTTATACTGGATGGTGGAAGCATGTAGTTCCACATCAAGAAGGATCACATGTTTTAGCAAAATGAGGTCAACCATACAACGCCAACAATCTCCCCCTTTGGCAATTTTTGGCTAAAACATCCTAAGATTATTTCAACCTTTCTAGAGAGATACACAAGCTACCTTTCTTCAACTCAACATAGGCACACAGTCATGAAGTAAAGTAGAACAGTTTAACATGCTTGTTTTAATACCCCTCATATATAAAATAGCATATTTAATATGTATCAAATTAGAACTTCAGAGGCATGCAACAGCGGAAGGATAAGCACAAGAGCCTCACAGGAATTTGCCAATAGAGAGTATAAGATTCTCATAAAAGAAACACTGGGAAAAATAAATTCCCTCAAAGCTGAGAAAAATAAATTCTCAGGAACAGATGATGCTTCAACATGTAGTAGCACATTGTGTGCTAAGCAGAAAAAATATTGCTCCCCCTCAAAAGTAGAATCGGGTACCAAGTTCATCTTACTCCCCCTTAATTCATGCATAGGATTATTCAGATGATCCAGCATTTGATGGCACATCATAGCTCAGCATCTATTATGGCATACAAAAACTACTCCCCCTTTTTAGCCACAAAATAGACAAAACGGGAACTGCATAAAATAATATCCAAAAGCAGTGCAGATAGTAGCAGAACAGAAAGTGCAGACAAAATATTACAAACCATGCACACTAGGTGCTAAATTCAGGGCTCAGCCCACAGACATGCAAAACAAAAATCCAAATAAAGAAACATCAGAATTACACAGAAGCACTTGGGGAGGAATCACTTTCTTCTCCTTCAGCATCTGAGTCAGCTTCTTCTTCACCACTAGTACCATCATCACCTGCATCAGCTGCTTGAACTGCAGCCTCTTCAACCCTGAGAGCATGTATCATCCTTTCAAACTGCAACTTCTTTTCATCTAGCTCCTTACAGTTTGCTTCCAGCATAGCAATCATCTCCTTCCTTGTCATAGGAGTGTCAGCAGCAGCATTTGATGATCCAACAATATCTGGAGCATGCTGTTTACTGTACAGCTTCTGATGAATGGCCAGAGGAGTTGCCCTTTTCTTAGCAGACTCATCCTCATGCCTTATATTAGGATGTTGGGACAAGATGATGTCACATATCAAAGTTGGAAATGCAATGGGTTGCTTGGTGACAGAGGTCTTAGCATGCTGCACAACTTGATTGAAAATATATAGACCAGCATTAAATTTTGTACCAGTACCAATCATATAAATGAGCTTACCCAGATTTGTTGCAATGTCAGATGCATGTGTAGTAGGAACCCAGTTGACAGATGCAATACGATTCAAGATGGCATACTTTTGGGTTAGCTTGACTGCAGGTACCTTCTCCTTCTTGGGCCAGATTTTCACCTTTTCAGCTGTGATAGTTTTGCAGACCACATTGTCAGATACCTCTATGTCAGGGTGAGGATCATCAGCATTACCCAGCACCTTGTTGATCACACTTGGAGAGAATGTCACACATTTTCCTCGAACATATACCTTCTGATATTCTTTGTCCAAGGGATTGTCACAACCTATAGGAATGTTGACAACAAACTCCCTAACCAGCTTCTCATAGCAAGAGCCTAAGCCCCACACAGTTTTGATCAATCCAGCATCATTGATCAAACTCACAATCTCTTCACATTCCAGAATATCTTTGCCTAGTTCCCTTTCCAGAGCCAATCTTCTTTTGCAAATGATTCCCCATCGTTGAGCATAAGATGGAAGATGAAATGAAACATTGTCACAAGGAAAGTCTTCAGTGTCAGGAGCAGCAGATTGAGGCATGGCCTTCTTAGCAGACATAGCATTCTTAGCAGGAGGCTTGATGCTTGAGTCATCTTTTACAGCTTCAAAATCAGAGTCACTTGATGGTGCACTCTTCCTTTTCAGCACACCCTTTTTCTTTTCAGGAGGAGGTATAGGCTTGCTCCATCCTTTCTTAGGACCATACTTGACAGGCTTCAGAGTAGTGTCCTTTGTTTTCTTGGTGACAACAGGGGTAGTGGTAACAGCAGGTGCAGGTGTAGTGGTCCTGCTTCTCAGTCTTCTTCCAATTCCTTTCTGAGTAGGTGGAGGTTGCAGATCTTCTTCAGAGGGTACTTCATCAACATCCACCATGTTCTGTTCTTCATTGGTGGTTTTCTCAGAATCCTCACCAGCTTCATTCTCTGGCTCAGAGTCAACCACATGTTCAGGGGTACTTTCTTTGTTTACTTCCTCTTCAGTGGAAGCTTCAGTATTAGATCCACTGCCAAACGACCCAGTGGCAGTGTTAGCATGTGAGCTAGATCCTCCTTTGGATGCTTCAACATCCTTCTCAGCATCAGTTGGTATAGAGGATGGCTCAACACCGGTTGGAGCATCGGTTACAACAGCCTTTTCTTGGGATTTTTCAGCAACATCAGTTATGACATTCGTGGGAACTGCCATATTCTCAGGACCACTAGGATTATTGGTCACAAAAACATTCTCAGCAACATTTTGGGTTTTTCCTAGGGTTTCAACAGAACTAGGGTTTTCCTTTGCAGAAAGGGTTTCTTGATTCACCTTTTCAGAAACAGACTTAACACTTTCTTCATTAGCTTTATTAGACGATTCAACATTCGCATTTTTGCCAGAGGCAACATCATGCGAATCCACATTCGCAGTTTCAGAAGGATTCTTATTCAAGTATAGATCAGACATGCTCAAACCCCTTTTTACGGGAGATTGGGGTTTCTTCTTCTCTTTTCTTTGGTTTATGCTCATCTCATATGTTTGAAGTGAGCCTATTAGTTCATCCACTTGAATGTTGGCCAAATCCTGAGATTCTTCTATTGCTGTTAGTTTCATGTCAAACCTCTTAGGTAGAGATCTGAGGATTTTGCTCACCAGCTTTTCATCTGATATGGGTTCTCCCAAGGCATCAAATGAATTAGCAAATTCTAAAATATTCATGTGAAAGTCATGAATATTCTCTTCTTCCTTCATACTCAGATTTTCAAAGTTCCTGCGAAGCATCTGAAGTTTGGACAGCTTTACCTTGTTGGTTCCTTCATGTGCTTTCCTGAGTATTTCCCACGCCTGTTTGGCCACAGTGCATCGTTTAACAAGTCTGAACATGTTGATGTCAACCCCATTGAATATGGCATTTAAGGCCTTTGAGTTTCCCAGAGCTAAGTCATCCTCATCTTTAGAATAGTCTTTTGTAGGCTTGATTTCACTGGTTACCTTTCCATCCTTATCAATAACCATTGGGGGTTCCCATCCATTTTCTACAGCTTTCCATGTTCTGCTATCAATGGATTTAAGAAAAACCATCATCTTAGCTTTCCAGTAGTCATAGTTCTCAGGCCCAGTTAGCAGTGGTGGTTTAGAAACCGTTCCTCCTTCCTTGTCCATCTCACCAGAAATTTCCGTCCCTGAAGCTCACCCTGAGTTTTGAGCAGGGTGCCTGCTCTGATGCCAATTGAAATTCTGGCACACTAGTATTAAGATGTTGTACTCAACGCTTCACCACTATAATACATTTTTAATGCGTGAATCAATGATCCAACATCCAACCGCGCATACACAAGGAATAATAAACTAAACAAACTGAAAGTAAATTAACACAGTAATTTGTTAACCCAGTTCAGCATAAGCCTACTCTGGGGGATACCAATCCAGGAGTGAATCCACTATGATAGTATTAGTTTGAAGCCCTCAATAAACTTCCCGTTTATGACTTCTCACCTAATCACCACCCGTGCTATATTCTACCTAAGACACACCTAGGTATGAGAACCTCCGCTCACATCCTCTTGACCACAGCCACTGTGATCGTACAATTCTAGATTTAATAGGTGAAGACACACTTCATAAAACACTCACACCACTTTCGTGCTTAAAAGCTTTGGAATGGTATACACACACTATCTCCTTGCTTAGAAGCTCCAGAGATATTACAATGCACAGACACACAGTTCCTAGTCTAGTGGAAAATCAACACAAGACTTAGAACACAATAGACACAATACTAAAACCTAAACTCACGCTTTGTAAGACTCAAATCTGGTTTCAGTGACTTGAACAATGGTGTCAACATTCTTTAAATAACCTTCACTAGCACAGGCTAGGTCTTCAATTAGGCTTCAATAGCACAGCTTGATTAAAGGTTCCTTCAAGGAATAATCTTCAATTAAAATGTTTTGTTTCCTTAACTTGAAGATCTGATTAGCAAACAAAACTTGATCACGAGTTCCATTATTAATTATACGTGACAGCGCTCCTTATCACAAACGAACATTTATTATGGATTCCATATTTAGAACTTAGGCGCGAGATCTCAACATACACAAGTCCGGCCTACTGGATGTGGTATCCAATGTTGAAGCATTGTACCCAACATCTTGCTTATACTGGATGGTGGAAGCATGTAGTTCCACATCAAGAAGGATCACATGTTTTAGCAAAATGAGGCCAACCATACAACGCCAACAGGATGCAATTGAATGGATCGAAAGGATGGGAGAAAGGAAGGTGATATTTGAACTCGACTCGCAAATTGTTGTGAACGCTGTTAAAGAGAAGAGCGTGATTCGCAGAAGCTGGGGCTGTATCACTCGGCGCTGCAAAACTTTCCTCCAGAACAACCCTAATTCGTCGATAGAATGGGTTCCAAGGGAGAAGAATCGGACCGCTCATGAAATAGCAATTTGGGCCGAATCAGAACCCAACAAAGAATGGATTGATAACATCCCACCTTGTATTCTGCCCTTTATCCAAAAAGATAAAGGCAATATTACTCTTGTTTCTGTTTATGTTTAATAAAGCTTTTTCCCCTTCAAAAAAAATTAAAAATAAAAATAAAAATTAAAAGAAAACACTTCCTTCAAAATTTCGCCACATGGTGTGGCTTAGCAAAAAAAAAAAAAAAGAAAAGGAATTCTATAGAATTCCGTGCTGCTAAGTAAAAAATAAAAAAAAAAAAATTCCCTTTAGAGTTTAGCACATTGTGTGGCAACAATAAATAAGACAAAAACATATTGGTCAAAGGTGTGACCAAAATATGGCATTTAGGGAATTTATTTTCAAAAAGATGGTAGATTGGGAATATTGGTTTTAAAGTGTGGCATTTATGTCAAAAAATCGTACTTTGATATTTTTTATTCTTAAAAATTATTAGAGCAAGAAGATGGTGTCTCAAACAAAAAAGAATGTCAATATGGGAACTCTCAGAGTTGGTACCTCTTTTTCTAGGCGTGTTCGAACATACGGTTCCCGCGGAAGATCAAGTTGGTGAGCTCGTGTGGCGCAGTGAAAGGTTTCGCGTTGGGGTTTCTAGTCCCCTGATCTTCACCTAAAGTTTAAGATATGAGTATTTGGACACACAAAACACAATACGTTTCACAAAATACACTTTCAGACTATTTTTTGTTCACCTGAGAACCGATAGAGAATTTGTTTTTCATCGGAGGTGATAGATAATAGTGACTAGAAATTGAATTCAAATCGCATATTTATACAGTGTTGAATGTCAGTTAACGTCAATCCCTTGATATAATAAGAGTCATAATTGAGGATATTCAGTCGCGACTAATTTTTTCCTTTATCAAAAGTTGAGGATATATAGTTTTCTCCGAATTATCTTAAGAAAATTGGATATATTTAAAAATAAAGTGAGAAATTGTTTGTTTTTAAATTGGATATATTTAAAAACAAAGTGAGATTATGTTTTATTTTAAAAAAGATTTGTTTCTATTTTTAAGGTTTATATTTTTCTATAAATAGATGTTGCTAATTTGCATAGAAAAATTGAGAAGAGAGAGAGCAAATAGAGAAGCAAGATGTAGAGGCAAGCAAGGATTATGATTTGCCACCACTAGAAACAAAAAAGGGTTTTCTCTTGGTACAATTCTAGGAGTTGGACAAATTATCTTTGTATTCATCTTGGGTAGTCTAAATCATTGAGTCTCTTGGTCACGGGAAGAGATTCGGAAAAATGGTAAAATTAAGATTGAAGGCTAATTCTTGTAATCGTCTTTGAACTTATTACTTGGAAACAAAATGCCGAAATTTTTCCATAAGTCCTAGCTCAACTGGTAAAATAATGCCGAAATTGTTAGGCCGGACATCGTGACCCGAGTTCGAACTCGGGATCTCACAATTATGTGAGTTTAATTTCAGTGGATCACCACTTCATATCTAAGACAAAAAAAAGAGTTTCTTTATTTGGTCGAAAGAGATAATATTTCAATATAAAATGTCAATACTGACTACTTCCCTCGTAACAATGAAAGAAAGTTTCTAAATTTTAGATCAAATACATTAAATATACAATAAACCTACAAAATATATTTTTACTTATAAAGTATTACGGAAAGAGAATCAGTCGATCCACTTTTTGTTGAGCGAAGGGACCGTGGAATATGGGTACTGAGCGATTTCTCATTGCTTACCAAGACACTTTCAAATTCAATACTAATAAACACTAAGAGCCAAAATGATGAGACAGCTAACAGACCACATTGCTTACCAAGACTACATTAACTTGTTCCTCAATAAAGACACCAACCACCACTCCCCATTCCTTAAAGCTTCACAACCACCAAAGTCTCGCAAAAACAGGTCCAGCTAACCAAAAAAAGAACGACCAGTACCTAAACTACGCAATACCAAAGAGATGAACCAAGTGTTATGATTCAAAATGGCATGTGTAGCAATATATTTGGCATAACATAATTGGTTGAGGGAAATTGATCACACATGACTAATAATCCAAGGAAACCTTATGTTGTGCATGAACTTATGTTGTGCATGAATAGTGAAATGAGGATCACTAGTCGTCGGTAGGTATAAAGAAAATTGATGAAATCTCTCCTCACTCCTTTTGATACTCACTTGTAGAGTAATGGTTAAGTCTTAGACTTAATATTCTTCTCTTTATACATTAATGCTTCTTTTATACTAAGAACACCAATTCTATTTGGATTATCATCTATCAATTATACTTTTAATTCAATAATCAATTGACAATTATCAATCTATCGCATCTTCAATTTTGGGAACTCTTACATTGGTCCCACCAACTCAAAAACCACCGGTAGGAGATGAATGATACTCCCACCATCCCAAATTATAAGGGAAAAAACAAAAATCCCCTTATTAAGAAAAAGTAAAACATGATAATTTAAAATATGTTTTTGTGGATTTTCCTTGAAGATGTAAAAGCAATTTTTATTGATTGTTGTTTATTAAGAAAATGAGAGAGGGAAAAAAATTAAATGCAATTTGCATTTAATTTTATGAGATTAAGGAAAAAACATTATTGTTGCATTTAATTTTATGAAATTAAGGAAAAAAAATATTATTTGGAACAAAAAAATGTAATATTTTCCCTTATAATTTGGGACGGAGAGAGTATTTAACAACCCTCCTTTTTAACAAGAAAGAACAGAAGTGAGAGGGAGTAATTACGGTTAGCAAACCAGAGCAAACACCACAAACAAAGAGAGTTTCTTAAATGCATGAAGTTTATGCTTATCACCGTAGAAGGGGCTGCCAAGTCCATGTGCAAACTAGGGGTGCTCGCAGTTCGGTTTGGATCGGTTTTGAGGCAAAAACTCATCCGATCCAAAAATATATTCATTTGCGATTTGGTTCGGTTTTGGATGACAAATAAAAAAAATCCGATCCAATCCGATCCAATATTATGCGGTTTAATTTGGATCGGTTTTTGGATATCCAAATTTTAAATTGTAATTTTTTTTAATAAATATGAATATTATAAAAAACACTACAAAATAATAGTTTGACATTTTTGACAAAATAAATATTAAGTTTGATGTAAAATATAACATATAATATATTGAAAATTAATATTTTGGAATGACAATTACCAATTATATTCGAAAGATATAAAAAGTAAAAAAAATAGATTAAATTAAACTAACATATAGTATTATCAAAATTTAAAATAGATTAAATTAAACTAACATATAGTATTAACAAAATTTAAATGAAAAAAAAGGTTAATGCAATATATATATTTATACTAATAAAAAGATAAATAAATATTAAAATATATGTATGCGGTTTGGTTCGGTTTGGATCGGTTTTAAGAAATCAATTCGAAATCTGATCCGATCCGACGGTTTTCACAAAAGAACATCCAAACACATCCAAAAAACTTCGGTTTTTTGCAGTTTTCGATTTTTTTGGATTGATTTTCAGTTTTTATTTGGATTGGTTTGGATTTGAGCACCCCTATGTGCAACATGTGCTACGATATAGGGTCTCTTAAAAATAAGGGTTTAAACACAAATTATAAAGTAGTAGTATTAGTAAATTATGGGGTATAAAAATTAATTATATTACAATACTGGTAAGGTTCAGACTCAATTTTCTAAAAAAAAAAAATAGTAAAAGAGATAAGCGCATAAGATTAAAAGGTGAAACCAATTAATGTACCGCGTACATCACCACCAGCGTCCAACAATCAAGACGGCAAGAATATGCTATGAAGTCACATTTGGTATTGTTTTTTTTATATGTGAGTGCTTTTTTTTTTTTTTATATTTTTATTCACATTTTGGTTTTTATCTGCCTAAAAAAAAATTGTGGTCGTGATATTTAATTTCTCACTGAGGTAACATTAGATAGAAACTAATTTGTTCTTTAAATCACATTTCAGAGATGTGGATACTTGTGTTTCTAAACCCAGCCATAAATATGTGCACGAAAACAAATAAATTTCTTGGTGGCATTTAGCATGGGGAAGTTATCTTTTTCCACCATGGTCCAATTGCACTTTTACCATTATGTAAGACCATATATTCTACTATGGTATGTCCATACCATATTTTTTCTCATATCTTCTTCAAGCTCATCTTTCTCTACCAAATAACACAAATTGTTTTCTGAAGCATTCTATTCTGCAAATATGTGAGCCCTTTTTTTACTATATATAAGTGGGATTTTGAGTTTGTATAGTAATAGGTAGAAGTGATAAGGTAATGTTTTTGTGTAATGTTAAGAATATAGATAGTTAGTTAATCAACTGGAGTTAGTTGATAGATTACCAAGTTGGTTAGGAGATTAGAAAGTTAGTTAGGAGTTAGTTACTCCCAATAGTCCTATAAATAAACTACTCTACTGTACATTTTACTCATTCTTTTATCAATCTATATTCATTCAATATGAATTTCTATGAGTATCTTCATCATGAATACTCTTATGCACTCTATCTTGCCGACATCTATGATCTTTATCCCTTCGATTCCATGATTCTTAACATGGTATCAGAGCGATACCCAAGGGATGAAGATGAAGATTCCGCTGCCGATTTCGATTCAGCCATTGATGAAGATGAAGCTCTTTCTCATGATGTAGCTATGGAGGTTTCTGCATCAGAAGCTCAATCTTCAACAATCTGCAATCACATTTGTTTTGGCAGTTTTGGGAATTCAGATTTTTCCGCCGTTCAATTCGCTTCAATCACTCCAATCAAGCCAACAATTGATGGATTCACCATCAAGATCGGGGAAATTGCATGTGTTCTTGTTGCTTCAAGTTGCAACAATAAATCTGCGTTTGCAGCTTCGGAAGACGACGAGAAATCGAAGAATCTTGATTCTGAAATTTTGGTTTCTGAAGCAATCAAAGGATTGAACGAATGCAAATCTGAGTTTGGCGTTTCTGCAGAAATCAAGAAGTCGGAGAATCTTATCAAAGGTAGAGTTCCGCTATGCTATGGATTTGTTTACGGTGTTGCCGCCATAAGGCCTTTCGCTTCTTGGTTCTACGTCGGAAAACAGAAACAACATATCAGTAGCACCGCAAACAACAATCAGGTTTGGCCTTTCGAACTACATGATGAGTGCATCGTTGATTTTGATCCCGGTGGAATTATGTTAGAGATTTACAGTTATGCTATTATGCTCTCATTTTCGTCAATTTTCGATTCAATTTCACTCTTCCCTTTCGATCCCGGTGGAACTTCGGAAAACAATTTTCCCTTTCTTATTTCAACCAATTGTTCTTTCTCATGCTTAGTCAGTTTTAGAATTACATGAGTAATCCTTTAGTTTCTGTGCTTTCAATTGGTTTATTTGGGATCAAGTTGCTCTTATATAAAGATTGAAGAAAATTTTGAGCGGTATTTTTCTGATGACTGATTGTGTATGGTGTTGCTGTTGTAATATGGAATTTGCAAGAAAGAAACCAAATAGTAAGGCCATTGTTCTGTTTTGAAAATGATGCGTATTTGGAGTTCTTGAGATTCAACCATTTTGAGGTTGATTTTCTGCAGCTAAGGGGGAGAATGTTGATGCAGTTTCTATAATCCTGGCAGTTGCAATTGCTGATGCTTTTGTCATTTTCTGTTTGGTTTTTGTTTTTCAAACTCATACTAAGAATTCTCTTACTATGAGTTTGAGGGAGGCTATTATAATATAGAAGTCAGTCCTACACAATTGTTCAGTTTTGGTTGTGCAACATGTTGAACACTAATTGGTACAAGTTCATATTGGTTGTGGCATATGATAAGCTATGAGATGTGCTACAAATAATTCTGCTTCCAGAATTCAGATGCATTCTCTATATTTTGTATCAATTTTTCTATGGTTTTTACTCAACAATTACTGTGTCAATTTCTGCATTGAGGAACCTTTGAGACCAGAATTTTGGATTGAATCTTTGCAAAATTAGATGTGGCTTGGTATTTTTGAAAAGATGGAGCATCAAAGTTGTTTTCAATGGCAGATTGATCAAGATAGTGTTGTGCTTATGAAGATTATTTTGGCTTGATGAGGGCTACAAATTGTTTGTTGTCACTCTTTGTTGCTGCTACACTACAGTGGAGATTGTTACCCACCTAAAGTGACTTAGTAGGATTCTTTAGTGCAAGTTCAAATAAAGCAATTTGAGTGATAGCTTTATGATTGGAAGTAATGAGTCTATAACACTGAGCTGATGTAACTTGGAAGAAAAGCCGTGAATTCTAAGTGAGGTTGCAAAACTAGATCAACAACTCTCCATCATTGTCAAAGGTATCTCATCTGGTGGTTTTAAGGAGATGTCTGACTAGTTGTGCAGATTTATGTTAGTTCTTGGTATTCATTCGTTCACATCAGTTTAAAGTGAGCAATGGTTATTCAATGGTTTTGTTTCTTTGTTATTTGGGTTTAGCACCGTAATTCAAACTCAAATTGGTAAATTTTCCAATGTTGAGTTTGAGGGAGGCTGTTAAGAATATAGATAGTTAGTTAATCAACTGGAGTTAGTTGATAGGTTACCAAGTTGGTTAGGAGATTAGAAAGTTAGTTAGGAGTTAGTTACTCCCAATAGTCCTATAAATAAACTACTCTACTGTACATTTTACTCATTCTTTTATGAATCTATATTCATTCAATATGAATTTTTATGAGTATCTTCCTCATGAATACTCTTATGCACTCTATCTTGCCGACATCTATGATCTTTATCCCTTCGATTCCATGATTCATAACATGTAATTTCTTTAACTCCGACTGTCTCCTTCCATGTTGACTAAAAGGAACTATACAATCAATGAAAAATACTACAATTAGTTGATTTCATTACAATTGCTTGTAATTATGATGGCTCAAATTGCGAAGATTGATTTGAAAATCAAGAAACAAATGTTATATTTGTTTTCAGGAAAATGTTAAATAGTGCACCCGGTGCACTAGTTAAGCATACAAAAAGGAAATTTGTCTTGAAACTTGGGCATTCAATGCATTGAAAGTGTAAAAAGTTGTTTTTATCAACATTAACTTTATGTTTAATTTCTATTTTTAATATGCTTAACAAGTGCACCGGGTGCACCGTTTAACATGACCCTTGTTTTTAAACTTAATATACGTTTAATTAAAAATAAAGAAAGATTATATTTATTTTTAAATTGAGGAAATAATGTTGGTATTTGGACCATTGGATTGTACATATAAAATAATATTTAAATCTAAAAGAAATGGATTAAAGTTGATTGATGATTGAGATGTGAAAATTGAGGGAAATTGAGAGAAACAAAATTGAGAGGATCCTTTCTCATACTATTAGATATTATGGGCTGTGATATTTGAACATTTGAAATCAAACATCATGTAGACACTCTCACGCCGTAGATAGATCATTTGGCATGCAAATCGATGCGCAAGATACTCCTTCCGGCCTTATTTATATGCAAAAGTCAATAATAAAAATTGGCCTCAAATGTATAAGTTAAAGTAACTAAAATCAATTTTATTTAATATTATTTTTCCAAAAATACCTCTCATTAATTTTACTTCTCGTTTTTTTTTATATAAATGAGGGCCGAAGCCCGGATTGCTTACTTCTTTACATGAGTGCATAATCTCAATGCGAATTTAATGTATTGTAAATGATAATTTAGTTAATTGCAAAAGAAAAAAGGATAATTTAGTAAAAATGATAAATTTCTTAATATGTGTGACACAAAAGAATTTTGCTTATAAATAAGATCGAATGAAGTAAAATATTAAAAAAATAAAAAAAGTTTTATCCAGACTGCTTTATATTGTTGTATTGGTTGTCGGGGCAGGTGTGAAAAATCATTTCCTTAGATTTTATTGATCCAGACTGCCAGCACAATTGTTTTTTATATTTTTTTTTGTCCTATTTACTTTTTTTACTCAAGCACTCTTGTGTCCTTGTATTTTTTTATTGTAGTCGTTTTAAAATATTTTATTTTACCATTCTTTATTCTTTATGTTTTTTCAATTCGGTAATCTCTTTGTTTCTATGTTTCACCACATATTAAGAAGGTGAATTCTTTGGTATACTGCTGATATGATTAATAAGTGACAAGTATTTAATGCAGATTTTATTTTTTTTTTTAAGTTTTTTTTCATTAAACACTACTTTTTAATATTTGCAAATGTATCCTTCTTATAAATATAATAATCAATTATGTTCCACAATAAATCAAGATATGCATCAAATCTTTCAAATATTTTAAGCAATTTTGACAACATATTTTAAGCATGCATCAATCACGTTTTTTTTAATCAATTTTTTTAACAAAGGTTCAAATATTTTAAGGGTCATGCTAAACAGTGCCCCCGGGGCACTTGTTAAGTATACCTAAAAAGGAAATAAAAAATAAAATTTATATTGAAAAGACAACTTTTTGTACTTTTGAGGCATTGAAGATACGCATTTCGAGACAAAATTTCTATTTTAACATGCTTAATCAGTGCCCCCGTGCCCCGGGGGCACTGTTTAGCATTTTCCATATTTTAATACTCCGTATGATTTAATTATCTAATATCCTATAAAAAAAAATGACTTTAGTATTTTGACAACATATGATATTTTCTCAAAAAAACCGTATGATTTTAACAATTTTATTATTATTATTATTATTATTATTATTATTATTATTATTATTTGATCCAACTATCATATTAATATTTCAATAGCCTTTTAAGTCCTCTCACATAATCCCTTGGCAATTAAAGAATAGATGGCTTAGTTGTTTATCTTTGGTTAGTTCTATGAACTTTATAATTACTCACATATATAGAGAATATATAGAGAAGACAATCACAGATAAATTAGCTACTATTGATCTTACAGTAACAGGTTTTACTTGGTGGAGTTGTAGGAATTAGAGAGGATCTAGCTAAGAATATGCTAGGTTTCCCTTGTTTTAGATTTTGTTAATGTTGCTTTTGTTTTATTGGTGGGTTTGGTATAGCCCCTCTTTGGAGTCCACTTTTCCCCTTTATATAATTATTATAGTTAAAAAAAAATTCAATATTATTTTCTTTTAGATTTTTTTATTATTATTTGGTCAATTTATTTCTTAGTTCTTATCGGTAGAATCGGTAACAACTTAATAATCTTTTCTGATAACTAGATTTTTTGAGTCACGGGTAATTCAATTAGTTGATATCGAAGTGTTATATTGCTAAAAGTTTGAATCTCATGCGTGTCGCTCTAATTAGGTGGTATTGAATTGTTTGAGAAAAAATTTAAAATCAAACACGTACAGTACAACTGAAGTTGTCATGTCAAATCCCTTAAGTTTTAGCAGAGCAAACGCACCCTTAATCATATAGTTGGTAGAATTATATTACTCTTTTTTTAAGAATCACACACTACATGAAAACTTCAATTTCCTGATAAAACTTGTTGAGAAAAGCCCTCAAACTTATTAGGGAGCTTCTATGGTACATATGAAAAAATTCAATGTACCGATACATTAGATCAATTAATTTATAATTATTTATTAAATCAAAAAATTATTTTTCGATTATTGTTTTTTAGAGATAATAGTTTCATAAGAAAAAACACAATTTCAATACTTTATATCATAAGCAATATACAAACGTTTTTACATAAAAAAAATCAATATTGACTATTATGAGTGATATAAAAATTGTAAAAATATAATTTTTTTTTTATAATTTTGATAAATAGTATTTTGTTATTATAATATTTTAATGATAAAAAAATGATTTCTTTCGGAATAATATTCATTTACCTAATAATTTAATGATCTAATATACTAGTACATTGAAATATTTGATATGTAGCGTAGAATTTCTCAGCCACTTCAAATTTATCAAGACATTTCTATTCTCTCTAATTTTCAGTTACAAAATTCTTCAGTTTCGTGTTTCACCCTAACCCCACTAGCAAAAACAAAAATAAAGGAAAGTTTCTATTAACCCTAATTTCTTAAAGGAAAATGCTATTTAGTAAGTTTTTTTTTTTGGTTAAGTAGCCTAGTGGCTAGAGTCTCACACATTTAAATGTGGAGAAATGTGGAATCCGGGGTTCGAACCCCGACCACTCCAATAATGTCCCCGGTAGCTACCATTTGAGCTACACTTACGGAACAATTTAGTAAGAATTTTTTGATTCAAGAAAGAGAATAATGGTACCCACAACCTAAAACAAAAAGAAAATCCAACCGCCAGAATTTGAAAAACCTCGAAATTACAGATATGAAATAAAAATATAAACTTTATGAGGAATTGAAAGAAAGGTTTCAGAATGAGTGGTGCTATAAGTATAAAAGATAATAGAAATTGATTGATGATCAAAGCAAAAAAAAATTGTATATACATATATTAAAACCCTTTTATCAAAAAAAAAAAAAACCTTTGAGTATCCAAGATTAAAGCGGGGGAGAGGTGTGTCTGGTGGGGGTGGGGGGGTGGAGGGGATGGATATATAGAGAGATGTTTTGGGTTTTTTACTTTCTTTTGAAATTACTGAATCATGTTTTAACTTTTCTAAAGTATAATAATTTTCATTTTGAAATTTTTGTAAATTAAAAGATTAATTTAGAAAAATTTCTATTTAAAGAAATCTTGAAATAACATGTTAAATTATTATTACATGTGGATCAATTAAAATTATACACCTTAACAGTGTACCGGTATATGTCCATATAAGATGTGTACCGAAGTGCTCACCTATTAAGAAATGAAATAATTAAATCCATTAAATATAAATAGGAAGAAATATAGAAAGAGAAATGAGAATCATGACATTACTTTATATTACATTGATGATTATATATTACAGTCACACACTCATGCATATAGGCTACATTTATTGAAATTCAGATGGATATCTGAGTAAACCAACTGATTAGTTGGATATACAAAGATTTCTTTATTATAAGTACGTAATATGTAGATGCATGATATATTAAGCAGATCATTAAGTGGCAATATCATTCTAGAGCCATCTTCACAAATTCTTTTTCATCGGAGTAAGTGGTTTTCTTGAAGAAGTTATTTACAGCAGGGTTAGAGAGAACCTTGAAGTAGCGTTCTGCTTCAACGTTAGAGGTAAAACACCATCCATGTTGGAGTTCAGAATTAGGATAATAAGCACAGATGCTCCCACTTCCCTTCTTGATGCAGTCTTCGTCAGATTCACATAAGTTGTAATGTTCTCTCACTGCTTTCTTAATATGACCTATGTATATGCAATTACCACCAAAAATTCCCCACGCCAGACAACCACAACCATCTCCACAATATGCATTAATTGAGGTACACCATGTCTTGTCACATCCTTCTACCTTCTTCATCGGAAACATTACTGCAAATGAATTCACTTGAAATCCAGTTAAACTTAATAATAATAATAATATGTTTAGAATAGTGGTTAGTTAAGTAGTACTTAATTAATAATGCATTAATCAAATTATTCCTTCCATTAATTGGGATGAGTACTTGATTTCTGAATAATTTCTTGTGAGTTTCTAACATATGTAAAAAAAATGCATGCATGGACTATAATAATTGGTAAGAGAAAGAGTTAAAATACAGACCGAAAGCGGCAAGAAAGATGACAACCAAAGCATGCTTAACATAAGCCATTGTTTGATCAAAAGAAAGAACTAGCAAGCTACAATTGTTTGAGTTTGAGTTGCATTTCTTCATTCTTGGATGCAACTATATATAGAGATATCTTCATATATAGCGACAATAATAGTTACAACCATGCAAAAATCGTTTATATTAAATTCAGGTGCGTGGAACACCATGCAAAAATAATAATTATCATCTCAGTTAAGGGTGTCTTTGGTAACACAAATAAGCTAGCTTATAGCTTATTATATGAGCTTATAAGCTTGTTTCAAAAAATTAGAGGTGTTTGGTAACAAGCTTTTTATACTAAGCTTATAGCTTTTTTTCAGATGTTATTTCAAGTAGCGTTTGAGCTTATAGCTTATAGCTTTTTACACTTTATTCCATTTTTACCCTTTAATTTAATAACTACCCACTCTATAAAAAAAAAACTACCCACTATCAATTATGTAATTTTATATTTAATAACCACTTTAAAAGCTAATTTTACCAAACACTTTAATTTCAATAAGCTAACTTTTCACCTATCAGCTATAAACTAGCTTTTCAGCTATCAGCTAACTTATAGCTTATTTTTACCAAACAGATCCTAATAATGAGATGAATACTTACCGTAGCGTTGTCCATTTTTTTAATAATAATAATAGTAGTAAAAAAAATTAACGATGCAAGCACAATTGTATTAAATTCAGGTGCGTGGAACACCATGCAAAAATAATATATTATTGTATCCAAAAAATAATTGAGACGGCGAGATAGATTTATTAATCTTAGGCAGAGCTATAAAGGGGCCGGCCCTGTCCGGCCTGGCCCGGCCTTGAGGGGCCCGGTTAAATAAAGGGGTCGGCTTAGCCCGGCCCGTTAACTTCATGGCCCGGCCCGTTTAGCCCGGCCCGATAAACAAAAGCCTACATGGCCCGATGGGCCGGCCCACTAATTTTCATAATTTGTTTTTTTTTGAAAATTAAATATATTCTACAAAATTTATGTTATATTTCTCAACTAAATCTTGAAGAAGGTAATTCGTATCCCTGTATTTTCTCACATAATCTCCCAAACAACAATATCTTCCTCTTTATCCTCATCAAACAAACAAACTAATCTCTAACAAATAATCTCATTCTAAATCCAATAAGTTTTTTGTCATATTATTATTATTATTACTATAAAAAAAATTCCAAGTTTTATATCTTTCATTCATCCATTGTAATTTAAGTAAAAAAACAAAAATATAGAAAGAATATAAAATAAATACAATAAAAAGGTGATAGGCTTAAAATAAACATATATCAAGTTTTATATCATTCGTTGTAATTGCACAAAATAAATAAATAAATAAATAAAAAGATGATATACTTAAAAATAGGAATAAAACAGATTATAGATAGGAACAAAACACAAATAATAACAATAAAACAACAAAAATAATAAAAAAAAATTATATATGAATTTATGCATAAAAATAGGACCAAAATATAACAATAAAAAGATTATAAAAAAATTTAAAATTCTTTAAGGGGCCGACCCAAAAGCCTGTGGGCCGGCCCATGAAAAAACCTGACCCGATAAGGTCCGGCCCGATAAGACCCGACCCCCTTTTTATGAAGCCCGGCCCGTGTAAAATGATAGGGCTAATGAGCCGGCCCGATAGCCCGACCCTTTTTTGATAGCTCTAATCTTAGGTCTCGCGTCTTTATTACAAGGGTAAAATGTTCATTTAATATTCTTTGATCCAACGGGAGAGTAATTTCTCATGTTGTGAAGAACTAAATCAATCTTGTGTAATAAGTAAAAGAACTTGGACCATAACCTTACGCCACACTGCTTAATTATTTTTATAAAATATTCAAATAAAATATCCAAAAACGGAAGAAGGTAATCTATTACGGCTTGAGGAACTAAATGACACGTGTGTAAAAAGTAAAACAATTGATATCATAACCATAAGTCTAAATTCTTAATTGAGAAACGATATTTCTCAAGAAAGACAAACTCACGAATTCATCCCGACGTGTATTCCGTATAACCCATTTTTTATTGCGTTCAACTATTTTTTTCCAACCATCCGTGATTTCCGCTAAAAGCTTCTTTTTCATTGGCTTATTTATACTTCGGGAGAAATTCGGTAAAAAATATTCGGTAGATATAGCAGCACTGTTCTTAATTTTGTAAAAACTTCAATTAAAATACCTAGAGAAATTTATTCTAAGGGAAGATGATAGTCTCTTGTGGCGTAAATAAATAAATAAAGTTCGTGTTAAAAGTAAATCAATTGAGATGATAATTATCTTTTTAACACAAGTGCAGGCTACAGTAAGTATTCATCTCGTACTTTGTCTGCAGGCTGAATCAACAAGTGCTAGTAACGAGTCTATTCTCAAGGTAACACTTGATCATGGAAAAATGGCGGGAGTTATAAAGCCACATGATAGAGTGGTTATTTGCCAGAAAGTTGGTGATGCATCTGTCGTCAAGATTACCGAGCTTGAAGATTAAGTGATTTGATGGATAATTTTCGCAAGTGAACGAAATACCACGTAGTAATAAAAATATCGATCCACAGGGATTGTGTGATTAAACTAGTCTAATAGTGTTCATAAACATTATGCAAGAAATACACATAAATTGGGGGTATGTTGAGTGATGAATTGTTAGAAAACGTGCTTTGATATAATGGAAAAGCCAGGTAGAATCATCGGAATCACCTAGTCTATAGCTAAACCACATGCAATCTACTATATCATAGGAATCTACTCAAGTGTTCACAACTGGATCAACAAATTAGTGAATCGCAATCTCTTGTCAAAATCCACTCTATTCGTTGTCGATACTCCCCTGATCTCTCGGACGGAATCTACCTACAACGAATGATATGAAAGCGCGTCGATCGTTCGCTACACTCTATGTCTCAATCTCTCGACCGGAAACACTCGAGTGCTCAATGCAATTCAGTTCAGAAATTAAATCAATACTCTCGCACGTGACTTAACTCGAAATCATTACAACACTAATGAAGGATCATAAAGCATTAAGAGAAGAATTGCATTAAGTAAACACTGTTTAACAGAGTAGATCCTTACAATTAAGCAGATTACATGAGATTCATCTACATCCTAAGCTATCCTAGATCCTACCTCCACAAGGAATTTAGCTCCTCATGTTGCTTCGATCGCGTCCTAGCTTCAACTTCATGGCTTGAGAATCCATGCTATTGAGGTGCTCGGAGCTATCCTATGGAGTCCTTGATCTGGATCTTGACGCTTCCAAAATCAGAGAATAGATGAATGTAGCAGATTTTCCAACCCCTTTACAGAAAAATGCAGAATCCTTATATAATGATCGCAACCACGCCGCGCGCCAGATCTATCACGCCGCGCGTGGTTGCACTTTCTTCAACGACGCCGCGCGTGTAACGGTATCACGCGGCGCGTGATCAACTCTGAGGTCTCTGATCTTCAACTCTGTCATCTTCACACCGCGCGTGATAGCTCCACGCCCCCGGCGTAGTTGTTCCTCTTCTCTTCACGCCGCGCGTGGTCAGTGCTACGCCGCGCGTGATCAAGTCAGAGAGCAATCCAATTCCTGAACAAAGCTTCACGCCGCGCGTGGTCAGGTATCACGCCGCGCGTGATCAAAGTGAAAACTTGGCTCCCTGTGATCCCCATCACGCGGCGCGTGATGGGCTACGCCCCCAGCGTAGTGAGAATCAGCAATTTCCTGCAATTTTTCCTGTTTTCTTGCAAAACAAGTAATCAAGCTTATGATTAGATTTCTCTTACATTTATTGCTTAAAACCTACTAAAATGCATTTAATGTCGCTAAAATAAGCATGGATTAGAGAGTGTGACGATCCGTCATCACAACCCCAAACTTAAACCTTTCCTTGTCCTCAAGGAAACAACTTTTACCTCAAGCTTTTGTGTCAAGACCTTGGCATTTTCCTTAAATTCACTCGAATCATACATACGTGAGAATCACCTGATGATCAATGATCTACCTGCAACATTGCTCAATTAAACAATCGTTCCCGCAAGACATTTTCAAGTAGTTCACACTTTTCGACCAAGGCTCTATGATTTCATCACACTACTCACATACACTCTTCAGTTTTGGTAATTCACTCAAATCAACACATCAATGCAAGTCAAAAATAATTTTGCAAGTAGTCTAAGAATTCATTCGGTTCACTTTGTGCACACACATTAGAGGTCTTTTAGGGTTATAACGTGGCTTGGCTAGGGTGGATGGTGACATTTTGGATAAGTAGTAGAAAAACTTGGAGTTAGATCCCCCTAAGGTCAAAAATTCCTAAACCAAACCCCTTCTTCTTTTGAACTAGTGTGGACTAGAGAACATTTCCAATTCAACAAGTAAAGTTTTGTAATACTTTTGAAATCAAGGCTATCACTTCTTTTTGTACTTCTTTTCCAATTTGCAACATTCATTTCTCTTTTTTTTTTTTTTTTTTTTCATACTTTCCTTCTTTCTTTCTTATGACTAAAGCCTTGCAACATTTTTCTCAATTTTTCAAATCAAAACTTTTTTTGTAAGTTCTCTAGTACCCTCACCCCAAACTTTATTTGTTGCTAATTCCAAAGAGCAACCCCAAACTTAGTGGTGAGCAATGCGCATCAACCACTAATTAGGTGTCTAACCTCCAAGAAAGTCATTCCTTTTTTCATCAAAATTTTCTTAAGGTTGTGCAAAATAACATTTTCTTTTTCAGCTCAAATTGGTTAAGCAAAGGATAATTATATGTAAGGGTGGATAGAAAAGCTCAAAGGTACCAAGGAACATGCCTCGTGTGTGCGACAAAAGTACCAATCAAATAAAAAGACGACAAGCAAAATCGAGAGACAATACATGAGTGGATATCACACATATAAAGAATGAGAGTGTTTGGCTCGATACCTCTCGGTTTGGTCGAATCAAAGAACCGGTCAAAAAGTGTGCGTTCCCTTCCTTTGCCTCTTGATCACATGAGTGCAACAAGCTATTGCACTGCAGGTTTCACATATCACACACGGAGACAATCAAGCAATTGATACTCAAGTAACTAGAAGGAACATGCCAAAGTATTGAAACAAACTCTAAAAGTAAAAACCATTCCACAATCAAACAAGACAAAGTTCAAATTTCAAGGTTAAAATAGTACATCCAGCCAAATCCAAGCAACATCAAAATATTATTACAAACCAACGAAAGTAAAGTAGCATAAGAGTGAAAGGGAAGAAAGGACCGTAAACTCATGGGTTGCCTCCCATGAAGCGCTTCTTTCTCGTCATTAGCTTGACGCTTCATCATCACAAGTTAGGGAGGATACTTCAACTTTGATTCAACCCGGCTCCTCTTGTTCTCTTCATTCAAAGGAGCAATATTAATATCAATAGGTAATGATTTCACACTTCCCGAATCACTCTTGAGATCTTCCCCTTTTGTCTTCAAATTGGTTCTTTCCTTCTTACTAGACCGTGATGGAGATTTCTTAGAGCCTTTCTTCACCGAAGCTTTCAATGTTGAAGGGAAGACTTTTGAGGATTAACAACCGGATTGGGCTCTTCTTCTTTGGCCACCTTGTACAAACAATAGATAGGAACCACACCATCCAAGTCCCATCCTAGGTCGTCATTCACTTTCTCCGCTTCTTTTAACAAGTCATTCTCTTCTAGTGGAGTGAGAAAATCACTTATGATCATGGGTTTCCTAGAGTCGCCACCCAAAAACACATACTTCCATTTAGGAGGAAGTTCTTTCAATTCCGGTGGCTTTTTTATTGCCTTTGGCTCTTTCTCCTCTTCTAGGGGGTTATCCAAGTTTTGAAGAAAAATTTCAATCTCATGATCCCACTCTTCTTCTTTCCCATCTTTTACCACTTCCTCTAGCACACCTACTTTGAAGCATTCGGATACCACTCCACAAAATTCAAGGTCTTGGTTATTGACCTTCTTCATCCTAGGATAAGGCATTCTAGCATATGGTGAAGGAACTTGAAACTTGGGGCCCTTCACAAGAGGTTCCTTGCCTTTCTTGGCACTAGACTCATTCTCCACTCTCTTTTCAACTTCACCCTCATAAGCTTTTTCTTCCTTATTTTTTTCTTCTTTCTTATTTTCTCTTCTATTTTCAACTACACCATCCCTCATCTTTTCAACTACACCATTTTTACTCTCATCCTTCTTAGGATTCTCCACTACATTTTGTGATGAAACTTCTCTACTCCTCAAATTAATGGAATTACAACTTTCATTACGAGGATCCGTGGTGTTTCTACAAAAACCACTTTGAGCTTGTAGAGAAGAGACTTGCCTTGCTAATTGACCCATTTGGTTTTCGAGATTTTTGATGGAGGCTTCATGACGTTCGCTTGACACTTCTTGGTTTGCCTTCATCACCTCAAAATTTCCTTGAGTCATCTTCATGGCTAAGATAAGAGTATCTTCAAAAGATTCAAGGTGATCTTCAAAATGTTGATCTTGAGGAAATGCTTGATTCGGATTAGCTCCATAAGAACAATTCATGTGATTCTTCACTCCAAGATTGAAGGTGTTGAAATGAGGATTATTTTGAGAGGTTGCTTGCACCATACATTGAGCTTCTAGTTGTTTGATAATGATTTGTAGAAAGACATTATTGAACTTGCAACTAGTTAAGAGTGCCTCTTGATTGTATGATTCAAACATGTCTTCCTTCCGCTTTACGATTTGCTCATGCTGTTTTCTCAATCTCAGAATCGAATTCCAGCTCAATTGGACCTGTTCTCCGCATGCACAAGGAAACAAACAAGTAGAACGCTCTCGACAGAAAAATGTAAAAACAGAAAAATCAAAGAAAACACAGAAAATATAAACACTATTGCCTTGTCGAATCAATCACAATCCCCGGCAACGGCGCCAAAAACTTGATGGATAATTTTCGCAAGTGAACGAAATACCACGTAGTAATAAAAATATCGATCCACAGGGATTGTGTGATTAAACTAGTCTAATAGTGTTCATAAACATTATGCAAGAAATACACATAAATTGGGGGTATGTTGAGTGATGAATTGTTAGAAAACGTGCTTTGATATAATGGAAAAGCCAGGTAGAATCATCGGAATCACCTAGTCTATAGCTAAACCACATGCAATCTACTATATCATAGGAATCTACTCAAGTGTTCACAACTGGATCAACAAATTAGTGAATCGCAATCTCTTGTCAAAATCCACTCTATTCGTTGTCGATACTCCCCCGATCTCTCGGGCGGAATCTACCTACAACGAATGATATGAAAGCGCGTCGATCGTTTGCTACACTCTATGTCTCAATCTCTCGACCGGAAACACTCGAGTGCTCAATGCAATTCAGTTCAGAAATTAAATCAATACTCTCGCACGTGACTTAACTCGAAATCATTACAACACTAATGAAGGATCATAAAGCATTAAGAGAAGAATTGCATTAAGTAAACACTGTTTAACAGAGTAGATCCTTACAATTAAGCAGATTACATGAGATTCATCTACATCCTAAGCTATCCTAGATCCTACCTCCACAAGGAATTTAGCTCCTCATGTTGCTTCGATCGCGTCCTAGCTTCAACTTCATGGCTTGAGAATCCATGCTATTGAGGTGCTCGGAGCTATCCTATGGAGTCCTTGATCTGGATCTTGACGCTTCCAAAATCAGAGAATAGATGAATGTAGCAGATTTTCCAACCCCTTTACAGAAAAATGCAGAATCCTTATATAATGATCGCAACCACGCCGCGCGCCAGATCTATCACGCCGCGCGTGGTTGCACTTTCTTCAACGACGCCGCGCGTGTAACGGTATCACGCGGCGCGTGATCAACTCTGAGGTCTCTGATCTTCAACTCTGTCATCTTCACGCCGCGCGTGATAGCTCCACGCCCCCGGCGTAGTTGTTCCTCTTCTCTTCACGCCGCGCGTGGTCAGTGCTACGCCGCGCGTGATCAAGTCAGAGAGCAATCCAATTCCTGAACAAAGCTTCACGCCGCGCGTGGTCAGGTATCACGCCGCGCGTGATCAAAGTGAAAACTTGGCTCCCTGTGATCCCCATCACGCGGCGCGTGATGGGCTACGCCCCCAGCGTAGTGAGAATCAGCAATTTCCTGCAATTTTTCCTGTTTTCTTGCAAAACAAGTAATCAAGCTTATGATTAGATTTCTCTTACATTTATTGCTTAAAACCTACTAAAATGCATTTAATGTCGCTAAAATAAGCATGGATTAGAGAGTGTGACGATCCGTCATCATGATTCACACAGTTGAAGCTTTTCTTTTTTGTCTTTTTGGTCATCACTAAGTTTTGGAAGGACCAGATCGTGCTTTCACGATTTGAAGTTATCTCCACTGGATTTTGGTGGCTAGTTATTATACTTTCTTATGTATTGAAAATGAATGAATGTTAGGGTAATTATTAATTAGTGTACTGGTTGATATCATACTTAAACATCATATAGGGAACATGCCCTTGCAATTTTTTGGAACTGGATTGAGTTGCAATCCAAATAGAAACAGAATTTTTGCAGTTAGTCTTTGTTAACTTGAACTAAGTATATTATAGATTATGTTTAGAAACTATAAAGCTTCTCGTTATAGTTATTGTCAAGCTACCCCCATAAAAATATTGGTTAGTAGTTTGATCATAGTTAAGGGGGGTGTTTTGATCCCTCCCATATATATATATATATATATATATATATATATATATATATATATATATATATATATATAGGGGAGAGATATTACACCGGTGTAACATTTGAGTAATGTTACACTGTTCAATAACACTATAACGAATACAAATTTTACAAAATCCACCGTTAGATTGAAAGCTTATATCGTATAGACCATCCATGTTGAATTTTACAAAAATCTAAAATCGTTTGATATGTTATTGAGACTGATGAAGATTAATGGTTTATGCATTTTTATTGAATACCGTTAATCTTGATCTATCTCAAAAACATATCAAACGATTTTAGATTTTTATACAATTCAACATGGATGATCTATACGATATAAGCTTTCAATCCAACGGTGGATTTTGTAAAATTTGTATTCGTTAAAGCGTTATTGAGCGGTGTAACATTACTCAAATGTTACACCGGTGTAATTTGATCCCTCCCCATATATATATATATATATATATATATATATATATATATATATATATATATATATATATATATATATATATATATATATATATATATATATATACACTCTCCTCCGCTCTTATGCAAATTATAATTTCACTCGTCTTCCTTAAAAGATGTTTAAATTACACTATCCTCCCCTCTTATATTAAAATATACACTCTCCTCCTCTCTTAGACAAATTATAATCACACTCCTCTCCTTTGAAAAGAAGCTTTAATTTCATTCCCCACCCCTCTTATATTAAAACCTACATTTCTCACATTTAATAAAACTTCATTTTAATGTAATCAAACTTCTATGATGCATATAATTAAATTATTACTTTTTGCTCACATCATTAACATATAATGTTTAATGTTGTTATAAATTATGAAACTGTACAAAATAAAACACAAATCTCAGATAAATTACTAAATGCCATTAAAAAATAATATAATATGAAAATATACATTTTAGTCCATTTTAACATAAATAAATAATTTTATGATAATAATTCATTTCAAGCCATTATTTCATGTCAAAAACTTTAATTCATCATTTTAAAGAATTAATTTTCTTTTCTTTGAAAATTTTATTATTTTAGAATATAAAATTTAAATTATTTTTAATCGACTTTAGTAATTTATCCGAGATTTATATTTTATTTTGTACAGTTTCATAAATATAACAACATATAACATTATATTTCTTATCAAAAAAAAAAAATATAACATTATATCTTAACGATGTGAGAAAAAACACTAGTGCAGAAAAGGGATTCCACTACTGGCCAAAGGCACTTTCCACTACTGGCTGTGGCCAGTAGTAAACGCTGGCGTCGTTGTAAGTCCACACTTTCCACGTCGGGTCTTTTAATACCCGTCGTGGTATCCTAATTTCTTCTGTAATTATTATTTAAAATTATGGGGATTCCACGTCGGTTTTTACAAATACTCGTAGTGGTATGTATGAGATTCCACGTCGGTTATAATGAATACCAGTAGTGGTATGTATGGTTTCAAATTTTTTTAATATAAATCATGGGGATTCCACTACGGGTATTTACACATATCCGTAGTGGTATTTAAATAATAATTAAAATATATGCATATCCGTAGTGGTATTTACACATATCCGTCTCACATTTTCGTTTCTAACTATTTATTTCAATTATAATTATAAAAATAATAAAATAGAGACTGATTTAGACACGAAATTTTATTGACACGGAAATTTTTGTTTCTAAAATCCGTGACAAATACATATATTTATGTTTCGAAATATTACTTGATCAAGAAGCAAGAGTTGAAGAAATTACACAAAAGGAGCTAAAACTGAAGAAAAAAGCTAAATACACCACATCGTACCAAAAACGACATAACTGGAGCTACGAGTATCGGATCGAGGCTTGTGACCATGCGTTGGAGACAAAGAGCTACAACTTTCGTGTTGGAGCAAAAATCAAATTACTGAAGCCATCGTGGCTACGATGAATTACATCGTGGCCGCGATGAGAAGAAACTTAGCACTCAAGGAAAGAACAAAATCTACAATTTATTTGGAACAAATCTTTTCCATCGTGCCACAATGGCCACACGATGCATCCATCGCACCACGATATAACGTGCAGCCCAAGTCCAAATTAGCTATAAATAGAGCTCTCCTCCTTCACAAATATTCATTCAAAAGTTTAGAGAACTACAAGTCTCTAAGGAGCAGAGGAGGAAAAGGAAGGAGAGTCAAAAGCTCTCTAGGAAGGCAATCTCCCATCATCGGGAGTAGTTTTCCTCGCGCTTCAACGAGGTTATTTCGTATGTGTAATTCTTTAACTCTTTTGTTATAATTATGCTTATGAGTAACTAATTTCCTTAGGTTAGGTTGAGTAGATGAACTTCTCTAGAACTACTTTCATGTAATTGGTTATTATATTATTGCAATTCCGTCTTTATTAATTATTTAATTGTCATCCAGGTTTAATGCTTTTCATTAGTATACGTATTAGTGAAATTGATCTAGATATCGATTGTTTTCGGGAGATTCTTTTGATATTCGAATTGGTGATAATTATTCAACAGGATTATTGCAGGGATACATAACTTGCGGGCTATTGTAGGGATACGTAGTTTGCCGTTGTGACTTTTGAATTAACGCGCATCTTTAATGCTTTCATAATTTACTACTCACCTAAGGGATTAGGGAGTTTGTTATTAGTGAATAGGGTAATAAGACACGGGAGTGATTGTTACTATTTAAGGGTTAATTCGTCGTGATGAACTAGACTTAATTTGAATCGTGAAATATAATAACAGGTTACCAAGTAGGGAAAGGAAAGGGATTCGAAACAACCTAACTATTCTTCTCATCTTTATCTCAAACAAACTTTATTTTTATTGTTCTTTTACGTTCTTGATACAAACAAACTTGAAAAACCCCCATTTCTATTTTTTTAATCCTAATTTAGCGATTATTGAATTGTTGCACACGCAATCCATGTGGAGACGATCTTACTTACTTACTCTATTACTTGAACGATTTTGTACACTTGCAAAAGAATCATCAAGTTTTTTGAGAGAGAACCAATTTGATGGGAGAGCTCACAAAGACCCATGGGATCATCAGACCCAGTTCTCTGAGACCTGCCAAATTCAGAAAGTACCTCAAGGAATCACTGAAGGACAAAAGAAGTTGAGACTATTCACCTTCTCATTAACAGGTACAGCTAAGGAATGGATACAATGCTTACCCAGTGGAACCATCCAGACGTGGAAGGAGCTGGAAGACAAGTTCCTAGAACGTTTCTTTACTCACAACCAGTTCCGTGATTTCCGCTAAAAGCTTCTTTTTCATTGGCTTATTTATACTTCGGGAGAAATTCGGTAAAAAATATTCGGCAGATATAGCAGCACTGTTCTTAATTTTGTAAAAACTTCAATTAAAATACTTAGAGAAATTTATTCTAACGGAAGATGATAGTCTATTGCGGCGTAAATAAATAAATAAAGCTCGTGTCAAAAGTAAATAAATTGAGATGATAATTATCTTTTTAACACAAGTGCAGGCTACAGTAAGTATTCATCTCATACTTTGTCTGCGGGCTGAATCAACAAGTGCTAGTAACGAGTCTATTCTCAAGGTAGCACTTGATCATGGAAAAATGGCAGGAGTTATAAAGCCACATGATAGAGTGGTTATTTGCCAGAAAGTTGGTGATGCTGTTGAATCTAAGTTGATTCTAGTGTATAATTCATATTGTTCATAGCATTACTTGGTGTGCAAGCAATCAAGAGTTAGTTGTAACTACTTGCCTAGTTGGCAAGTTGGTTTGTGAAGTTGTTAGAATAACTAACTAGAGTCAGTTAGAGTTTGTTTTAGAGATTGTTAGAAGTTGGTTACTAGTTTGTTAGGGCCTAAGAGAATTACCAAAAAGTGTGGTAATCTAGTATAAATAAAGTGCTTTGCTCAATTAGTGAATGTAATCAATTTTTGCCCCTATGAGGATGAATAAAATGATCTCTTTTCCCTAATCATCTTCATCTTCTTCAACCCTTTCCAATCATCAAAACACTTTTCATTCTTTCCATTCAATCACCATTGTTACAGCTGCATGAACAGTAGATCCTGCAATCTGTGCTCATATGCAAGGCCTAGAGACTGTGCAGCGCGCGCGTGTGTTCTTGCTAGCTTGAGTGAGCTTGTGCGAGCCTAAGAGTTTTGTGCTAAGTTTCAGTTGCGCCAACATCTGGCATCAAGAGCCTGGTTCGTGCTTTAACCATGGCAACCTTTAACAATGGTCAATTCCCTGCGAATCTACCAGTTTTGGATGGAAAGAATTGAAATTCTGGCACACTAGTGTTAAGATGTTGTACTCAACGCTTCACCACTATAATACACTTTTAATGCGTGAACTAATGATCCAACATCCAACGGCGCATACAAGATGAATAATAAACTTAACAAACTGAAAATAAATTAAGACAGTAATTTGTTAACCCAGTTCAGCATAAGCCTACTCTGGGGGATACCAATCCAGGAGTGAATCCACTATGATAGTATTAGTTTGAAGCCCTCAATAAACTTCCCGTTTATGACTTCTCACCTAATCATCACCCGTGCTATATTCTACCTAAGACACACCTAGGTATGAGAACCTCGGTTCACCTCCTCTTGATCACAGCCACTGTGATCGTACACTTCTAGATTCAATAGGTGAAGACACACTTCATAAAACACACACACCACTTCCGTGCTTAAAAGCTTTGGAATGGTATACACACACTATCTCCTTGCTTAGAAGCTCCAGAGATATTACAATGCACAGACACACAGTTCCTAGTCTAGTGATAAATCAACACACGACTCAGAACACAATAGACACAATACTAAAACTTAAACTCACGCTTTGTAAGACTCAAATCTGGTTTTTGTGTAATTTGAACAATGGTGTCAACATCCTTTAAATAACCTACACTAGCACGGGCTAGGTCTTCAATTAGGCTTCAATAGCACAGCATGATTAAAGGTTCCTTCAAGGAATAATCTTCAATTAAAATGTTTTATTTCCTTAGCTGGAAGATCTGATTAGCAAACAAAACTGGGTCACGAGATCCATTATTAATTATTCATGATGCCGCTCCTTATCACATACGAATATTTATTATGGATTCCATATTTAGAATTTAGGCGCGAGATCTCAACATACACAGGCTCGGCCTACTGGATGTGGTATCCATTGTTGAGGCATTGTACCGAACATCTTGCTTATACTGGATGGTGGAAGCATGTAGTTCCACATCAGGAAGGATCACATGTTTTAGCAAAATGAGGCCAACCATACAACACCAACAATCTCCCCCTTTGGCAATTTTTTGCTAAAACATCCTAAGATTATTTCAACCGTTCTAGAGAGATACACAAGCTACCTTTCTTCAACTCAACATAGGCACACAATCATGAAGTAAAGTAGAACAGTTTAACATGCTTGTTTTAATAACCCCTCATATAAAGATAGCATATTTATTATGTATCAAATTAGAACTTCAGAGGCATGCAACAGCGGAAGGACAAGCACAAGTAGCCTCACAGGAATTTGCCAATAGAGAGTATAAGATTCTCATAAAAGAAACACTGGGGAAAAATAAATTCCTTCAAGAATGAATTCTCAGGAACAGATGATGCTTCAACATGCAGTAGCACATTGTTTTCTTAGCAGAAAAATATTGCTCCCCCTCAACAGTAGATGCGAGTACCAAGTTCATACTCCCCCTTAGTTCATGGCACATGCATAAAATAATATTCAGATGCTCCAGCATCTGATGGAACATGCAAAGTCTTATGTTTCTCCCCCTTTTTAGCCACAAAATAGACAAAATGGGAACAAATAATATCCAAAGGCCGTGCAGATAGTAGCAGGACAGAAAGTGCAGACAAAATATTACAAACCATGCACACTAGGTGCTAAATTCAGGGCTCAGCCCACAGACATGCAAAACAAAAATCCAGAAAAAAATAAAGAAACATCAGAATTACACAGAAGCACTTGGGGAGGAATCACTTTCTTCTCCTTCAGCATCTGAGTCAGCTTCTTCTTCACCACCAGTACCATCATCACCTGCATCAGTTGCTTGAGCTGCAGCCTCTTCAACCCTGAGAGCATGTATCATCCTTTCAAACTGCAACTTCTTTTCATCTAGCTCCTTACAGTTTGCTTCCAACATAGCAATCATCTCATTCCTTGTCATAGGAGTATCAGCAGCAGCAGTTGATGGTCCAACAATATCTGGAGCATGTTGTTTACTGTACAACTTCTGATGAATGGCCAGAGGAGTTGCCCTTTTCTTAGCAGTCTCACCCTCATGCCTTATATTAGGATGTTGGGACAAGATGATGTCACAGATCAAAGTTGGAAATGCAATGGGTTGCTTGGTGACAGAGGTCTTAGCATGCTGCACAACTTGATTGAAGATATATTGACCAGCATTAAATTTTGTACCAGTACCAATCATATAAATGAGCTTACCCAGATTTGTGACAATATCAGATGCATGTGTAGTAGGAACCCAGTTGACAGATGCAATACGATTCAAAATGGCATACTTTTGAGTCAGCTTGACTGCAGGTACCTTCTCCTTCTTTGGCCAGGTTTTCACTTTTTCAGCTGTGATGCCTAACTATATTTCAATGGACCTTGGATTCTTGGAACAAAATTTGGTTGAAGGAAGAGTGGGTAGAATGGTGATTTCGAGAAGATTTATAGGGAAAAATTTCCATAGACAACACCACTGCTTTGAATAGGTGGAATTAGATAGTTTCTCTGATGGATCTAATACAACTAGCAATGAAAGTGATCAGCTCAGGTACGGTGGAAAAGGGTATACGTACCTGCAGAATGTTAACATTCTAAAGCTCAAGTCAGTAAGAGCTCAAAGATACACTACAAAAAGTGTCTAATGGCGGCAACCTTATTGCGGCGGTTGACACGAAACCGCCACTATAAAAGCCAATTTCGGCTGTTATTTGAAACACCACAATTAATTAAATAATTGCGGCGGTTGTAATGCTAATGGCGGCAGTTATAAACCTTCATTAAATATATGCTCTTCCGGCGCCTATTTCAGCGCTTGGTTCTAACCGACGCGAAATGCTTACGAGCTTTAAATTATGGCAGCAAAAGGCTTTTAACGGTAGTTTTAACCGCTGTAATTTGCTCTATTTATTGTAGTGATGAGTGTGTATGAAATGAGTGAAATATGTGTACCTTGAGGATGCATGTATATATAAGAGATAATGCAAATAACCATCCTGCGGGTTCCAGTGTGTGAGTGGCATGACGAATGAATGAATATCTCATGACATGAATCATTTATCCGTTATAGGCAATGAGAGGTCATTTATCCTTTGTGGATAGTCCACCATGAGGGCGGAGCACCTTAACTTGGACAACAGAGACCACTTTTGGGCTTATGACATAAATGGCTTGCCAGCTTTGGGGGCCTTGATCTAGTCTGAAACACTTTTATATGGCTCAAAAAACAAAATTTGAAATATTTATAGAAATTGAATGCTTATTATATAAATTTCTATATATGAAAAAAGATTCATTTTCATCTCATTTTTTTACGGAGATCCGATCGAAACTCTATAGCTATAATCTATGAAGCTCGATACGTGACACGATACCGATACGATATCGATACATAAATTTATTTTTTCAAAATTTCCGATACGATACGGCCGCGATACGTTATTTAAAAATTAAAATTAAAATTAAATATACAAATGCATAATATATAAACATAACTAAAACTAAGCAAACAACCGACAATTAATTATCTTAAGTTAAGTAATTACTACCCAAAAAGAACATAACTAGTACTATCCAAAAAGACATCATCGATACCACCCAAAAAAATATAGTTGACAATCCATAAAGAACATCATACTCTAACATTCACTATTTAAGAAGAAACACAAATTGTATCAGTCTCTTCTCCTCGATTTCTATCTCCTCAATTTCTATCATCAAAGAATATTAATTGACTGATACTTCTATGATACGCGTATCGGAGAAGTATATGACACGCATCGGTAATTTTTTTCTAAAAGTAATATTAATTGTCCGATACTTCTCTGATACGAGTATTGAAACGTATCAGACGAGTATCAATATCGAACACGTATCGGACACGTTACTTCGTTATTTTTGAAATATCATATCGGAACTTCAAAGGCTATAACATATGTAACAAAAAAATGCTTCGAGTACGATATATATCCACACCAACCACAAACCCCTATGCCATTTGCCTTATATTATACCATTTAATTACTCCTATTTAATATAATTAATAAATATAAGCTAATCAAATTAAAACTACAGCCATAAAAGGAAACCACACTTAGAAAATATTTAATGCTCTATAAAATTCCCTCACGCTTTCAATTTTTTTTTGAAAATAATTATCCTCACGCAAAATCAAATTTTATCCATTCCACTTCAATTAAGCAAAACATTAGTGTCCTATAAATTGAGAGCAACTTTTGGAGCAATTCATTCATGCAATCAAAAGGAAAATCTACAAACAAAGTTTGAAAGAGTAATTAATATTTTCATTGATCATATATAGTAGTATGGCAAAAATCATAAGTTTTTCATTTGTTTTATTTCTCCTTGTTGTAGTGACAATTATGAGTGGCTATAAAGTTGAGGGTGGAGGAAGGAATGGCCTAATTGACGGTTGTTCGACATTGTGATATGTGTAGTAGAGAAAGGATTGGAAGTGGTGGTCCAGGTGGATTCTTTTGTATTCAGTATTGTCACAATTGTCTTCCAATTGATCCAATCTGCGTTTAATTTTTGTGACCAACCATGCATGGTTTGTGTTTAATATTTGATATCTATATCTATGTGTGAATATTTGGTTGTGTGAAATTATTATAATATAAATAAACAATTTTATATAGCTAAATAAACCTTGATGTATAGGCCTTTACTTGTTGGGTCGTCCTAGCTACATAGCTAGCTTCAAGGATATATGATGTGTAAATTTTTATATACATTTGTGCTATGAGTTTGTAATATTATTATACCATGCATGTTAATGATATGGTTGTACATATTTATGAAGATGAAAATAAAATTCACATGTGTGTAAGTGTTAATTTCTTATTTCGCAGAACATCATAAAACAATTAAGGAAGATTGACGTCATGTTTAAAACTATATGATGTTAATGTTTTTTTAATAAGTTCAAGAAGTTAATACAGTACTCCTTCGGTCTTATTTAAAAGCAAATGTTGTCTCATAAGTTCTAGCTCAATTGGCAAAAATGTCGAAATTGTTAGACCGGACGTCGTGACCCGAGTTCGAATTCGGGATCTCACAATTATATGTGAGTTTAATTTCAATGGATTACCACTTCATCTAAAGACAAAAAAAAAATGTTACTTTTTCAATAAATCTAAAAAGTAACATTTGCTTATAAATAAAGTCGAAAGAAGTATTTCTTAAGAAAATAATATTAAATGTTTTATTGATATTGTAAAGCAACTTATAATTTAAAATAATTTTTTTCATTGGTTGGTGGATTAATACCCTCAATTTATAAAAGAATAGATTCGAAAAAACTTTTTTTTTCTTCAAAACGATTTATAACTTGTAGCGAATATTGAATTTAAATGTATTAGTTTGAGTTGGACAAGAACTTGATTAAGTGAGAGAGAATAAATTAAAATGCTATTTGCATTAAATTTTATTAGAATAAATAAAAATAAATATTAAAAATAATAAAAATGAATTACTTCTGCTTATAATTTGAGACAAAAACAAGTGATTTTTTTTTTCTTCTTATAATATGAGATGGAGGGAGTATATGTGATAGCGCCTATGATAGTGGCGCGTACAACAATGAGACATTGTGAATCGTGCGTTCATTAATATCTATCGGTTGTTATTAAGAAAAGCAACGATTTTTCAGTGTTGCCTTAAGCCTTAAAAATGTTCTCTTAGGCAATACTAGTTTTTAATTACTTTTACATTTTTTTTTATAATCTCTGGTTTCTAAAGGAAATGGACCTAGTAGTTCAGAGTTCGGCCGCGACGTAAGTAAAGTTTGGCCAAAAAATTGTTTCACCCAAGAATCGAACCCGAGTTCTCCCAAAATTCATCCTTTTTGATGAAGCTCATTAACCAATTGAGCCCAATAACTTGGTTTAATTTTTCTTTTTTATTTACAACAACAACATATCTTTCTGCACAAATGTTCTCTTAAATAGTAAAAGGCAATGGTTTTAAATGTACACTTCTTTAATTTTAGAGAAATATTTAATATTTATTTTTTGCGTAAATCAGGTATCCTCTACACGCAACTGCAGAGACTAAAGGTATCCTCTACACGCAACTGCAGAGACTAATTTCTCCATATAAGAGTTTTAACACTGTTACATACTGCGATAAATTTTAAATTTGCAACAATTTCAAACCGTATTAGTTATTCTTATTCCTATTTATAATAAAGTTTTTTCAAAAGTTAAGGACGCCCCAATGGGATGGGCAAGATCCTCTAGTGGTCGCTTAAAACTTTTCCCATAATATACGTTTTCAAAATCAATCTCGAAAGAACGCTTTCAAGAGTTGCCTTTGCCTATATAGACTTTAAGATCTACGTCAACAACAGAGATAAAAACCAGTTAAGGATGCACCACTAGGAAGGGTGCGACCCTCCCGTGGTCGCTATATTGGGGATGACACGTCCCTCATATGGACGGTCCAATGAGAATAACACGTTCAGACACAACAAAAAGTATGACAATTATGCTATTTTTTTTAAAAAAAAAAAAAGAAAAAAGTAGGGCAATTGGGTATTTTTTGGCTGTGTCAAGAGCAATTTGAAAAAAATCTAATTAAATTGGGTTCAAAGATTGACTCAGTTTGAGTGTTACGCGTGAACTGTGTTGACTTTCTTAGTTCTTTAGTTTTATTTTGTGGAAATATAGCAACTCATAACATGGCCAAACACAACTTGGCATCGGTTGAGTATGCCTTGAAATCTCAGTTACGAAAGTTAGGAAATACTGGTACATACTATTTTCTGCTCGGCACGCAGAAGCTTGGCGCGGCGCTCAATAACAATTGTGTTTTCTGGATTGGATCCTGTGACCCGCGCGGCACGCAGGGCGCACATGTGGATTTGTTGTTTTTGCTGATTTTTTTGGAAAAATTAGTTTTTGGAAGATATTTGATTTGAATTTTTTTTTTTTTTTTTTTTTTTGCAAATTTGTTTATATTATTTAGGCATATTTTTTTTTATATAAATAGAGATTGCTATTGACATAGAAAATTTGAGAAAGAGAGCTACACGAGAGGAAACAAGATGAGGGAACTCAAATAGATTTGTCGCCGACACAAGACTGTGGTTTTAGAGAGAAACGAGAAGGGTTGTCTCTTGGTATAACTGTAGGGTTGGACAAATGGTAATTGATCATACATTGGGAAACACTATCAAATCGAGTGTCTTTGGCCACAATAAGAGATTCGAGAAATGAGTAGAATTAGAATTGAAGGCTAATCATTGTAACTATTTGAGAATCTGGTTGTTGTTAGAATCAAAGATACACCAATAGTAGAAAAAGAGAAAGACGGCAGGTTTCAATAGAATACCAATAGCTTAACATTACAAAAATGTTACTAGAGAATATATAATAAAACCTAATGAATTCTAAACTAATAGGCCCAATAACGTAAACTATTATTTTATAATTTAACACCTACTCTCAAACTCACGATGCATCAACAGAAGCATTGTGAGTTTGTCAAACAAAATATGAAAAACATACTAAATACTATAAACTTCAAACCCTACCCTTCAAGCTAAAGCTTACTAAGCTTTAAGCTTGTTACAAATTAAACGAACAGATCCAAACCAAACAGAAGAATCAACCAATAGAGGGAGAAGTGCAATCAATCGGAAAAAGCCAGGGAGAAGTGCAATTCAACCAGAATAAGCCAGGAAGAAGTGCAATCAATCAGAAGAAGCCAGAGAGAAGTGCAATGCAATCAGAAGAAGTCAGAGAGAAGTACAATGCAATCAGAAGTTAGAGAGAAGTGCAATGGAATCAGAAGAAGCCAGGAAGAAGTGCAATGCAATCAAAAGAAGAAGTCAGAGAGAAGTACAATGCAATCAGAAGAAGCCAAGGAGAAGTACAATGCAATTAGAAGAAGAAGCCAGAGAGAAGTACAATGCAATCAGAAGAAGCCGGGAAGTAATGCAACGTAATTAGAAGAGAAATGCAATAGTGCAATGCATTAAGAAGAATCCATAGGGATGTGTGCAATGCAATCAATCAAAAAAAACCAAATTGTGAGCACTCAACTCACCAAACAACCAAATTGTGAGCACTTTGACTCATCAAATTTGAGCACTCGACTCACCAAACAAATCAATCTAAACGGAATCAAACTAAAACCAACTAAACCCAAATCAAACGAATCCAAAAACAAACCAAATCAAATTGAACCAACTGGATCAATCTGTAACTTGCAAGTGCACACATGGTTAATATCAATCATTGAACATAAAAACCAATAATAAGCAACAAATCACTTGGGTTTATAACCTCGTACGTGTGAGGAAAGCGAATGCCACCATCTACAAAGATATTTTGCAATCTCCCCAATCCAACAAAACAATAGAGACAATGAAAGCAAATCAAAAGATGATCATACCAGTTGCAATATTGAAATTGGATAAGCGAGGCACCGTTCCAAACAAAATATTCCTTCACCGTTCAATTGCAAAGCTAGATCCCATCAATATTAAATCAAAATTTGTACCCACAACAACCAATATGCCTTTCACGTCAAAATGCATCAATAGCATCCAACAATTGAATTAGCAGCGGAATAATATTCTTCAATACCACTAATAGACAAAAATGTTAGAAATAATATAAAACCATTGATATGGCTCTATCCTAACACCTTAAGATTTTGGGATAATCGGTTATTTGACATGATATCAGAGCCTCTATGACTAAGTGGTCTAGAGTTCGATCCCCGCTCCCCTCACTTTCTAATTAAAAAGTGGAATTTAAGCATATGGTAGGTGGGCCTATGCATTATCCACGCTTCAAGCCCAAGTAGGCTCTTGCGTGAGGGGGCGTGTTAGAAATAATATAAAACCATTGATATGGCTCTATCCTAACACCTTAAGGTTTTGAGATAATCGGTTATTTGACAAAAAAACAAAACAATCATATTCCTAAATTTTTGGGAACTCGGCAGCAGAATAACAACATACAATCTAAGGAGAATCGAAACAAGCTCTCGATACCATGTTAGAATCAAAGATACACAAATAGTAGAAAAAGAGAAAGACGACTAAGGTTTCAATAGAATACCAATAGCTTAACATTACAAAAATGTTACTAGAAAATATATAATAAAACATAATGGACTCTAAACTAACATGCCCAATAACGTAGACTTATTTTATTATCTAACAATTGTAACCAAACTTTATTTGAATAGTGGAACGGAGGACTGCTCTCTTCTCCGGAGTAGGTCATTGTTGAACCGAACTAGATAAACCAATATTGTATGTTTTTTCTTTTCTCTTTTTATCGTTTTTATTGTTTATTATTATTATTATTATTGCTTATCCGCTTGATTTTGATTGCCTTTCTTTTAACCGAATTCACAACAACTTCTTAATAAACCATCTCAACGACTACATAATTCTAGTATTCCTAAAAAAAACATCATCATCATCTAAACATTTTAGTTACACATTTAATCATTTATGGCTTTTCTAAGTCATAACATCGCAATTTGTTTGGGAATACCTGCGAAATTTCTTGAAGTAGCAGAATCCGCATGAAAATGTTCTGGATGCCAAAATCCGCAGGAAAAGCCTTGGGAGTACTTGCGGAATTTCCTGAAACAAAGAAATCCGCATAAAATTTATCTAAGTGGCAAAATCCGCAGGAAATTTCTTGGGAATACCTGCAGATTATTTTCCGCAGGAAATTCCGCAGGAAATAAACAAATTTCTGGTAGTGGTTGTTCCAGCCCCCTCCCGATCGCAATTGTGGGATTGAACCGTGGTACTCCCTACCAAGTTCAGTGTTAATCGACACTGAACCAACTAACGATTGGTTATATTATACAGTTTTAATTACTCCTATTTAATTTAAGGTTTTAATCAACTTAAAAATAAAACTACAAACTACAACCATAAATGGAAACCACACTTAAAAAATATTTAATGCTATATAGAATTCCTCACGTTTTCAATTTTTTAAAAATAATTATCCTCACGCAAAATAAACTTTTTTTTTTTTTTGACAAAAGCAAACTTAATTCATATCATTCATCAAATAGTTTTCAATACAACGAGGAATAGACTCAAAAATATAGCGACTAGACATAGAATAGGCCGCTCTCGCTAAAGAATGAGCAACCATATTCGCTTGTCGCTTGACAAACTTGACCTCAAAGCTTGGATTTAATAGTAGTAATGACTTAATGCAAGAAATCAACATACTAAACTCAGATATTCCTATTTGTCTAGATGAGATAGCATCAACAACAATTTTTGAGTCACTTTCAAAAATGACATGGGATAGACCTCTTTGTATCATTTCCTCCATTGCTTCCTTGATGGTAGGTGCCCTATGATGATGTGGCACCAATGAAATTTATCCACATTTATTTAAGTCAAACATAATTAATTTTTTACCATAAAGTAATTTAGACTATTTTTATTTTCATTTAATTATATTTTATGTATTATATTCTATGAATTTATATTTTGGACCTAATTACTTCTGATTTGTTTGCTTCTTCTTCAAATTGTATTACGTCTCAAACAACTTTCTTCTTCGCGTAAAAAAAAACTTTCTTCTTATTGTCAAAAAACTTTCTTCTTCTTCTTAATGCTTTCAATCTCTGCTGCAGCCTCCACCACCGTCATGTTAGCATTCTATGGCTCATCCGCTTTTGTGTTATCCGATGTCAATCTTTACTGCAGTCTTCGCCACCGATCTATCGGATTTCTTCAAGATTCTAAAACTTGTTGTTTTCAATTTCTTAGATGTTATGTTTTTTAGCGTATTTTTTCCTGTTTTTTTTACTTATTTTTTCATCGTCATTTTGTTTTTGTTTTCGTTGGTTGTCCATATCGGAAAAAAATTAAAAACAAAATAGTTTAGGGAAGACAAAATGAAATTAGGAGAATGTAATCAAGAAAATTGATCCAATTGATTGGTCACTGAGTTAAGAAGAATTTGATTTATGATTGTTGACTAATAAGGAATATAATTCAATGTTTATTACCATTTTATTGAAAATTCAAAACTCAAATGAATCGAATTAATTGCACCAAGTAATGGGTTACAATGAGTAAACCGTCAAATACCCTCTTAAAATTTTAAAATTCGTCAAATACCCCATGAAATTTGGACATAGGCAAATACCCCCTGAAATTTTAAAAAGTCAATCAAATTGCCCCCTTGCACTACCAGTCAGAGTCCACGCCAGAAGGCAATTTGGTTGACTTTTTAAAATTTCAGGAGGGTATTTGTCAATTTCCAAATTTCAGGGGGTATTTGACGAATTTTAAAATTTCAGGGGGTATTTCACAGTTTACTCGAGTTATGCAATAGACACGGGTTTTGTAAGGAATGATCTAGTAATAAATAAAAATGATTTGTTTTGCCTTTCCATAAAAGGAAATAGAGACTAGGTATATCAAGTAGCATACTCTTAAACTTGCACTATATCAAGGAAATATAGACCATTGTCGGAAAACAATCACACGGAAGCTTGATCGATCACAAGTGTGGTCTACCTAAAATTTATCCGATCAAAATTAAAAGGTTCGACTATTTTAGGAAGACGAACTAACTCTTGAACTTGTTTAGGGTTTAGGGTTTAACTATTGATCATAAGTAAAAATTTAAATAGTTCATCTGAACTAAACGAAAGGTCGGACCATTGTCGCAAAACAATCACACAGAAGCTTGATCGATCACAAGTGCGGTCTACCTGAAATTTATCCGATCAAAATGAAAAGATTCGACTATTTTAAGAAGACGAACTAACTCTTGAACTTGTTTAGGGTTTAACTATTGATCACAAGTAAAAATATAAATAGTTCATCTGAACTAAAAGAAAGGTCGGACCATTGTCGCAAACCTAAACCTAATTACTTAACCTAATTTTTTCCCCTCTTTTTTCTAAGATCGACATCATATCGACCAACGTTAATCTATGCAATGATTTAAAGAGATTGAAAAAATAAATACTATATACTCCCTCTGTGTCAAATTACTTGTCGTTTTAGAAGGAAAAAAATTTAATTAAGAAAGTGTATTTTTGCACTTAATTTCCTATTATACCCTTATTTTAATTCACCAATAAGCTTATTTTGTTTTTTTCCACGCACTTTATCTTTCCAATAAATTTAATATGTTATGTACCAATTTTTTTTAAAAACAAACATTTATTTTTTGAAAACTTAAAAAAACAAACTTTAATTTTCCAAATATATAATCTTTTACGGTTTCAACTACTCCTAAATATTTGGAATTTACATGAGTGACTTAGATAGCTAACAAATTTTTTTTTTCTAAAACGTCAAGTAATTTGAAACGGAGGGAGTATTTACACCGGAATAGCATGAATTATTTGATTTGATTTTTTTTTGAAGCATTATTTGATTTCATTTAATAAATGTACAAGTGAAATTGTATATTTAAATTAGAGATATTAGTTTTTTTCTTTGTTGTTTTTGTTCTCTTATTATTTTTATTTAAACTAACATTGATATATATTTATTTTTTCGAATCTATAACATTGATTTTTTTTTTTACTAATAACATTGGTATTTTATAATCAATATATAACATTTAGAAACAAGCATTCAATGATCAAATTAATTCTAATTATATTTACACATAGTCTAAAATATAATTAAAGAAAACTAGTAACATAAAATATAATTAATTGAAAATAAAAGTAGTCAAAATAATTTATGGTAAGAAATTAATTATGTTTGACTTAAATACACGTGGATGAATTTCATTGGTGCCACATCAGCATAGGGCAACTACCCTCAATTTATGTGAGGGTAGAGAAGTAGTCACCTTTTAAAAATAATTATCCTCACGCAAAATAAACTTCTTTTTTTTTTTTTGACAAAAGCAAACTTAATTCATATCATTCATCAAATAGTTTTCAATACAACGAGGAATAGACTCAAAAATATAGCGACTAGACATAGAATAGGCCGCTCTCGCTAAAGAATGAGCAACCATATTCGCTTGTCGCTTGACAAACTTGACCTCAAAGCTTGGATTTAATAGTAGTAATGACTTAATGCAAGAAATCAACATACTAAACTCAGATATTCCTATTTGTCTAGATGAGATAGCATCAACAACAATTTTTGAGTCACTTTCAAAAATGACATGGGATAGACCTCTTTGTATCATTTCCTCCATTGCTTCCTTGATGGCCATGGCTTCTCCCTCTATTGTGTTGAGCTTACTATACATAATATTGGTCCCTGCTATTATGAACCTTCCGTGATGATCACGTGCACACCATCCCCATCCCGTTGCTTTCACCGTATCATAAAAACTTGCGTCGACATTGCACTTAACGACTCCGGGAGGTGGGTTTCTCCACTGCTGCACTGTAGGAGCAGTTTGCTGATGCTGAGCACGTGTACATTGCTGCTGTATATGCAAAGGACTGCTGCTGGCCATGCCTTTGGTGCCTCTGCTCATGCTGTGACTGATAAATGTGCTGCTGTGGGGTAGAGTATTGCTGCGGCCTGTGCATTTGTTGCTGCTGTTCCTGAGTTTGTTGTTCTTCAAAGAGGCCTTGTACCATCGCCCATTCATTCCACATGTGTGCCGCTTGCATACCGATTTGTTGAGCACTTGATTTGTTGTTGTTCCACACATAATTGTTACGATTTTGCCATATATTCCGTAGCAAAACAGCCACTCTCCCAGCCACCTGTTTACTTTCATTCCTGCAAATATCAAAGATTAAATCTTTAAAATTATGGCAGTGATTAAGCCTTGTTTGCATAATATGGTACAACCCCATGACATTCCAAGCATCTTTGATTCCTTCACAACTAAATAGCAAATGCCACTCTTCTTCCGGTTCCCTTAAGCATATTGGACATTCCTCCGAACACATAACAAAGCGACTTCTCAATCGCGTACGGGTCGGTAGACATTCCTTACAAATTCGCCATAACAAGTGCTTGGCTTTTGGTGGAGCTTGGATCTTCCACAAACTCCCCCATGTATTTTCTTCTCTCGGCCCAACCAATACCATTTTCTCTTTCATTAGTTTCCGATATCCGGATCTCACCGTATACAAGCCATCACTCTCTTCATTCCAAATTATTTTATCTTCCTCTACCAAGTGAACTAATGGAACAGCTAGTATCATATTAGCATCTTTTTCAGAAAATAATAACTTAACTTTCTCATCATCCCATTGCTTATTATCAGGGAGCATTAAATGTTTGATAGTTAAGTTATACATACCTTCGCATTGTGGAGATGCCAGCCAACACCCGTCCTCGACTCTCAACCATGGTTCACCCATCACTTTAATTTTGCTGCCATCACCAATACGCCACCTACATCCATTAGTCAATACTTGTCTAGATTTCCATATGCTTCGCCACGTAAAGCTTGGGTTATGACCAAGGCTAGAATCAAATAAAGAGGATTGAGGGAAGTACCTAGCCTTGAAAATTCTGGCTACTAAAGAATTTGGCTTATTGATAAAGTTCCAACCTTGCTTAGCAACCATCGCCATATTGAACATATGAAAATCTCGAAATCCTAGGCCACCCATCTCTTTGGGCCACGCCATTTTATCCCAAGCCAGCCACCTAATGCCTTTATTATTGGATCCTCCACCCCACCAAAATGCATTGATCATCCTTTCTATATCATTTACTAATGAGTCCGGTAAAAGATAAATATTCATAACATACGCCGGGATGGCTTGTAAAACAGACTTAATCATTATTTCCTTACCAGCTCTAGATAATGGGCGGCTTCTCCACGAATTTATTCTTTTCCAAATCCGGTCCTTGATGAATGCAAAGGTATCTTTCTTGCTTCTTCCCACCATTGACGGTAATCCGAGATAGGTAATTAGCACTATAAATTCCACTTCATGTAAGCAAAAAATTAGCACTATAAATTGGAAGAAATTTTGGATCCAATTCATTCATGCAATCAAAAGAAAAATATAAAACAAAGTTTGAAAGAGTAATTAATATTTCCATTGATCATACTATAGTACTATGGCAAAAATGATGAGTGTTTCATTTGTTTTATTTCTCATTGTTGTTGTGACAATTATGAGTGGCTATAAAGTTGAGGCCCAGGGTGGAAGTATACCTGAGCAATGTATTCGAGCGAGATCAGAGTGCGTGGATCAACATTTTGAATTCATGTGTATTATGTACTGTCACAATTGTCCAAATGGTCCAGCTGATCCTATCTGCGCGCCTAAGTCAAAGCCTTCCTTGATTAAAGATTAATGCGAACCATGCATGGTTTGTGTGTGATATTGAGATATCTATATTTATGTTTTAATATTTTGTGTGTGTGAAATTATTATGATATAAATATTATATAGTTAAATAAACCTTGATAAGCCTTTACTTGTTGGGTCTTAGCTACATAGCTAGCTTCAAGGATATGATGTGTAAATTTTTATATACATTTGTGCTATGGGTTTGTAATATTATACCATGCATGTTAATTATATGGTAGTACATATTTATAAAGATGAAAATAAAATTCACGTGTGTGTAAGTGTTAATTTCTTTTTGTCAAAAAAAAAAAAAGTGTTAATTTCTTATTTCGTGGAACATCATAAAACAAGCGGATGTTAATGTTTTTTGAATAAGTTTAAGGGACACTACAAGAAAATACGGGATTTGCTACGACGTCCTTTGTAGCTAATCCATAGCTAATCTCTCGTAAAACAGAGTTAGCTACAGATTTGTTGTGAATTAGCTGTCGTATAGGGCGTAGCATGGATTGGGCGGCAAATCACCTATAAAAATATTTCCTAGCTAATTTGCAACTAATATATAGAATATCCTAGCTAGTTCCCAATTAATGCCTAGTTAAATAATGTTCAAATGTTTATGTTTCCTAACTAAATCGCTAGGATATTTCACAACGATTTCGCAATAAATCTGTAGCTACACAGTCCTAGCGATTTGGCAGCCAAATCCAAGCGTTTATAAAAAAATAAATTATAAAATGCTGATTATGAATTCATGCCCAAAATTCAAGCTAATTATAAATTATTATTTATCATCTATTAAAAAATTGAAATAAGCCTAATTAAATGAACATGATTTTTCTACCAAAAAAATAAATAAATAAATAAATGAACATGATTTATAACTACAAGACTAAATTTTACGCATAACAAAGTAACTAAACACATGTTAGCATTATATAAGTAATCAAGTATATCTTCCAACTTTGTCAAAACTAAAAAAACCTAAAGAAAATGAAGACATAATATTCTCACCTTTACAAATGAAATCAAAGTACAAAAACCTTTAAAAGCTTTTATTAGCAAAACTGTACCTAGAACCATAGCTCCATCATTTGGTCTTTCATATCCCTCTCCTTCCTTCAAGATCTTCATAAGGACCTTCTTATCCTTAGTAATGTCAGATACAATCCACCACAAGACTAACCCAAGATCCATTTGGAGCGAAGCATTGGGAGGCACAACATCATCATCTCCTGATGAAGGTTTTCCACCCTCACCAAATGCATCTGCAGAACTTAAAAAACTCAATAAACTATACTTATACAAGCAAAACATGTATCAACATAATTCTAATAATAACAACAAAAATTTTACTTACATTCTGGCTTAATATTCAAGAGAACTTTCTCTCCCTTCTTCATTGTTTTTACAGCCTTAGCCAAAGCAGGACAGAAATAACCTTGAAGAATAATTTTGTAGTGATGAGACAGCAGGTGGAAAGTTACCGACAAATTTTACTCGATCACCTGAATTTTACATAAACATCATATAATTAAAGCCTTCAAAATGTCAACTGACATCAATATTAGAATAAGACATTAGGAATCGTAGATAAATGCTTATCTATTACTCCCTCTGGTCCTAAATATAAGAGTCAAAAGTTCTTAAACTAGAAAGATACAATCTTACAAAACTTTTAACAAATGAAGTTCCAACTATTTAAAGAACTAGAGTGATATCGGAAAAAGAACTAGAGTGATAAAACTACAATTTAGAGAAGATACTTACTAAAAACTTGCAGCTGATAAATACAATTTAGAGAAGATATAGAAAATTACATTTCAAGCACCCATCCAAATGATTTATCAACTTCAGGATCCTTCATCATTGCCATGATAGAATTCATGTAAGTAAAATCAACCTTCTTAAGGGGTTCCTAACATTTTTGAAATACGGACCGTAATAAACTTCCACCCACAAAAATTGATTCATTGTGCTAAAAAAGAAAAGTCCAAAATTCAAATTATCCAGTATTTCAACAGGAAATTAATTATAGTTGACTAATACCTCATTCCCATCAGCACAATAACCCTTAAGAAAACCTTCACAAATAGATGCCTTAGGATTCACACTGACATGTCTATATGGACAACTTTCGTTTGAGTATAGGCCTGCCAAAAAAAATAATTGTCAGAATCATATTTTAATATTATTTACTTGAAAACAACATTCTACGATGCACCTTGCAAAAAGTATGAACAATCAGGCATTCTCTCCGGAATAACCTGCACAAAAAATCAATTAAACTCAATATTTAGTTTGCAGATCGGCAAATGCAGTGACCACATTCAATTCGTTGGACCCCATATATTACAAAACCTTATGAGTCAATTTGCAGTTTGGAGTAGAACATAAACCCTTCAGGAACTTAGTACAGACAACAATTTTTGAGGGATCATGAATGTAAGGACACTTCCCTCCATCATCCTTGTTACATTTCCCAAATCTTGTGAAAAACTGACAGTACTTCTGCTTACGAGCCAACCGCTGCCTGGCAGTGTGCAAGCTTCGTCTAACTTTTTCATTTGCCAATTTTCTAGTTCGTTTCTTTGGGTCTCTGATAAGTTGGTTCCCATTGCCAATTCAGACATATCTGCAAATATATTGACAGTGATTCAAATAATTCAATAGAACACAGGACTTCGTATTATATGGTCACCTCTTATTCACCTACTTTCTGCATAGTTATTTGTTAAAAAAGACAGCCAACAATAACATCGACGAAATTTGATACTCATCATCAAAGATTGTAAACTCGATGAAAAAGAACAAAGCACTTACTCATCATTTCCAAACACTAATCTCCTTGGAATGGAACCTTTTTTGGACGCCAAACCTGAATTGATTGAGGCAGAGGACAGGGATTCATCATCTACAAAGAAAATTAAGGTAAACTTTGTAATATCAATATAGTGATAAAACCTATTAACTTGCTTGGAAGAGATAAAAGTATTCAAAACAATATAAAGATAGGACCAGCAGAAAATAAACGAATGACCATAACGGCCATACTACTACTAATATCCCCAGCATGGCAGAAAAAGAAAGGAACTTAATGATTTTATTTTATTTCATGTTACAGTATTACAACCTCTCCTTGTCCAAACATACAATCTAAAATATAATGCAAACAAATTATTGTGGAGTATTGTATACAAAACCAGATCTGCATTTTATTCCTGCACCTTAATCATCATCATACTCGACTAACAACCCCTTTATGGAGAACATAGCAGCAGAGTTTTTAGAATTTGACAGGCCACTGGCTCATAAAATGATAAGAAATTTCAAAATGTCATTCACCTAAAATCCTCTGAAGTGTCCGCCTGGAAGGATCCATTCTGTAGCGAACTGAACCAACACGAAATATACGTTCTCCTACACAATCAACCGCTACTTCCAATGTCAGAGTAACAGACAATAGTAACTAACACAAAAGATGTTTTAATAATAACAAAAACAAAAGATAGTCTTCCGCATTTTGATATGACAAAAATTCATGGAAAGAATTCTTCCTACTCTTTGTCTGAGGACCAATACAAGTTATTTTGGAATAATCTGGTCAAACAAGTAAAACAAAAATAACTTTCATCACCTAAATCTAAATTTAGAAGTTAGAAGCAGTCAACTTTCAACAAACATCTTAAAATGATTAAACAGATTAAGGAAGCAAATTAGCAGAAGATAAATGTGGCATCCACAATCAAGAAACACCAGTAAATGAACTTACCAGCTTTCTCTACTTTGGTATCTAACCACTGAAGTAAAGTATATGTCTCTTGTTGTAGACTTACCGACATCTGGATAGTCCGTTCATCAACCACTGAGGTCAAGTTTGGTCAGAGGAATGGTGATTAGAGGCATTCCTTTTGAATTTAGAGAAATTAATTTAGTAGAATTAATACCTAAAATACTAGCAAGAATGTTTAATGGAGCAGATGAAGATATACCAAAAGGTGAAGTAATTGATGTCATTGCAACGTTCCTGAGTCTAGTTATCTCGCTGATAGTAGTAGCCTTCAAATTTTCAGGAAAAACACTTCTTCCAAGCTTTTGAACATCATTATTACCAATGCACCACAATGCATTTTCACATGCCTATTTGCCAAACAATAATTAAGCATACAAAAACAAAAAAAAAGAACTCAAATTTCAAATTGAAAGTATCAAAGACTACAGGCACCGTACACTACTCATTACAATCCATCAAATATAAATAATCCCTTCACAATAAGTATAGCTATAAAGTAGTTTGCAATGAAGACTTGACTGAAGAAGTGTTATTTTGAACGCTGAAAATTATACATTGAATAGCTACCTATATACTGTCATAAGTTATAACTACATAAGTATATTCATACTAAGGCATGCATACCTCTAAGCTATGTAAGACTTTCGTCTAACTTTCAATTCATTTTTTATCAAAAGACATAGCTGCTAAGGTTTATATGAATAATCTATGAAAAAAAGCTGCATTTGTTAACTTACTAAACCATATCACAAATCACCTACACTAGAAAAAAGGCAATCATTATGAACACATATAAAGAAAGTGACAATTAATATACAGAGGGATTATTATCTCAACACAAAGCTTTTTTGTAAGAATAAGAATTATGTATCATCTAAATACCAGCCACCGGAAATGTGAATTATAGAATCAATCCAATAAGTATCATCTAATTCTATCGCATAAAGTAAAGTGAATTCAGTAACCTGAATTCAAATTTTGCAAAACCTAATTGTCAATTTGGTGAACAAATTCAGTAACCTAAATTCAATTTTTGCAAAACCTAATGAATTCAATTTATGCAAAACCTAAACATGAAATTCATAGGGTTCAAATCCAAAGCACAATTAGTGAAAATGAACTAAATTAGAGTGTTGAAATTTAACATACACTACAATCGGAGAAGAAACAGAGGAGAACTGTTAAGAAGTCCCACATCGGTTGAGAGATGGCCTAACTAAGTGTTTATATACTAGAGGCAATCCTCACCTTACAAGCCGGTTTTGTAAGATGAGTTAGGCCAATATCCATTTCTAAGATGGTATCAGAGCCTCTCCACGATCTGTTGGATCACCCGATATCGGGCCACCTACCATTTATATCCGCGTACCAAGCCCAATAGCGCTGGACGCGAGGGGGTGTGTTAAGAAGTCCCACATCGGTTGAGAGATGGCCTAACTAAGTGTTTATATACTAGAGGCAATCCTCACCTTACAAGCCGGTTTTGTAAGGATGAGTTAGGCCCAATATCCATTTCTAAGAAGAACATCAAATTTCAACGAAGAATAACAACCACGAGAGGGATAGAAAACGAACAACAATTTATAGAGAGAAGGAGAAATACAACGAAGAGAATCGAGTCCATGTCGGAGCGAGATCGTGAACGGAGCGAGATTGCAGCGAGAATGAGATCGGAGCGAGGTCGTAGTGTGAAGGAGATCGGGAGCGGTTTCACCGTAGAGAGTAAAAGCGGTGTCGTGTTCTGAGATAACAATGAGATAAAGCCTTAAAACATAAATAAATAAGAATAAGAATAGTAATAATTTGCTAAAAAAAGTAATATAAAATTAATTTAAGTCGAATGGTGGCTAATATACTTGAAATTAACTAGTAAAACGTTTCGTAGCAAACTTTTGGTAGCAAATCACGTATTTTCTCGTAGTGGGAGGTCAATATAGTTTTTCTTAAGAAAAATAATATTAAATGTTTTACTGATATTGTAAAGTAATTTATAATTAAAGATAACTTTTTTTTTCTCAAAATGACTCATAGTGCCGTATCTGAGGGAGGGCGAGGAGGGCGACGGTCCTAGGCCCCCAAGTATTATGGGCCCCAATTTTTTTTAGGGGTATATAACTATATATTATATATGTCAATAATATAAAAAAAAAATATCAAAATTCTTGTGAAAATTTAAAATAATATGTATAAATATCTTGTGAAGATTTTAAATTTTATGTTACAAAAGTTTTCTAATATTCAAAACTTATTGATTCTTTTAAAAAATTCCTAATATACAAAAGTTTCATAATATATAAAGTATTATGAAATCTTGATTGTAAAAAATTTTTTGAAAATAATCTCTCAAAATCCATTCAAATCATGTGTTAAAAATCTTGATTGTAAAAAGTCTCGTAAAAAAGTCTTTAAAATCTCACAAAATCAATATAGTCCAACAAAATCTCATAAAATTATCAAGATTTTTTTTGTCAAAATTGTCTCATAAAATCTCAATTCAATACACCCCCTAAAAATGCTCGTAGGAATTGTTTTGTACGAATATTTTGATATTAAATAAAAAATTCAATGATTATTTGCAATTCAATTTTTTTATACTATTTAATAGTTAGGCCCAAATTTTAAGGTCGCCCATATGCCACCAAAACCTTAAAAACGGGGCTGCTCATAATTTAGAACAATTTTTTTCTTCAAAGCGATTTATAACTTGTAGCGAATATTGAATTTAAAATGTATTAGTTTGAGTTGGACAAGAACTTGATTAAATGAATTTTTTTTTTGTAATTGCCCCTGACAAAAAAAAATTAATCCTAAACTACCCTACTGTTAATTTTTTTCCTTTCAAAATGCCTTAATTTTGGCACTGGCCATTGTGGAGCTATTCTTACCTAGGCATAAGCCGAAATTAATTTTTCTTAGACACATATACATAAGTTAAAAAAATTAAAAGATAAAAGAATGAATTGTTATAAGATAATGTGACTAATTTATTTATCTGTAAATTTTTTTCAATGATGTGTGTCTAAATAAAATTGATTTGGAGTTTTGCCAAGTTAGTATTTCTCACCATTGTGAATCGCGCGTTCATCAACGGCTTTTGTTTGCTTTTTTTAGTTCAAATAAGCAACGGTTTTTCAGTGTTGCCTTAAGCCTTAAGGCAATAGTTTTTAATTTGTTTTTCATTTTTTTATTTACAACAGCAACATATCTTTCTGCTTAAATGTTTCTCTTAAATAGTAAAAAGCAATGGTTTTAAATGTACACTTCTTCATTTTAGAGAAATATTTAATACTTTATTTTTTTTAAATCGGGCAACTGCAGAGACTAATTTCTCGAGTCTTTGTGAGACTCTAATGGATGACAAATTCTCCATATAAGAAATTTAACACTGTTACATACTGCGACAAATTTTAAATAGGACAAAACTTACATGCATTTCCATACATGCATTTTTTACTTTTCCTCTCACAAAGAGGTAGTTTTTTTTATTAAAAAATAATTTTCTTTTATTTTTTTAAAATGAAAAAACACAAATAACCACCTCTTTGTGAGTGGAAAAGTAAAAAATGCATGTATGGAAATGCATGTAAGTTTTGTCCTTTTAAATATGCAACTTGGAGGATATCTGACTTGAATTCTGGTTTTTTTCCAGATTTATTTTTGTTATTTAGGCATATTTTATATATATATATATATATATATATATATATATATATATATATATATATATATATATATATATATATATTGACATAGAAAATTTGAGAAATAGAACAACACGAGAGATGAAACAAGATGAGGGAACTCAAATAGGATTTGCAGCCGACACAAGAGTTTGGTTTTAGAGAAAAACGAGAAGAGTTGTCTCTTGGTATAACTCTAGGGTTGGACAAAAGGTAATTGATCACACCTTGGGAAGCACTATCAAATTGGGTCTCTTGGCCACGGGAAGAGATTCATAAAATGAGTAGAATTAAAATTGAAGGCTAATTATTGTAACTCTTTGAGAATCTTGTTGTAACCAAACTTTATTTTATTAGTGGAATGGAGGATTGCTGTCTCTCCCGAAGTAGATCATTGTTGGACCGAACTGGGTAAATAAATATCGTGTGTTTTTTTTTCTTCTGCTTTATCGTTTTTATCGTTTATTATTATTTATTATTATTATTGTTTATCCGCTTGATTTTGATTGTCGTTCTTTTAACCGAATTCACAACAACTTCTTAATAAACCATATCAACGACTACACAATTCTAGTATTCCTCAAAAAAACATCATCATCATCTAAACATTTTAGTTACACATTTATGGCTTTCCTAAGTCATAACATAAATCACTTGTTCATTACTTTCCTCATATTTTGTACCTTTTATTCATGTTATAGTTCAATCAAACGACGTCACAATTACTTGAGAGATAAGTTGGTAATCAAAATAAGTGTGTAACAGATTGTTTGGCACATGCACACGTATTCTTAGCCATCCTATGGCCTTATGTTCACCTTTTTTTTTTTATTAAGACTTTATTTAGTGATGTGTAAATCAAGGTGAAATTAATTTTTTTAATTATGTGGCAATATATCATTACTAAAATAAATAAAAATTGATATAAAATCCACTTAGGTTTGCCACGTAAGCAAAAATGAATTTTTTTAAAAAATTCATGTGTATTATGTACTGTCATAATTAATTTTTTTAATTATGTGGCAACATATCATTACTAAAATAAATAAAAATTGATATAAAATCCACTAATTAGGTTTGCCATGTAAACAAAAATGAAGACTCCAAATCCAAGTTGCCATTAGGGGATAAACAATGAAATCTTCACATTAAAAGAGGAGAATAAAAAACATTTGCAGGATAAATCAAAATTCGCTAACATTTTAGAAAGATAAACACTTATTAACCCTTTTGTTTTTAACAAAAATTCGATTGAAACGTATAATATAATATGTAATCCAAAAAACAATTTGAATTTAATATATATCCACACCAACTACAAACCCCTATGCCATCTATATTATACCATTTTAATTACTCCTATTTAATTTAAGGTTTTAATAAATATATATAAGCTAATCAACTTAAAATTACAAACTACAACCATAAAAGGAAACCACTTAAAATATATTTAATGCTATACAGAATTCCCTCACGTTTTCAATTTTTTAAAAGTAATTATCCTCACGCAAAAACAAATTTAATCAATTCTACTTCATGCAAGCAAAACATTAGTACTATAAATTAGAAGCAACTTTGGATCCAATTCATTCTTCATGCAATCAAAAGAAAAATATAAAACAAAGTTTGAAAGAGTAATCAATATTTTCATTGATCATATATATAGTACGTACTATGGCAAAAATGATGAATGTTTCATTTGTTATATTTCTCATTGTTGTTGTGACAATTATGAGTGGCTATAAAGTTGAGGCCCAGGTTAGAATTCCACCTGAGCAGTGTGCTGAAGCGAGATCAGAGTGCGTGAATGGACATCTTGAATTAGTCTGTGTTATATATTGTCACAATTGTCCAAATGCTCCAGTTGATCCAATCTGCCAAGTTCAAAGTCTTCCTTGATGTAGCGAGCGGAAAGTAGTTTCCGAAGTCAACGTTTGCAAGGGTAAACTGGGAAGTTTGGAGGGTAGGTGAGCAAAAGGGAGGGTGGGATGAGAAAAATTCGTGGTCAACCATGCATGGTTTGTGTGTAATATTGTCAATATTTTGTGTGAAATTATTATAATATAAATAAATAATTTTATATAGCTAAATAAACCTTGATAGGCATTTACTTGTTGGGTCTTAGCTTCAAGGATATGATGTGTAAATTTTTATGTACATTTGTGCTATGGGTTTGTAATATTATACCATGCATGTTATATGGTTGTACATATTTATATATGAAGATGGAAATAAAATTCACATGTTTGTAATTGTGTTAATTTCTTTTTACTCGGAACATCACAATATATAGTGTATAGCAAATTTAATTTGTTTATTTTTACTTGAATTCGAAGCATATTAATCATTTCATTGCTCTTTTTTCTACTAATTAGTAATAAAAATAAATAAAGACGAGAGTTAATTAATTAATAAATTAAAGCAGTGTACTAGATTTAAGATAAAAAATTGCCAATTTGCTTGGAGTTGCAAGTCATGATTCGTACTCTAAACACCCCACTTGTTCATCTTAACCATGAAATTCTAGCTACTAGACAACTTGAAAAAAAAAAATATAAGAGAAAAAACTGAAATGTAATTTTACCTTTACACTTTCCTAAAACATTACTTATCATACTATATGTTGGAATCACTATTTTTTATGTACGTATCTTACTTATTTTTCAAAAAAATGTATGATTTTGTGCACCTGTGATAACATTTATCCCCATTAATGGTTTGTATAGTAAATAAATTATAAATAATTAATAGCCACATAATGTTTTTTTGTAAAGATTTTTTTAGGTTCATTTGAATTAACTTATTTTTGAGCTTATGCAAAACAACTAATACAAAAGAAATAAGTCGTTTTGATCATTTCACACATTTTAAGAAATGTTATTAGTTTTATATAAAAAAGAGAAATTATGAGTTATTTTACAAAATTATTCTTCATTATATGAGAAAGAAAATTTAAGAATGGAAAGAAGAGACTCTCTAGAGGTTTCATTAAGGGCATAATAAAAAAAGGAGAAATTGCATTTACCTCCCTAGAAGTTTCATTAAAAGACACTCACACCTCTCTAGTTTGAAAAAACACATTTACCTCCAACCATAGGTCTCTTCTCTCAAAACCCCTATGTAAATTCTTTCACAAAACCATGCCTAGAAACATGAAAAGTCACGTCTTTCCATCATCTATCTCTCAAAAATCCTACGTCTTTTCCCTGTAATTTATAACCATGAAAGGTGTTGTGTGTTTTGTTTCATTGAGGAAGAAGATACATGTCATGTTTTCTTCAAATGCGCAGGGTTAGTTCTCAAGTGTGGCAGAAGATAATCAAATGGATGGGCACCAATTTCATACCTTTTATAGATATTACGCATAATTTTTATTTGTTTGGAAAGTTAGCAACAGGAAAAAATAGCAAGAGGTCGTGTCATATCATATATGGTTGGCAATGACGTGGTGCATTTGGCGTACACCTAACAACATTTTATTTAGATAAGTTTGTGTTGATTCTTTAGTGGATAAAATTATATATTTATATTTGGTGGTATTGGTTTATTGACCGATTAGGGAGAAATGTTATTTTTGTTTTTTCTAATTGGAACAACAATCCTTTAACCTGTTTTCAATATATCTAAGGTATTTTGTTCTTGAATTGTAAGGATTGAGTATTCCTTGTACTCCTTATAATTCAAACTTTGTTTATAAAAAAAACTCCTAGTTGTTTATTTTTTTCTTCTCAAGAGGGGCTTGAGAGAACAAAATTAAAAACAGAATTTAAGATATCAAAGAAATGCCAAAGAATTTTGCTTCACGATGATTAAAATAGAATTAAATTTAGGAGAAAAAAAGAGGGGGCTTGAATGGGTGTATGAAGGGGAAGGATAAATGAGCTTTCTTCTATCTTATTACAAAAAAAATAAAAAAATAAAAAAATAAAAAAGAGATAGACTTCCTTCCCTTAAGTGGCGGACGTTAGACCTAAGGGGGAAATATCCACTCATTAAACAATTAAGGAAAATAATTAGTGTCATGTTTAAAACTAGAGGGGATATTATTGTTTTTTACTTATATCTCAAGGAAGGTCAAATGTAGTTTTTTATTAAGACTTTATTTAGTGATATGTAAATTAAGGTGAAATTATTTTTTTTAATATGTGGCAACATGACATTACTTAAATAAATAAAAATTGATATAAAATTCACTTAGACTTGCCACATAAGCAAAAATGAAGATTTCAAATCCAAGTTGTCACTAGAGTATAAACGACGAAATCTTCACATTAAGAGAGGAGAAATAAAAAAAAAATTATAAGGTAAATCAAAATTCGCTAACATTATAAAAACATAAACACCTATATATTAACCCTTTTGTTTTTAACAAAATTGGATTGAAACTCAATATGTATAATATTGTAACCCAAGAAAACAATTTGATCAGTTTAATATATATCCACACCAAAAATATATAATAATATTTTGATAAATAAAAAAAAAAATATATATATATATATATATATATATATATATATATATATAGGCAATTGCTAATTTAGACCCTAGTTGGGTCTAAATTAGCAAGGTGCACCTTTTGAGTTGGACCAAAATACCCATTTTATTTTTTTTTTAAACAATAGAGCAATTGCGGCATGTATGTAATTTGCATCATCAAAATGATTGCCCCCAAGTCTTCTCGCGCCCCCCATCCAACAACAACAACCATAACATTTTTTAAATTTCTTCCAAATTTCGACCTCATTTTACGTGCGAATCGAATGTCGATTTCGAAAACTAATACCGGAAACCTTTGTAAAATTGAAAAACGATCAAAATCCATATAAGGAACGTATGGTTTCGTTGAGTATTGAGGGAGATCGAACCGAGTCAAAAAACCGGGTCGCACGACCCGTTTTTGCATAAACTGGGTGAAGGTGACGATGAACAGTGCGCGTCGCCCACGCCCACTCTCACTGGCGGCGCGTGGGGGCGCGTGCGGCCCCAGGGAGGTTCGTTTTTTTTTTCCTTATAAAATAGTAGATAATATTCTTAAAATTTTGATATATTTTATGAAATTTTTGGAGACCTGAAACTATTTTTAGTTAATTAAATGAGATAAAATGGTAATTAAAAATATTATAATTCCATAAAAAATTTCCAAATTTTTATGTAAAGTACTATGAATTATTTATAACCTTCTTGTGTACCTCACTCTCCCTATTTCAAGTCATGGAATTATTTTCGCAAATTCTGCTGATTATTTAAAACCATTTAACAAATAATAATAATAATTTCATAGATTTGTACTCTGAAACCAATTGTTTTTTTTATTTGTTTCTAATAAAATATTAGATAATATTCTGGAACTTTTGGTATATTTTATGAAATTTTTGGAGACCTGAAACTATTTTTCGTTAATTAAATGAGATAAAACGGTAATTAAAAACTATTGTTTGCTTCTGAAACCATTTTATTGGTAGAATGGTTGCACATAGTTGTATTCTGAAACCATTTTACTGGTAGAATGGTTTCAGTGAGTAATTTCTTAATTGTTTGCTTCTGAAACCATTTAGCTGGTACAATGGTTTCAGAGAGTTGTACTCTGAAACTATTTTGCTGGTAGAATGGTTTCAGTGAGTTGATTCTTAGTTATTTGCTTCTGAAACCATTTAGCTGGTAAAACGGTTTCAGAGAGTTGTACTCTGAAACCATTTTTTCCTGATAGAATGGTTTCAACGAGTTGATGTAAGGTAATGAAAAATGAGATGAAGGTAGTAAAAAATTGAGTTTTTTTTTCGGTGTCCAAATCAAACGAACCAAGTCTCTATTTGTAGACAAAAATAAATTATGAATTTTGGTATAAAAATAAAAAAATAAAAAATTAATTTACAGCGAAATAATTGAGTTTAAAGTATTAAATTAAAAAAATACGCAGTCAATCAGAACAAGCCACGTGTCCTGCTTTTAAAAAGCAGATTCTTCTCTCTCCAGGGTGTAATCCAGTGTGGTGCACGCGCTGGAATCTGATGGATTAGGATGATCTGGGCTATCTGATTGATCAGACAGTCTTGATGAGATCAGCTCTTGGCCGTCTGATGGAAATCAACGGCCTGTAACCATGGTCATGCGGTACGCACGCGACACTGAATCCGCGTCCATTGATGATAATTTGGTTAATTAATTAAAAAGAATGGGTATTTTGGTCCAATTGAAAAGGTGCACCTTGCTAATTTAGACCCAACTGGGTCTAAATTAGCAGCCCCCATATATATATATATATATATATATATATATATATATGTATGTATATATATCCACACCAACTACAAATCATTTAATATGTTATTGAGATACATCAAAATTAACGGTTTGTGTCTTTTTTTTATGTGCTGTTAATCTTTAAGTGTCACAATAACATATCAAATGATTTTGGATTTGTCTGAAAATCTTACATAAATGATCTATACGATATAAACTTTCAATCCAACGGTGGATTTTATAAAATTTATATCTATGAAAATGTTATTGAGAGATGTAACAGTTGGTGTCAAACTAGTGTCATTTGATCCTGACCCTTTACTAAATATAAGCTAATCAACTTAAAACTACAACCATAAAAGGAAATCACACTTAAAAAATATTTAATGCTATATAGAATTACCTCACGTTTTCAATTTTTTAAAAGTAATTATCCTCACGCAAAAACAAATTTAATCAATTCCACTTCATGTAAGCAAAACATTAGTACTATAAATTGGAAGCAACTTTGGATCCAATTCATTCATGCAATCAAAAGAAAAATATAAAACAAAGTTTGAAAGAGTAACTAATATTGTCATTGATCATATAGTACTATGGCAAAAATGATGAGTATTTCATTTGTTTTATTTGTCATTATTGTTGTTGTGACAATTATGATTGGCTATAAGGTTGAAGCCCAGGGTATTATAGGTGAGGAATGTGCTCAAGCCAGATCAGATTGCGTGAATTATCATTATTGTCTTATATACTGTCAACATTGTGTATTTGCTCCATTTGATCCATTCTGCCGAGGTCAAAGCCTTCCTTGATCATTACAGATTATATATGGCCAACCATGCATTGTTTGTGTGTAATATTGATATTGATATCTATATTTATGTTTTAATATTTTGTGTGTGAAATTATTATGATATAAAAATTATATATAGCTAAATAAACCTTCATATGAAGTGTATATTTTTATATATATTTGTGCTATGGATTTGTAATATATATCATGCATGTTATATGGTTATAGATTTTATGAAGATGAAAATAAAATTCACGTAATTTGTTTTGAATCAAGTGTGTTAATTTTTTATTTCTCCCAAATCAAAATTCGGATCTCAAACCGTTGATCACTTATTTATTTATGAGATTCAAATCTCTTACCACTTGAATTAATCTATGGTTGATATTTGTGTTGATCCTTTTATTCTTTAGAGAAAAAGAAGCCAGACTCATTCAAAGTTTGACCAATGAGAGTCCGTTTGGATTAGCTTATTTTTAAGCATATGCAAATAATTTATGCAATATAAATAAAGTTTTATGTTATTTTATAAGTTTACACTGATGAAAATTGTATAAAGATGAGTGTCGACCGCATCCTATCCGAATCGAACTTCTTTTCCTCTTTGCAGCAAAACAAAGCATGAATGTGACATGTTAATTTACAAATCATTGATCTAACTAAGCCCGTGAATGAATTCAAACTCACAACGTCAGCATAGTAATTGACTATTATTTTAGTTGATTTTTTTGTATTTTTTACTTCTATCAAAATCAATCAATATACTATAATATTATATAATATTATAAAGGTAGCCATCATAAATTAAGGTTAGCTTTTCTTTTCCCCATGACATAATACAAGTAAAAAGACACTTTTTTAAATTCATTTAATAATATAAAAAAAAAATTACTTAAGTCGTTTTGATCATTTCCCACATTTTAAGAAATGTAATAAATTTTATATAAAAAAAAATTATGAGTTACAATTTTCAAAATTATTTCATTAATGATATAAGAAAAATAAATCTAAGAATTGAAAGAAGTAAAAAAAAAAAAACAATTGAAAGATAAAAAAAATAACATTAATTGTTTCATTGATATAGTAAAACGACTTATAATTTAAGATAATTTTTTCTCAAAATGCTTATAATTTGTGTGCCACACCGGTTTCCGACGGAGATTAGTCATCACCGCTATCGGCGAATGTGGTTGAAAATTCAAAGAGGGTCTTATAAAAAGGGACAAGTTTTTTTTTTTTCCTTCATAAAGATCTTATAATTATGCATGGATGTAGTCCCCATGAGTTTAACTCAATTGGTAAATGACATCGCATCACATATTATTGTTATATGCGGGAGTCGGGATTCGAACCCCAAACATCCCATTTTTCATCTTAAAGGTGGAATTTTTAGTCAATAAGCTACCTAACAAAAAATTATGAACGGAGGTATAATTTAGAGAAATACTTGCATGAACCATTAGTATTTGATCTCAATTTAGTCACACTCACATAGTTGATAAAAAAATATAAAAAAAATATAATTAAATAATATATATATATATATATATATATATATATATATATATATATATATATATATATATATATGTGTGTGGTCAAACGGTGACCAAAACCATACAACTATTTCTCGTATAATTTAACACAGAAGGACTACTGGATTTAAATAATTAAATGTGTTAGTTTGAGTTGGACATGAACTTGATTGACTTAGTTTGAGTGTTACCCGTTGAACACTTCTATTGAGTGTTACCAAATTGTCACAAGTTGACTTTCTTAGTTCTTTAGTTTTATTTTGTGGAAAAATAGCCACCCATGACAACATGAGCAGATACAATTTGGCTTCTTAATAAACCATCTCAACGACTACACAATTTGTCACCAAACTAAATCCTAGTATTCCTCAAAAAACATCATCATCTAAACATTATTGTTACACATTTATGGCTTTCCTAAGTCATAACATAAATCACTTGTTGATTACTTTCCTCATATTTTGTACCTTTTATTCATGTTATAGTTCAGTCAACGACACAATTACATCATCCAAATCACTCAATAACCAATCTCGGCTCATGATGTTTGGTCATATGCAGAGAGTAAATTTATGTTAAGTAGTCTAGTGATTAAAAATTTCACTCTAAATGTTTTTACCAAATGAACTAAGCTCGTGAATGAATAAAAATGTGTGTCAATAATCTCACATATAAAGAAATAAAGTAGGTATACAAACTAATTTTATAAGATTAGACCCAACTCAAATCTAGTAAAAAGACCCAACTCATATTTCTTTTTTTTTTTTGTTGGTACATACCCAACTCATATTTCTAAATACATACATAATAGAATATAAACTCCATCCATGTAAAATATATGATTCACATCCTTATCAAATAATTAGAACCGTCCAAGTTGACTTTAAGTTTTCCTTTTTTTTCATTTACCCACTACTTCATTATAAATAGGCACATAATTGACATAAATGGTGAATTGAGCAATTATGAGCCTTTCTTTTTTTTTTCTTTTCTTCCATCATATTATGTCTTCACCCTATGCAAGTAAGCCAAACTATCTTGTCCGCCATGATCTTGTTGCACAACTTGATATCTTGTTGCACTACTTGATATCTTGTTGAATCTTATATAGGTAACTTTATTTTTGCCTAAGAATATACATCCTAACACCTAGAGCATATCAAGAGAGGCTATGCATGCGTGAAAATATATGTTTTTCATGATATAAAGTTTATATTTTTCCTCTTCGGATAAATTTCTATCTTGATAAACATATATTGTTATGGATAAATTTGTCCATTGGTACGTAATCCTTTGAGTGAGTTCTTTGGCGTGCTTATATCATTATATATATAAATTCCTAATGAAATAAATCACTTTTATCGTGAATATTTTTTTATTTATAAAACTACTATAAAAAACAATAAATATAAGTAAGTAAAAAATTGACTATAAATGACGCCAAAATTTGATATGTTAGGACACAGGTTCAAATCCGTAATTCCTATAAATCACATGAGTTTAACCATAACAGGTCTTGAGAAAAAAATAAATTTTATAGCTTAATAAGTTGCCAGATTTTATAGCTTAAAACCACCTTTATTTAAATTTTTTTCCCACCTTTTTTGGTGGCGCACTAAGCCGCCACAATTTTTTTTTATGCTGTTTCGGCGGATTTTTCCGCCACAAATGACCAAAAGTCGCCGGAATTTTTCCACGGGCTCAAGGCCACAGGTAATACAAGAAATTCTTGTAGTGGTAGGTTTGAACCTATAACTTTCAGTTCTTTGTATTTAGTACGTGTGGATTTTGTTGTTAGATTTGACCAGGGGCGGACCTTAGTAAGGCTTGGTGTGGCTATAGCCACACCAGCCCAGCCCAAATATTTTTTTTTTTAAAAAAATAAATGTTTTATAAATAATTTTTAAACATTCTATATACATATTTATACAAAAATTAATGTAAATATTAGTTTATACTCCCTCCGTTCCGTTTTATTTGGTGTTTTAGAAAAAAAAACAAACAATTAAGAAAGTGTATTTTTGCACCTTATCTTCCTATTATACCCTTATTTTAATTCATCAATAATTTTTTTTTCACATACTTTCTCTTTCCAATAAATTTAATATATTATGTACCAAAAAATTAATATGTTATGTACCAAAAAAAAAACTTTATTTTTTCAAATATATATATTAAATCTTTTACGGTTTAAACAACTACTCCTAAATATTTGGAATTTATATGAGGGTATAATAGACAAAATATAACCTTAAATTCTCAAAAAGACAAATAATTTGAAAAAAAATTGTCTTTCTAAAACACCAAATAAAAAGAAACGGAGGGAGTAGTTTATTATTAATGACTATAGGTCTCTCGGTGCACATATTAGTTTAAGTATTAGTGCAAAAATTAATTCATAGTCTATTATTGGTGATTTTAACTCTTTGGTTATACGTAGAGTATTATTTTAAGTTGTATAGTTTAATTTTATAATAATCAACTTTTACTTGTTTGTAAAAAAATAGTCAATAATTAATTGAATTTGTAGTATTTGGTAAAATTAGTAATTGAACTAGCATATAAATAATATGGAATAACATAAAAAATATGACTAATTGATATTTAATTTTTTTCAAGTAAGATAATTCTTATCAAAATAAACTATAAGCTAGTATAATTTTGAGTTCTATGTATTTTGGTCCAAGGTAGGATTTGTGAAGCATCAAACTAACGATATGCATTATTTAACAGATATTCGATAAGTTATAGTCATTTCTTTTTCTTTTTTTTCGAATAGAAAATTTGTGTTTTTTTAGATATAGTTTGTTGGTTTCTTTTTTTGAATAGAAATTTTTTGGGTTATTGTTGTTCTTTTTTATGGATTGTGGTATTAGTAATCTCATATAATGTTCGTTGTTTAACTGAATTATTAGAATGATTTTTTTTTCTTTCAACAGTATATAATTTTTTTAGCCCCACCAATAATTTATACTTGGGTTCGCCCCTGGATTTGACTCTTTAATAAAAAGTATATATAGCATTTTTATAAAATTAAATATAGCACCTAGTAGTAGGTAACTTTTTTTTTCATATACACTACTAGCCTTTAATTATTCCATGCACCTTGTTTTAAAAAAAAAAATCATGTCAATCCATTTTTTTTTAAATGTACTTATATATAATATATGAGTCAGGATCCGTTGACACCAACTAGTTTGACACCAAATGTTACACCTCTCAATAACGTTTTAATCGATATAAATTTTATAAAATCCACCGTTGGATTGAAAGTTTACATCATATAGATCATTTGTGTAAAATTTCAGACAAATCCAAAATCATTTGATATGCTATTGAGACACATAAAGATTAACGGCATTTAAAAAAATACAAAAACCGTTAATTTTGATGTATCTCAATAACATATCAAATGATTTTGGATTTATTTGAAATTTTACACAAATGATCTATATGATGTAAACTTTCAATCCAACGGTGGATTTTATAAAATTTATATCGGTTAAAACGTTATTGAGAGGTGTAACATTTGGTGTCAAACTAGTTGGTGTCAACGGATCCTGACTCATAATATATATAGCTACTAAATTTATCAAGCAAACAACTTATTCTTTCTCCTACCTTTCAGAAGAATAATAAAAAAATAAATGGCACAACAAGGGCTTTTGATACTTTTCTTATTGGCATTGTTGTGCAAGGTGATGTGTACAAGATCACACCACCAAAGCACAAAAGACCCTTTTACTAGCTCAAATATTGATGGAAGATTTTGCTTGAGTTGGAGATTGGCAGTGGAGACAAATAATGAGCTTCCATGGAGAACAGTTCCAAATCAATGTTCTCAATATGTTGAAGATTACTTGATCCATGGTCAATATGAAAGGGACTTGGAATTAATAATGGAACAAGCCTTGAATTATGTTAATGGTATACCCCTTGTTGGTGATGGCATGGATGCTTGGATTTTAGATGTAGATGACACTTGCATCTCTAACATCTATTATTACAAAAGCAAAAATTATGGGTATGTTTGTTGTCTTAATGATTATTTAATTGTGTTTACTAGTTATATATTTGTCCGTCCGCACGAGTATTGTCGATAGTTGATCATTTTTTAGGTGGAAAATAATTAAACGATTACTGTTAATTATTTTTTTTAACTAATTTATTTTGACAGAAATCTATGTCTTGTAATAATTTTCACATATTATTTTTTTATGATCATTAGAGTTGACAACCGTTGTAATTTTTTTTCTTTTTGATTTTCGAATTTTTCATATTATATTTTTGTGTTCTGACGGTGTTATTTAATTTTTTTTTTTCCTCAAAATTATATAGGTGTGATCCATATGATCCACCAGCGTTTAGGGCATGGGCAGTGAAAGGATGGTGCACAGCAATTCCTTCAGTATTAAGGCTATTTAACAAGTTGATAGATAATGGATTTAAGGTAATACTACTTACAGGAAGAGATAAAGAGACACTTTATCAAGCTACCATTGACAATTTGCACAATCAAGGATACATTGGATATGACCAACTAATTATGAGGTAATCCATAGATATGTGTTGCTAATCACATTTTTGGTATAAAAAATTATTGATAATATTTTTTTTAAGAATAAAAGCAATAATTAGTCGTTAATAGTAATATATTTTCTTTAACCTTTGTCTGGGATGATTTCCAGGACAACAACATATAAAGGGCAGAGTGCAGTGATGTATAAATCAAATATCAGGAAGCAATTAGAGGATGAAGCTTATAGAATATGGGGTAATGTAGGGGATCAATGGAGTGATCTCCAAGGAAACTCTTCTGGAAATCGTGCATTCAAGCTCCCAAATCCTATGTATTTTGTTCCCTAGCTATATCTTAAATCTATGTATGTCTTTACAACTTAATTCGAGTCCTAGTCAGGGATCGAATCCGTGATCTTGATAAAGTTAGAAGAGATTCGCGCCATCTCATTTAAGTGCTTTTGGATAAAGTAATTCACTTTAGAGTATAAAGTTTGTAATATTAACCATTAATTAAAAAAAAATCAAAGGCAAAATTTTTCTCACTTAATTTACACTTTATTCACTTTAAAGAATTTAAATTTGTTGGGGGTACACATGTTTATTTCTTAAAACATTAATTCATCATATAGAAACAAGAGGTTTTCTTCTCGCGCCCCTTGAAAATCCTCATCCGTCTCCAGAAATTTCAAAAATACCCTCGCTACTTAAGTAGCGAACTCATGGGGCGTACAATCTGGAGAAAAACAGTTTGCATCCTAGAATGCGAACCTTATAAAATAAGGGGCGAAAGGTGGAGAGGTACAAAAATATTAGCTTATATAAGGTTCGCATTCTAGAATGTGAATTGTTTTTTCTCTAATTTTCGCTATTTACACACTCACATTCTATGTTGTGATGAGATTGGAAGGGAGGGGGTGCGCAAAAAGAAAGGAATCTAGAAACAATATTAATTTGACCCAACTCTTTTCTAGGATATCTTCTATTTAAAATTAGGAAAATTGCTTTTTAGGCCCCCTTACTTGCTTCGAAACCTCCCAAAAATCCCAAAATGCCCCTAAATTTAGGTTCCAGTTGATGTTCTTAGGTTCATATTTTTCACTATTTTTGTAGTTTGGCATACTTGTAAGACTTGTTACTTTTTCAATATAATTGTGGTTTTCTTTTTATTTTGTTCCATAATTATTGTGTGTGTATTAGAAAATAATGTCTGGTGTATGAAAAAAATATTGGCAAACCTATCCCAATGGCAAAATGTGTGGGTAGATCAAATCAATAGCCTATACCCATGGTTTTTCGGTCTTTACCTACGGATTTTATCCGTCTACATCAAATTTTCTGTAGTGCATTTCGGTAGTTACGTACCAAATTTATTTTGTTTCGTATTGTAGTTACCGAAATGGTCTTAAGCGTCAAGATGGGAGGTCTGAAAAGTATTATAGGGGGACTAAAAAGAAATTTTCTAAAATTAGAAGTTGGGACAAGCCCAATTTAGAATAACTATTAATTAAACATTAAACCAAAACAAAAAGGATTAGATAAATTAATCAAGCCAGAACCACTCAAATCCTTCAAAGTTAATAAAAACAACATCTTTGAATAGAGGGGATATAAAATACATATGTGAAAACATCACAAAAATTTAAAAATGAACATACATGATCATGAATTTGAATTTGGTTGACTATTGCTTCCATAATTTGAGTTAGATGATTGATGAATCATTACAAGAAAAGTGTTTTCGAGCATCGGCGAAAAATATATTCTAACTGAGAAAAATGAACGCTACAAGGTAGTTAACGGCAATCTAACATCATGGTTATGGAAGACGCTACAAGAATTAGTGCAAAACAGTTGAGTCCAATACACCAATAGATGGTTTTCGTAAGAGACGTTATTTCAAAGCTAGAATGATATGTATACGACATAGGCTAGTAGCTTCGGTTTTCCGGTGACACTATAAATATGGTTTGGTTTTATTCAATGACACATATAGCTAGAGTACTCTTTGCAAACATTAAGTCAATCAAAATTGTTGTACAAAAAAATAATCAACAAAAACTGGGTCTATATAGAGCCGAACTTTGTTTCTGATTTATTTATTTATTTTCGATAAAAGTTATTATTTTTATAGGTCACTGACCCAATTTTTGCATGCTCGAAAAATAAAAGTCTTAATTTGCACCGCAAAATCTGTTGAAACTTAGCAACAAACAGTTTTTGAATAAGTTGAAAACAAACCCAAACTAGTAACAACTAGCTAAGCCAACAACAGTCTTCAGCCTAATAAGACAATTATGCCAATCCTTAGGTCCATGACATCAAGTTTATATGAAATTTCTTTGACAAAAAAAGAAAAGGCTCAGGTCCATGGCATCAAGTTTTGTTTAACCATTTTGTAGAAAAAAGTTTTTCTTTAACCACAATCTTTTGTTGGCGCAGCGGATAGTTGAGGCTTGGCAAGTTCTTGCAGTTGCAGGCCTGATGTTCTATCAGATGTTATAACATCTGTGGCTACCAAGCAGGCCAGAATCACAAAACAGAAAATGATGAAAGATGAAAGAATGAAGAAGATGATTGAAAGCAAAGTAAAAATTTTATTCATCCACACTGGGCCATTATAGAATAGTACAATTGATCACTACTGGGCCATTATGAAGAAGATGATTGAAAGCAAAGTAAAAATTTTATTCATCCACACTGTTTGGCAAAAATAGCTTTTGGCTGAGAAGCTACTGACTTCTGTCTTTTGGCTTCTGACTTCTGACTCAGAAGCTACTTGAAATAACTTCTGAAAAAGAAGCTAAAAGTCAGTAAAAGAAACTAAAAACTCTTTCTAAAAAGACTGTTACCAAACAGGTCTTTTAGTTTATAAGACAAAAGCTAGAAGCTAAAAGCTAGCTTTTTTACCTTGCCAAACAGACCCTATCTATACTATCTAAACTAATACTTATGAACCAAGTCACTTACACATAAAACAACTAACTTCACAATTGGTTGTAACTAACTCACTAACTGTTGTAACTAACTTATTAACAAATTAAACTAACTCAAATCAGTTATGAATTACATCACTTTCTAACATCTTTGTCCATAATGAAAATTAAATTGTATGACATTTTTTATTATGATTATAATTCAAAAAATATAAATCGTAAAAAACAAAAAGTTTTAGTTTTTGCTGGTTTAATTAATCTGTAATAATGTTTTGGTTGTGACCTATCATCAATATTATTATTCGCGTAAAAACAATATTTTTATATACAAGATTCGCGATGGGTGCCTCACACATTGCACCGGGTGCCTCGCTCTCTAATAGGTTTCTAAGGCAAGATTTGGCTCTGCCTTAGGTGGCTTGCACCCCTAGCTTAGGTGCCTCACACTTTGGTTATATTCAATTCAGATTTCTAATTTTGTGATTTTAGGGCGCAGCACAAACAATAAATCGAATCACATCAACACAAAATATATTATAAGCAGAGAGATAACATAATATGAGGTTCAACTTCCTTACCAACATTATTCGCACACACAAATATGTCATTATTTGTATTTAATTACTATAAAGTTGAACATTTATAGATGATTTATAGTATATTTTTGTGTTACAATATAAATGTACATATCGAAGTTTAATTTGCTTTCATTTTGATCCAAAATTTAATTGAAAAATAAGTTTTTTTTTTAAAGTAGTTTAGTGACTAGAAAATTTAACTTAAAGGTGAATAAATGGAGTGTCCTGGGTTCGAACTCGAACTCCTACACATATAGTGTGATGTCCCTACTAACTGAAAAATAAGTTTTTAGTATAGAAAAAAGAAAAATCAACATTTATGGTAGTACTTGAAATGTAAACGTTTGATTCCAAAGTAAGCCATATCGTGATGAGGTGGGTTTGTACTTTGTTATGGTTATGAAGAATTTACATACTTAGGTACCGTTTGGCCTAACTTTTTTTTGTTGTAAAAGTTACTTTAAACTTAAAGTTAAAATTAAGAACTTTAAAAATAAAGCTAAAGTCGTTTGGTGATTCCAATTTCTTTTTTGTTTTAGAAGCTATTTTTTGACAAAAATTTGTTTGACAAAATATTCTTGTAAAAGGTTTGATTCTATTAACAATTGCAGTAAATGAATAATATTAATTAAATTCTACAAAAATAAATAAATGAATAAGGGATGTGACATTTTTTAATAAGTGATAAAAAATATTGGCCTAATAGATATGTCCTATCAATGTAAAATTATTTTATCCTGACATTCAATAGAAATAAATTATAAATCATTTATCAATAAATTTAAAATAATTCTGTTAAAAACATAATACTATAGCATAATTCATAAGATGAAAAAAATGACATACATCATTATAAGATATTTCTAAGTCAAAAAAATAATAATATTTCAACAACCACCGCAAGTGGACGGTGGGATTGATCTTCATGAATTAGTCGGTAGTATTGAGACAAGTCAATAGCGTATTGGTAAGGCAATTATGGGACTTATCATGCGCTTTACTTTTCTATAGTTCCTAACTATGACGCTAATGTTATTATAAATACACGAAATCAAAGCAATAAATTAAACCAAAATCAATCCATAAGAGTGTAAAAGACCAAATATTAGGTTTAATATGAGTTCTCTGATTTTTATTTTTCTTTTGGTCATCGTTCTTCATGTTGTTCTTGCTAGAGAAATTAGGAGAAATGAAGAAATTATATCATTTGATCAAAATTACAAGGTTACATGGGGTGACAATCATGTTATGTCCATAAACCAAGGGAAAGAAATTCAGCTCACAATGGATTATTCTTCAGGTTATAATAATAAATTATATATTATTTAATTAACTCTCTCGTTTTAAATTTCACGTTTTTTTATAAATAATAATTTCGTTTGTGTTATCTTCCTAAACAAGTGTTTCAGGAGCATTGTTTAACATGACTCATATAATTTTTGCTAAACAAATGTTTTGCAAGCACCGTTTAACATGACTCCCATAAATTTATACATATGCACGCGTTTTTTGCTAAGTTTTTTTTTTAAAAAAATAATAAAAGTATAAAGAGATACTCCAACTTAAATAGTACAACTATAATACGTGTTTGTTTATTTATGTATCTGCATGCTTATTTTCATAGGAAGATATTTAAAATTACTAACTAATTATATAATTGACGAATAGATCAATATACAAATCAAAACAAAATTAATTAAATTACCAATATAAATTAGAGAGTGAAAATTTATATCTAATTTTGTCACGACTCATGAGTGTTAGTGAAGTCAATATACATTTAAAGATTAGTAATTAATAGTGTAATACATCACAATCATTTTTTTTTTGTCACGTAGTCTAGTGACTAGAAATTCCACTCATAAGATGGATAAGTGAGATGACCGGAGTTCGAACCCCGACCCCCTGCTTATATAATGCAATGTCCTACCAACTGAGCTAAGCTCATGAGACACATCACAATCACACAATCACATTATATTGTATACAAAAGTAAAGTATTAATTTGTTTATTAGCAAAATTTACAATAAAAGACTAATAAAAGGCCAAAAAGAAAATAATACAACCTACCATCACCTAACGGCAATGCATGCACAAAAGAAACAGAGAATTGAGAGAAAGTTTTGTAATAATTAATCGATATATTATATGAAGTTAGAACACACTTACTTGTGAATCAACAATCATGATTACCAGAATAGCAGAATAGCAGATATCGGAACACACCGATATGTTAGACAAGGTCTTCCGCTGCCTGATCACTAGCTCCAGTCTTTGAGATCTTTGATGGGGAAGACAACAAATGAGCGTATGTTTATGCGTGTGACGGCAGAGGGGACCTAGCCAATCTTATATATAAAAGATCTCAACCTAGTACCACCCATCATGGACTCTAGAGTTGGGCCTACACTTTATTCTACACAAATCAAAATTAGTGTTCAAAGCCCATTATTACCGATCACACTTATTGGGCCTAAGCATCATCAAATGGATCACAGTAACATCAACCCGTTTTATTAAAACTAAAACCCACAATTGATTGCAGCCCACAAAATATTAGAAAATATTCTAACATTCTCCCACTTGGGCAAAATCAATTGTGTATATTTAATTTGAATAAAACATTTTGAAAACGACTCTCGAGTTGATAACATATTTATTAACGTGGCCACAATGATCCCAAGATGCAACATCTAATTAAGACTCCGCCCAACAAAAGTTAAATGATATCGAATCATAGCGGTAATTATATCATTATCGATACAACACCTTCCATGGTTACAAATACCACCAAACTCCGTCGACTAGTCATCTGTGTAGAGTGTAGCGAGAAAATGATATGTCTGTGATCTCAACCATACTATCATTTTCTTCGTCAGTCCTCAATTTCTCTCAAATGCCTTAAAGCCAGAGAAATTTTATGATCCATAAGATACCACAAGTCCAAGCTCCAAAACAATGTTGACTACCGCGGTATAATGATCTAATCAACATCGAGCTTCAATATTTTAGACATAATTTCTCTCAAATGCCTCAAAGCCAGAGAAATTACATGGTTCTTAAGATATCATAATGCCTCAGCTCCAATTATAGTGTTGATCACCGGCTAAGTGATCCCGACAACACTGAGCTTAATTTATTTGTTTATGTTTACACATAATACCTCAGCTCCAAAATAGTGTTGATCACCGGCATAGTGATCCCAACAACACTAAGCTATAATATTTATTTATTTCAAATTTCAAATAATTTCAAATTTATAAAAGGAGTTAATATAAAATTCAAACTCCCACTAATCAAGCATATCAAAAGAATATAAGTTATCTCCCACTAATCAAGTGGTATATTAAAACTCCCACTTATTCAAACGTTCCTTCACAATTTTTAAAGAAAATTCCAATACTTGCTTCCATTTCTTATAATTTTTAAGATGTTCAACATTTCAATGGAAACATAATTATAAGTGGAGAAATTCATTTTTGAATCAAAACCAAATTGGATTAGTATTATCATAAGAGGCCAATATAATAGTGTAGTCACCTTTGGGCAGAATACGCAAACTAAGGTCAATGCCTCAGTCAAAACTTCATCAATAAATTATCGTAAGGGCAAGATATAGCTCAAAATTAAGAAATTATCACAATGAGGCCAATATAATGGTACAATCACCTTTGGGCAGAATGCACTCACTAAGGATAAAAACCCTAGTCAAAACCTCAGATGAGTTAATCAATGAGTATACGTTGAGCTTTGAAAGTTGTCACCTTTGGGCTGGCAAATTCCTCCGTCCAACGCATTCTCCAATAACTTCATCTCAAATTAATTTTTAATTATAACATATAATCATCACCTTTAGGCAGAAAATCACATGGTACAATTAAAAACATTTCTCAAGCTACAAAGAAAATTTCATCAATCAATATAAGCGGTCCCACTTTGGTGGTAACGGCCTATACCAACGTACAAAATTTCTTGCATAGAAATCAATAATTAAAACACATTCTTCAAGCTACAAAGAAAAGTTTCATCAAATCAATAATAAATCGTTATATCATAATAAAACGACTCTAATGATAAACAATACAAGGATAATTCATTTTACAATTGTCTTGATAATTGCTCACAAACACTATAAGTAATATTTTAAAAGTGAGCATGTGTAGAAAACGCAAGGCAACTTAAAATATTTGGCGTGATAATTAATAAAATTGAGTCTGTGGTTTTCAATTGCCTTAATAGTTGTTCAAAATTATTATTAGACAAGTTTTTTTTTTTTTTTAATACAAAAGTATTAATACTAATAGACACCTGATCAAACAAAACATTAAGGTATAGGGAGAGTTTTGTTTGTCACTAACAAGTTCCAGGAAGTTGGGATACTACATATATAACATGATGCAGCTTGAAATCTGATCTCTAAAATTTAAAGAAATCATGAATCAAATAGCTAGCTCTATCTCAAGTTGTATATCATAGAAGGGCAAGTCCATTCATAAATACAGATCATATCAGGATGAAATTATGCAATATAAATAGCTAAACACATAATGCATATATCATCACACATAACAACCGAAAAATCAAAATTTGAATGCAAGTATCATCGCATAAAAGTCACCTCCTATGAAACAGAACAAACCATAATGGAAGTATTCATGTGCTGCAATTTTCAATCCATTAAATCCACAAGAGTACAAGAAGAATACTTTCTTTCAATTTGAAGATGGAGGAAAACAGAACAAACTCACCCCATCAATTGGATCAAATTCAAATCAAGTAAAACAAAATTCAAAGTTCTTATTTTCATATCTTGTGTTGTTATAATTATGGATCCACATTATCAGTAAAACTTTATTTCCACATAAAGAACTTATATAAGTGACCAAGTTCAAAATCAACACATATTAAGGCATTGCAATCTCTAGCAAATCTTTGTTTTAATAGACCAGAATTAAACAGGACCCGAACAAAGAAAAAAAAACTTATTTTCCCATCTCTAGCAATATTTATTTGTTTGGAACAAACGGGTTACACGATTTTATGGTACACGAAAACATTACTAATAGCATGGAGAAAGACAGCATAAATAGTTCCAAACACAGCAACTAATTAATCAGGCTATTGGCAAACAAGACAAACCAATAATATATTGTAATCTCGGTATAAATAAATAAATAAATAAATAAACATAAACCAATATTGCCTTCAGTTTTGTGTTTCAGTTATAGATTGATCTCAGTGTAAGAAGCAAAAAGCAATTTGTTTCATATAAAATCCAAAAACGATCAAGTGAATGTCATCCGAGAAAGTGCATTCACACGGTAAGACAATTGCAGGAAATGCAGGAAACAAAGACACCATGGATTAAAACAAGTTATAATAATTAAGCACAATACGCCCGATATTGCGTTATAATATTAATAATTATGCATTGCCTTGTTTCTCAGTGATGAAGAAATTCAGGAACGGGGTTGTTCCAAAATAAACACAGTACGCGATATGTCGACGATTTATCAATAAATTAATAAAGCCAAAACCTTAAATTAAAATAATCCCCAACTTAATGATCGATGAATTTCAAGAACGGCAGTTTCAAAATAAGTATTAGGTGATCTTTCGATTCATCAAAATTAGGGTTCTAAATCATATAATAAGGCTCTGATACCACATGTAATAATTAATCGATATATTATATGAAGTTAGAACACACTTACTTGTGAATCAACAATCATGATTACCAGAGTAGCAGAATAGCAGATATCGGAACACACCGATATGTTAGACAAGGTCTTCCGCTGCCTGATCACTAGCTCCAGTCTTTGAGATCTTTGATGGGGAAGACAACAAATGAGCGTATGTTTATGCGTGTGACGGCAGAGGGGACCTAGCCAATCTTATATATAAAAGATTTCAACCTAGTACCACCCATCATGGACTCTAGAGTTGGGCCTACACTTTATTCTACACAAATCAAAATTAGTGTTCAAAGCCCATTATTACCGATCACACTTATTGGGCCTAAGCATCATCAAATGGATCACAGTAACATCAACCCGTTTTATTAAAACCAAAACCCACAATTGATTGCAGCCCACAAAATATTAGAAAATATTCTAACAAGTTTTGTATATTAATATAAGTTGTAAATATTGTGAACTTAGATAATATAGGATCCGTTTGGCTTTACTTTTTTAGCTATTTTTTTAGAGTTGATGCAAACAGCTTATGCAATATGAATTAAGTTTTATGTTATTTTATAAGTTAAAATTGTAATTTTATAAGCTATTTTATCATAAACTACATTAACAAACTTATAATAATATAAAAAAATTGCATAAGCTATTTGCATAAGCTCTAAAAAAGAGCTAGAAAAGTCAGGCCAAACGGACGCATAATTCTATCGGCGGAATTGTGGGAAATTTATCATGGCATGCAAATTGCATGGGAAAGAGGTTACAAATTAAAGTCATTTCAAAGTTGTTGTAATTCTTTTGTAATTCTTTTAAAGCTAATTTGGTGCGTACGTAGATTAGTACTAGACTTAATATTAATTATTTTTGCTGGTTTGACTTTGATGTCACATACACAAAATAGGGTCAGGATTTGCATCCAAGATAACTTATGGCTCTGGATTGTTCCATATGAGGATCAAAGTACCAGGTAGAGACTCTGCAGGGGTTGTCACAGCTTATTACGTGAGTTCTTTAATTTCCCTTATTTTGATACCATGACTACAAAAAAAAAAAAAACCTACCATGATTAGAGATCAAAAATATTTAATCGGTCACTAAATCGGTAGCACCATTTCACAAATCAGTTTTTACATTTGAAATAATTTGGTCACTAAATCGATCGATCAATTGTAAATTGTTTAGTAAAATATTCTTGATTAAGTTAAATTATCATCTCAAGCCATATAAGGGGAAATTTTCCTTAATAAACATGAATTCTCATTGTTTCATTTTATTTATTTTGTGTGCAGTTGAATTCACAAGGAAATAGTCATGATGAGTTAGACTTTGAATTTTTAGGCAATAGAGAAGGGAAGCCATATACATTACAGACCAATGTATATGCAAATGGTGAAGGGAGTAGAGAACAAAGAATTAGCCTTTGGTTTGATCCTACAACTGATTTTCATGACTACAAAATTCTTTGGAACCCACATCAAATTGTGTAAGATATACATCTCTTAATGGTGTTTGAAGTCTTTTAATTTGTAGTTTATTTTTATGGGTCATGCTAAGGGCACATTTTAAGATATATACATCTCTTAATATAAATAGGATGCAGTAGCGTTAAAACTCTTAGGACAATTTGCTGCACATTTGAGTCTTACAAAACTCGAAGAATTAGTCTATATAGTTCTGTGTAGAGGATACCTGATTTACGAAGAGAAAAAAACTACACCAATACAAATTGATAATATTACTTGATCAGTTGAACTAATCAACCCCTATATGATTTTTTTTCTCCTTATATTAATATATGAAATATATATTAATCTAATTATCAATAACTAACTATGCATGATTTCAAAATCTGATTATCAAAATTTGTATTGGCAGATTAATCTAATTAGTTTTGAGTGTTTATATATTCATATTCTTTTTTGCTGATAAAAAAAAAAAAAAATTGTATTGGCAGATTTTATGTGGACAATATTCCAATTAGGGTATACAAGAACAATAGCAACATTGGAGTAGGCTACCCAACAAAGTCTATGCAAATTATAGCAAGTTTGTGGAATGGTGATTGGGCAACAGATGGAGGCCAAACAAAAATCAATTGGACATATGCACCTTTCAAAGCAAACTTTCAAGGATTTGATGTTAGTGTATGTCAAAGTCAAAGCTTAAATATTGATCAAAATTGTCTTTCTAATAGCTATTGGTGGAATGACAAACAGTATTGGCAATTGGATCTTATAGCACAAAAACAATATGAAAATGTAAAGCAAAAATATATGAATTATGATTATTGTAAAGATAGGCAAAGGTATCCTATAGCTCCCTTAGAATGCCTACATTGAAATAATGTGATTAAGTCTTTGTAACAATAAATTAGATAAGGCTATTGCCATCAATTTAAATTATATATGCCACATGTGAGTATTGTTTACATAAATAAATCTTATATGATAAAGCCAATATTGTTTACAAAATAAATGTTTTGAATTATTCTTTTTGTTAAGTTCAAATTGTTACGTCCAAAAAAAAAACAATTTGAAATTGTTGAAAAGACGATGAAGCAGAAGAAGAAAATTGATGACCAAAAAGAGATTTTTCTCATTTACTTAAAATTATATCATACAATTTTATAACTAGTTTAAATTTGACACCAACAATGAATCAATCCAAAAAATAAGAGTTTTAGTTTGTTTAAACATGTATTTAGGAGTTTAATTTTTTATTCATGCCTATAAAAAAAAAACCTGATTGGGATGAGAAAACCCAAATTGTGTGGCCCGCAGATTTTTCGTCGGAGATTGGTCATTGTTAATGACAATTTTGAAATTCACATGAACCATATTGAAAATTTAAAGACCTAAAACACGAAACTCAAAGACTCATGGATACTTTTGACCTAAAATTTAATAAACGAAAAATCCCAAAAATCACGCTAGACAATAAAAAAAGCTCAGGCCCAATAGGAATATAATTGGGCTTACATAAAGCCCAAAACACTCCAACTCCCACAGTCAACAGAAAACCTGAAGCTTGCACAACACGTTCATGGCGGAACCTCTATAGTAGTTGTAGTAGCAGACCCCGTTGACTTTTGCACGTATGCCAAGGCATAACTTTGACCGTATTTTTCTAAAAGAATATGAATGTAAATATTATCATATAAGATTTTGTTTGATTTGTTTCGATGAATATTTTCAAAATATCAAATTTTTATAATTTTTACTAATACACAATTAAAGATATATATAATCAAAGTCATGTATTGACATACGTACAAAAGTCAACGGGGTCTTATATTTTGGGACCGAGGGAATAAGTAGCAAGGAGGTTATTTTAGTCATTTCAAACGGTGAGGAATGAATTTCAGGGGGGGCAAAAAGTAAATCTCAACACTCAAACCCCCACAGTCAAACAGCAAAACCAGAAGCTCCCACAACACGTTCATGGCGGAACCTCTGTAGTAGCAATAGCAGACTTCCAAACTCAACAAAGCAAGCAACGATGGCTCTTTCTCCAACAACGATCTTCACACATTAATGAAGGCTAAGAATGTAATAGAAATACAAAATGAAGGACAATTTTGTAAACTAACTCATAATTTCTCTTTTTCATACATCATTAATCACATTTCTTAATTTATGTAATATGGTCAAAACGACTTACATTTTAGAATGGAGGAAATAATTGATATTGGTTTGATTAACTAGAAATAAAAATGTAACATGTATTAAACTAACACCAATCATATAAATGTTTTAACCGTCAAGATAAAAAGGTCATAATTTTGTACTTTAAAAAATATTATCAACAGATTAAATTTCTGATGAATATAAGCGTCAGTCCACAATGAACCACTTAAATTCCCGATTAATATTTTACCCTCTCTTTCTCATGCGAGTGTTATTTTATTAAAAATTCATATTTTTTGTTAGCTTAGTCGCATGGGCCTAGCCCATTTAACACTCACATGGGCTCAATTAGATCCACATACTAACTTATTTTATTTTACCTACTCAAAAATACTCATTAAACTGCTATGATTCTAATTTCTAAGTAATATTTAAAATAATTCTCATAAAAATAATAATTGAATAATAAAAGAAATACATGTAGTAGCAATATTTGTCAAAAAAAAATGTAGTAGCAATACTTTAAATTAACTACTAGCACACATATAATAAATATCAAACAATATTATTTTTTTTGGTACAAAATATCAAACAATATTACTAATACACAGGCCAGGCCCGACCCCTATTAGGGGGTAAAGCTCTAGTTTATTCATTCATTTGTGTGCCTTATATAGACAAGTGTACAAATAGTTTGTAAGCCAAGCAATACAGATTTCTAGCCAAGGCCAAAGCCTTGCAGCGCGCGCGCCCAATAGTTGGCCAAAGGCTCTGCAGGCAAGCCAACTAGTTCTAAGCCTAACATACCCTCCCTTGATTTGAACACATCAACAAAGTGTTCAAATTACTAGTTCAAAACAATCAAAAAATACAAGCTGAATACAATCAAAGATTACTAACATCACAAATTCCTAAGCCTTCTCTCAATTTGCAAAAGGATTCCAATTTCAAGGGCTTAGTGAGCAAATCAGCAAGTTGATCTTCACTTCTGCAGTGGACAATCTCAATTGTTCCATCTTTAGTGAGATCTCTGAGGAAGTGAAAACGCACATCAATGTGTTTGCATCTACCATGCAAAATAGGATTCTTTGAAAGCTTAATGGATGAACTGTTATCACAATAAATCACAGTACACTCTGTCTGCTTCATCTTTAAGTAGCTCAACACATTTCTTAACCAAACACCTTGGCAGGCACAAGCAGCTGCAAACACATACTCTGCCTCAGTGGTGGAAAGAATCACAATAGGTTGCTTCTTAGCAGTGCCGGCTACTAGCATGTGCAGGGTGTGCTACGTAGCCGGGCCTCAGTTTTATCAGGGCCTCAACAAAAATTTATATGATAGTAGATCTCTGCAAAATTATGAAAAAAATTTATTCACAAAAATAAAATAAGAACTCAATATTTTTTTTAACCTGTCTTTGTTAAAAAATAATTTCAAAGGCCCAACTAAAATGGCTAAGCTTCCGGAAAAAACATAAAGTGAACAAAAAAATACAATATGAAGATTTGTTTCGATGAATTTACTTCAAAAACTGCTATAGAAGTTAAGTGTTGCGCTTACGTAGTTAAAATGTATTTTGTTGTGATTAATTAAAATATGAATATTTTGTATGTTAGTTATAAGGATGACAATTTTTTATGTCATTAATGTTATTTACAATTTAAATAAAAATTATTCTTTCTAAATTTTTTACATTTTTTTTATTAAGGCTTCTATTCTTAATATTCGGAGCCGGGCCTCCAAATTGTCGGGACCGGCCCTGCTTCTTAGATGACCATGAAATAGCACCAGAGCCCAACATAAACACAAAACCAGTTGTGCTTTTTCTATCATCTAAGTCACCAACATAGTCTGAGTCACAGTATCCTTCAAGTTTCATATCAGTTTTGCATTTTGACTTATAAACAAGACCAAAACTTAAAGTTCCTTTCAAGTATCTCATGATTCTCTTGACAGCAGCAACATGAGCTTCTGTTGGTTTGTCCATAAATCTAGCAACTAAGCAAACTGAATAGGCCAAATCAGGTCTTGTTGCAAGCAAATACATCAAACACCCTACCATTTGCTTGTAATATATGGCATCAGTTCCTTCTTCAGATGATAGGGCTGCAGACTTGATTGCAATTTTCCATTCCAAATCTTGTCAAGATCTCAGATGCATATTTCTGTTGTGTTACAGAAATTCCATTTTGACTTTGATTCACTTCAACACCCAAAAAATACCTCATTTTGCCTAGATCAGTCATTGCAAACTTTCTTTTCATGGATGATTTGAATTCATCCATTAGCTATTGATCATTTCCAGTGTAGATTAGATCATCAACATAGAGACTTACCACCAGAATTTCATCATTCATACCATACTTGACAAAGAGTATATGCTTATAAGGACATTTTTCAAATTTTTCAGTGTTGAAGTATGATTCAATCTTGCTATACCATGCTCTTGGGGCTTGCTTCAAGCCATATAGTGCCTTCTTCAGTTTGTAAACCAAGTTTTTGTTATTGCTAACATACCCTAAAGGTTGATTGACATAGATGTCTTCTGTCAAATCACCATGTAGGAAGGCACTCTTTTTTTTGAAAACTTGGTATCCGGCCTTAGGACCAACTAATCCAAGGGGACCAATCCCACCGCCCACTTGCGGGGGCCCCATTTAAAGCCAGAGTTTTTTGCTCTGTATGGACTTAGCCCACCGAAATTGGCAGGAAGGCACTCTTAACATTAAGTTGAAAGATGTTCCAACCTTTATTTGCTGCAAAGGCTATTATAGCTCTGATGGTATCCCATCTTGCAACAGGAGCAAAAACTTCTTTGTAGTCTATTCCATGTTTCTGTGTGTAGCCTTTTGCTACAAGTCTGGCCTTGTACTTATCAATCTCTCCCTTCTCATTATATTTTGTTTTATAGATCCATTTTACCCCAATTGCATTGCATCCAGTTGGTAGTGTGGTGAGCTCCCAGGTGTCATTGTTCTTAATTGACTCCATCTCAACATCCATTGCCTGCTTCCATACATCAAGTTTTGCAGCTTCACTATAAGTAATTGGATCTTCATTAGTGTTCATTACTGCAAGATAGTGCAAATTTTCATCTGTATCTTCTTCTGCAGCTCTTCCAGTCACATAATCATTCAGTCTTACTGATGGCTTTCGTATTCTAGCTCCAAGTGGTGAGTTTCTTTCAGTTTCACTATCACTGGATGTGTCATTGATGACAAAATTTTCATCTTCATTATTATTTGCAGGTGCTTGAATTTCAGTGTCACTTTCTAAATCAACCTCCTTCCAATCATCACTAGCAGTCACTTGTTTCTTTGATTTTTCCCAGTTCCAACCTTTTGATTCTTAACATCTCTGCTAATTATAATTGTTTTCTCAGCTGGATCATACAGTTTGTATGCTTTAGATTCTTCACTAACTCCAAGAAAAACACACTTTTTGCTTTTGCTATCCAATTTCTTTCTTTGACTGTCATGAATGTGAACATGAGCTAGACAACCAAATGTTTTGAAATGATGAACTGAAGGTTTCTTTCCACTCCATGCTTCTTCAGGTGTCATATCTTTGACACTCAGAGTAGGGCTCCTATTCATTACATATGTTGCCCATTTGACTGCTTCAGGCCAAAAACTTTTTAGAACTTTCCTAGCACTGATCATACTTCTTACCATATTAAGCAATGTTCTATTTTTCCTTTCAAATACTCCATTTTGTTGTGGAGTATAAGCTGCAGTCAATTGCCTTTTGATCCCTTCCTTGCTGCAGAAGTCATTAAAAGCATTAGAAGTGTATTCTCCACCTCTGTCTGTTCTAAGGCTTTGAATAGCACAACCAGCTTCTTTCTCAACTAATGCTTTGAAAATTTTGAAATTATCAAAGGCACTAGATTTTTCTTTTAACACATAAATTCATGTTTTTCTGCTAAAGTCATCAGTAAATGTCATGAAATACCTGCTTCCTCCATTGGATTGAGGAACAATTGGTCCACATATGTCTGAATGCACAAGTTCAAGCCATGTGGAGGCTCTCCAGTTTGACTGTTTTGGTATTGAATCTCTGGCTTGTTTACCAGCTAAACAATCTGCACAGTTATCTTTCACTTCTTCAAACTCAGGCAAGCCTTTGACCATTTGCATCTTAGATGGAGTCTTTAACCCTTTGAAGCTTAAGTGAGCATATCTTCCATGCCATAACAATGTAGATTCTTGCTTTGCAGTGACAAGGCACATAGGGTTAATGACAGTAGCATAGATGACATACATTCTATTGCTTGACATAGCAGTAGTCAACAATAAACCCTTCTCTTCATGATAAATCTTGCACATATCATCCTTAAAGATGATTGTTAGATGCTTTTGCTGTAATTGACCAATGCTAAGAAGATTGGTTTTCAATCCAGGCACAAAATACACATTTGAAATGACATGAACTATGCCATTTATCATCAATTTCACACTACCCCTTCCTTCAACTGTCATTCTTGAATCATCCCCTAATTTGACAGAGTCTCTATAGCTGCTATCAAAGTCAAATAACCATTCTTGGTGTCCTATCATGTGATTACTACAACCAGAATCAAGGAACCAATGTTCAATTTTATCTGCAGTTGATTCTTTTTTGACCATTAAGAGTCTTTCCTCATCATTATACTCAGTATAGTGTACATTACCTTCTTCCTCAGTGCATTCACTTTGGTAATGACCCAATTTATGACATTTGAAGCATTCAACAAATTCTTTGTTTGTTCTGCCTCTCCCTCTGCCTCGTGAAGCATTGCTCCTTCCCCTACCTCTGCCACCACCTCTGCCAGGATTGGAGGCTCTCAGTGCTTGTTCTTTAACTAATTCACCTTGCTTTCTCATTCTGATTTCTTGCACAATCAAGCTGCTCTGCAGAGCATCAATGGACATTGTAGTCACATCATTAGATTCCTCAATAGAACACACCACATAGTTGAATCTTGCAGGCATTGAACGCAAGATCTTTTCAACAACTTGTACTTCTTGCAATGTTTCACCTTGTGCAGACATACGATTTGCAATTGCAAGAGTCCTTGCAAAATACTGATCAACTGTTTCAGTTTCTTTCATCTCAAGAACCTCGAATTCACGCCTCAAAGCTTGTAAATGAACACGTTTCACCTTCGTAGAACCTTGATACTTTCTCTTCATAGCATCCCAGATATCTTTGGAAGTTTCACGCACAAGAATGGTTTCAAGAATGGATCTTTTAATAGCTTGAAAGAGATAGTTTTTAACCTTCAGATCCTTCAATTTGCTGGCTTGAAATGCTTGTTGCTGCTCTGCTGTTGCGTTTAATGCTATTATATAGGCTCAATAGAATTACTCTAATAAAAAATCAGAAAACAACAAGCAACATTTGATTACTAAATGAATACTAAGTGAATCACAACAACATATTACGATAAATGAAAAGCAGAGTACATCCACAAATTTGAATTACTTTGAGTCATGTCTATCATCAATTTCTAATTGGTATGATTTGTAATAATTAACAATTTAGAGATCGATATATTATATGAAATTAGAACACACTTACTTGAATCGACAATCATGTTTACCGGAATAGCCGATATCGGAATCACCGATATATTAGACAAGGTCTTCCTCTGCTTATCACATGCTCCATTCTTTGAGGTCTTTGATGGGGAAGACAACAAATGAGCGTTCTGTGTTTGTACGTGATGGCAAAGGGGACCTAGCCAATCTTATATAAGATCACAACCCTAGTACCACCCATCATGGACTCTAGAGTTGGGCCTACACTTTGTTTCTACACAAATCAGAATTAGTGTTCAAGCCCATTATTACTGATCACAATTATCGGGCTTAAGCATCATCAAATGGATCACAACAACATCAACCCGTTTTTATTAAAACCAAAACTTACAATTGATTGCAGCCCACAAAATATTAGAAAATATTCTAACATTCTCCCACTTGGGCAAAATCAATTGTGTATATTTAATTTGAATAAAACATTTTGAAAAACGACTCTCGGGTTGATAACATATTTTAACGTGGCCACATTGATCCCAAGATGCAACATCTAATTAAGACTCCGTCCAACAAAAGATAAATGATATCGAATCATGGCGGCAATTATATCGTTATTGATACAATACCTTCCATAGTTACAAATACCACCAAACTCCGTCGATTAGTCATTCGTGTAGAGTGTAGCGAGAAAATGATATGTTTGTGATCTCAACCATACTATCATTTTCTTCGTCAGTCCTCAATTTCTCTCAAATGCATTAAAGCCAGAGAAATTATATGGTCCATAAGATACCACAAGTCCAAGCTCCAAAACAATGTTGACCACCGCGGTATAATGATCTAATCAACATCGAGCTCCAATATTTTAGACATAATTTCTCTCAAATGCCTCAAAGCCAGAGAAATTACATGGTTCTTAAGATACCATAATGCCTCAGCTCCAAAATAGTGTTGATCACCGGCTAAGTGATCCCGACAACACTGAGCTTATTTATTTATGTTTTCACATAATGTCTCAGCTCCAAAATAGTGTTGATCACCGGCATAGTGATCCCAACAACACTGAGCTATAATATTTATTTATATAATGCCTCAGCTCCAAAATAGTGTTGATCACCGGCATAGTGATCCCAACAACACTGAGCTCAAATATTTTTATATTTCAAATAATTTCAAATTTATAAAAGGAGTTCATATAAAATTCAAACTCCCACTAATCAAGCATATCAAAAGAATATAAGTTATCTCCCACTAATCAAGTGGTATATTAAAACTCCCACTTATCCAAATGTTCCTTCACAATTTTTAAAGAAACTCCAAGTCTTGCATCCATTTCTTATAATTTAAGATATTCAACATTTCAATGGAAACATAACAATTATGTGCTTAGAAATTCATTAGTATTATCACCTTTGGGTTAGTATTATCAAAAGAGGACAATATAATAGTACAATCACCTTTGGGCAGAATGCACCAACTAAGGTCAAAACCTTAGTCAAAACCTCAGATGAGTTAATCAATGAGTATACATTGAACTTTGAAAGTTGTCACCTTTAGGCAGGCAAATTCCTCCGATCAATACATCCTCCAATAACTTCATCTCAAATTAATTTTTAATCGTAACATATAATAATCACCTTTGGGCAGAAAATTACATGTTATAATTAAAAACATTCCTCAAACTACAAAGAAAATTCCATAAATTAATATAAGCAGTCCCACTTTGATGGTAACGGCCTATACCAACGCACGAAATCTCTTGCATAGGAAACAATAATTAAAAGTTTTCACATATAATTATATGTCTTTAGTTGGGGAGAGAGATCATTACTATGAAACAGTCAACTCATAAGAGATCATTACTGTGAAACAGTCAACTCAATATAATAAATAAATAATTTATGCAGCGGAATAATATGAGGCTTTATTTGAATATTATTGAGGATATAAAGCAAATAGTCCCGAACTTTTATAAATAACATAAGACTCCTCAACATAAGTCTCTATAAACATTTATATATAGTTGACATGTAAAACTCTCCCACTTGATAGAGAATTATAGTTGAATTTACCAATCCAAAAGCGTTAAAATATTTAAACAAATATTCAACTATTTTCTCTATCACACAATGGACATGTCAAACAATGTCACACTAAATTTATATTTTTCCAGAATAGAACTCTCGAAATATTAAACTTGAAATACTCCCACTCAATAGAGTAAAATTTGAAAAAAAATTGGAGTATAAAACAAGAAGTCAATTGATAATATCTTAAAAGAATTTCTTCTCATGTGCAATTATATAACAAGTCACAAGAGAATAAATAATTACACCACTAACCTCCAAAGTGTGATTCACATCCTTGCAAATAGAGTCAATAAGCATCAATGACTTTACCGTAAGATCTTTGACGGTGTCATCTCAAACAGCCACAAATCAAGAGTAAACCGTTATATCATAATAAAATGACTTCAATAATAATCGACTCAAGTTATATAAATAATAAGATTAAAGGATGTTAATTTTTAATTGCCTTAATAATTGCTCACAAGAATAATTTCAATAATAGTTCAGAGTTGAGCATTTGAATAACAACAAGGCAATATAGAAGAATTTATAAAAATATTTATAAATTCATATAAATAATATTTGGTGACATAATCAGCATAATTGAGCCTAAAATAAATTCACAATTATAACACTTTAACAAAAATGTTTCACATCGGTGTTTACCACTTTAAAAGAGATTTTCTTAAATAATATTTTAGACTCAGATCTCATATTCATTCAACACCAACTCTCTAGAAATTTCACAAAATAAACTGATTCTCAAAACCAAGAACATAATTTTAAAACTACAGTATATTTTCAACTAATTAAATCAATATAAAATATTTCACTGTGTCCAAAAATTAAAAATTCCAACCGAACCGATTCATGGTATGGAAAGGAAAAATTTATGCTAACTTTGTTGCAAGTCCAAATAATAATAAATATCCAAAAGAAGCCGTCAAAATAAAAATTGGCTCACATGATTAATTATCACATATTAATTATCACATATTAATCATGATGACATACACATAGTGTGGTGCACAAAGAAAATAATAATAACCACCGATCCAAAGAATAGAATGAAATATGGATCCCTTGTGATTTGTTAAGGAAACAATTACTCAAGGGAAAGAATTAGCATAATAATAAAAAAAAAATCATGGACACAAACGAAACACTAATATGTCAAAATCAAATAATATTATAATTGACCGATATTATCTCGACGTGCCAAATTGAATCCATAAGTTTAGGGAATAAACAAACTGACTAACAAATTTGAATTGATGAGAGAAGAAATCCAACAGTGTTCTAGCATTGACTATGGTAAATCCAAATTCTCCCAAATTCATCGAATTATACGGCTGAGAAAACAAATTAACAAATGCAGCATGTGTGTATAAACAAAAAAGCAATTAATCAGCATCACGCTATACACATGAAGTTATAGACAAAATCTGAAAACATATGACGATTTTGTAGATACTATGATGCACAATTAGTTTAAATAAGCAATTTGGATGAAAACTGAAAATACCAAATCCACTAGCATCACAATTTCTGAATAAATAAATCCGTACAGAAGCTCGAAACCACGAAAATATAAGCCGATAAAAATAAAACACGGCGGAAAATAGGATGGAGGAAACAAAGTGCAAACCAAACTTTCGTGTGCACTCAATTTTAACAACCATAGTGGTAACAACAGGCACATGCAAAATCCTAATCATCCTTTAAAACAAAATCTGGAACCATGTAAAATTTGTGAAAGCCGGTATGAATGATTTGTGTTATATCTATTGTATTCAGTATATATAGCTATTTTCTTAACACTGAATAGACAAAAATGATGTGTTTATTTCATGTTCCAGATCACTTTGTATCTCAAGCAAAATTTGTATTGAAACTCTGATTATATTATAGCACATAAAACAAAGGAGCAATTGAATCTCATACCGGAACCAATTTGAATGCACAAATTCAATAACAAAACTATAGAAAACCGATTAAAATAAAATACATATTTTAATTCATATATCTACCACTCAAATTGGTATAGCTTAAATCAAGTAAATACAAGGGTGCAATATCCCACGCATATCTCACGCATGATCAAAATCCAACACATACAGTATTAAGATATTCCAATATCTAGAAATCGATGAAACCAAGGAATAGACATGAAAAAGTAACAGAAAGCAATAAAGAATTTTGATGCACTACTTATTGATACAATAATATGCCTAAACCTGAACTTTAGTCTATTAAATTTGTTTTCAGAATCGAAAACCATTATATCAATTCATCTCCAAATTATATTTGACACCGAAGTACAAAAAAAAAAAACAAATTCAACCAATTCCGGTTTCAAATAACATAAAAAATAATAATAATTCAATTGATAACATAATCAAACATAGATTCTAATCAATTGATCGAAATTAGGGTTCTAAATCATATAATAGAGGCTCTGATACCACATGTAATAATTAACAATTTAGAGATCGATATATTATATGAAATTAGAACACACTTACTTGAATCGACAATCATGTTTACCGGAATAGCCGATATCGGAATCACCGATATATTAGACAAGGTCTTCCTCTGCCTATCACATGCTCCATTCTTTGAGGTCTTTGATGGGGAAGACAACAAATGAGCGTTCTGTGTTTGTACGTGATGGCAAAGGGGACCTAGCCAATCTTATATAAGATCACAACCCTAGTACCACCCATCATGGACTCTAGAGTTGGGCCTACACTTTGTTTCTACACAAATCAGAATTAGTGTTCAAGCCCATTATTACTGATCACAATTATCGGGCTTAAGCATCATCAAATGGATCACAACAACATCAACCCGTTTTTATTAAAACCAAAACTTACAATTGATTGCAGCCCACAAAATATTAGAAAATATTCTAACATGATTAACAAATCCAAACTCATAACTTAACTATAACATGACACATACACCACACCATCAATAACAATATAATAGTAGAATATTAAAGATGACTGGAATCCACAAAATTAAAGGAACCAGTAACTGAGCAATACACCCTCAGTAAAACTAAAGATAAAGGAAAGTTATCACCTGGGTTATGACCATTCAAGCTAACCGATGATCCCACATAGCTTTTCTCCTCACTGTGTCGTAGGAGAAAACTATTACGCCTCGCTGTACATTATTCGTATCTGCCCTTATCTCATTTATTCATTATCCTGCACTTTCAAACTGTGATCCACCTTGCAGCGTATTCACCATTAAATCGCCATAGTTCAGGTGTTTGCTCCGGTGGTTTCCTCAAACCAATAACATGACTTTGACGGCAATGGTGACGTCATATTTGAAACAATCGATAAGCGAAGTTGCGCCATCGGCAATTGGTAGCAGGATGGCGATATTGGACGGCGACAACAATTTGGCGAGACGGCGAGTTTAGATTCATGAAACCAAACATAAAAGAAACAAAGTAAAATAGAAACAATAGATGATGAACCAAATTAAAGTGAGTTAGTCATCAACGAACAAGTACGCCAGTACACAAACATTATAGCGACAAAACAAAGGGCAGTTACATGTTGATAGTTTATTTTGAAGCAACAAGACACAGTGCTATACTCCCTTGTAGCCAATTAGCACAAATCAAATCAATAAAATATACCATGACGGAAAATTGTTAAAGGCTTCATAATTGTGTTAGTCTGTTAGATTTAAGTTATACTCATCGATTTGTCAAAAAAAAAAAGTTATACTCATCGATTGCCACTCATGAATTATACTCATGAATTATACTAAGGTCATCAATTGAAAATATATAAATCAAATCAAATTAAATTAAATTAAATAGAATATAAGCACAGGCAATTACCGTGGCAAAAGGGGTTATATTATATTAACAGGTACCGAAAATTATTGAGAGGATTCCATGAAATCAAGAGTACACAGTTGAGAAAACTTAGCTTTTAACAGAAAAACGAGTCAATCGATTACCGTTGTGGGCGTCTTTCTTTATCTCTATGATGGCTTCCAGAGAACAGCATGAGGACAAGAATTTGTTGAATCAACTATGACTTCCCAAACAAACCAACGACGGCGGTGACATCGTCAGAACTCAAATGGAAAGGTTGGTATGACGGCAAAGCAATATCACCGTGTTTATTCAAAAAGAGAGTGGTAGGCTGGGAAACAATAATTTTACCGCAGCCCCACGGTGGGCGCCAAAATGTTCCGGTGAACATTCAAGGGGGTTTGTATTATTTGATAATGATAGAAATACAAAGCTCTCCTTAGAGAAGAAATTGATAAACTTTACAATAATGAAAGAATTGTGTTGTTACAAGAATGAATAAAAACTTGTTACAGAGATGAAAAACTTGGTCTACATGAATCAAAAAGTACCCTCCCCTTCTCTTGAAGAAGACCCTATTTATAGGAAAAAGCTCTCCCCTCTTGTTGCTTGATAACTGCCTTGCTTGTGGAGGAATTCATGGGTAGTGGGCGGTTTTTACTCCTTCTTCTCCAAGCTTCTTTCCTTCTTCCCCAAGTCATGGTGGATCATGGAGGTGGTGGTGTTTCACGTGTGATAATAATGATGGAGTTAGGAGATATTTTGTTATGAGTCTTATATGGACTATAATTGATTGGACCTTTTCATATTTTGGGTCAATTGGGCCTTAATTATTTGATTCTTAAGGCCCAGCACGGTACAGGGGGGTAAAATTCCGATTTAATCAAAATAGGGGGGGCAAAACTGCATTTAAGCCTTTTATTTTTTATTTTTTTTGCAAATATTAATTATTTATTTTTCAATTTTACTCTAATTAATATTGTACTACTTTACATCAATATATTATAAAAGATCATTAGTTTCCCTGACGGAGATTAGTCATCGCTATTGGCAGTGGAAACTTCGTACCAATATCATGGTAAAAAAAAAATGTTAAACAGTACTCTTAGAGCACTAATTAACCATAATAAGTATTTATCATAATGGTGATTACATCAATATCTTAGAGCACCGAGCACTAGTTAACCATACTAATATGAAATTTTTATCTTAAAATTTGTATATTTAATACATTAAAAACATAAAAAGTTAATTTATTTTTCTAGCATTAACTTTATCAATTTTCTTTTTTAGTATGCTTAACAAGTACTTCAGAGTATTGTTTAACACGACCTTTAGTAAAATAATACACTCATTCATTTTTATATTTTTCCTAAAATTATCAAATATGTCACTCTTTCAATCTCATATATAAATAACAATTTACTCTTTAATTTTACTGATTGATTTATATATGGAAAATGCTAAACAGTGTCCCGGACACTAGTTAAGCATATTAAAATAGAAATTTTGTCTCGAAATACGTGCATTCAAAGCCTCAAAAGTATAAAAAAAATTATCTTTTTAATATAAAGTTTTTTTTTTTTTGACGAAAATAATATAAAGTTTATTGTTTATTTCCTTTTTTGGTATGCTTAACAAGTGCTCTGGAGGGACTGTTTAGCATGACCCTTTATATATTTAGCCTATATTATAAAACAAAATACATCAATCATTCAATTCATTCCATCAAAATGTGACTTTCGTTAACAATTTAATCCTTAAATAAACATTTATTATTTACACATTATTTACACATTAAGAATAACTTTAAAGGACACACATCGTCAATGTAAATTTATTTTACACTAGCAATCAATAAGAATGGTTCAATCTACACGGAACAAGTGTATTCAATTGGTAGCTATCAACAAATGGTTCAATCTTCCATATCATATCTAAAACACATGGTTGTGAAGTGGGTGACGTGGCGAAAAATATAATTGTGATTGATTGAGAGTGAAAAACTAGTGCATATTCCTTTTTCTCCGTGAGAATTAAAATAACTATTCACTCGATATTAATATTGGACCATCATAGATATCCTGAGTCACAAATATCAAATGTATTCAAGCCCAAACTTTTTTTTTTTTGAACAACATATTCAAGCCAAAACTAATAACAAGTCCAACCCATACATCTTCTACTTCTGATGGCGAGTAGGACTTCCCCTAATGAACGTGTCAGCATAAGGAGTTGAGGAAATGGGGGAGTGGAGCTCCGTCCCAGCCTCATAAGTCACCACTAACCCTACAAATATAAATAAGGAATTTCGTTCCAATGATTGATAGATTCACTATTCACATACAATATTTTACAAAAATCTAAGATCCATACATATAGCAAATCATAAGCTTGATATTAACCTAAATTTCACACAAGAACAAATATTAATTTAGTCATGCTCATAAGTCTCATTTTAACCGATAATGTGAATATTATTAAGTTAGATATCTTTATCCGAAATTAAACCCTAAAACTCTGAGGTTATATGTCAAATTTCAGCTCGATGAAATATTAAATATGAAAAATCCTAGCTAAAGTCCTAAAGAAATTTACTATGATAAAATATTTTTAAAACTTATGTAATCTATTAAAATATTAAAAAAAAAATCAATACAAGTATTTTTAGTTTTTTAGTTTGGAACTCTGCTATATGACCCAATAAATATTTCATTCAAGAATCACACTAAGTTTAACTCAGTTAAAGGAACATCACATAAATTATATAAAAGTCGGAGTTCAAATTTTTGATACTCCACTTATTCATAGCTGAAATTTTTAACCACTAAAATTACTAAAAAAAATATATAAAAAAGATAAAATATTTCATTCAAGAATATACTACCAATTTAGAAAGCCACTAGGTTTGGTCTAGTGGTGAGGGGTTTGGGTAGGTATGTAATATGTCATGGGTTCGATTCCCACTCATTGTAAACCAAAAAAAAAAAAAATACTACCAATTTGGACTCTAATAATAAAAAACAAAAACAAAAACAAAAAACAACACAAGATTCTGAATTTGGTGGAAATTGAGTCCATTTTTTGACTTTAGGTATTTAAGCAAACCTTTTGAAGCGGGAAGACCAATAACCCCATCATCTTCTTATTCTGCAAGCTTAAACCTTTACAGTCTCTTCTCCTTTTCCATCCATGGCTCGCAACAAGGTTCGATTTTTTCTTCCTTTTCCAATACCCTTTTCCATTTTCTTACTTCATTCTTCTGGGTTTAGGGTTTTACTTCCATTTTTCTCATTTCCCCCCTTTTCAGATTTTACTATTTCTTCAATTTTTACTGTTTATGAACGCTTAAATTTGAAATAATACACAGGAAGCTTTGCTTTTGTTGCTTGATGTGGGTCCATCCATGCATTATGTTCTTCCTGAAGTTGAGAAAGTTTGTTCCATGCTTGTACAGAAGAAGGTATTAATCAATAATAATCCTTTATGAGTCAGGATCCGTTGACACCAACTAGTTTGACACCAAATGTTACACCTCTCAATAACGTTTTAACCGATATAAATTCTATAAAATCCACCGTTGGATTGAAAGTTTACATCATATAGATCATTTGTGTAAAATTTCAAATAAATCCAAAATCATTTGATATGTTATTGAGACATATAAAGATTAACGGCATTATAACTGTAAAAGAATGCACACCTAAATACAGCTCATTGTTGCAGTAAAAAAAATAAATACAGCTCATTGTAATGCCTGACTGATTGATTATCACTGTATTGTTTCGTAAAAAAAAAAAATCAGTATATTGATAGTGTATTAATGTGTTAAATTATAACTGTATTAGATAAATGTTAAATCTCTATAAATACTCCCTTCCTCTACACTTCTAAATCATTCACAACTCTTTTAATACTCTCTTCTTCTACCACTCTTCTCTTTTCCAAATTTAAATATATAGAGTATTCTTTTAAACAAAAATGGCCGATGATATTTTATGGATGGGAGATAGTCATAGATCAAGACACATTGATTCTGAAGTAAATCATTTTATTTACACTATTTTTTAATTAATTTATTTATTATATTTATATCATATTAACTTTATTATTTATTTTGTAGGATTATAAAATACTACGAAGTCGTGCGCATGCTATGGTTTATCCAGATGATCACTTATTACCGCTATTAGAAAATACCGGTTTTGAAGAGGTAATAAAATTAGGAACATGAAAAATAGACCCAAACTTAATCACTGCTTTGGTGGAACGGTGGAGACCCGAAACTCACACGTTTCATTTTCCAACGGGTGAAAGTACAGTCACGTTGGAAGATGTTAGCATGTTGATCGGGTTACCAGTTGACGGTATTGCAGTAACTGGATTCTCCGAATGGTATTATAAAGATTTTTGCGTTAATCAATTGGGAAAAGTCCCCCCAGACAATGGTGGCAAGGGTAAGATAATCCCAAATACTTGGTTGAAAGACAATTTTTACGATTTGTACCGCCGAATCGTCAAATCGGAAAAAACAACAATATTGTAGGGCATATATTCTTTTATTACTTGGTAGTGTTTTAATGCCCGATACTACGGGAAGCGGTATACATATGAAATATCTTGTAGCGTTAAGTGATTTAAGCAAAGTAAGAGAATATAGTTGGGGTTCGGCGTGTTTAGCATCGTTATACCATCAATTGTGCAAAGCATCAAAACATGGCGCTACACAAATTGCAGGATGTATGATTCTGCTACAAACGTGGGCATGGACTCGCTTGCCATTTATCGCTCCTATTAGTCGTTACGAAATCAATTTTCCTTTGGCAAGAATGTAAGTATTTTTTTTTTTGTTCAAATACACACACACAAATATATATATATATATATATATATATATATATATATATATATATATATATATATATATATATATATATATATATATATATATATATAGCTAATATTTTTTTTTTGTCATATATATAGCTAATATATTACTACTATATTTTGTCATATATTTTACATTAAACTAACTTCTAAAATATTTTTAGGTGGTGTGGTACGGGACACAATTATCTTAAAAGTCCTCTTCACAAAATATTTGACTATCGATCACGCATTGATCATATGTTAGAGGCAGATGTAATATTATATATCTTTCGATTTTTAAGTTTATTTTTTTTAATAAATATTAAAGACTAACTATTAAATTTGATGTCAGTTTATTTGGAGGCCGTATCTTTTGTTCAATCATCAACCTCAACTTGCACAAAGTTGGATATGGAGTGCTACTACTTTCCTGATATCTTTTGAAATTGTGGAAATGCACCAAACTGATCGAGTCAAACTTCAATTTGGATTCCCGCAAGAAATTCCACAACAACCAACCGACATGCGAGAGTACCACAGATTATCCTTGCGAAAACAAGTGGACACTTCGTGGGGGATAAAATGGAAAAATGAGATTGAAGATTGGAATCTTCGACACGCGCGTGTTTTAAATGGAGCAATGCGTTTCGAGGTTGAAGTTAAACCAGACTACAATTATATGTCTTGGTTTAGAGCCACTTTCACTCCTTTTCTTTCATCAACTCAACAACTTCAAGACCCGCGCGTAGTTGAATTAATGCCAACTACATATCCATCACCACCCCCGCCAACCCAACAAAGCACGGAAGCTTTCTATACCCCTCTCCGTTCATCTCAACCACAACATCACATAGATACAACAAATCCATACACATTCACTCAAAACACCCAACACCACTACGCGTCCTCGTCGACATTTCAACCATCCTCATCAACATTTCAACCATTTGAGTATCCACCGTCCCAAGAATACAACAATCCGTCAACATATCAACAATTCGGGTACCCACCACCACCACCACAACATTTTGGGTTCCCGCCAACCGAACTCCAATTAGGGAATGATTTCGAAAATAACTTTCTCCGACAACTTGTCCATGAATCGAATACTAATCCAACTTGGATGAATTCAATGACTGAAATGTTGCAAGGTAGTCCTGCCATTCCACAATCTTCAGGACAAAATGCGAGATTTGATCTAAACACAAATGAAGACGAAGAAGAACAAGACGAAGAAGAAGAACCGGTTCTTCAATTGCAAACACGTCGCCGCTTGCCCCATCGAAATCGTCAACCTCCACCATGCGGCACTTAGATCAATATCAATGCAAAATAATTGTATTTATGTTTTTTTATTAAATAAATAAAATATTTAAATGTTGAGTCTTCGATTTTTTTTTAGCAATGTCATTTTTTTTATTAATAGATATTAATATTATTATTAATTTTAAAATAATTTTTTTATAATTTTTTGAAACAAGATTAAAATAATAAAAATAACATAATAAAACAAAACACGTGTGGCTTCGATTCGATGGTTTGTTACGCAAAGAAGAAGGAGGGAAAAAGGTTGTTTCATTCTCATTCTTTCGTTGATTGGATTTGATTTGATGAGTTCGTCGTCGCAGCGTCTTTCAGTTAATAATTTGAAAGATCTATTTGATTCGGTCGAAGCTTTTCTCTTCGATTGCGATGGTAACTGTTTTTCATTTCTCTCTTTCATTCTTCTTCTTCTTCTTCTTCTTCTTCACAGTTTCATTTCATTAACTCTCTCTCTATTATTTAGGTGTGATTTGGAAGGGTGATCAACTTATCGATGGCGCTTCTCAAACTCTCCACATGCTTCGCTCCAAGGTAACTAACTAACTAACCAATCTTTTTCACTAAATTACCATTTCTCAATTAACAATCAAATTTACTATTATTATTATTCTAATTAACTAGGCATGTTTGGATAAACACCTTATTTGCAGCTTACACCACAAACACTTATCATCATAATTTGTTACGTAAGCTAATTCTATAGCAAACACAAAATAAAGTTACATTTTTTTCATAAGCTATAGTATATATTGGAGAACTTATGAAAATAAGTTGAAAAATGCTACCAAAGTTGTTTTTATAAGTTCTTCTAAATAGTCTCACAAAACTTATGTCAGTAGATGAACTCAGATAAGTTAATCCAGAGTCCACACAGCCGCTTAGTCTAACTAACTAATTTAACTAATATTTAGACCACAGTTTTAAATGTTGTATGCATGTTTTGATGCAGCAAGAGGATATTTAAGTCAATATAAAGATTTTCATACGTTTTGATGCATCTTTATATTCTGATGGATGAACTAAATTGATTGATATTCCATAAACTTGAGAGATTAAATTGCCCGATCTTTATAAATTTGATATTTTTCGATCATTTTTTTCTTCCCTTTGAAAAAAATTGAATGCTTCTGTATTAATATTAATCTGCAATTTCTTTGTTAGGGGAAGAAGTTGGTGTTTGTCACCAATAATTCCTGGAAGTCTAGGAGCCAATTCGCTGAAAAGTTCAAATCTTTGGGAATTTCTGTTTCCCCGGTTTGCTTCTCTTTCTATTTCAATTTCACGTTTTCTCATTTCTACTGTGCTTACAAGTAATCTTTTTTGTTTTACTTACAGGATGAGATATTCTCGTCGTCTTTTGCAGCTGCTATGTACTTGAAGGTCAACAATTTCCCTACCCAAAAGAAGGTTCTTGCATTGCCTTCACTTGTTTCATTTTTTATGTTACCAACTAAACTAGTAGCCAATGGAGAATGGTGCATGCCATGGCTTGGTTGGTTTACATAAAATGGTCACTGCATTGTACTATTTTTGAAAAACAAAAATAAAATTAAGTGATATATGTATATCTTTTTTTATAATTGAACGTGAAAACATAAAAATATTTGCTTATATCGAATAGGGTCCCTAGTTTTCCGTTTGCTTTTAGATATTTCATGTCAAAATTAGTCACCTACCTGTATAGTGTATAGTGTATAGACTCGCTAATGTTACTACTCAATGTTCAGGTTTATGTGATTGGTGGGGATGGTATACTGGATGAGTTGCAGCTTGCTGGCTTCACGGCTTTTGGTGGTCCGGTAAGTCTTTATAAATAATAGTCTATCTCCTTTTGTTCCTTATTGAAATCGAATTACATGGTGTGTGAAGAGAAATTTAAGTGTCGTGTATGCATCCATTGTTGTTCTACCAGATTAGTTTTTTTACTTAAGTTATATTTCACTCAACGCTTTTGTTGTAATCTATGATTATTTTTTACCTTCATTGAATAGGAACTAATTAGGGGTAAGCAACATGTAATTGTGAATGTCTTGTTAGAAAAGAAACCCTTGCACAAACAGTTTTGCTCAATTAATCATGGAGTCTGTTAGGCTGCATTTTCTTAAGGAAAATACATGCTTCAAACAATGCACAGAGAGGAGTGAGTTTCACAGGATTGTTACTCAAGTTATTCTCACTGAAGCATTCAATAATTGCAGGGAGATGCAGATAAAACAATAGACTGGAAGCAGAGCGGAATTTTTGAACATGATAAGAGTGTAATGTAACACCTTGCCCGTTGTTACTTTGATTAACTTTGTTGAGATAGCTGCTTGCGGTTAACTGATTAGTTCACTTTTGCAGGTTGGAGCTGTAGTGGTTGGTATAGATCCAAAAATTAACTATTACAAGCTCCAGTAAGAAAATATTTTCCTTTGTTCTTTTCTTGAGCACTTTATCTTGTGCTCCTTTTGTCTCAAAATATTTAGTTCAGAACCCTCGATGACCTATAAATGTAAATTAATGTAGTCCCAAAAGAGTATTGATACTAGCAGAACTATACTCCACTTGCTAGTATAAGCTAAAGCATCCGCATTGCATTTTCTTTTGTTCAAGCTGACTTAACTTGAACTTCTAATGATTGTAATTTGGCCTCACTAACTAGTCCATGGAAGTTTTAAACCTTCTCTCAAATGTATGTTTACATCAAAGATTTGTAAGGGTTGATTCGTGGAAGTTCACAACACTGCAAAATGTTATAGTTAACAAATCGCCTTTTGTTTTTTTAAGAATATTAATAATGTATTAAAGCAGTTTCTCAATAGTTAAATGAACCCGAAGAAGTTTTTTCTTGAAGTGATCGACTTAGAAAACAGTATACTGTAGGATAATAGGTAGATTTTTGTTTTCATCAAATTCATATAACTGTTCATGGCAGCATCTTCGTAAATTCTGATTAAACAAAAACATTGTTATCTAACAGGTATGGAACCCTTTGCATACGCGAAAATCCAGGATGCCTTTTCATTGCCACCAACCGTGATGCAGTTGGGCATATGACTCCTTCCCAAGAATGGCCTGGTCCTCTATTATATCCCATTTTATTCTTAAGCGGCGAAGATTTAATATGCAACTGGATTGTATGTCCTAATAATAATGTATAAAAATTGTATTTCAGGAGCTGGGTGTATGGTTGCGGCCGTGTGTGGATCAACCCAGAAGGAGCCTGTTGTAGTTGGGAAACCATCAACCTTTATGATGGACTTTTTACTTGAGAAGTAAGAAACTTAAATTCTTAAATTTGTTGATTTTTGTCTACCGGGACTTGTTTTGTTTTACTTTATATTCTTCTCCTCTCGGAACATAACATACTATTTCAAGCAGATTCAATTTAAGTTGCTCCAAGATGTGTATGGTGGGTGATAGATTAGATACTGATATATTGTTCGGACAAAGTGCTGGTTGCAAAACTCTTCTAGTGCTTTCAGGTAATGATGAGCCTTGTATTTTTCTGCATCATATACAGACACCTAGCCCAACATGTTGTGATTACTTCTATTTATGCAAACAGGTTGCACAACTCAATCAGCTCTGCAAGATCCTTCAAATAATATTCAGCCGGACTATTACGCGAACAAAATTTCTGATATGCTTGAATTATTGGGAGCATAAATTGGTTTTTTTTTTCCCCCCAATTTAGACACTCCTTTTATCACATTGAGACTACAGAATAATGCTTTCCACATTGATACAATTTTCACAATTTATGTGGTTGGTACCTCATTTTCTGCCACCTTAATTTTGTGGTAGTTTAAACCAAACATCCCATGTGGGTAATGAGTTTGCAACAATCTTCCCTCATTATTTATCTAATGTGTTAATTGCCATTTATGCAGTACTTTTACCATACTTCATCTTGCTTTGATGATTTTGGCTTTTATCTCACTGCACCATCATATTCTTCGAGTTGTTCCACTTAAAAGGGATAACTGAAAGGATTAAGCTAAATTTTTTGGTAACTGTGATACTTGAGAATATAATTTATTAGTGGAAGTAGAATTTAGGAATCCTGGATGTGAACCAGTAGATGATCACAGTAGCAAATTTAATGCATAATCTGAGATGATGACACCAAAATAGAACACTACCTACTCAACAAAACAAAAGCAATGTTAAGCACAAATTAGTTGCAATGTTACCCTTGCTGTTAGACATTAGGAATGTTTTGTAGCTAGTTAATTTTATGTCTTGCACCAAATCAGCATAATCTGATAAGTGGTAAAACTATAAAGCACAACTTAGATCAAACCATAAACAGTTGGACAAAACATTAAGAATCGTAGCATAAGATGGCAGGAATTAATCCATCATTCCTCACCACAACTATCTATTTATTATGTTACAATTATTCCATAGTTATTTCTCAAGAGTTAACTACTCCCATCCAATTCTTGTTTGTGCTGGCATTTTTATAATTTTCAGCTGTGCCTCATTCACTTTCCACACCCAATGTTTGTAAAATTTCTTAAGACAGTTTACCGTGGGACGGGAATCATTGGGCATGACAACTTAAAGATATAAGCCAGATAGGGTTAATCAGAAAATTATCAGGTTAGAGGATTCTCTCTAGAATCCATTCAGTAAGATTATAATTGTAAGCCAAGATGGCCAATGAGTAGTGGAAGCAAAAAAATAATCAAATTAACACAAAGTGGAAGAAAATGTAAACTAATAGTTACGAATCCTAGTTGAGTGATAATTCACATATCAAAGTAAATGAACAAAAGTAAAAGGGTTCAAAATTCAAACCAAAAGAAACCCTTTTGTCATGTATGCACAAGCGAAAGGCTGCATATGAGTACAATAGCATAGACAGCACAATCGATGAAAACAGCATCAACCACACTCTTTACCACCATGCCAATTTCCAATGTTTTAGCAAGTTGATTCCATTGATCAGAAGAATCAACACTGCTCTGTCTTCTCCTCGACCTCTCATCAGATCCTCGTTGTTTTCCAGTAATAATTTTCGCAACAACAAAAGTTGAATTTGTTAGCAAAACCAAGTAAAGTGGCCTAAAGCTTATCACATTCTTAATCAAAGAGAATCCTAGATAAGATGCAACAACCAATAGAGCTACTATAATCGAACAACAAAGACGCGTAACCCTCGAAGCATCAATTGCATTACTCACGTCGCTCGGGATTATGAAATTGAAACTTCTAGGCTCCTCGGCACGCGGTTGTTGCCGGGAAATTTCATTATATGAATCTGGAAGTGTTGGTGGTTGTGATAGTGATTGTGGTTGTACATTTACACTTTCAGCTTCAATTTCAGAGCTTGGGAAAGTTGAAATCTCATTCTCACCGCGTTGAATTTCAGAACTAGGTTCAATTTCAGTTGGTGTTTGGGTTATGCTTCTATCAGAAGCAACGTGATTCTGCAAAACGGAATTCGAGTTTTCTTCTTCTGCGTGAGGCAAATTATCGGGAGAAGGGAGGGTTTGGATGTGACCCTTAATGAAGGCAAGACGGTCAGATCCTTGTTGAAGGATTCTTCTTCTTCTTCTTCTTTGGGACTCTCTGCTGTTTGCTTCTGCCATTTTTTCTTCCTTTCACCAATTGTAAGCCAAGATGGAACGGACATATAACTCAATAAAATATGATGACATAGTGCACTATAAAATTAAGACCATACATAAGCAGCTATATTTACCAAATCTAAGCCATTCTTAAAAAGCCACCAACACTACCAGGAATGAACTGTATTGAGAAAGATAAATTGTGGGTGAATGAATCCACAGTCACAAACATTATGAGTATATCTTCTTCATAATTGCAAAATTTGTTACCAATTTTCACTTCAACTCCCCGACCGAGTACTAAATGATACTTACTTACTAAGAGCTCAATTACTCCAACACAGCACATTTTAAAAAATTCTAAACGGGTCTCACTAATCTATCTATCTATCTATCTATCTATCTATCTATATATATAATTGTAAAGCAAACTTTTTTTTGCTGATGTGGCAGCCTAAGAAAGCTCTTCCCTTTTTTCTTTTTTCTAAGCTCAAGTTGGTGCTTATGTGTCATCCTTATTTTTATTTAATAATAATAATAATAATTTTATATATATTTAAACATTGTCCCCACCAACTATTTAGCTTCCCATGTAATTTATGGAAGAAAAAAAACAGTTTTTTCTAATTTCATTGTCTAAATAGATCGATAATGTAGAGTTGAAGATCAAGAGATAATATTATGTAACTAAATATCATCATTATTCCCACAAGAAAAACGTATGCATTAATAATTCCTACCCCAATGACTTTAAAAAACAATCCTAACATACAAATGATTTATGCTATATATATATATATATATATATATATATATATATATATATATATATATATATAATTGTAAAGCAAACTTTTTTTTGCTGATGTGGCAGCCTAAGAAAGCTCTTCCCTTTTTCCTTTTTTCTAAGCTCAAGTTGGTGCTTATGTGTCATCCTTATTTTTATTTAATAATAATAATAATAATAATAATAATTTTATATATATTTAAACATTGTCCCCACCAACTATTTAGCTTCCCATGTAATTTATGGAAGAAAAAAAACAGTTTTTTCTAATTTCATTGTCTAAATAGATTGATAATGTAGAGTTGAAGATCAATAGATAATATTATGTAACTAAATATCATCATTATTCCCACAAGAAAAACGTATGCATTAATAATTCCTACCCCAATGACTTTAAAAAACAATCCTAACATACAAATGATTTATGCTATAAATTCTTGCCATGAAATACATCAATCCTAAGGAGATGTTTTTTGCTCTTCTTCTCCTTTAATTTGCTATGGGCCGGTTAGTTCTTCTTTCTTCTCTTTTGTTCCTAAATTTATTTTTCAATTGACCAATTTATATATTATTTCTAAGAAAAAGTTTATTGTTTTCTTAAATTGATGCTTCTTTTTTTTTTTTTTTTGCAATTTTGCACTCAAATTTTCTGCATAACAATTAGGATCAAGAGAATTTGATATTTACATAAAAAAATTGATATTTTTTGTGTGTTTGCAGATAACAAAATGCATCAATCCTAAGGAGATGTTTTTTGCTCTTCTCCTCCTTTAATTTGCTATGGGTCAAGTAGTTCTTCTTTCTTCTCTTTTGTTCCTAGATTTATTTTTCATTTGACCAATTTATATATTATTTCTAATAAAAAGTTTATTTTTTTCTTAAATTGATGCTTCTTTTTTTTTGCAATTTTGCACTCAAATTTTCAGCATAACAATTACGATTAAGAGAATTTGATATTTACATAAAAAAATTGATATTTTTTTTTGTGTGTTTGTAGGTTACAAATTCGACCTTTGTGTCTGAATCAACATACAAGGAAAAAGGTTATTCATTGTGCTATTTTTTTAATCATTCATTATACTATTTTTTTTCTTAATTTATCCAAAAATAATAGGTTAAATTTAAGAAATATGAGCTGAGTTTTTTCTATAAAATTAGACATTTGATAATCTCTACTATTTATTTATATATCACTCCAATTTTTTGATAATGTCTACTATTTATTTATATATCACTCAAATTTTTTGATAATGTCTACTATTTGATAATGCGTTACTACTTTATAATTGTTTTTGTGTAGTTATATAGCTAAAAATTATATAAAAAAACGTTAAAGGGCAATCATGTTTTGTTTTAAGACAAAAATAGAAGAACAAAAACACTTTCAACTGCAAATTAGAGTTATTACTCCTTCCGATCCTTTTTATAAGGAACAATTTGAAAAAAAAATTTGGTCCTTTTTATAAGAAGCAATCATTAAATTTATTCTTACAATTCCATTTTTACCCTTATTAAACTGTATCCATTCCAAAGTTATGCATTAATTAGAGTGATATATTCCCTAAGGATAAATTAATACACCAAGGTTAGTTTTGGAATAGATTGTAAAATTTTAGAATTTTTATTAAGAAAGATAAGGTTTCTTGGTATGTGTATTTTTTCCAAAGTGTTCCTTATAATAAGGACCGGAGGGAGTATAACGGAAACTAATAATGAGCTATAATGTATAATTAATTGATATAAATAAGAATAAGCTAACTATTATATATTTATACAAACTAGACCCTTACCCGTGCGATGCACGGGTGTGATGCGATTGTTTTTATTTTACAATTACATAAAATTGAAACATTAAATATTATCAAAATAATAATAATAATAAAATAGAGAATCCGAGATTCAAAAGATTTATTTTTTAAGAAAAAGTGATGTGGCATTGTAAGTGAGTGGTTAAATGAAGAAATATTATTGGTTTAAGGATTATGGTTTACTTTACATGAGTAACAAAATAACTATCTAAAATTTATATATACAGGAGTAATATGATATATCTCCGCACAACATATAAATCTATTTAAAACACACAAAGGATTGGATGAAAAGAGATGTGGCAAAATCTAAGTCATACAATTGGCATATAAATAGTGACAGAATTAGAAAAACTCAAATAAAACAAATAAAATTAAAGGGTACATACCTTTTAAAAATATTCCAAAGGGACATATGTGAATAGCACCAACCTCACAGTTCAGTTATTTTGAGTAAGAGATGATGACCCAAAACCTAAAATAAAAAATTATAAAAATAAGTATATCAATAAAAAAAATGAATAAATAAAAAAGTAAAGGAAAGGAAAGTAAAACAACTATTACATAATTCAATTAAAAATAAAGTATATATTATTTAATTTGTAACATAATAGAATATGAATAAACATATACAGTAGCACTTAACTAAACCTATAAATGGATGTGCAACACAAAAGTTGATTGTATAATCTGCAACAAACAAAAAATGTCAAATTCTCTTAATTTTATTTGTTATGCAAAAAGTTAATTTTTGCAAAAAATAAAATAACTACAACAAATCATGGTTTTAGAAAATAACATAAGTATTTATACCTGATGCACAAAAGATGAAGAAGCAAGATAATGGAAAGAGAAATTGCACATATAAGATATGAAAAAAATCTATTCTCACGTTCAACCAAAAAAACAAATGGTAATATTGTTAAGCACATGATTGAGCATCAGGGGATGAAAATATTTGTTTCTAACATTCGTAACGGTTAGTTAGGAAAATATGAATAAGATACAAATTAAAACAATTGTATCATATATATTAAAATATTGGTAGAAGAGTCAAAGGGATGAAAATTGAATTGTGACTTAAGAGATGAAAAAATATTACCAGGAGTTACAAAGTTAATTAGTGTGTATTTTTGTATTCTCCTTATTATAATATAGTAAGCAAAAGTTATTATATTTGCCAAAAGAAGTAAAGGGTAAGTAAAGGCTTGAGTGAGTGTATATTAAAAAGCCATAAGTATATAAATGTAGAATATGAAAAGTATAGAGATGACAATAATAATAATAATAATAAGGGTAAATGATCATTTACCCCCTGCAAAATAAGCAAATTTTCGTTTACCCCCCTATGCAGATTTTTTTTCTGTTTACCCCCCTGCAAAAAATAGATTCACTGGGGGCAAAATGAATGAATCTATTTTTTGCAGGGGGTAAACAGAAAAAAAATCTGCATAGGGGGGTAAACGAAAATTTGCTTATTTTGCAGGGGGGTAAATGATCATTTACCCTAATAATAATAATATTAATAATAATAATAATAATAATAATAATAATAATATAAGTAGAAATGATGTGGTATTGTAGAGTGATTTAATTGGATTTAAATAGATGATGTGTCTAAATGAAACAATTTGATTGGTCTAAGTGGATTAGGGTTAGGAGAACTATTTAGGAATTATATATATAGATAAAGTCGGTCTTTTTGGATGCATAGATTGATCTCTCTTCTCAAACATATCTATACCCAAATCATATCCATCTTCTTCCCCAACACATACTAAAATATAAAATAGAAAATATTTTACATTATTCTATTATGTAGATTGTCAAATATTTAAGCTCATGTTTTTATTGATATAACATTTGTTTATCTAATTTTTTACTCTTATTTCATGATTTCTTTTAATGATAAATATGAATATGTCTATTTATTTTAGGTGAATGAGGAGATCTATAATAGGATATAAAGAATTATATTTCACAAGGTGTATGTGAACCGCTTGGATCTTAAGAGAATGATAGAAACAAAAAAAAAAGTTGAAAATAAATTTTTTGAATGCTTTTACTCATGTGACGTCATTGTTAATTATAATTGTAATTGTAATATATAATATACATGAAAAGTATTGGTGTAACTTGACTAAGAAGTTGTCAAAATAGATTAATTTCAATACATTTATCATCTATAGTTTAAACATAGTTGATTGAGTAAAGTTTATATATGCACTTTATATTGATCGACGAACAATTTGTGTTCTTCTTTTGAAGTCTAGCTCTAATATAAAATTTGACAAAATTTATTCCAAAGCTCTTTAAATGTCTATTTTTTTGTTTTATCAAATAAGAATACTATTTACATAAAAACAGTAATTGAGTTTATAAAGGTCAAGATAAGTGTCTAACATTTTTTTTATAATAATAATAATAATATTATTAATAAAGAGATTGAAATATAAATAAGATAAAGTTAGTGAGAATTGAGAGAGAAAATGCGATAAAGATAAAGAGAATAATGGAAATAAGTCGATGTCGATCCTTAAAAATATATTAGTAGACTATAGTTTTTATGATAAGTTTTCTTCCTCATGCTTAGTGAACTTATGATGTGAACCGTAAGCTTCCAAAATAATGTCAAACCGATAAAATTAAAATGAACAAGATATTCATTTTTAATGCATTTTTTTTAGTCTCCTTTCACATACATAGCACACTCATAATCTCATCATTTTGTTTTAGCAATATGACAAATTTATTCAAGCACAATGACAATGAAATGTTTTGGTAATATTGTGACTTTGGTATGAAGATTAAATATTTCATTTTAATAATGTTTTGACTTTAATTTGAAATATATTTAGAGGGTTAAAGATATATTTAATAACCTTATAAAATACTACTTAACACTGCACATGCATGACAAAGTTGTTTCGAAAGCTCTTTGAATATTTAGTCTAATAGAAAAAGCCTCTTTGAAGTATAATTATTACTTTAAAAAAATTTACGATTAATTAACATGTCATCTCATTTTTATAAAGGTCGAGACAATTATTTACAATTTTTTCATATAAAATAATAATAAGGAGATTGGAGTATAATTAGGATAAAGATAAAAAGAATTGAGAGATACAGAAAATGATAGATGTAGATAATATAATAAAATAATCCACTATTTTTTTCATAAAAACAAAAAATATATTAAAACAAATCAAACCCATGAAAAAGAAGATTAATAAAACAATTTTTTAATATAATACACTAATCTCTACACTTTTATTGTTTTTTATATACACCTAAATAACACATTGTTTATGATAAAAGTAATTTTTATCTACTTATCTATATTATAGATTCACTTGACCTGAAAAACAATTAAAAATATTTTAAAAGTCACTTTTATAATCAAAGAATAATTCAACAACACATCTAAAAAACATATTATTTTTAATACAACTTATTATAAAACATAACTTTTTTTAAAAAATATTCAAATAATGTTTCAACTAATAATTCTTTTTATGAGAATTAATTATACTTGCTATATATTTTCTTTTCAATCTCTCTTATATAGTCTGGTAATTGTTTACTATATGTAGAGGGGAAACAATTGTATCTGTGTTTTGTATGATGTGAGCTTTTATGTTGTAACTCTTTTGGTTTGTAGAAAACCTTCTCACTTTCTCTTTTGGTTTTGTATGATGTGAGCTTTTATGTTGTAATCTCTAATATTGATGTAATTAAGCTTAAGTTACAAAAAAAATCCACCATTTCTCATTCTATTAGTCGTTATATATGCTAAAAGCAATCTCATAAATCATAGTGCTTCATCTCATAACAAATAAAATTATAGTGCTTACTAACGAGCACTATAAAAAAAATTATGAAAGGTGAAAGATAACCCTTTTAATGTTGTTTTTTGTGTACTTATTTTGAGTGTCAGACTTTTATGTACAATCACTCCTCATACATATATGGGCATCTGAAATTTATATTTGGAGCTTGGAAGAGTTATTAGGTTTGTTGTAGAAGAATAGTAATTTTCTAAAATTTTGTGATCTCATTGTATCTTTTTTTTCTTCTTTTTCATATTCAACGAGTGAGACATTGTTGCAATGCATGTCAATAGACATTTTTTTAACTAAAAGATTGTTATAGGTCAGACTATTATTAAAATTGAAAAAATTGAATATCATATTATTTTATTCAATAAACAAATTATAAAATAAAAATTTTAATTTTTAATGTAAAGACAACTACATTTTTATATAATAGCTAACCTTTAAACAAAATCATCTTATTTCCACATCATGCAAATGCAATTGTAAAAAGAGGATTTTTATTTATTATAATGATGATAGGAAAAAACGAAGTAGAAATGAAAGAGACGATGATTAACAATAACAAATGGTTGTTACCAATTAATTGAGGGAAAAAGAAGAGTTAGTGGTGATTACTTATTAGTATAATTGAAAGGATAACTCTGCCCTTACGTATTCTTTCTATTAAGTTGACATCATTAGCCATATTTATTCATCGTGTGTTTTCAATTTTTATTTTATCAAATTCATAAAGAAAAAAGAAAAAGATATTCTGAATCAATGATTATAAATGCTAGAGGTTCTAGATAAATTTCCCTTATTTATCTGAAGAATATTAGATCATGTATGATTTCTTTTCTCTTTTAAAAAAATATATTCTTTTATTAAAAATGTTCTTTTGAAGTCTAACTCTAATATAAAATTTGACAAAGTTGATTTCAAAGCTCTTTAAATATCTATTTTTTGTTTTGTCAAATAAAAACACTATATATTTACCTAAAAATACTAATTGAGTTTATAAAGGTCAAAGACAAGTGTCTATATTTTTTATATACTAATAAAATAATACGAGAAACATAAAGAGGATATAAGTCGATGTTGATCCTTAAAAATATATTAGTAGACTATACTATAGTACGTCTTTATGATAAGTGTTTTTTTTACATGCTTAGTAAATTCATGATGTGAACCGTAAGTTGCCAAAATAATGTCAAACCGATAAAAATTAAAATGAATAAGATATTTATAGTGATGAGAATAAAAATATATACGATAAGATATTCATTTTTAGTGCATTTTTTTAAAGTCTCCTTTCGCATGCTTAGCGATCTCATAATCTCATCACTTTGCTTGATCAACAATACGACAAATTTATTCAAGCAGAATGACAATGAAATGTTTTGATAATATTTTGACTTTGTATGGAGATTAAATCTTTCATTTTAATAGTGTTTTGACTTTAATTTGAAATATAATTAGATGATTAAAAATATATTTAATAACCCTATAAAATACTACTTACATTGCATATGCATGACAAAGTTGTTTCGGAAACTCTTTGAATATTTAGTCTAATATAAAAAGTCTCTTTAAAGTATAAAACAATTTAATACTTTAAAATAATTTACCATTAATTAACATGTCATCTTATTCTTATAAATTAAAGGTCAAGACAAGTATCAACCATTTTTTCATATAAGATAATAATAAGGAGATGGGAGTATAATTAAGATAAAAATAGAGAGATACAGAGAAAAATAATCCACTATATTTTCATAAAAACAAAAAATATATTAAAATAAAAATTACACTAATTTGAAGATATATAAATCAAACCCAGAAAAAATAAGATTAATAAAACAAATTTTTAATATAATAAACTAATCCACTGCACTTCTATTAATTCTATATACGTACACCTGAACGACACATTGTCTATATTTAAATCAATTTTTATCTATCTATCTATCTTTATTATAGATTCACTTGAATAGAGAAAAAAAAATAAAAAATATTTTAAAAGTCACTTTTATAATCAAAGAATAATTCAACACATCTAAAAAAATTATTATTTTTAATACAATTTATTATAAAACACATTTTTTTTTAAAACATTCTAATCAAACCCGTGCAACGCACGGGTTGAACACCTAGTAACTACTATATCTCACTACTAACTCTATATCTCACTCACTAAGCAGCAATTCACTAATTTTCATTAAAAAAACTGAATGGATTGACATGTTAAATAAACATGTGCACAAATTAGATAGATGCATAAATAATAATAATAATAATAATCAATTGTTGTAATAATAATAATTATCTCCTTCTTCTCCTCTTCTATAATAATAATAATAATAATAATAATAATAATAATAATAATAATAATAATAATAATAACAATAATAAAGTGCATTGTTTGTTGGAATAATAATAATAATAATACATAAATAGAATGTTACTACTAGTTCTTCATCGAGGAGCAGCAGCAGAGTGAATCAATCATAGAACGGGGGGGTCATGGAAATCGGTAAGAAGATCAGCAAATGAGACAAGGCGGTGAAACAGATCGTCAGTGGTAGAGTTGTTAAGAATCGAGTTAACTTCCCTCTTCTTGAGATCGTTATCAATGGCATCGGTTTTGAGAAGTGCGATGATTCTATTAACCTGGAATCTAGCGGCAAGGAAGTCATCTTCAAGGGCGAAGAACTCTTCGATGATGCTAAACATTTGGTCATAGGCAGCCCGGGTTTCGTCAGTCTTAGGTTGGTAGATGCCTCTGTTCTTCGGGGGCCTCACTTCACTCAACACAAAAGTTGCTTTGAATACCAGGGGTTCCTGAACTGAGATGATTTTGTTTGGATTGAACTTGTATTTGCATTGCGGCTTCAAACCCCCCGATTTCGCTGCCGCTTTACCTCCATCTTCTTCTCCTTTCATCATCGATCCAATCCAACGAGGAGGAACAAAAAAAAACCCTAATTCAATTCAAATTCAATTTCAATTTCAACCCACCGGCAACTACTAGTACTACCCTATTCATGTATATATTTATATTATTTTTATTTGTTTCTGACCGACCTACTTTCTTTTCATTTTGGGCCGGGCTTTAAGACTCCAACTGTCAGTCATCTTGTCTTGTACTTTTCGCACCCCCTGATAATCTCATGAATAATTAACGTTTTTACTAAAAACACCCCTCGTCACACATCAGGCGAGTAAATGGCCGGTGCTAGTTCGCCAGGTACAAGGTGAGCGTGTCGGTGGTAAAAAAATTTCAATCTTTCTCTTGTTAACAAAAAAGACATATCTGACAAAAGAGAAAGATGTGTGGATACGGCGGCGGTGGGTGGTTCCATGAGACGAAAGAAGCTAACCGAAGAAGTTGATGGCATTGGCGATGGGAAAAGAAGAACGAGACAGCAAACTAGAGAAGATGAAAATAATAGAGTGTGGAAAGACACATGTATCATTAAATAATCTCAACCAACCAATTTTAATCAAAGGGCTAATAATCATTCTCACGGTTCTCACATAAATAAGAAGTAGATTCTTCTCTCCAGGTTGTAATCAAGTGTGCTGCACGCGCTGGAATCTGATGGATCAGGATGATATGGGCTGTCTGATTGATCAGACAGCCTTGATGAGATCAACATCTGGTCGTGTGATGGAAATCAACGGTCTGTAACTATGGACCTGCGGTACGCGCGCGACACTGAATCCGCGTCCATTAATGGTAATTTGGCTAATTAATTAAAAAGAATGGATATTTTGGTCCAACTGAAAATCATAAGTTAACAAAACAACCCGATCACTATATGTGCAGGAGCCCGGGTTCGAACCCTAGACACTCCACTTATTCACCTTTAAGGTGGATTTTCTAGCCACTACGTTACTTGACCAAAAAAAAATCAATAATATCATTAATATATGAATGCATAAAATGTCTCAGGTCGGATTTGGCGACAAATTTTGAATCGATCGAAAATTTGGTAAATTTGTGAATTGTGATGCTTGAAAATTTCGAAATTGCAAATCAACATGCTTTTAAAATTATGTAAATCGATCAAGTAGTTGTACAGCAGACCCGACCCTACAGCACATGCAACATGTGCGACGACATCGAGCCTCCAAATTTTGACCAAAATTTAGGCCACAAAATTTCGAGATCTTACATTAATAGTTATATATTGTTAATTTTCATTAAATATTCCCTCCATTTCTTTTTATAAGCAACAAATGACAAAAAACACACATACCAATGACCCTATTTTTTTAATTAAAAACTCTAAAACTTTATACTCTATTTCAAAACTACCCTTGATATATTAATTTATCATTATAGGGAATATGTAATGTATTTAATGCATGACTTGAAAAGAATGAATTTTGATAAGGGTAGAAGGGTAATTGTGTATAGATTGTTGCTTATAAAAAGGAATAAATTTTTCCTCTCATTTATTGCTTGTAAAAGGAATGGAGGGAGTATCACATTTGCATTAATAGATTAGTTGTAACTTGTAATATTTGTGTGTTTAAGGTTTGTCGCTCAAACTCAAATCCTAACAATTTCATATTTTTTTGCAAAATTTTAACTCTAATTAATTCAAATTAAATTAAAATTGACCCTGATTATGATAAATCTCTTTTTATGTTATTTTCAATGATAATTATTTTGTGTCTTTTTTTTTTTGTTAGGTAGCCTAGTGGCTAAAAATTTCACACATATGGTGGATAAGTGGGATGACCGCAATTCGAACCTCGGTCCCCTGCATATATAATGCATTGTCATTGAAATAGAGTATAAAGTTTTAGATTTTTTAATTAAAAAAATAGGGTCATTGGTATGTGTGTTTTTTGTCATTTGTTGCTTATAAAAAGGAATGGAGGGAGTATTTAATGAAAATTAACAATATATAACTATTAATGTAAGATCTCGAAATTTTGTGGCCGAAATTTTGGTCAAAATTTGGAGGCTCGATGTCGTCGCACATGTTGCATGTGTTGTAGGGTCGGGTCTGCTGTACAACTACTTGATCGATTTACATAATTTTAAAAGCATGATGATTTGCAATTTCGAAATTTTCAAGCATCACAATGCACAAATTTACCAAATTTTCGATCGATTCAAAATTTGTCGCCAAATCCGACCTGAGACATTTTATGCATTCATATATTAATGATATTATTGATTTTTTTTGGTCAAGTAGCCTAGTGGCTAGAAAATCCACCTTAAAGGTGAATAAGTGGGGTGTCCAGGGTTCGAACCCGGGCTCCTGCACATATAGTGCGATGTCCCTACCAACTGAGTTAAGCTCACGGGGACTTATTGATTTATTTTAATTAATGATATTATTGATGTTGTTGATAAATAAGTATCATGTGATTGTTAGGGAAATTTCAATATGTACCACTTCCTTTTTTTATCAAGTTCTTCGGTGGCTAGAAATTTTATTCTTAAGGTGGATAAGTGACCGAAGTTCGAACCCGGACAAAGCATATATAATGCAATATATGCCAATTAAGCTAAAAATATGCACCACTTCTATAAGTGGTAATGTGGTATATTGTGAATCAATACTTAAAAATATTTAAAATTTTAACAATGATATAAGTTGTAATTTAGAAGTATAACTTAATTCTAATCCTCATTTTTAAGAATGAAATATAAGTGGCCTGGGTGCAATAATATAATGATCGTAATTTATTCATGTGAGCAGGTTTCATGGCTTCCCTCTCATATCATATTTGGATTATTATGATTCTTGATTTGCTGATTTTTAGTGTCGAAATGTTTACTTAGCTGAAGAATGGGTTCTGAATATCAAGAAATGTTTGTGTCATATAAAATCTGAGTTGTCTATCACCCCTAGAAATTGAGACTCTTTGGAATTGGAAGAGAGGGTGTTTTTTCCATGTGACTCATTGGGGGCAGGCCGATATGGACATCGAAATTCTGCTTGGATGGTTAATTTGGTTTTGTCGGTGGCTATCAAGCACATGATTAAGCGTGTCGCGGTGTCCGATACATGTTGGTGTCCGACACTTATACGACACATGTCAGATAGCTTAGACCATTGGTTTCGTTATTGGTGTCCGACACTTACACTCATTGACTCATTGGTTTCGTTATTGTTTTCCTATATATTAGATGCTGCCATTGTGGGATTCGTGGTTGGAGCTGCCATTACTATTGCATGACAGTTTCTAAATCCGCTCCAAAGTATGCTCGACAAGCCTCTGTGAGTTTCCTCAATGTCTCAAAAGGCCCCTGTTGGTCATGTTTAAGCTTTGGAACTTTATATGTAACAACTTCAGTACACCTCAATCTCAACTTTTGGCTTTGAGGAATAAGTTGAAATATTAAAACAGGTAAAAAAAAAATACAAATATGATTGATAAGACAAAAGGAATCATATCAATGATAAACAACAAGTCATTGACAAAGTTAAAGCAAGTTCTAATTTAAAAACTTGAGGATAACATCTCTCTCACAATTCTCTAAAAGAAACACCTCTCTTAAAATAAGATCCTTACAAGAGGATAACATCTCTCTCACAATTCTTAAATCTTAAAATGGGTCACAACAAATGGTCAAGATCCCAACAGTGTGCAGACTTAAAATTATACAAAACCAAAACAAAATTATAATGAAATGAACTCTTGTGTTGATCCTCATCACAATTCTTGGCTAACCTGTTCAGTAACAAGAAATAAAAAGTATAAGTCACATTTAATCACCTCACTATATGCCAACAATATTCATACCACATGCAAAGTATCAATATTGATCACCACTGTATGTCTCTTTAAGATTATCATACAACTATCAACATAATACAAACAAAAAAACCACACAAACATAATACAATTACAAATACCAAATTATAAAACCTACTCATAAACTTACAAACAAAAAAACTAAAAAAAGTACCTGAAAATGTCTCATCCGAAGACCATTGCAAATGTAGCCAGCCACCTTTTACCCCACGGCCCAACCATTCACAATAAAGCTTTGCATTACACTAACACCCTTAATTGACTCACTTACAAACATGAGGTTATATGTAGCATTTTCAGCCTGAACTGGACACTGAAACCTTAATGGGGTTGTGGTGTTAGATGTCCAAGAAGAAACAAATTCGACCGTAAGCAATTGGTCTTGTGCATCAAATAATAAAATCCACCAACTTTGTCTCCTCCCACTAGGATAGTAAGGAAAACGAATGACTATTTCTTCACTTTTTCTTTTACAACTCAACATCAAATCAATTGTTCTCTGCCCCCCTATGGTTATTGCATCCTCACTGATACGATACTTTAATAGTGGAAGACCACTACGCTCAATAAAGCAAGTGATGTCCGACCACTGAGAAATTGTGAGTTTTAACAGTTCTTTCACACGATTCTCCATGGTTTTCCAGTCATTAAAGTTGTGGATATTATTTTCGTTACATATAGCAACCAGCTCCCTCGTAAGATGAGGAAGTTGCAGAAAATGAGAATCGTCATGCCATATTGCTTGAACAATCATCTGATTAACTTCTATGGCACGAGGAAGCAACGTTGCCCAGTGTCTTGCTCTTATAAATTTCATCAGTCCAACTAGGAGTCTGTCTAATGAAAGCAATATGTTCCTCTGGTCTGCTGCTAGGTTCACACTTGTAAGAGGCAACCTTGAGAGATGGGCCTGCAACAAGGCATTAGTTTTTACATGTGGGTCAGTGACAAGCTGTGGGTCGGTGACTTGCTGATTAAGATGAGGAAATCTTTGTTGGGTGATTAGTTTACGCATTTCCTCCTCTTCGATAAATATCGGTCTAATGGGGAGCGCATCAAATTCGGAGGCTAAACAAAGAGTTTCTAAAACCTCCGTCAAATCAGAATTTTGGGTCAGCCGTGTAGAGAATATCTCAATTGTTTCATAGTTGATGTAGTTCTCTGATGATATCCTTCCGAGATTGGAAGGAGAAACCTTATTCTCATCATGATTTAACACCACCATCCCACTTGCTATCAGTTTATTCATTGCTCTCACAACTAATGTTGTGAGGTGATTGGCCACATCTTCGTCACTAACTCCTTGGAAGTTGTAATAACCGGGATTTTTGTGGAGGCGCCGACACATGAATGTTTTTGCAAGACAATTTATGCCGTCTTGAACACTTTCAACAATTCCAGCAACAATCTCAGAATTTAAAATGATGTCCAAATTGTGCTGAAGACAACTCTCAATAGGCCATGATTCGTTCAAACACATCTGGTAGTGCTTCCTCTTATTTGGAGGACAAAAAATAAAAACCTTTTGATCTCCATCGTTCGAATGGCGACCGGCTTTACCCATCATCTTGAAAATATCTAAATCAGAATAGCTCGGTCCATCATAGTCATTAAACTGTGTACCCATAACAACGACAAGATGTGCCAACAACGACTCTTCCCATGCCATATAACTGCTTGCCACACACAATTTAATTAAACCCTTATTAAATAAATCGACGACAACTTCCTTATCACTATCATCCAAGCTCTCATGAAGAAAGCTTACTCCGAGAGACAACACAGATTTTAAGGCTGCGTTTTTAATATCGAGAACATATGCCGCAATTGTGTCTTTTTCTTGCAAACTAAACGGCTCCCGCAACTCAGCCAACGCTTCAACCGCCGTTTGGACATGATCTCTCGTAGGTACATATACAATAATGTGTTCACCATAATTGCCATGTTTCCTAATAAAATCATCGGTTATCATGGCCATACACTTGAACCTAGTGGAGAAAGAGTCGTCAGACTCGTCAAATTCTACATCTCTAAAGGATACTTTCAGAGGAACAGGACGAGCAGTAATTGGGAAATTAAAAATGCCATTTGAGTCAGCTCCAATCCATTCTCCAATATCCTCGGCATTTGTAGCTGAAGTTGACATTGCCACCATTCGAATATTTTTTTGATGATGGATAGCATCTCTTATGCTGACAATCACTCTCTCTAAAACATAACCCTCTTGACCACCTCCAATGAAGTGGAGGTCGTCGATGATGAAAAGACCGACACGTCGAATGTAGCTTCTCTGCTTCCAATGGTAGGACAAAGCATCCCATATTTGAGAAGTAGTAACTATAATCTGCCCTTCCCCAAGTAGCTTTAAATCTGTAAAGGTTTCTCCGGTCAATTCAACCGTTCTTAAATTGAGGCCACCCTCAAATTTCTTCTTCCATTCGCGACACTGTTTATGAGCAAGAGATCTAGTTGCAGCAATGTAAACAACACGCATGTTACCTTCTTGATGATTCCTCAAAATTGCAAGCTCAGCGCATGTTGTCTTGCCACTTCCATTCAGAGCAGCAAGAAATACATTTTCATTAGAATTATAGAGAACTGGGAAGACCTGCATCTGTATATGATTAAAATAGATAAACTGATTATGATACAGAGCTTCATAGGTTGCATTTCCCAAAGAAGTAACGGGCAGTAGCGGTTTCACATTGAATGGATTAGCACGAAAACGAGAAATCTCTTCTTGAGGTAAGAATAATTGTGTCAGAGGAACCTCTAAGATATACCTGGGGGCAGCAGGATCCAACACATAAATACTATACAACTCAACAACATATTGTTTTGGAAGTGGGGATTGCATCCTAACTAGGAAGTTTAAAGTGGTGGTCTGACTGACATATCGATGGTTCAGCTGATACAACTGGTGGTGAAGTGTTCTCGGGTTGACATTTGGGGTTTCTCGGTCCTCCATGACCACATCAATCATCAGAGTTTGACTTAGAGAGTTAGGAGTAAGCTTGAGTTCAACTGCCAACATAGTCCGTGTAAGTGGCTTTACAGTTGCATCAAGATTAATAACTGGCCTTACAAAGTCCATCTGTGGATCCACCAAAAAATAAAATACATTTTGATTAGGTATAGTACAGAAGTTGATACAATAATCTACAAATTGAGGACCAACACTTGTTTTAGACTACTCTTTCTGATCAGGAATTTTTCACGTTAATTACTAGAGAAGTTAAAATAGAAAGAAAAAGCATACAATACATTTTCACAATACACACACACACAGAGCCTTCTTTAATGAAATTTTGAAGTACTTTAGTCCTTTATGAAACTTAATCAAAAGCAGAATGAAATAGCATTATATGAAGATAAGAGGAGAGGACTGATATTGAAGTAATGTAATAAGCTTACTGTTTATTGTTAGGATATTTTAACAACGAAAGGGAGAAAAGGATTTGCTTAATAATTCCATTATGAAGATAGTAGATACATACATACCCTTTCAATCTAACCTATTCTAATGTACTTCCCAACAAAAAGATCTTCTCTTAATTGAATGAGCACGACCCTGTTTTTATTTTCAGTTTTTGCTGTTTTGGTTTATGTGAACTTGCTAATCAAAACTTCCATATTATGACATTTACAATGTTTTCCGTTGACGGCAATAATCTATGAAGCACGGACACTCCTCGGATTAGGAGTGTCCCGGTGTCGGACACCGACATAACACACCGACACTTATAATTACATTGAATTGTGTCATTTTCTCAAATTACTAATGGTGTCGACATGTAAGTGTTTGTGTCGTGTCTTATATCCGTGCTTCATAGATGGCAATATTCTTTTGAGGTGGGGGAATGATTAACTCTTTTTACGTGATTTGAGGTGAGATTACTGGTTTGCAGGATCACAAATTGGTGCATAAAGTGTCTATTGGCAGTAGAGTACTAATGTCAACTTACTAGAGAAGTTAAAATAGAAAGAAAAGCACACATGGAGTTTGGAAATAAGTGATTAAGCATAACAATATATTCATTATAACAGTTAAAATAGAAAGAAAAAAACACACAAGTAAGTGGTTAAGCATATTAAACTAATTAATCAGAATGAATAGACACACACACACAAACACTAGAAAAGCAAAAACAAAACAAAAACTTTAGAGCTAAAAACAAAATGTCACCTTTTTTGTGTGCCTAAAACCAGCTTGCAGCCAAAATCAGCTTCCGTTGTTGTTTGAGGAGTGAAGAAAACAACACAATCTAGCTTTCTTCTCAACAAAAGTTGTAAAACAATGGTTAGAGAAGTTGCAAATAAGAAAATGGAAGCAAACAAGGTACGATTTTTAGCACTAATAAATGTATAAAAGCATGAAAAGTAAAGAGAAATTGTTGAGATACTTACAATAGATATTCTTGTTGTTGTTGTTGTTGTAGTTGTTACAGTGTAGGCTTTGATAGAAGAGAGAACCAAAAATGGAAGAGGGAGATGGAGAGAGAATAAGGTTTTGGAATTTGGAGAGTGAAGTGAGAATAAAGACAAAAATGAGAAAGGAAGGAGAAGAGAGGGAAAAAATGAACCTTGAGAGTTTGTTACTATTACTGTGAGGGAGTGAGGTCCACAAGATATAAACCAAAATGGCACGGATCTGGATTCTCTCCTTCCCCAACCCTCTCCTTCTCTCTCCTTCTCCAAATCTTGACCACTAGATTAATCTAATGGATGAAAAACAAAAAGGCATGTTATCCCAAAAACAAAAAAGCTTGTACTTTTTACAGTAAACTGAAGTATTTCTTCTTCCTCTTCCACTTGACGGTAAACAAAATGGTTGTCATATCTCTCTTGTTCTCTACAGAATTTCTCAATGCAAGGGCATTTGAATTCATTTGGAGTGTGTATCTGATTTCATTTGGAGCTTGCATCTGGATCCGTTTTTTTTAAAAAAAAAAATAAATTAAAATCAGTATATATATCCTTCCATCTTCATAGTTCAGAACAAGAGATTAAGGAACAAACTTGTAAGAACATGAAGTGCATAAATCAAAGCTAACAGTATTGCCAACACCAATTCAACCAACACCAATTGGGCCAATTCCATTTTGTTTCTGCATTTATACAAACACATAAAAATCAAAAAAAATTATAAGACAAAAACAAATTAAGAAAAGGGATTAATTTGGGGTAATTGAAGTGAGAAATTGATTAAGGGATATGAAGAACCTGTGTTGGAAAATCAAGTGGTTATTGAAGATGCGGTTGTTGTTGAGGTTGAGGAATTGGGTGGTTGTGATTATGATGAGTTGATTTGGGAGGCGGTGATGTGGAGAAAAGATTGATACTGGAAACCGCCAACAGAAATCGCCGGCGACCGGCAACCCGCCGTCCATCTTCAACTTGTCGCCGAGCTGTGCCTTTTCGCTGTTAGGGATTTAAATATTCATTTCTTTTTTAAATTTTATTCTCTTATATATTTTGAACCATTTGATTGATCTAATGGACAATATTTGGAGAAGGAGAGAGAAGGAGAGAGTTGGGATGGAGAGGATCCAATTCCAAATGGCACATAACTTGCTCACAAAGATGTTGAGGGACTCTCGTTAATGGTTGGTTATTCACAATAAGGACAAAATTATGTACTATTTGCAAAAATATAAAATATAAATAAAAAATACCATAGAAATTAGTAAAGTTTTTCTTTCACGTTAATTAATATTCGATCTATTATTAAACCGCTAAATTTGGTTTGGACTTCGGAGGTTAGTTTTGGTATCAATTAGTTTCATCTCCCTTTCGATCCCAGTTACGAGAATTGAATTGTGATCTTTTCTATCAAATCCAACACCAGTTACCATCGGACTAACTAATAATTTACTGTGATATTAGTAATGTTGATTTAAGTAGGTTTTGAACAAATTTGTTATCAAACTAAGGTACTATTTTGTCCAGCTTTTTTTAAGTGTAAAAGCTATTTTAACAAATTCGTTATTAAAATCCCTTATTTTATGTGATCTTTTTTGTGTTAACTCACGTGTTTCTAGAGGAGGGATTCCGTTAATTCATAGTTCGGCTGTGAGGTAAGTAAAGTCTGACTAAGAATTATTTCCACGAGAAATTAAACTCGGATTATCCTAAACAATTTATCCTAGAAGAAACTGATTAATCACTTGAGCAAACAAAAAACTGTCCAACAGAAAACAATGACCACAAATAGTTACTCCCTCCGTTCCTTTTTATGTGTCGTTTGAGAAAAAAAAAGGAAAAAATAAGAAAAATTAGGAAAATGTTGTTTTGCACCGTATCTTCCTATTTATATCCTTATTTTATTTTATGTTACCAAAAAAAAAAAATTGTTCGTGATCTATTTTGAGTTTGTTAATGTTGTGTAACAATATTTTTCAATAAACATGTAATAGACAAAAAAAAGAGGAACAAAAAAAATAATAAAAAGATTATAAGAAGGGTATAATAGACAAATATAGCCTTAAATTCTAAAAACGACAAACAATTTAGAACAAATATTTTTTTCTAAAACGACAAATAAAAAGGAACGGAGGGAGTATTTAATAAATTTTTGATGGATATATGTCTGTTTTTTAATAAGTTTTTTTTTATAAGTAATGTTGTACCTGATTTTAATTAAAATAAAATAAAATAATCTACTATACAAGAAAAGAAAGTACCTATGAAATTCCTAATTTGCCCCTTTTTCATTTTTTGACACATAATCAATTCAGGGTTATTTTGTGTCTTTATTAAAAAACGTTAGTAGAAAAATGCTAAAAAATCTACTATACAAGAAAAGAAAGTACCTATGAAATTCCTAATTTGCCCCTTTTTCATTTTTTGACACATAATCAATTCAGGGTTATTTTGTGTCTTTATTAAAACCTTTTTCATTTTTTGACACATAATCAATTCAGGGTTATTTTGTGTCTTTATTAAAAAACGTTAGTAGAAAAATGCTAAAAAATTTCTTAGTAGGAATCGAACCCTTAACCTTTTACTTACAATTCTTATTAGATTTACCACTAAGCCATATGAATTAATTTGTTATATTTTTGGAACCAACATATAATCAACATGAGTTAAGTTAAAAGAAGAAAGGGGAAGTGTTTATTTATTTTTTCTTTTTTTATAATAAGAGAGTAAAATTCATGTACAAATAAAAGGAGAGATTCAATGAAATTCTTTATTTCAACGTCATAAGTGCATTATACCAAATAAGACAACAAGAGTTTACAAAGAGTCAGAGAAACAAAACCATAAACAAATCACACAAGAAAGATATAATAAGAAAGATATGACTTTCATTCTTATGAGATTTTTCTAAAATATTATGTTGCCTATTTTTTTTAAATAATTTTACGGGTTATATTCAAATTAATACGGGAACCTAATTTTTTTGGATATATTTACGGGTCTTATATTTTTACTCATATATTAGTAAAGTTGTTTATTTTTTTTTATAATTTTACAAGTTATAGTCATATATTAATATGGGGACATAATCTTTCGTGTGAATTCTACGGGACCTATGTTTTTCTTTTTTTTTAGACTAACAACAAACAATATTCATTTATTCAAGTAAGTAGAGTACGTGTGAATCTGCACTGAATCTGAATCGGAGCAAATCTGCAAATATGAACAAAACAAACATTGTACTACAACGGAATTAAACCGGACACCGTACCAAGACGCGAACTCAAGACAAAAAAACTTTGCACTAAGACGGGATTAAAACAACATCAGACAAGAACAACAAAAGAAAACCCAAATGAAACATAAGAATGTGTGAAAAATCACTTATTTAAATAAAAAAAATATAAAACAATCAAAAAGGGGTGATTTTAGATCAAAATTGATCCAAAATAACCCCTCATTGAAAGATGAACAAGAATAAAAAGCAAAAAGTAGGGTTTACTATGTTGTTGTTGTGGGGCGGCTATGAAAAAGCAAAAAGTGACATATGTTTTTCCTCTTATTAATAAGATTTCGTGTTCTTTAATAATTTATGTAGGACTATATATATTTATACTCATCAATTAATAAGATAACCTTTTTTTTTTATTTGTACGAGACTTATAATTTTAATCATATATTAATAAAGTTCTTTATTTTTTTATAATTTTACGGGTTATACTAGATCAAATATTAATACAAGACCTAATTATTTTGTTCATTTTTACGAGCCATATTTTTTTTATTAATATATTAATAAGGTTGCTCATTCTTGACATATATTTATACTCATGCATTAACAGAAGGATATAATCTTTTGTGTGATTTCTGCGGTGCTTGTGTTTTTTTTTGAACAAACTAAAATGAATTTTATTATTAATAATGAGTCCTGATTGACACAAGGTGTGCCAAACAAAACAACAACAGTTTATATCATACACGTACGCAGGGCCTATGTTTTTACTCTTATTAATAAAATTTACAGTTTTTAACTATTTTTTGTGAACTTAAATTTATACTCATATATTAATATACGATAACCTGGTCTTCTATGTGGTTTATGCAGGACCTATGTTTTTTACTCATATTAATACGATTAATACGTTTGTCCGATCTTTTATAACATATACGGAACCTATAAAATACTCATATATTAATATGGAAACTTTTTTTTTTTGTGATTTATACGGGGCTTATACTTTTATTTATATATTAATTAAGTTGCCTATTTTGTTTTACAATTTTACGGGTTATACTCATATTTAATACGGTGACCTAATTATTTTGATGATTTTTGTGAGACCTATATTTTCACTAACATATTAACAAGGTTACCTATTTTTAATAATTTTAAAATGATATATTTATACTCATATATTTAATACAAAGACCTAATTTTTTGGTAGTTTTTACGAGGCCTGTGTTTTTACTAATATATTAATAAGGTAACCTATTTTTCCATAATTTCTACATTATCATTTATATTCAAATATTAATACGGAGACATAAGATTTTTTTGTGATAGTTTTACCATTGTTCTTTTTCTATTTTTTTACCAAATATTATATCTTTCTATTTTTTTAATCTTTTAATCTACTTCCCAATAAATTACTATTTTATGTTATCAAGTGAAGTTTTCAATTTTTTACTATTTTTTTAGACCTACGTTTATAATTATATATTAATACGAGATCCTAATCTTTTGTTTGATTTCTGGGGACCTATGTGTTTTTTTTGGGTACATGGGGACGAGTTGAGATCCTCTCCATTTCTTATGTTTTCCATTTCTTCCATTACCAAAGTTTTTAAATATTTTGGGGTGTATAAATGACATTTGGACCCACTTGATGTCACATTTTTGCATTTATATTCCCAAAACTATATAATAATGGAGGAAATGGAAAGAATTGGAAATGGAGAGGATCCTAACTCCATGGGGACCTATGTGTTTTACTCATATTAATAAGTTTGCCCATTCGTTTATAACATCCGCGGGACCTATATTTAAACTCATATATTAATATGGAAACTTTTTTGTTTGTGTGGTTTCTACGGGACTTATACTTTTAATTATATATTAATTAAGTTGTTTGAAACAAAAATAAAATAAAAATTAAGTTGTCTATTTTTTTTTACAATTTTTCTGGTTATACTCATATTTAATACGATGACCTAATTATTTTGATGACTGTGGCGAGACCTATCCTATATTTTCACTAACATTTTAATATGATTGCCTATTTTTTAATAATTTTTACGGGACTATATTTATACTCATATATTAATACATGGACATAAGTTTTTTTTGTGATTTTTCAACACCTATGTTTTTGCTAATATATTATTAATAAGGTATCCTATTTTTTTCTTCATAATTTCTACATTATCTATATTTATATTCATAAATTAATACGGAGACCTAAAGTTTTTTTGTGATAGTTTTACCATTGTTCTTTTTCTATTTTTTTTACCAAATATTATATCCTTTAATCTTACCAAGTGAGGAGCGGCAACGCCGCGACTCCCGTGCGGACGCACGGGTGTCCTGCTAGTTGTACTTAAGGAAAGATATTCTCTAACTTTAGAGTGCCAAAGTCACATGACTTTCAACCATTTTTTTACCATTAGATTAATCTAAAAGCACCGGTACATTAGTACCTATTAAATCAGTATTTTTTAGCAACTGGCTTAGAAGATAAAGAATATGAATTGGATAATAAGTCCAAATAGAAAGTTAATTCGTAGCCCGATTAGCTTTTTTCCAAACCTAGCCAAACTTAATCTTCATAAGATGCAGATTAGATGGTTTAGAGATATAGAAAATTTCTATAAAAATATAGATAAACAACTGTCTAAAGAATATAGACAAATGGTTAAACTATTCCAGAAAAACCTCAAATTTATGGCAAGATGAGTGGAGATAGTGTAACACTTAAATTGCAGAAAATTCTGGATAGCTTTTCTGACCTTCAGAGTAGGGTAGAAAAACAAACATCCTATTTAGAAAGACAATTTAAAGAAGATAAACCCCATGACACATGGAGTTTTAGTAACGAAAGTTTCACCTGCTATGAAGAAGATGAAAGTCATAAATACCCTCACCTTTTTCATACAAGAAATCCACAACTCAACAACATAGCATGTATGATAACTTACATGATAAGAAACCTTTGTCAAGAGAAACTTGTTGAAGAAATTCAACCTGTTAAGCTAGAATGGTATCAAAGGGTAGATATGATTCTAGAAGAACAAAGAAAGAGTCAAGAAAGGATAGAAGACCTTTTAGAACTTTTAGAAAAAAGATATTTAACTCAGGATGAGTTAACTCAAATTCTTAAGAGGGGGGAAGATAGGGGAAAAGCAATAGTTATACCGGAACCAGAAATTCAAACCCAACCTAAAGAAAAAACTTCTGAATCCAAACAATTAAGTATTAGACCACCTTCTACTTACTTTTAATGGAAGATACAGAAGAAACCCTTAATAGGCAACTAGAAAACCTAGAAAGACTTATGGTCTCTTTAGATATAAGTGGAAAAAATCAGGAGATCCCTGATAACAAATCTGAAGATAACAATCAGATCATTTATGATTTTAGCTCAGAAGAAGCTAGTGAAAACGAAAATGAGAATCCTCATTTCGTAAAAATAGAAGAACATGGAGAAACTTCAGGTACCAAAAGACCTGCAGATTTTGAAAAGGAATTTACCAAACAAAAATTCCAAAAAGTACCTCATTACTATGAGCCTTCACAAAACCCTTTTCAAGGACAAGGTGTTTTAGACATAGATTGTAGTTTAGACACTGCAAAGGATCTTAGAGATTGGTACAATACAAATAATGTATTAGTCCATCTGAATGAAGATCTAAGAAATTTAGGATCAGTTGATATTTTCAACTACCTACAATATAAAACTAGAGGAAATGCATTTAAATACATTTCAAATCTACCACCACAAGTTATGGGAACTATGCCTTTAATAGGATCCTTAGTTACAGACTGGGTATATAGTTTACTAGTCAAAGAATTCAAAGGATGGAAGGATACCGTCCAATCAAAAGCAGCATTTTCCGATCAAAATCTTTGGAAAATAACTAATTTAAAAATTTGCAATATGTGTTACATTGATAACTTTATTTGTGAATTTCAGAGTTATTATTATAACATAGACAATGAAACAAGACTATCAAGAGGATTGTTAGATCTCCTCTATGATAAGCTTCCAGAAGGAATGTCAACTCAAGTCAAACTATACTTTACCTCAATATCATCAGAAGGAAAGGTAGATGATACTCTAGGAGGAAGAATAACTGTTTTAAAACAGTGGCTCACAGATAAATGTAGCGAAAAGATAGCTAAAAGAGAAGCTAAAGTATCACTTTGCTGTGATAAGTTACAGAACAAAGTAGGAAACTATAGGTGTAACTCTAGAAATCCTAAAAAGAAATCTAGAAGAAATATAAGGTCTTATAAGAAAAAGAAATTCAGAAAAATCCCTTTTAAGAAATTTAGAAAAGGAGATAAGAAATTCTTTAGGAAAAAACCACCTTATCCTAAAAGAAAAACATGTCCGCAAGATAAGAAATCATGCACATGTTGGTTATGTCATGAAGAAGGACACTATGCCAATGAGTGCCCTAAAAGGGATAACCCTAAGAAAAATGTCTTACAAGCCATATACGCAATAGGATATGAACCTATAGAATCAGATGTAGAATCTGATGAGGAAATTTATGAATACTGCACAGAGACAGATTCAGAGATAGACTTAGATGTCGAAGAAAGTACTTGGTAAAGGAAATCCAAGTGCAACATTTATAAAAATAGTGCTAGAAAATAAAAACCTTTTAGCCTATATAGATACAGGTGCAACCCTTTGTTTTGGAAGAAAATCAATCTCTAGGAACTGGGATAGATTAGAAAAGCCAAAAGAAATAGTTGTTGCAGACAAGTCAAAACATCAAATATGGTTTTGCCTTAAGGATGTATCTATAGAAATTGAAGGATATAAGTTTTTTATCCCTACAATTTATTTACATGATTCAGGTCTTGATCTAATCATTGGAAACAATTTTCTAAAATTATATGAACCCTTTATTCAAAGGAGTAATACAATTTCTCTTCGATGGAAAAATCTTGGAAATCCAGACGAAAAGAAAACGATTACTACAAAAATAATTACTAGAAATGAAATTTTAAAAATGATTTCTGGCAATTTGAAAAAACTTAGTTCTATTTGGGAAGAATATAAATTCTTTTCAACTTTAGAAGAAAGACTCAATGAAGTTTGTTCTGATGATCCATTAGATAATCAGAAAAATACTAATCATGAATTAATAGTAATTCGACTTAAAAACCCGAATGAAGAAGTCAACGTTCCTAATAGAATTCCATATACTATTAAGGATGTTGAAGAATTCAAAACTGAGTGTAAAGATTTACTTGAAAAAGGACTAATAAGACCTTCTTCAAGCCCACATTCAGCTCCAGCTTTTTATGTCGAAAATCATAACGAGATAAAAAGAGGGAAAAGAAGAATGGTGATTAACTATAAGAAAATCAATCTTGCAACCATTGGAGATTCTTATGGATTACCTAGAAAAGATTTTATTTTTGAAAAAATTAAAGGTTGTAACTATTTTTCATCCCTTGATGCAAAATCAGGATATTATCAGCTAAGACTTTCTGATGAAACAAAACCTTTAACGGCATTTTCATGTCCGCCACAAAAACATTTTGAATGGAATGTTTTACCCTTTGGGTTAAAACAAGCACCTTCAATATATCAAAGATTTATGGATAATTCTTTACAAGGATTAGACCATATATGCCTTGCATATATTGACGATATACTTATTTTTACAAAAGGAACAAAAGAACAACATATCAAGGATGTTGAAATAGTTCTTTTAAGAATTAAAGAAAAAGGAATTGTTATTTCAAAAAAGAAATCACAACTTTGTAAAACTGAAATTGAGTATCTCGGAATGATCATAAAAGATAATGGAGAACTCAATTTAGCGCCACATACCCAGGAAAAGATTTCCGCTTTCCCTGATGTATTAGTGGATAGAAAACAAATTCAAAGATTCTTAGGATGTTTGAATTATATTGCCAATGAAGGATTTTTTAAAGACTTGGCAAAAGAAAGAAAAATTTTACAAAAGAAAATTTCTGAAAAAATTCCTTGGTCATGGACAGACGAAGATACTAAGATTGTGAAAACAATTAAGAGTAAAATTCAAGTCCTACCAAAGCTTTACAATCCCACAAATGATGACTTTCTAGTTGTCGAAATTGATGCATCCAAAGATACATGGGCAGGATGTATGAGAGCTTTCCCTAACGGAAAAGCAACACAAAAACTCAATGAGTTTGGTGAAAATCTGAGCATAACCTCAGATATACAATCTGATCTAATTTCGAAAGAAAGAAAGACAGATAAAAAACAAAATTTGGTAGATTACTCTGCTAAATTTAATATAAAAGAAAAAGAGTTATTACTCTGTAAATACATATCGGGAACTTTTTCTGATACAGAAACAAGATATCCGATAGCTGAGTTAGAAACACTTGCATGTGTTCGAGTATTAGAAAAATGGAGAGTAGAACTTCTACCCTCTAGGTTTCTTTTGCGAACAGATTCAAAATATCTAACAGGATTCTGGAGATATAATATAAAAGCAGATTATAAAAGCGGACGATTAATTCGTTGGCAGATGAAATTACAACAATTTCAACCATACATTCAGTATATAAAATCTGAAAACAACAGTTTTGCAGATACTCTTACACGGGAATGGAGCAAGCAATAAAGATCTTGCAACATAATCTGAAACAAAAAGACGAACAGATTGAAGCTACTCAACAGCGTCTTACAAAACTCTCTTCTGAGAAGGGGGAGATAATTACAACATTACAAAATTTGCAACAATATACAGCAAATACAAACATCAGTGAACCAACTGAAGAAGAAAGCAGCAGCAACACCAAAGAAAATTGGGACTTGCTTGGACAAGATTCTGGAAAATACAACTACTATGTAAAGTATTCAGCTCCAAAAAGCTCGAAGATTCCAATTAAAGCAATAGTACCAAGTGATTGGAAAGAGGAACAAAAATCTTCAGAAACAACTTCAGACAGCAAGAAATCATGGGCTGATGAAGTAGAAGAAGAAGATGAGGCAAGAAAAAATGGTTTGTCAACAACTATCCAAACAAACGATCCCGTAGACAATGAAATGGGAAAGTTCGAAGCTTATGTCATTTTCGATGGCCCAATGAAAGGGATCTACAGAAAATGGGCAATAGCAAAACAGCACATTATCGGAAAAAATGTACGCCACAAAGGCTACAAAACCATTAAAGAAGCAGAACAAGCTCTTTACGGTCCTTACAAAGAAATTACAGCAGCAAAAGATATCCAAAGATCTTCAACAATGGAGTCAAAAAAGAAGCTGTCAATTGATAAAATCCGCCAGCTAGAACATCAAAAAACATTCCACTTAGCAGACCCAACTTTCACAGAGTTTAGTCTTAGATGGAAATGGATAAATAACTATATAGAAGAATTCTCTACAGATTGCTTCTACCCAACAAACAAGTATGGATGTTCAAAAACGGTCCTACTTCCAGGAATAGACAATCAGCTTTGTCTATCATTCTTTCAAAATGGATTGATTAGCACAATCTATCTCGAAGAAAAAGAACAAAGAAGTTTTGGAGAACTCAAATACTTTCCAAAAGAACTTCAAAACCTAGTACAAAAATTCAACAATCTCTTTGCCAAAGGAAAAGAAATATTCCTTCAAATTGATTCAACATATCCATGGTACGATGAAATTACTCTGGATTTAACTATAAAACCACAATATCTCATCAAAATAGGGATATCAAACAAGACATATCCAACTATGTCAAAAGAAAAAAATGAATGGCACCCAGCCAGTTACATTGCACAGATGAAACACTTCAGACAAAAGGTTACCAGGTTAACCCAGCAAACAAACTACAGGGTTGTTTACGACGATCCATCAACAGTCGTTTACAGCGATTCCAGAAAGCCAGCCAAGGAGAAAGATTCACAGGCTGTTAAAAATCTTGAAGAAAGAGTTGACCAGCTAAAGGAAGACTACACAAAATTACCCATGGTAATTAGAGAAGAACTGTGTAGAAATTTTACACAAAGTTACAAAGGTCACATGTGTGAAATCTGTCCGCCAAAATCGTCGGCACAAAACGACAAAGAAGCACTCAGTGGAAAACAACACGTCACAATGTAGTGGCAGACAAAGAAAAGCAGCCACCCACTATGTAGGGTCGGATAAGACTGCCTTATCACTAAGGCATCTACTTTATGTAAATTATTGTTTGTCCGTTTTCTTTAGTGCGTTTTTCTTTTGCTTTAATAGCTGTCACGGATAGGGACATGTGAACTACTTGTAAGTCCTACTCCGCTATAAATAAGAGCCTTGATGCTCGTTTGTAATCAGAATGAAATTAAGTTTGAATGAAGTTTTTCATTTCTCCTAAAATCTTAAGATTTTAGTGTTGATAGTTGAGCTAATACTCTGGAGCTATCAGAACGTTGAGGTAATACTCTGGAGCGTTCACCAATCAAAATTCGAAAGAATCATAGACGGTCGTAGTGGACTGATAACAAAGACGAAAGTCATCAATTCAAAATCAAATTCAAGAATATCAAATCAGGTATAAACATGTTTATGTTAAATTTATTTAACATCTTTCAATACTATAGAATATCAAAGTTCTGTTTAAATAATGTTCAAATACATGTTAAAATATTTCAAAAATCAATATGACTGAAGTATCATATTTCGAAGAAACATCTAGCTATCACACAGATGTTATCTGTGATAATAAAATAGAAAGTGCAGAATTATCTTTAACTGCAGAAGAAAATTTCAAAAGAAAATATAACATGTTCAAAAATATTTTCTCAAGAAAAAATATTCTGAAATTTGGAATAATGACAGGAGAAGAAGCAATTCCCATTGATTCTACTCATGGAAATATAGTTATATCTACTATAGATACAACTCAACTTAAAGAAAGAATTAAAACCTTTTCAGAAAATGAAAGATCTAAAATTGGTTATATTCATATATCGACCATTCAGATTTTAATTAAAAGTACTTTTATGAAAGGTATTAATTCACCTCTAGAAATAGCCTTAAAAGACTCCAGAATTCTAGACACAGATCAAGCAACAATTGCAAAAGGAAATTGCAATCTAAAATATGGTAAAATCAAATTTGATATAAATTTACAAATTGGTTTATCCCTAAAAGATAAAGATCTTGATAGGTCTATAGTTTTTCATTATAAAATGAAAAACAAAAATTTTATGAAAAAAGGTAATCACCCCTTTACCATTTACTATAGAATTAACTATGCTTTGAGTAATTCACATCATAGTATAGAATTCAAAGGAAAAGACACAATTCATATTGACGAATTGTTTGCACCTATAGTAACTCTAAAATCACCTATATTCAGAAGTCTAGCAAGGAATAGTTGTTCTTTGATAGAAGCTGATAGAGATCTGTTTGAGGAAACAGAAGACAAATCGTTATTTAGAAGCAAAAGCCTTAGAATAACACCACCTAAAAAAGATTTTTATATTTCAGAACAAAAAGAGCTAAGTAAGCTACATAGTTCAATAGAAGGACTATCCTTACAAGTCCAAAATTTAGATAGAAAAATCTAAGAAATGCCTGGAGCAACTTGGGCATACCTTTTAGAATTAGAGTTAGAAGAATACCAAAAAACTCTAAAAATGATTCTAGAAAGAGATCCCACACATATCTACGGATTCTATGATGTGGTTAAGTATAATATAGAGCGCCTTGAAGGCACTATAGAATGGGCATCACAAACCCAAACATATGATGAAGACGACGTCAGAAGTTTTCAAAAATGTCTCCAAAGAGACTTAAATCTCTCAAGGATTCAAAAGACCCTCGAAAGATTACCTTCCGCAAATGCAGCTACCTCTGCTGAAAACTCAGACTCCTTTTCTGAAAACTCTGGTATCAGAGCGTAACATCCATCCAAGGTTTAAAAATAAAAAGAAAAATCTTTTTAAAAACAGTTTGGTCAAGAACCGATTTAAAAGAAAATCTTTTAAAAACGATTTCGTCAAGAACCAATTTAAAAGAACAACATTTGCTGAAAGTTACTTAACTTTCCCGCCACAAAGTCAGAGAAAAGCAATCCTTGTACTTAAACACAAACATTCGTAATAAAATTAGAATAGTTACAAAACAAGTGAATTTTAGCAATGAATAGCGACCAAACGTAAGTGTTCAAATGGTATAACCAAAATAGGCCAACCATACCGCGTCAGCAAATCAGATTCCTCCTATATGCAAGCAATGCAGGCTACAGCTATCGTAGTACTAGCACATCATCAGAAAAATAACTATTTAATTGCGATACGCACACAGGGAAATACTACTTAACAATGAATTTTATCAAAAAAAAAAAACTACTTAACAATGAACATACTCACAATAAATAAATTGCAAACATAATCTAAAATTATTTAGATTAGATTATCACAAATTTCTGGATTTGGATAACTAGTCATTTTTCCAATTCGACTAATTTTCTTGTCGGTGATGTTTGTGATCGGTTTCGCCGTCATGCTACTGGACAGTGTCGGTCCCGACTATTTGGAGATTCGGCTTAAATGTTAAAAGTGGACCCTAATAAATATATTAAGAAACAAAAAGAATAATTCTCATTGAAGTTAAAAACAGATTTATAAACAATGTTGAATTGAACCTGCAAAAAAATATTAAGAGATAGTTAACAATTCCCAACTACAATCATAAATTAGCAAAGTAGAAGAATAAATTAGCAATTAGAATATAAGAAAAATCAAAAAAACCGAGTAATTAGCAGGGTCGTTCCAATTAAATTAGAGGTCCGACTCTCATCGTAAAAATGGACTCTTAATAATAATAAAAAGTGAAAATTGTTATAAAAGAGCAATTTTTTATTTAAATTGTAAATAAATACAAAATAAATAATTTAACTAGGGATATAAACAGAAATTAAGTGTTATCCTGAGGGTGTAAACAACAAGTCAGCATTCTGATTGAATGGGCTGATCTGCTAGAAGTAGATTAATAACTTATTGTTTACACATACTTACTATTTGCACCTCCAGGTAAAAAAATTTAAAAAAAATTGAGGCCCCAAATATTTGGAGGCCCAGCTCTATAGAGCTTTTTGCACCACCCCCTTAGGGCCGCCCCTGCTATCGGATGAGTTGGGTCCCTTTTTGTCAACAATTGTTGGAAAATTTGGAAAACTAGACATGAGAAAATTTTCCAATCAAATAGGAAGCCTACTTTTGGGTAACAACCTTTGTACACGTTACTCACTGAGAAAAAACTGTTAGATCAAATAGTCATTTTCATTCCTCAATGTGTAACTCGCTGTTATTTTGGTCCCCACTGAAGAAACACTATAAATAGTCCTTTAATTTGCATTCTATTAGTCACTTTAGTCTCTGACATTAAATTTAGCGTTTAACTCAACAAAAAAAATGACGTTAAGAAACTCAAAATTTATAAATTTATATTGAAAAAAAAAATAGTTTTTTTCATTTTTCAATCACCAACTTATCTACTACAGGACCTGCAGGGAATGATTTCGGTTCAAATTGGTAATTTGTTGGTTATTTGTGAGATATGAAAATTTGAGTGTAGTGCTTTTTGTAAATCTATTCTATTTGTATAGTCTTTATCATGGTTTTGGTGTCATTTGACTTTGATTTTTCTAAACTACGTTTTGTAATTTTTCAACCTTGCACATTTTGTGTATAAACATGATTATTACTCTGTAAGATATAAAAACTATTTCCCTTTGTTCCAAAAAAAAAAATATATATATATATATATATATTTCCCAAATCTATTGGACATTTTTAACCTTAACCATCGGATCATATACATATTTTTGTTAATTATATATACATATATATATATATATATATATATATATATATATATATATATATATATATATATATATATATATATATATGGGGCTGCTAATTTAGACCCAGTTGGACCAAAATACCCGTTCTTTTTAATTAAATAACAAAATTACCATCAGATGGACGCGGATCCAGTGTCGCGCGCCTACCATAGGACTATTGTTACAGACCGTTAATTTGCATCACACGGCCAACAGCTGATCTCATCAAGGTTGTCTGATCAATCAGACAGCCCATATCATCCTGATCCATCAGATTCCAGAGCATGCACCACACTGGATTATAGCCTGGAGAGAAGAATCTGCTTTTTGAAAAGAAGGACACGTGTCAATTGCTGACTGGCTGGCATGATTTTTTACTCATTTGATACTTTAAACTCAATTATTTCGCTGTAAATTAATTTTTTATTTTTTTATTTTTATACCAAAATTCATAATTTTTTTTTGTCTACAAATAGATACTTGGTTCATTTGATTTGGACACTAAAAAAAACCCATTTTTTCACTACCTTAATCTCATTATTATCTTTATATTACTGTAATATTTATTTTGAAGTTAAATGTCTTTTTTTTAGTGAAATTAATTCCAATAATCATTTCAGCGCCCAAAATTCATCTAATTATGTTATTTATATGTTCTATTGCATTTTAAATTATGTGTATCGTACTAAGTAAGTTACTTGTGTCTTGTAATTTAACACGCACCACTCAATCAACTCATTGAAACCATTATACCAGCAAAATGGTTTCAGAATATAACTCTCTGAAACCATTCTACCAACTAAATGGTTTCAAAAACAAAAAACTAAGAATCAACTCATTGAAACCATTCTACTAGCAATATGGTTTCAGAGTACAACTCTCTGAAACCATTCTACTAGCTAAATGGTTTCATAATCAAACAATTAAGAATCTAAGCACTGAAACCATTCTACTAGTAAAATGGTTTCATAATACAACTATGTGCAACCATTCTACCAGTAAAATGGTTTCAGAAGCAAATAACTAAGAATCAACTCACTGAAACCATTCTACCAGCAAAATGGTTTTAGTGTACAACTCTCAGAAACCATTGTATCAGCTAAATGGTTTCAGAAGCAAACACAATTAAGAAATTACTCACTGAAACCATTCTACCAGTACAATGGTTTCAAAATACAACTATGTGCAACCATTCTACCATTAAAATGGTTTCAGAAGCAAACAATAGTTTTTAATTACCGTTTTATCTCATTTAATTAACTAAAAATAGTTTCAGGTCTCCAAAAATTTCATAAAATATACCAAAAGTTCCAGAATATTATCTACTATTTTATTAAAAACAAATAAAAAAAATGGTTTCAGAGTACAACTCTGTAAAATCATTATTATTGTTAAATGATTTGTGAAAATAATTTCATGACTTGAACGAGGGAGAGTGAGGTACACAAGAAGGTTCTAAATAATTCATAGTACTTTACATAAAATTTTGGAAATTTTTTACGGAATTATAATATTTTTAATTACATTTTTATCTCATTTAATTAACTAAAAATAGTTTCAGGTCTTCAAAATTTTCATAAAATATACCAAAATTTCCAGAATATTATCTACTATTTTATTAGAAAAAAATAAAAAAATGGAGCCTCCCTGAGGCTGCACGCGTCCCCACGCACCGCCGATGAGAGTGGGCGTGGGCGACGCGCACTGTTCATCGTCTCCTTCGCCCAGTTGAGTTTGCTGACCAAATATGTGACATTTTTTTTAAAAAAATTGCCCCGTAGGCAGCGACCATATTGAAAGAAAAAAAAAAGGAAGATGTATGATTTTTTGACTTATATATGTCCAAACACATATCGAACACAACACTAGCAAAACAAACACAACATAATAGCGCTTAAAACCCTTGAGTTTTTGAAACCAACTCTCACGCATCTTCTTCTTCATCAATCACCCTTCCTCCATGATCGCTGTCGTACGCAGTCAAAAATAAGTTTTATAAAATATAGTACAAGGTAGTTGACCTTGGTCGTCTCACAAGGACCTTTGATTTAATAACTAGTAAAAATAAGAACAATAAAGAATAAAATTAGATGGGGGTTTATGGTTTGTACAGATTGAAAGAGTATTAGAAATTCAATTGATAAAGAGACGATCAATCCATTGGTTTTAGGAAAACTTTGTTATGATTCTATCATAGGTTCACATCAGATATTGTTTTTATGTTCATGCCTTGGTTGATTTATAAAACTAATTAAACAAGTGATAACAGTTTTATAAGAATTCCATTCGATCAAGCGTCAGAATGCGTTCAACTAACCATGGATAGTGAACAAGCATCACTAGTAACACGGTTAATATCATGACTGAATTCGATCAACCCTATAGCTAAGCGCCATAGCCTATATCAATTCCTATTCGAACTAATCATACAAGCGATAAATCAATCCGAAAAGTCTCATAAATATAACTCAAAACAGAGATTAAGCATCACCATATTCGAGTTTCATAAAGAAATAAAGAGCATGAATTGATAAGAGAAGGCAGTAAACAAGTAAACTGAATTACTATTAAGAACCGAACCTCAAGAAATCATGAACAATGTTTCCGTACACCAATGGATTAACCTAGGGTTTTTAGTTCTCCATGAGAACAACCTTTCTTTTCTGTTTTCGTGAACTCCGAATTCTCTCTACCCTAGGCTGTGTTTCATTTTATATAATACGGGCTCCAAAAGTTACGGGCCGAAAACATAAGTTTGGGTCAAAAATAATTAAATTACAAAATGTCTGGAACATAACGCAATTATTTGACACATTTGCGCTCTGAATTGGCTTCAGGCTTAAACATGAAAGTTGTAGCTCTCTCTCTTAACTTTCCAACGCATCTTCCCGCTCCTCAATTCGCAGCTCAAGTTATTGTCTGCACAATGAGAAGGTGTCAATACGTCATTAAATCCGAAAATTGGTTAAATAAATTCATTAAGGCTCAATTGTGACCGAAAACTTAAAAACATGATAAAAACTTGATATTATTATAGAAAAACTACTAATATGCTAAATTATAATACTATAAAATATGTACCAAAATGCACTGATCACTCCATTGTTACACGATACTAAGCTCACGCAAGGCTACGATTCTATAGCGCTCGCGCAAGACTACAAATTTGCAAAGCAAGATAATGGATCGTGAGGATGGTGATTATGATTTCTGAAACCTTTGTTTTATTTTCGTCAATATGGTCCCCGCCTAAGTGGCAATTTTTTTTTTAAAATGTCACATATTTAATCAACAAAGTCAAACCAACGGCCACGTCAACATCAGCAAACAGTTTTTGCCTTCAAACTAACGACAGTGACTATTGTGACTAACGAAAGTCACTTTCAGGGACTTTTAAATGTTTTTTGATGATTCATGAATTAATGTGACAGCCAGTGCCACTTTCAGGGACCATTATGGTTATTTAAACAGTCAACATGGTCCCTGAAAGTGGCACTCGCTGTCACATTTGTCCCTGAATCATCAAAAAACATTTAAAAGTATCTGAAAGTGACTTCAGTTAGTCACAATAGTCTCTGTTGTTAGTTTGAAGGCAAAAATCGTTTGATGATGGTGACATGACCGTTAGTTTGACTTTGTTGACCAAATATATTATTCTCGTGCATCCTACCAGTTAATTATGAAAGATGATGTTTGTAAAATTAATGTTTGTAAAATTAAGGGTAGTAATCATATATTGCATGATATTTATTTTAAACTCCAATAATTTATTTGATTATCTTATAAGTTATATCTATCTTAACCATTGTTTCTCGTTTTTCTTTTTTTGCAGAAACAACCTCTCCATGCTTCTCAATTTCTTGTACCGGTCTTTAAGCTCATTTCATTGAGTTGTACTACTTCGTGTTTATGTTAAATTAAAACTACGTTGATATTGTAACTATGTTGGACCTGTTGTGGCAAGTGTGAGTGAGTTAAGTCCCACATTGCTTAAAACAGTGGAGGCTGGACACTTTATAAATGAGAAGACCCATAAAACTTAACGCCTTAAGGTTTTCGGTTAAAATGTGGTGTTCAACTCACTTGTGAATTTGTTCTTAGGCCCAATATGGATGATCCCCTGACTGCCCCCTCGTTGATTGACCCAACAGGACCAAGTCCTTTAATTTTTGCTGAAAAATTTGTATCTACATATTTATTGTTGTGAAGTGTTAACTTGAATTTATTCCTACCAAAAATGTGGATCGAACTAATATTTGTGTAAATTTAATTATTAAAAAATTAAATATTTTAAATTAAATATTGTATTATAATAATATTTGAGTAAATTAAATATTTTAAATTGAAATATTAAAAAATAAATTTTATTATGACCTGAGTTCATATATTTGATATGTTATGACCTGAGTTCGAATATGCAATTCTCCACGTCTATACACTTAATTATTGTATAATTTTTGCCGCCAAATTTATTAAGATAAAAAAAAAAATTAAGATGATTCCTTTTTTTTTTTTTTTGGGTCAAGTAGCCTAGTGGCTAGAAAATCCACCTTAAAGGTGAATAAGTGGAGTATCCCGGGTTCGAACCCGGGCTCCTGCATATACATTGCGATGTCCTTTACCAACTGAGCCAAGCTCACGAGGACAAGATGATTCCTTTCTATCATATGTGATTTGGGTATCTCGTACCCACTCTAATCCTTAATAGGATTTCAACCCTATACTTTCTAGATTAGTTAGTTTAGAGAACACTTTTTTTTTTTTGGTCAGGTAGCCTAGTGGCTTGAAATTCCACCTTTAAAGATGGATAAGTGGAGTGTCCAGGGTTCGAACCCTGGCTCCTGCATATAAAATGCTGATGTCCCAACCAATTGAGCTAAGCTCATGGGGACACTTTAAAACCAAGTTTTCACTATTTCTATAGGAGTTCATTTTTAAAATTACCACCTTAGGAAAATATTATGGAACATATACCCTATTATACGAGTAGTTAACTAACATTTTTAACAAATTTGATTTTTCTTTTAAAAGAAAAATGGTTTATATGGTGAAAGATCAAAATTTGAAATTTTGACAAAAAAAATTGACTTTAAAATCATGTAATTTGAATTAACGGATTGAATCTCACGATCAGAACTGCTCGTGAACTTTAAGCCGATCTCGAGCTAAAAAGAGTTTGTGTCAAACTTGAGCAAAGTTTCGAGTTAAGCTCGGACAATTTCATAAATTTATGTACTATTTTGAATTCTTCATTCTGAAAGAATTTTAAAACGACATTCGGTGAAGCATAGGACATTATTAATCACCCTCATCAAGGATTTGGAAGGAAACTACTCCTATGATAAACGATGGTCAAAGATAGAAAGAAGATATATCATAAAAATGTAAATTTGGTAGTGTTCTGGGCCGAGCATAGATGCTCGAGCACCAGAGGATGTCGAACAAATACGTCCCGAGCAAGCCTACCATGAAGAGCCCGTGAGACGTGCTCGACTCTCCAACGGTCTGATACACTTACGTATCGTAACGGCAGTAAACCGGAATGATGAGCATTTACTGCACATCAAGGCCTCCAAGCCGTTTTCCGGCAGCCACTTGATGGCCATTAATGCCATCAAGGGTCTTGGCCTAGCGCTGGGGGCTATATATATGTGACTCCACTTCATTTGCAAGGTACGCATTATTTAGCTAAGAAAACCTTCACAAACACAAACTGACTTGAGCGTCGGAGTGCCTGCAGGTACACAACCCCCCTCCGCTTCAACAGAGGTCTCAACGCTCTCAACCACCGCAAACGCCGGCGAAGTCGCATTCTTCTGGTCAACACGATCAGTGGCGCCGTCTGTGGGGACCATAGTTTCCCTGTTTAACCAAACCAAAAACTAAAAACTTCCTTCAAAACACTTCTTTCACGACCAATGGCTGGCGTTAACAACCACCAAATCCCGGAGCACGTGGCGGAGAACCATGGAACACCGATGGACTACGCGCCGTACCACCCGCTGGACGGCCAATTCGCCTTCGTAACGGAAGATGGCCAAGGAGGGCAAGACGAGCATTACGAGCCCTACAACCCAGAAGAACCGCAGATCCCTGTGGCTACCCCGCCACAGGCGACTCCGGCAGTGGCTATCCCCCCGGGCGTTCCCATGCAGGAAATGATGGCTGCGCTGGTCAATGCAATCAACCGCCAGTCGGACTTATTACGGCAGCAGAACCAGCGATACGAACAACAAAATCAAAGGCTCGAGCAGCAAAGCCGTCGCATCGACGCAATTGCTGAATCGAGGGTCACGGCGCAAGCTCGCTCAGCTCGCCGTTCACCCACACCTGTGAGGAGCAGAACCTACTCCAGGTCACGCTCACCACCTCGCCGCAGAAGCGAAAGGAGGTCGAGCCCAAGGAGAAGCGAGGCAATATCTCGAAACTCCACCCCGCCGAGGAGACATTCCCCTAGAAGGGACAACCCTCCTCGCCGCCAAAGGAACCGATCCCCCGAGGGAAGGGACAGCCACCAAGGCCCCCTATCCCGAAGGATCCGGGAACTCCCTTTACCAGTCGGTCTTGAGAAACCACCGGCAATGGATACTTACGATGGCTCGACAGACCCAGACGAGCACATCGAGAATCTGGAAGCTCTCCTCGAGTACAGAAATGTACGAGGCTCTATCAAGTGTAAGCTCTTTCCCACGACTCTGAGGAAAGGCGCTATGGCTTGGTATAACAGCTTGGCACCAGGATCCGTGGATTCCTGGTCGGACCTATGCGCCCGCTTCCGGGCTCACTTCACTTCCTCGAGGCGTCATCCAAAGACTGAAGCAACCCTCGAAGCCATCATTCAAGGTGAAACCGAGCCCCTAAGGTCCTACCTCGAACGGTTCAACAAAGCAGCCGTAGAGGTAAAGGTCGAGGAGAGCATGAAGCTGTATCTCCTCGACAGGGGACTACGTCGGGACAGCGACTTTGCTAAAGCTGTCGGTATCGAAGAGCCGAAGACGTTGGATGCATTCTTCGAAAAGGCAAAGAAGTACATCGCCTACGAGGAGAAACAGAAGGCCATAGATCTAAGGAGGCCGTAATTCCAGTAGAAACCGGAGCATCCTCCTTCCGAACGGAAGTACCCCTCGAAGGGGAAGACAACCACGAAATGCTCAGAGAGGAGCTCGACCTCTTGGAGGAACTCCGAGACGGCGCAGCCCTCCGAGAAGCTACTTTGAAACAAAAAATAGCAAAACGACATGATAAAAAGGTCATCAAGCGAGAATTCGACGTTGGAACACTAGTGCTCCGACGTAACCAAAAGGATTCTCGCGAGGGTAAACTCGCGGCACATTGGGAAGGACCTTATCGTGTCCGAGCCAAAACCGAAAACGGTGCTTATTATTTGGAAGATCTTTACGGAAAAGAAATTCCTCGACCTTGGAATGCCGAAAAGCTCAAACAATACTACAGTTGAGGGAAGCTCAACGCCGTCCCTCGACGAAGGCTGTGTCTTCGCCCATGAGAAGCACACCTATACAACGGAGGAGTGCTTAGGTACGGGCATGAATCTTAAAAATATAAAACAAAGTCGAGACATTAGGAGCTCGATGATGTTGGCGAGGATAGTTCTAGACCAAGGAACACCATCGTCGTAGTACACGCCCGGTAGAACCCCAGCTCGCGATGGGATGTTCACACCCCGAGGAGGAAAGCTTAACAACAGCCCCTCTCCTCGTTATTAGTTTGGATAAACATCTCCAAACACTTAGGATGGTTCCCCACACCTTCTAAGCTCGGCATCAGCGATACTAGCTATCATAACGATGACCACCGTCTAAACACACACTAGCGCGAAGACACGAATAGTTCGGCGTATAGAATGTTTGGAAAATTAATTAAGTTAAAGCTACAAGCAAGAACGATCAATGCTAGAAGCAAAAACACCGCATGAAAATTGCCGCATAAAACCTAAATCTAAGCGCGATGAGATAAAGGTAAAGAACGCGAGCAAATAATTTAAAGTGCGAAATAAAATAAAACCCTCGAGGACAAGCTCGGTTCGCTCGAAAAAACTGTAGCATATGTTCGGAACGATTAATTCAGAAGTTATAACATACATTCAAGGGAAGTGCATAATTAAAGCACAGCTGCAAAAATAAATGATGCTCGAAGGATTAAAACTTAATATTCTTTATTAATAGAAAGCCAGTACAGAAGGAAAGAAAATTACAAAGGATCCGAGCATCTAATCCACATGCTCGGAATCTGAATCAATCTTCAACAATTCCGCTGGCTTCATCTTGGATTCCACTGTCATCTGGGACTCCCCTTCGTCAGAGGAAGAGAGAAGAGGGTAAAAGTCCTGAGACTTATAAGTCTTCAGGAACTCCGCATAATCCCCATCTATCTCATCCGAACCTGACGAACTGGAGATATCTGAAGAGAGAGTTATCGTCTCCACCTTAACCTCCTTCGCCTTCTTGGAACGAGTAACCATAGCAGTGGACACCTCAATTTTCTTCTTTCCCCTCTGGGACTTAAAGCTCTCGACGGCAACCTTCTTGGTATTCTTCCTATCCATCGCTGATGCTCAAAACACAATTGTGAAGGGCAAAGAGAAAGCAGCAAGTATTTATAGGGAACTTGCCGCCCAAAAAGCCCAACATCGTGTTTAACGGCCCATAAATACAAGAGGCGGCTACTAATACCTAGGGTTGACCACTTGGTAAAAACGCTTCCCCTTTTCCAAAGCTTGACTTTGACCAAAGGGGATCACGAAAACTCAAGGAAGAAAAACACGACGGGCCATCTCGAAATAGTTATGTTCGACAAACCGAAAGATCTCCTAAAAGCACGAGATGAATCGTTCAAGCTTCAAAGTTATTATCCTCATCAACGAGCATAACAACTTGGGGGACTCCTGTTCTGGGCCGAGCATAGATGCTCGAGCACCAGAGGATGTCGAACAAATACGTCCCGAGCAAGCCTACCATGAAGAGCCCGCGAGACGTGCTCGACTCTCCAACGGTCTGATACACTTACGTATCGTAACGGCCGTAAACCGGAATGATGAGCATTTACTGCACATCAAGGCCTCCAAGCCGTTTTCCGGCAGCCACTTGATGGCCATTAATGCCATCAAGGGTCTTGGCCCAGCGCTGGGGGCTATATATATGTGACTCCACTTCATTTGCAAGGTACGCATTATTTAGCTAAGAAAACCTTCACAAACACAAACTGACTTGAGCGTCGGAGTGCCTGCAGGTACACAACCCCCCTCCGCTTCAACAGGGGTCTCAACGCTCTCAACCACCGCAAACGCCGGCGAAGTCGCATTCTTCTGGTCAACATGATCAGGTAGTTTCAAAAATTCAAAAATTCAAAATTTAGTGCATTAGTTTATACATCCATGAGCATCAACTAGAATGGAAGCAAATGTAGAGTTTTCTTCTCTAGGAATATAGTTGAGCATAATGCACTCGCATTGAGCAAAGAAATGATCTTGGAATTTATCTAGTCATACATATCAAAACACTAATAAAAACCTACTAGCATTTTCAATTTATGTTTTTTCCGCTCTTTAGCTTTCTCTTCCGCTCTTTAGCAACATTCTTAGCACTGAAAACCTACAATTCAACAAAAGTAAAAAAATCATTAGGAAAGAAGCCTATAAAATGACAAAGACACAATTAAATATTAAATAAAATGTAATATAAAATTCAATACCTTTTTCTTGAGTGAAAGCACCTCATTTTCTTTGTACTCTATCATTTCAAGCTACCTTTCGACAAGGGCCTCTATTTCACGAATGAGATCAACATCATTCTGCCAACGTCAAATTTATATGGTGACAAGTCAATGCAAAACAAATATCAGAATCCTTAAAAAAATTATCTCATTTAATGTACGAAACACCATCAGCACAATTGATACAGTCCAAACAACGCCTCTGCAAACAGCAAGACCACATGAAAATATATGGATGCCTTTATGTTACAATGCCCTATTGATAATTCTATGCTTATCTCTAGAGCATGTGCCGATAAGTGTTGGGTACTCGTGTATAATAATGTATATGACCCTATTAAAAAAGGGAGTCGTTGGGAAACTGTTTTTGCTGAAATTAACCCAAAACTACATTTTTAGGGGAGAAAAAATTGTATTCTCCAAAGCATTTACTAGTTGAAGATCAGAACACAATGCCTTTCAACGGGTGAATTTTGAGAATGAGATAACATGAGGGATATTGATGGGAATGAATGTGATACATTGAAATTCTTGAAGTTGCCACTCTTTTTCTTGATACATCGGATTGAAGGTTGTTCTTTTCATTAATTATGTACAACAAAATGAATGAGATTATTAATGTTGGTGTTAACTGTGATATCCATAGCTACTATTAATGTTTTAATCCCTAATGCAAACTGGTCATATTTTTAAATAGAATTCAATTTTTTTAGTATGCATATCTTTACATTTTATACCATTCAGTTTCGCCATTCAATTTCTAAATAAATATGCAAACCTGTGTGACCATTCGGTTTAAACATATGCACATGGTATGAACTGTCAATGGTATGAGTGGAATAATCACACGGATTGCAGAATGGTGAAACTGAATGGTGTTTCTCAGTGGAGACCCTTGTAGATGCTTCAAAAGTGAACGAATAAAATAGCAAAATTGGAAAGGAGAAAAACAATTAACCTTGGAAGTTGGAACATCACAATGGATAACAAGGTCAACTGTAGGAATATCCAAACCGCGACCAGAAACATCAGTCAACCTTTCCAGATTTAAATTCTTGAAGTGCTTCAAGCCTTTGAGCCCGTGATCTGAATGAATGTAGAGCTGCAGCTTCTTGATCAAGCACTTCCAACATTAAATTTAAACAATAACAATCTCTGCAATTTGGGAACTGTTAAGAGTATCTACAAAATAAGACATGTTATTGCTTAGCATATTCGGTTAGAATGGGGATAATTGTCATAAACATTTCAACTACTAGAGCTCAACTTGCACCCTAAGTGTAAGCATGCATGATCAGAACAACAACTATACTCCTATATTATAGGTATTTAATTTTCCAATGTGCAAGAATAACAGTTTAGTTATTGATGGCAAGGAAAAGAATAAAAAGCACACATAGGTTCGTACTGCATATGTAAACAACTTCCATTTTCCAACCTACAAGCTATTTACATTTATTTTGGCTTAACATTTTAATTTTAACTCTTGAAATATGATTCAAAATTGTCTTAGAATACAAACAAATGAAACTCATCTTTATATTAGCTACAGAACAGATAGTAGGCAGAGTTGTTTAATCAATGTAAGATCTGAAAGTGGCAACATAATAGAGTGAGAAGTAACAACGGCAGACCTTAGCTTACAATAATACAGACAGTAAAAATCATCTAGAGAAGTACCTGCAAGTAGAGACGAAGACAATTGCACAACGAATGCCCATATCTTTCATTTTAGACAAGATATGCATATACATCCTTCACCTTTTTAGGGATGAATACAATTTGTTGAGTGAGCCTTTCAACTGTCTTAAACCGATCATAAGCCATGAAGGCATACAGCTTATCTTGATAACGCTCACGCAACTTTTGCAGATTACTAGTCGTGGTTGCAGAAAAGAATAGATTTTGGCAGTTTTCTGGTAAGAACTGAAAGATAAATTTCAATTCCTCTGAAACCCAGCATCCAAGACTCGATCTGCTTCATCGAAGACAGAAACTGCAAACGCAAGTGTCAAGTACAGCATAATCATAATATTGCTAAATCTTTTTATAATGTTTTAAAAATAGAGCAATGCATAAATATTTATAATATTTAATCATACAATTACAGTATCCAATTTTGATATACAGAATTCCAATACAGCATAGAAAACAGAGCAACTACAGTACACAATTAGAGGCTAGTATGGTCTAATTTAGACATACACAATTCCAATACAGAAATCCAAAACATTTTAGAGTGATAATCAAGTTTTATTGCATTTCATTTCATCTCAAATCAAATCAAATATTTAACGAGAACAAAGCATATTGATGTTACATCCTTATGACCATCAACAGCATCTATGATCACACATGGAGATCTAGACTGTCTCTTATTCATATTAAGCTTGAAGAATCCAAATGGCTCAAAATTGCTAGCTAACTTGTACTATAGTGTCCTATAAAATATAGTACACTATAGTACAAAATATGATATAGCTGATTGATTTCGCAGTATTATACAAAATATGATATAGTGTACTATAAAATTAAGACCTTCAGTGATATAAAACCTGAATTTGTAAAACCTTCCAGCTTATGTATCAGTAATATAAAAGTTGTTTTATAAGTGACTAAATTACACGAGTACGGTACCCTTAAAAGCCATAAAATTAATTAAGCTCAGGATTAGACAAGAACATTAAGACAGTTTACCGTGGGACGGGAATCATTGGGCATGACAACTTAAAGATATAAGCCAGATAGGGTTAATCAGAAAATTATCAGGTTAGAGGATTCTCTCTAGAATCCATTCAGTAAGATTATAATTGTAAGCCAAGATGGCCAATGAGTAGTGGAAGCAAAAAAATAATCAAATTAACACAAAGTGGAAGAAAATGTAAACTAATAGTTACGAATCCTAGTTGAGTGATAATTCACATATCAAAGTAAATGAACAAAAGTAAAAGGGTTCAAAATTCAAACCAAAAGAAACCCTTTTGTCATGTATGCACAAGCGAAAGGCTGCATATGAGTACAATAGCATAGACAGCACAATCGATGAAAACAGCATCAACCACACTCTTTACCACCATGCCAATTTCCAATGTTTTAGCAAGTTGATTCCATTGATCAGAAGAATCAACACTGCTCTGTCTTCTCCTCGACCTCTCATCAGATCCTCGTTGTTTTCCAGTAATAATTTTCGCAACAACAAAAGTTGAATTTGTTAGCAAAACCAAGTAAAGTGGCCTAAAGCTTATCACATTCTTAATCAAAGAGAATCCTAGATAAGATGCAACAACCAATATAGCTACTATAATCGAACAACAAAGACGCGTAACCCTCGAAGCATCAATTGCATTACTCACGTCGCTCGGGATTATGAAATTGAAACTTCTAGGCTCCTCGGCACGCGGTTGTTGCCGGGAAATTTCATTATATGAATCTGGAAGTGTTGGTGGTTGTGATAGTGATTGTGGTTGTACATTTACACTTTCAGCTTCAATTTCAGAGCTTGGGAAAGTTGAAATCTCATTCTCACCGCGTTGAATTTCAGAACTAGGTTCAATTTCAGTTGGTGTTTGGGTTATGCTTCTATCAGAAGCAACGTGATTCTGCAAAACGGAATTCGAGTTTTCTTCTTCTGCGTGAGGCAAATTATCGGGAGAAGGGAGGGTTTGGATGTGACCCTTAATGAAGGCAAGACGGTCAGATCCTTGTTGAAGGATTCTTCTTCTTCTTCTTCTTTGGGACTCTCTGCTGTTTGCTTCTGCCATTTTTTCTTCCTTTCACCAATTGTAAGCCAAGATGGAACGGACATATAACTCAATAAAATATGATGACATAGTGCACTATAAAATTAAGACCATACATAAGCAGCTATATTTACCAAATCTAAGCCATTCTTAAAAAGCCACCAACACTACCAGGAATGAACTGTATTGAGAAAGATAAATTGTGGGTGAATGAATCCACAGTCACAAACATTATGAGTATATCTTCTTCATAATTGCAAAATTTGTTACCAATTTTCACTTCAACTCCCCGACCGAGTACTAAATGATACTTACTTACTAAGAGCTCAATTACTCCAACACAGCACATTTTAAAAAATTCTAAACGGGTCTCACTAATAACTACTATATCTCACTACTAACTCTATATCTCACTCACTAAGCAGCAATTCACTAATTTTCATTAAAAAAACTGAATGGATTGACATGTTAAATAAACATGTGCACAAATTAGATAGATGCATAAATAATAATAATAATCAATTGTTGTAATAATAATAATTATCTCCTTCTTCTCCTCTTCTATAATAATAATAATAATAATAATAATAATAATAATAACAATAATAAAGTGCATTGTTTGTTGGAATAATAATAATAATAATACATAATACATAATACATAAATAGAATGTTACTACTAGTTCTTCATCGAGGAGCAGCAGCAGAGTGAATCAATCATAGAACGGGGGGGTCATGGAAATCGGTAAGAAGATCAGCAAATGAGACAAGGCGGTGAAACAGATCGTCAGTGGTAGAGTTGTTAAGAATCGAGTTAACTTCCCTCTTCTTGAGATCGTTATCAATGGCATCGGTTTTGAGAAGTGCGATGATTCTATTAACGTAGAATCTAGCGGCAAGGAAGTCATCTTCAAGGGCGAATAACTCTTCGATGATGCTAAACATTTGGTCATAGGCAGCCCGGGTTTCGTCAGTCTTAGGTTGGTAGATGCCTCTGTTCTTCGGGGGCCTCACTTCACTCAACACAAAAGTTGCTTTGAATACCAGGGGTTCCTGAACTGAGATGATTATGTTTGGATTGAACTTGTATTTGCATTGCGGCTTCAAACCCCCCGATTTCGCTGCCGCTTTACCTCCATCTTCTTCTCCTTTCATCATCGATTCAATCCAACGAGGAGGAACAAAAAAAAACCCTAATTCAATTCAAATTCAATTTCAATTTCAACCCACCGGCACCTACTAGTACCTATTCATGTATATATTTATATTATTTTTATTTGTTTCTGACCGACCTACTTTCTTTTCATTTTGGGCCGGGCTTTAAGACCCCAACTGTCAGTCATCTTGTCTTGTACTTTTCGCACCCCCTGATAATCTCATTATACCCCTCTCGCTGTGTGTGTGGGGGGGCGCGTGTGTTAATTAACGTTTTTACTAAAAACACCCCTCGTCACACATCAGGCGAGTAAATGGCCGGTGCTAGTTCGCCAGGTACAAGGTGAGCGTGTCGGTGGTAAAAAAATTTCAATCTTTCTCTTGTTAACAAAAAAGACATATCTGACAAAAGAGAAAGATGTGTGGATACGGCGGCGGTGGGTGGTTCCATGAGACGAAAGAAGCTAACCGAAGAAGTTGATGGCATTGGCGATGGGAAAAGAAGAACGAGACACAAAACTAGAGAAGATGAAAATAATAGAGTGTGGAAAGACACATGTATCATTAAATAATCTCAACCAACCAATTTTAATCAAAGGGCTAATAATCATTCTCACGGTTCTCACATAAATAAGAAGCAGATTCTTCTCTCCAGGCTGTAATCCAGTGTGCTGCACGCGCTGGAATCTAATGGATCAGGATGATATGGGCTGTCTGATTGATCAGATAGCCTTGATGAGATCAACATATGGCCGTGTGATGGAAATCGACGGTCTGTAACCATGGTCCTGCGGTACGCGCGCGACACTGAATCCGCGTCCATTAATGGTAATTTAGCTAATTAATTAAAAAGAATGAATATTTTGGTCCAACTGAAAATCATAAGTTAACAAAACAACCCGATCACTATATGTGCAGGAGCCCGGGTTCGCCAGGTACAAGGTGAGCGTGTCGGTGGTAAAAAAAAAAACCCCAAATTAAAAATGTTATGACTAGTCAAAACAAATCCGAGTTGTCATACAAATGACCCTTAAATGTAAGGGACATTGAGGTATGACGATTTATTTTGGTGTTTAGATTAATTTGGTATATTTGCATGTACTTTTTTTGTCAAACGCCAAACTCGGGAAAACTCTAGCACTAGGGTTTCTTCAACTATCCAGATTTCCTATCAATACTCTAGCAATTAGGGTTTGTTCTCTTTATCAAGATTTCCTATCAATATCATACAGACTTTTCTTTTGTATCAATTGTAATGAACTTTTTTTGTCTAATGAAATTTAATTCCTCTGCATTTTTATCCATTTTTCCTTTCTGTTTCTGTCATATTTCGCCAGGTATGGGGCAAACTTATATATTCTCGCCAGGTATGGAGCGAAGTTATATATTCTCGCCAGGTATGTGGCGAGCTTGCGCTTAAAAAAAAAACAGTTTAATGGAGAAAAAAAACTGAAAAAATAACATTAACTAAATTAATAGGACATTAATTAAATGACATTAACTGAAAAAGACATTAATTTAAATAAACTGAAAAAACACGACATTAATTTAAATAAATTGAAAAAAACGACATTAATTTAAATTAAATAAACTGAAAAAAAAATAAACCACATTAATTAAATGACATTAACAAGCCATTAATTAAAAAAAAATACAGTTAAAATAATATAAACTAAGGATCAGATAAACTAATTGCTTCGACTTCGTCCTCTTCAGGCCGAACCATCGGAGCTGCGATTTCATCGTATGTCCTGGGACGATTCGGAGGGATCATGCATGACAGAATATTTTCCACAGATCTAACCAACTTTGCGTCCAGCTCGATCGGCACATAACTCCTGAACTCGGAGAAAACGAAGAACATTGTTATCACATCGCCGTTGTTACGAAGTTTGACGTTTGTGAACAACAATGTTCCATTGTTTGAGGTCCCCGACGGACGACGGTATTCGACATCAGTTACCGTTCTTGGATCTCCGGGGTTGAGACGCCGATTGATTTGGGTCAGCTGCTGCTTCAGATCACCGAGTGAAACTTGTTCGTGAATTCGAAGGAGATTCGCGTTTCCCCCGTTAAAGTAGACTGCTGCTAGGCGGGAATTTGGTTGATATTCTACACTCTCCATTTTTTTCTTCTTCTTCTTCTTCAGTTTCTACTGATCCAAGCACCCCTATTTATACACCTTCCAACCAATTTTAGACCACACATGTCTCTGTGACAACAGTGGCCACTCAATTCCACATCGTGCAGAAATTAACATGTTTCTCCCCCCACACCAAGCGAATTACTCTAATTGTTCCCCAGGTGTGTGGCGAAGACTATATGGGTCGCCGCACATGTGGCGAGAACCATCAGGTCTGGAGGCAGAATGGTGCAAAAATGCATCAACTCTGTCCAATTTTTACGGACGCCTTCGGATCATACCAAATTAAAATTTTGACAACCAAAAACAACAATACGCATATTAAAATAAACTAGCATATAAATACGAGAATAAAACGCATATTAACATAAAATAAAAACCATATCCGATGTTCACAAAATACATTCGCCGATGCGACCAATATACATCCAAAATGTTTAAAAAAATAATGACTAAACAAGCAAACTAATGACACTACTCCTGTTGCTGCTGCTGTGGGCCCTGCTGACTACCTGATGCTGCCGATGACGATCCCGAACCACCCCTCCGAGAGTATTGCTTGATTTGGGTCAAGCTCACCGCACCTTGTAGTTTTTGTCCCGGACAACACTCAATACTCCTCTCAGACGATGGACCTCCATGGACTGAAACGCCCCACCCGACAAATATGCTTCATTCGGGATGCGGATGATGTGAGGATGTGAATGGCGCACATACCACTCCATGTAATCACGGGATGCCTCGGACGCGTAAGCAACCTCCCTGCCAAGCAATTCAGGGGTCAGGATATGACCTACCAGGAGCGTCCAGTGGTCTGATATCTGGTCAAGGGTGGCCAAGTGGTCAAGGCGGGTGTTCGGATGACGTGGGATCTCTTGGACATGCCCAAACTGACGAAGGACCCTCTCAGACAAATATGGAACCTTCGCCGGACCACACCTGATCCAACCGGAGTAGATAGAACATGTCTCAAATGGCCGCACACTACGGTGATCGTCATAAGGCATCCAGATGATGTCATGAGGCAGCAGCCGATCCATCATAATCCTCATGGCCCCCTGATCACTCTGACCCTTGGGGGGAAGATATTTGCAGCATCTGGGCAACTCCTGGCTGTACTTCGAGGACAATGTTCCAATGTTCTGAAAGTGGTCATATACCCAGGCCTAAACAAAATAAAAAATTAACGGTTAAAACTTAAATAAACAAAATAAACTGTTAAAACAAAACTTATATTACTTGAAAAAATTAAATAAACATAAAGTTAGAATAAAACTTGAATAAATTAAATAAAGGTTACCTGAAGCATTGTCATGTATCCAGCCACATATTTGCAGGAGGCTGCTGATGCATTCGTGAGCCATGAAACAAGAATGTCAGTGCAGTAGTGCCCCATGAATATGTGCCAACCAGGTCCAACTCACGGAAGTATGGCAAGAACTTCAGATCCACATAGTTCTTCGCCTTGTTGGAGAAGATGGTGGTTCCAACCAAAAGCATCATATAGGCCCTGACAATGTACTCCTGGTACTTCTCAAAATTCTCCTCATCCTTGTCATTCTCAGCTTGTTTGGTCGTTTTAATGTGCCGCTCTATCAGCCGCCGAAGGTACACAAACCTACAATGTGCTCCCTTCGTCTTCTTCACCTCATCAAGTGCTTCCCTCTCAGTTGACCCCAGCATCTCAACCATCCACCTAACACCCTCGTCCTTCCCCGTTGGCAATATATGGTGCAGCATGCGTCCGTCAACGGGGATATGGAGCAGACAGCTCACATCATCCAACGTGATAGTCATCTCCCCGCTCGGCATATGAAACGTGCCGGTCTCACCGTGCCATCTCACAACAAACGTGGAAAGCAGGCCAGCGTCTAGATAACTGTACCCTGTGAGTGACAGGTCTTACAGTCCGGTGGCTCGTAGTGCCTTCTCCCACCATGGCAGAGCTTGGAGAGCAGCATTCACCTTGTCACACTTCCCATGGTTGCTAACGATCTATATCAGCTCACGATCCTGCAAAACAAACAAAAAAAATAACAAAAAATTTCATTATTTAATTTAAACTAACAGTAATAATAATAATAATAATAATTTAAATTTAATAAACGAAGAATGAAAAATTAATTTTACTTACGTGGCCGTCGTAGATGCACCTAGAAATGTGCGGTATCTTTCCATAATCGCACAACAACTCCTTCTCTGTAGGCCCCGCCGGATACTCGTCAGGCTCAGGCTGACCATCGTAGGGATTCACCCAGACATTACGCTTACCCTTCTCTGGAGCGTCCTCATCAACACCAAGTTTCTCCTGTGCGTCCTCCTCCACCTCCAACTCATGTATCAAGTCATCCTCCTCAACACCCTCAATATCAACATCAACATCACCAGCATCAGCAGCAACACCACCACTAGAAGAACCACCCTCACCCGTCTTCTTATTAGCCCTCCTTTTCTTAGGAGGATTCTCTTGGGCCTTTTGCCTCCGAGCCGATGTCGTGGCCTTGGTCGGCCGAGTACCTTTAGCAACTTCCTTACTCTTGCCCTTACCTCCCTCACCACCCTCATCTACATTTTTTCGCGTCATATTTAAACCCTAAAACCATAAACAAAACCAAACAGTCAAAAAAAATTCAAATCTGTCAAAATGATCTAACACCCTCGCCAGACACAAGGCGACATCCCTCGCCTCACCTAGGTCGAAATCTAATAGCGAAACTCAAAAAAAAAATCGAAAAAAAATGCATCAAACGTTAAAATGACGAAATACCTTTGATTAATCTTCACTCCCTTGCTAATTCCGACCGCAAACGACCAAAAATCGAAGGTTTTCACCGTTGTTTTTGTTTAGGGCGATTTTGTGAGGGTTTTGGGAAGTTTTTACGTTTTTGAAGTTTCTGCAGAAATGGGGGGAAGAAGTTGGGCAAGTCTTATATATAAGATTTGCTCGCCTCACACAAGGCGAGCAATATTTTAAATGGTTCGCCTCACATCCGGCGCGTGTGTATTTAATCTGGGGGGTGGGGAAATCCAACGGTCTCCTATTTTTAACACGCGTCTCATTGCGGGCGAGGGGTTGCTCGCCTAACCTGTGGCGAGAGGGGTAGTATGGTCATTTCAGGGGGTGTTTGAGTGTATGCAGGGGGTGCGAAAAGTAACTCTCTCTTGTCAAAAAGACCAATTTTCTACTTATAATAATATTATAACAATGAGATGAGATGAGATTTTCTTTCTACGCCCCACCGTTTCTCAAGTAAACTGTGTTCACAAATCTCTTATATTATAAGCTTGCTCCGAAACGCTAACTTTAACCTAAGGGCCCGTTTGGTGCACAGGATAGGATAGTGACATGATAGGATATAAAACAGGATAAGAATAGGATAGGATATCAGCAGGATAACAGTTATCCCGAGTTATCATATCCTGTGTTTGGTGCACACAGGATAACAAACATGATAACTATTATATGTTGTTTTTAATACATACTTGCTCATAATAATATGATAAGATATATAACAATTTAAATGATAAAGTTACTCTTGTAAAACAATTGTTATTTTTTTAAAATTATTTTTTAATACTTTGAATTTTATAAATAAAAAATATAAATAAGTAATCAAAAATAACTTTGTAATTTCAAATAAAAATCATGAGAAAATAATCAAGTTTAATTTTTTATATGAATCATGATCAAATAAATAACTCAATAATATATACATGTTAGATAAGCGAAATAAATATATGATATATCTCATACGTAAATAATAAAACTAATATTGTAAAATAATTATATTTAATTTTTTATAATTAAATTAATATCCCTATTTTTCAATTTTTTAATAATTATTTTACTTTAAAATATTGTAATTTTAGTAAAATTTTGATTTTTTTGAATATATTAATTACAAAATTACCCCTGAGAAAATCACATATATATATATATATATATATATATATATATATATATATATATATATTTAAAAATTAATTATTTTATTATTTATATTTTATTTGATTTGATTTTATTTATTTTAAAATATATTTTATAGAATAAATCAGTAATTTTTTTTTCTTCTTATCCTATCCTGCTGGTAACCCAACTCAAATTCAGGATAAGAATTATAACTAGAGAGATAGGATAGGATAAGCTTCAGGATTAACTTATCATATCCTGCTGTGTCACCAAACACTGGATTGTGACAGGATATGATACAGTTATCCTATCCTGTCTCTTATCCTGTGCACCAAACGGGCCCTAAGACTTTTTCCCTCTCTTTTTTCATGTGGTCCCATTAATATTCTTTGAATCTCAATCGTTTAATAAAATCAATCATGATCGTCCATTTAAATATATTATATTAGAATCAAATAAATAAAAAAGAGTTGTTATCTCTTATATTATAAGCTTGCTCCGAAATTTAAATTTAACCTAAAACTTTTTCTCTCTCTTTTTTCATGTGGTCCAATTAATATTCTTTGAATCTCAATCGTTTAATAAAATCAATCATGATCGTCCATTTAAATATATTATATTAGAATCAAATAAATAAAAAAGAGTTGTTATCTCTTATATTATAAGCTTGCTCCGAAATTTAAATTTAACCTAAAACTTTTTCTCTCTCTTTTTTCATGTGGTCCAATTAATATTCTTTGAATCTCAATCGTTTAATAAAATCAATCATGATCGTCCATTTAAATATATTATATTAGAATCAAATAAATAAAAAAGAGTTGTTATCTCTTATATTATAAGCTTGCTCCGAAATTTAAATTTAACCTAAAACTTTTTCTCTCTCTTTTTTCATGTGGTCCAATTAATATTCTTTGAATCTCAATCGTTTAATAAAATCAATCATGATCGTCCATTTAAATATATTATATTAGAATCAAATAAAAAAAAATTGTTATCTCTTATATTATAAGCTTGCTCCAAAACGCTAACTTTAACCTAAAACTTTTTCCCTCTTTTTTTTCATGTGGTCCCATTAATATTCTTTGAATCTCAATCGTTTAATAAAACCAATCATGATCGTCCATTTAAATATATTATATTAGAATCAAATAAATAAAAAAGAGTTGTTATACTAGAATGATGCTACCATTCATAAAAAAAAATTAACAAAAATCATGCTACCAATTTTTATATATATATATATATATATATATATATATATATATATATATATATATATATATATATATATATATATATATATATATATATATATATATATATATATATATATATATATATATATATTGTTCTGGTATAGAACTTTGGGGGTTGATTTAGCAGTAATTAGCTTAATAATAAGCTTAGAGTTATTTTGATGGATTTTTGGTCTGCCTTTTCATGGATGCGAATTTATCTATTTATAGTGGGGTGATTAGGGTTTTCTTCAACCTTCATCCCCAAGTTTCTCATAATCTCCCCTATTATTTAGGGAAATGTGCTTCATGCAAAAAATGCTCTTCCTTGGTCCTCAAGATTTGGCGCCATATGGCGGGTCCAGGAGCTAAATGGGCCTATTGGGCCTTGGGGCGAGCAACGGGTTAGGGGCGAGCATCTTTCGGGCGAGATAACGATACTGAGGCTTATTGGGCCTAGTCAAATGAATGGGCAGGATCATAAACTCTAGGCAAATGGGCCTCATATAATTTCGTCCGTTACACAGCCCTCCAAGCACAAGGCTCTGAGGAGGCGCATTGCTTACGATAATAATCCTGGATTACCCATTTATAGTTACACATTTACAGTAATAAGTTTTTGGAGAGATGACCTTATTTTTGAATAAATTGAAACTTAATATTCAGAATTAGAAGTATATGCTAAATTTACTTAAAGTTATAAGCGATGGCGATATATCCTCGTTTTTAATATAGTAATCATTGTTGGCGATATGGATGTATCAAAACATCCCAAAGTATTGTCTTTTTGTATGAAGGTCATTTATCTTTATGCTAGTAATATCTTTGTTTGAATGTCGCTTTGTCGTTTATTTATTCATACTTTATATGGGTTAGCCATTTATTTTATATAAAGATCGTGATACATTTTTTCTAAGTCGCCAATGATAATGGAGATCGTGGCGAGGCTCTCCTCGAGTTGCCAATGAAGGTGAAGACTGTGGCCAAACTCTCTTCGAGTTGCCAATGAATATGATGATCGTGGTCATAACTCTTTTTAGAGATGCCACCAAATATGAAGATCATGGTCAGACACTCTTCGAATTGCTTATAAATAGCAAGACCTTTTTTAAGTCGCCTTTGAAATAATGTAGCTTTTAGTCCTCAGAGATAGCACGACCCGTTGATTATTTTAGGCGAGCTTTTATGCGAAAAGGCGAGGCGTTCAACGTTAGCGTTCAACATTGGTCGTCCTAGGCTTTTGTAATTACTTATTGTGGCGAGTTTACCATTCGACGGTTTCTATATACCATTCGTTATTGATTCTGGTGTGGCATGATTTTCATTAATCAACTGCCACAAGTCAAAGTGAGATGATTTCTTATATCATTCATTGTTAGAAGAATTTTGGCGTGATTTTCATTAATGATCAACACAAGTCGGAGTGATATGGTTTCAGTTACGAGTTTTTGACAGAAACGCCATGGTTTCAAAAGCAAATTCCCAAATTGCCATACTTTCAAAAAAAAGTCCCCAAATGCCACACTTTCAGATACGACTTTGACCAAATAATTTTCCTATTCAATTCCGCCATAGGGCACGGCGGAACTCTGAAGGCAAAATCTGACCCTGTCAGTCACGGAATTCCGTGAGATTCCTTTTTTTTTTTGTTTTATTATGTTATTTTTATTATTTTAATCTTGTTGTTTCAAAAAATTATAAAAAAACTATTTTAAAATTAATAATAATATCAATACATAGAACATTTAACTTATATAATTAATATTGCAAAAATTATAAACTACTAATAATTAAGATAATACATTGATAAAAAAAAAAAAACTAACGTCGCGTAGATGGACCCCCAACATTTGGACAATTATTACGATTATGACCAGGTAGTCCACATAACCCGCAATTTTTTGGTTGTTTTGTAAAATCGTCCATTTCGGTTCGTATTCGAGTACTGTTTGGACGACCTTTTTTGGTTCTTTTCATTTCTTCATTTGCATATAGTTTGATGCCTTGGAAAGGGGGCAAGAAAGATTCGTTACGGATGACTTGGAAAGATTCGTTGTAAACATTAGATACAGTAGAAACTTGGTACACTTCAGAGATATAGACTTGATAGTTTTGGTAAACACTAGAACAAGCAGCTATGACATGTGAACAAGGTAGATGTAAAGCTTGAAATCTACCACAGTCACAACACTTGTTAAGCAGATCAACCATGAAATGACCCATTAGTCGACCCTCATTCGGGTGGACAGTTTCTTGAACGGAAAATGTATGACTTTGTCGGTCAAAGTGTGTGACTCTGTGACTGGTGGACTTCTTCGCCTCTTCATTAATCATCTTCATACATTTTTCTGTATATTCTTGACCAGAATTTAAAACAACGTCCCATTTCTTTTCCCGTTTTACAAAAAAATCAACCAACTTGAAATAGGTTGAATTCACCAAAGCCGTAATAGGGAGATTTCGGGCACCCTTTAACACGGAGTTCATTGCCTCAGCGAGGTTGGTTGTCATGTGGCCCCAACGCATACCATCATCATACGCCTGAGTCCATTTCGGTCTAGGTATATTGTCGACCCACCTCCCAGCCTCTAGATTTTCACGTCCAATTTCTCCGCGGTAGTACTCCAACGATGACCTATTCATTGCGTATCCTATTTTGATCAAAAATTAAATGTCAAATATGATGTTAGCGATAATGAAAATGTAAATATTGTAGTAATAAGATTGAGATTATTTATGTACCAAAAAAAAAAACTGAGATCATTACCCATATTGGTGACTTGTTTCTTAAGATCCATATCTTTGAACTTTCTCGAGAAATTTTGTGCGATGTGTCGAACACAATACACATGTCTTGACGGAGGATCTAGCCAGCCATTTTCAGGATTTTTATATGCACTTTTTATTGACTCGTGTCTATCTGAAATCAAGCAAATTCCTCTTTGTGGTGTGACTTGTCTTCTCAGATTTTTCAAGAAAAAACTCCAGCCGTCCTTCGTCTCACCTTCCACTATAGCAAACGCGATGGGAAATATATTGTCATTCCCATCTTGTGCAGTAGCCATCAACAATGTCCCTTTATATTTTCCATATAACCATGTTCCATCGACTTGAACAACTGGTTTGCAGTATTTGAAACCTTTGATGCATGGATCGAATGCCCAAAAGAGACGATGGAAGATCCCAAAGTCATGCAATATATTACCATTTGCATCCACAGCTTGAAATGTCTCCATTTGTACAACAGTGTTTGGATTAAATGTTTGTAGTGCTATCAAGCACCGGGGAAGCTCTTGATAAGATGTTTCCCAATTCCCAAAAATCTCTTCGATTGCCTTATTTTTTGCAATCCAAGCCTTTTTGTATGTTGTTGTATAATTAAACTTTTCTCGGATGTGAGCAATAATTAGATTCACCTTGATAGATGGATCCTTTTCAACAAGAGACTTAATACTTTCACATATGACATTGGAGTCGAGCTTGCGGTGATCCTGTGACAAGACAGAAGATGTGCATGTGTGACTTTCCAGTTTACCAATCACCCACTGTTTTCCGCTTCTTTTTCTCTCTGATGCAGTCAATCTGAATGAACATTGTGGCATTACACATTTAAGCATAATTCGGGTGGTGTCAGATTTCACAACCTCATAATCCAATCCTAAGTGATTAATATGGTATTGCCTGATTGCAAGACTACAATCTTTTTTGGAATGAAAATGTCTTCCAACTTCCAGATCACCATCAATTTGAAGTGTCGGTGTGTGACCAAATTCAGCATATTGATCAACATATGTCAAGTCCGTGCTTGTCATGTAGCTTGGTGGAACATATGCTTCTGTTGTGGGAATCATTTCATCTTCAACATCGTCGTCTTCTTCGCCTTCACTATCATAAAATGAATGTTCAAGTTAATATGATTCATCTTCACTCTCATCACTGACTTCGGCTTCGTGAGGCTCCTCGGTTGGGTCGAGATTGACTTCGATATTGTTGGGTGGTTCAAATGATGATGGATAATTGTTAATTTGAGAAAATGATGGTTGGTAAGTGTTAATTTGAGAAGATGATGGGTCAAAATAGTGTTCCATAAATGTTGGTGTTTCTTGTGAAGGAAATTATTTCTACTGCTCACTTTGATTTGTTTGGTTTCGTCACTTTCAAAATAAATACCCATATCATTTCTTTGAATTTATCCATTATAGTAGACATAGACAAACATGTTTGTTGCCATGAAAAATAATGAGATATCTCTAAGGTAAAAATATGTTATGAAAATTAATGAAATATTTCTGTGATAAAACAAGTTGTGAAAGTGGGTTGTGAATTTTTTCTAAGTCCAAAATAGGTTTATATAATGCAACACAAATGTTAAAAGTTGTGAATTTTTTCTTCTCTCCTAGTGGTATTGCCTATAGTGTTCAACACGTAAGAATATCTCTAAGAAAAATTAATCTCGTTCAGAATATCTCTGTCTCAGCTTCGTCTTGTTGAATCTGCTCAGGAATCTTGCCATCCCCCATGGCGGAATTCTAAAGGAAAACACAAAGGAATCTGACATAGGAATCTTGTTCAGGAATCTTGCCATCCCCCATGGCGGAATTCTAAAGGAAAACACCCTTTAACTGACGCAAGAATCTCTCTGCTTCGTCTTGTTGAGTCTTGCATGCTTTTTGAACAGAAATTGCCCAGGAAAAAAGCCATCCCACATGGCGGAGTTCTAAAGGAAAACACAAGACAACAAAATTGCAGTCTTGCATGCGTGATCTGAAAAAGAATGCACACCTAAATACAGCTCATTGTTGCAGTAAAAAAAATAAATACAGCTCATTGTAATGCCTGACTGATTGATTATCACTGTATTGTTTCGTAAAAAAAAAATCAGTATATTGATAGTGTATTAATGTGTTAAATTATAACTGTATTAGATAAATGTTAAATCTCTATAAATACTCCCTTCCTCTACACTTCTAAATCATTCACAACTCTTTTAATACTCTCTTCTTCTACCACTCTTCTCTTTTCCAAATTTAAATATATAGAGTATTCTTTTAAACAAAAATGGTGTTACCGATTTCCATGTGCAAGTTGGACTTCATGAACCCAACTTGGAGTCCCACATCGGAAGTAATGAACCCGGTGTGAGGATTTATATAGGATTGGACAATCCTCCCCTTTGAACCATGGTTTTGAGGTGGAGTTAGGTTCAATCCGTATCAATTGGTATCAGAGCAAGTTCGATCCTTGGGCGCCGGGACCGAACGGGAAGAATGAACCCTATAAAAAGAAAGGGGAAGAATGAACCGTCGGGACGCCGGTTGTTCAGCGGGCGGATTTGTTACCGATTTCCATGTGCAAGTTGGACTTCATGAACCCAACTTGGAGTCCCACATCGGAAGTAATGAACCCGGTGTGAGGATTTATATAGGATTGGACAATCCTCCCCTTTGAACCATGGTTTTGAGGTGGAGTTAGGTTCAATCCGTTTCAAATGGCCGATGAAATTTTATGGATGGGAGATAGTCATAGATCAAGACACATTGATTCTGAAGTAAATCATTTTATTTACACTATTTTTTAATTAATTTATTTATTATATTTATATCATATTAACTTTATTATTTATTTTGTAGGATTATAAAATACTACGAAGTCGTGCGCATGCTATGGTTTATCCAGATGATCACTTATTACCGCTATTAGAAAATACCGGTTTTGAAGAGGTAATAAAATTAGGAACATGGAAAATAGACCCAAACTTAATCACTGCTTTGGTGGAACGGTGGAGACCCGAAACTCACACGTTTCATTTTCCAACGGGTGAAAGTACAGTCATGTTGGAAGATGTTAGCATGTTGATCGGATTACCAGTTGACGGTATTGCAGTAACTGGATTCTCCGAATGGTATTATAAAGATTTTTGCGTTAATCAATTGGGAAAAGTCCCCCCAGACAATGGTGGCAAGGGTAAGATAATCCCAAATACTTGGTTGAAAGACAATTTTTACGATTTGACCGCCAAATCGTCAAATCGGAAAAAACAACAATATTGTAGGGCATATATTCTTTTATTACTTGGTAGTGTTTTAATGTCCGATACTACGGGAAGCGGTATACATATGAAATATCTTGTAGCGTTAAGTGATTTAAGCAAAGTAAGAGAATATAGTTCGGGTTCGGCGTGTTTAGCATCGTTATACCATCAATTGTGCAAAGCATCAAAACATGGCGCTACACAAATTGCAGGATGTATGATTCTGCTACAAACGTGGGCATGGACTCGCTTGCCATTTATCGCTCCTATTAGTCGTTACGAAATCAATTTTCCTTTGGCAAGAATGTAAGTATTTTTTTTTTGTTCAAATACACACACACAAATATATATATATATATAGCTAATATTTTTTTTTTGTCATATATATAGCTAATATATTACTACTATATTTTGTCATATATTTTACATTAAACTAACTTCTAAAATATTTTTAGGTGGTGTGGTACGGGACACAATTATCTTAAAAGTCCTCTTCACAAAATATTTGACTATCGATCACGCATTGATCATATGTTAGAGGCAGATGTAATATTATATATCTTTCGATTTTTTAAGTTTATTTTTTTTAATAAATATTAAAGACTAACTATTAAATTTGATGTCAGTTTATTTGGAGGCCGTATCTTTTGTTCAATCATCAACCTCAACTTGCACAAAGTTGGATATGGAGTGCTACTACTTTCCTGATATCTTTTGAAATTGTGGAAATGCACCAAACTGATCGAGTCAAACTTCAATTTGGATTCCCGCAAGAAATTCCACAACAACCAACCGACATGCGAGAGTACCACAGATTATCCTTGCGAAAACAAGTGGACACTTCGTGGGGGATAAAATGGAAAAATGAGATTGAAGATTGGAATCTTCGACACGCGCGTGTTTTAAATGGCGCAATGCGTTTCGAGGTTGAAGTTAAACCAGACTACAATTATATGTCTTGGTTTAGAGCCACTTTCACTCCTTTTCTTTCATCAACTCAACAACTTCAAGACCCGCGCGTAGTTGAATTAATGCCAACTACATATCCATCACCACCCCCGCCAACCCAACAAAGCACGGAAGCTTTCTATACCCCTCTCCGTTCATCTCAACCACAACATCACATAGATACAACAAATCCATACACATTCACTCAAAACACCCAACACCACTACGCGTCCTCGTCGACATTTCAACCATCCTCATCAACATTTCAACCATTTGAGTATCCACCGTCCCAAGAATACAACAATCCGTCAACATATCAACAATTCGGGTACCCACCACCACCACCACAACATTTTGGGTTCCCGCCAACCGAACTCCAATTAGGGAATGATTTCGAAAATAACTTTCTCCGACAACTTGTCCATGAATCGAATACTAATCCAACTTGGATGAATTCAATGACTGAAATGTTGCAAGGTAGTCCTGCCATTCCACAATCTTCAGGACAAAATGCGAGATTTGATCTAAACACAAATGAAGACGAAGAAGAACAAGACGAAGAAGAAGAAGAACCGGTTCTTCAATTGCAAACACGTCGCCGCTTGCCCCATCGAAATCGTCAACCTCCACCATGCGGCACTTAGATCAATATCAATGCAAAATAATTGTATTTATGTTTTTTTATTAAATAAATAAAATATTTAAATGTTGAGTCTTCGATTTTTTTTTAGCAATGTCATTTTTTTTATTAATAGATATTAATATTATTATTAATTTTAAAATAATTTTTTTATAATTTTTTGAAACAAGATTAAAATAATAAAAATAACATAATAAAACAAAACACGTGTGGCTTCGATTCGATGGTTTGTTACGCAAAGAAGAAGGAGGGAAAAAGGTTGTTTCATTCTCATTCATTCGTTGATTGGATTTGATTTGATGAGTTCGTCGTCGCAGCGTCTTTCAGTTAATAATTTGAAAGATCTATTTGATTCGGTCGAAGCTTTTCTCTTCGATTGCGATGGTAACTGTTTTTCATTTCTCTCTTTCATTCTTCTTCTTCTTCTTCTTCTTCTTCTTCTTCACAGTTTCATTTCATTAACTCTCTCTCTATTATTTAGGTGTGATTTGGAAGGGTGATCAACTTATCGATGGCGCTTCTCAAACTCTCCACATGCTTCGCTCCAAGGTAACTAACTAACTAACCAATCTTTTTCACTAAATTACCATTTCTCAATTAACAATCAAATTTACTATTATTATTATTCTATTTAACTAGGCATGTTTGGATAAACACCTTATTTGCAGCTTACACCACAAACACTTATCATCATAATTTGTTACGTAAGCTAATTCTATAGCAAACACAAAATAAAGTTACATTTTTTTCATAAGCTATAGTATATATTGGAGAACTTATGAAAATAAGTTGAAAAATGCTACCAAAGTTGTTTTTATAAGTTCTTCTAAATAGTCTCACAAAACTTATGTCAGTAGATGAACTCAGATAAGTTAATCCAGAGTCCACACAGCCGCTTAGTCTAACTAACTAATTTAACTAATATTTAGACCACAGTTTTAAATGTTGTATGCATGTTTTGATGCAGCAAGAGGATATTTAAGTCAATATAAAGATTTTCATACGTTTTGATGCATCTTTACTAAAGGATATTCTGATGGATGAACTAAATTGATTGATATTCCATAAACTTGAGAGATTAAATTGCCCGATCTTTATAAATTTGATATTTTTCGATCATTTTTTTCTTCCCTTTGAAAAAAATTGAATGCTTCTGTATTAATATTAATCTGCAATTTCTTTGTTAGGGGAAGAAGTTGGTGTTTGTCACCAATAATTCCTGGAAGTCTAGGAGCCAATTCGCTGAAAAGTTCAAATCTTTGGGAATTTCTGTTTCCCCGGTTTGCTTCTCTTTCTATTTCAATTTCACGTTTTCTCATTTCTACTGTGCTTACAAGTAATCTTTTTTGTTTTACTTACAGGATGAGATATTCTCGTCGTCTTTTGCAGCTGCTATGTACTTGAAGGTCAACAATTTCCCTACCCAAAAGAAGGTTCTTGCATTGCCTTCACTTGTTTCATTTTTTATGTTACCAACTAAACTAGTAGCCAATGGAGAATGGTGCATGCCATGGCTTGGTTGGTTTACATAAAATGGTCACTGCATTGTACTATTTTTTAAAAACAAAAATAAAATTAAGTGATATATGTATATCTTTTTTTATAATTGAACGTGAAAACATAAAAATATTTGCTTATATCGAATAGGGTCCCTAGTTTTCCGTTTGCTTTTAGATATTTCATGTCAAAATTAGTCACCTACCTGTATAGTGTATAGTGTATAGACTCGCTAATGTTACTACTCAATGTTCAGGTTTATGTGATTGGTGGGGATGGTATACTGGATGAGTTGCAGCTTGCTGGCTTCACGGCTTTTGGTGGTCCGGTAAGTCTTTATAAATAATAGTCTATCTCCTTTTGTTCCTTATTGAAATCGAATTACATGGTGTGTGAAGAGAAATTTAAGTGTCGTGTATGCATCCATTGTTGTTCTACCAGATTAGTTTTTTTACTTAAGTTATATTTCACTCAACGCTTTTGTTGTAATCTATGATTATTTTTTACCTTCATTGAATAGGAACTAATTAGGGGTAAGCAACATGTAATTGTGAATGTCTTTTTAGAAAAGAAACCCTTGCACAAACAGTTTTGCTCAATTAATCATGGAGTCTGTTAGGCTGCATTTTCTTAAGGAAAATACATGCTTCAAACAATGCACAGAGAGGAGTGAGTTTCACAGGATTGTTACTCAAGTTATTCTCACTGAAGCATTCAATAATTGCAGGGAGATGCAGATAAAACAATAGACTGGAAGCAGAGCGGAATTTTTGAACATGATAAGAGTGTAATGTAACACCTTGCCCGTTGTTACTTTGATTAACTTTGTTGAGATAGCTGCTTGCGGTTAACTGATTAGTTCACTTTTGCAGGTTGGAGCTGTAGTGGTTGGTATAGATCCAAAAATTAACTATTACAAGCTCCAGTAAGAAAATATTTTCCTTTGTTCTTTTCTTGAGCACTTTATCTTGTGCTCCTTTTGTCTCAAAATATTTAGTTCAGAACCCTCGATGACCTATAAATGTAAATTAATGTAGTCCCAAAAGAGTATTGATACTAGCAGAACTATACTCCACTTGCTAGTATAAGCTAAAGCATCCGCATTGCATTTTCTTTTGTTCAAGCTGACTTAACTTGAACTTCTAATGATTGTAATTTGGCCTCACTAACTAGTCCATGGAAGTTTTAAACCTTCTCTCAAATGTATGTTTACATCAAAGATTTGTAAGGGTTGATTCGTGGAAGTTCACAACACTGCAAAATGTTATAGTTAACAAATCGCCTTTTGTTTTTTTAAGAATATTAATAATGTATTAAAGCAGTTTCTCAATAGTTAAATGAACCCGAAGAAGTTTTTTCTTGAAGTGATCGACTTAGAAAACAGTATACTGTAGGATAATAGGTAGATTTTTGTTTTCATCAAATTCATATAACTGTTCATGGCAGCATCTTCGTAAATTCTGATTAAACAAAAACATTGTTATCTAACAGGTATGGAACCCTTTGCATACGCGAAAATCCAGGATGCCTTTTCATTGCCACCAACCGTGATGCAGTTGGGCATATGACTCCTTCCCAAGAATGGCCTGGTCCTCTATTATATCCCATTTTATTCTTAAGCGGCGAAGATTTAATATGCAACTGGATTGTATGTCCTAATAATAATGTATAAAAATTGTATTTCAGGAGCTGGGTGTATGGTTGCGGCCGTGTGTGGATCAACCCAGAAGGAGCCTGTTGTAGTTGGGAAACCATCAACCTTTATGATGGACTTTTTACTTGAGAAGTAAGAAACTTAAATTCTTAAATTTGTTGATTTTTGTCTACCGGGACTAGTTTTGTTTTACTTTATATTCTTCTCCTCTCGGAACATAACATACTATTTCAAGCAGATTCAATTTAAGTTGCTCCAAGATGTGTATGGTGGGTGATAGATTAGATACTGATATATTGTTCGGACAAAGTGCTGGTTGCAAAACTCTTCTAGTGCTTTCAGGTAATGATGAGCCTTGTATTTTTCTGCATCATATACAGACACCTAGCCCAACATGTTGTGATTACTTCTATTTATGCAAACAGGTTGCACAACTCAATCAGCTCTGCAAGATCCTTCAAATAATATTCAGCCGGACTATTACGCGAACAAAATTTCTGATATGCTTGAATTATTGGGAGCATAAATTGGTTTTTTTTTTTCCCCCAATTTAGACACTCCTTTTATCACATTGAGACTACAGAATAATGCTTTCCACATTGATACAATTTTCACAATTTATGTGGTTGGTACCTCATTTTCTGCCACCTTAATTTTGTGGTAGTTTAAACCAAACATCCCATGTGGGTAATGAGTTTGCAACAATCTTCCCTCATTATTTATCTAATGTGTTAATTGCCATTTATGCAGTACTTTTACCATACTTCATCTTGCTTTGATGATTTTGGCTTTTATCTCACTGCACCATCTTATTCTTCGAGTTGTTCCACTTAAAAGGGATAACTGAAAGGATTAAGCTAAATTTTTTGGTAACTGTGATACTTGAGAATATAATTTATTAGTGGAAGTAGAATTTAGGAATCCTGGATGTGAACCAGTAGATGATCACAGTAGCAAATTTAATGCATAATCTGAGATGATGACACCAAAATAGAACACTACCTACTCAACAAAACAAAAGCAATGTTAAGCACAAATTAGTTGCAATGTTACCCTTGCTGTTAGACATTAGGAATGTTTTGTAGCTAGTTAATTTTATGTCTTGCACCAAATCAGCATAATCTGATAAGTGGTAAAACTATAAAGCACAACTTAGATCAAACCATAAACAGTTGGACAAAACATTAAGAATCGTAGCATAAGATGGCAGGAATTAATCCATCATTCCTCACCACAACTATCTATTTATTATGTTACAATTATTCCATAGTTATTTCTCAAGAGTTAACTACTCCCATCCAATTCTTGTTTGTGCTGGCATTTTTATAATTTTCAGCTGTGCCTCATTCACTTTCCACACCCAATGTTTGTAAAATTTCTTAAGATTCCTCATTGCCTTAATGGGCCATGGCCCATGGCTATCTTTGTGTGTTATTTAACCCAAATCTGAAATGGGACCATATTTGGGTTTTGCTATATGGGAGTTACTTTTGCCGACTTACGTGTTCTCGCGCGCCCTATTTTTACTCATCCGTTACTTAAGTAACGGATGTTATAAAATGAGAAATTTTAGAAAAAAATGTTGTCCGATACTTAAGTAGCGGACAATATTTGAGAAAATGATAGGGCGACAAAAGTAACTCCCTTGCTATACTGCTACTGGATATTCTGATAATGAAGCCCCTAACTAAATTTCTAGTAATTAGCCACATTAAACTTTCAAGTTTCAAGTAGAGAAGGGTCTTATGAATTTTGTCCTATTTGGAGGAATATTCTCATGTTGTGCTCTGTCATAATAACTTACTTCTTACAATCTCTTGTCCTTCCACAGTAGCACCAATCAATGACCATACACCACATTTGATGTGGTTCTTTACTAAGTTCACATGGTGTCTTGCTATATTTTACATTGTAAATATATTGTACATATAGCAAAATATTTAATTTGTCCCATATTTAATTGAACAATGCAAAATAAGCACAACCCATGTATAACATGTTTGTTTTAATTAATTAAAGTTTTATCTTTTCTATGAAGATGATAAGCATGCCTCTAATAACTCAACAACTCACATCAAAGAAGTTTCATTATCATAATTGGTCCACTTTATTTTTCCACTTTTCCAGCCATTTTACAGGTCAAAATGGGATATGAATGATGATAAATAAAAGAAAAGGACATTTAATGAAAAGTTATGGACCTTGTAGCCATGCCAAAATCTTCAGTTGTGTATTCATAATCAAAATAATTATCTAACCAATTGACAATGCTAAAAAATTTACACTTTATTTTTTGGTGGTAGAGATTTTGACATCAAAAGAAACTAAAAAGTGAAACTAAAAGTGAAGCTAACATCCAAATCCCACATCTCCAAAGCTTTCTTAAAAGCTTTTTCAGCTAGGTGAGGTTATCAAACTCTGAACCATCAGAGTCTCCCTCTTGAAAGAATATATTCCCTTCTACTAGTAAAACAAAAAACAATTCAAACTTTGTAGAGACCCAAGTGAAAATAAAAACTATATGTTTAAATTATGTTGAGGGGCCCAAGATTCACATGCTTGCCACATGTTAAAATCTAATTGTACTGCTGCTACCATTTGTTTGTTGCTCGCATACTACAATATTAATAGTGATTATAGCTATAGTATTCAATATTTTTAAAAATTAGATATGATATGTACGTAACTGCAGAGACTAATCATTTGAGTTGAATATAACTATAATGAGCAACAAAGTTTGCTATCAAAAATTCTAACACTATTGCATTTCAAAGATTGTACCCGAAGTCGAATCCAAGATGTCTGATTAAACTGAAAGAGAACATCTCAACCAAGCATAATTGGGTATTAGTAATATTTAATCATAGTAACTATAACAATGAGTTTAATATGAAACAAGGGCAGAGGACCACTGCATAAAACTTTAGTTTTGAATCAAATGACAGATAGAACTGCATGTGAGCAGGGGCGGCCTAGGCCCATGTGCGACATGGGCCGTGGCACAAGGTCTCTTAAAATCGAGGGCCTCAAAAAAAAATTATAGGGTAGTAGTATTAGTAAGTTAGGGGGTGTAAAAATTAATTATGTATGTTAGAAACTGTTGTAAAGGCCCAACCCAACAATGTTTTCCTAACAAAAAAAAAAAAGCAGCAATAGAAGAAGCCAGCTTTTTGCGTTATGTGTTTTTGCCTTCTTTCTGCGTTCTGTGTTCGCAAGTTCTTTCACTTTCAGAACCTACGACCTGCCTCCATTAATTCACCACCAGGCCGGCGTCGACCTGCCTCCTGCCACCATCACCAGGCGTCGGTTAACCACTTAACCTCCTTCCTTCTATTCTCAAAGGTAAAAACTAAATTTTACAAGTTAGGGTTTCTAAAATTTGCAATGTAAAATCACAATTTTGCTATTTTAATTGTGTTTCTCAATTCCCAATTCCCATCATTCTTTTTCTCCCAAAGTTAATTTTGCTATTCTAGTAATGATACCAATAGTGTTCCCATATAATTAGTTAATTACCAATAGCCGTACTGTAGTTATGCAGTATAATTACCAATAGTGTTAATTTTGCTACTGATTTTCTTTTAATTTCCACTAATGTTGAAACTATAGTAGCTTAGCTATAATGTTAATCACAAATCCTACTCCCATTCTATGTAAACATGTGATTCCTTCCGGCCGGAGATTCCTAGTTTCAACATGATAATGTTTTAATGTTTATTGTCCTATTTGGTTTGATAATGTGTTGTTCTATTTGGATTGTTTTAATTGCTAATTACGTTCTTTTTTTCTTTTTTTACCGGTTCAACTTCAATGTTGTCTATTTGGTTCTACTTCAATGTTGCGGTCCTGCGGAATCGATCCAGAACAGTGAGAATTTTCAGGTTCTATTTTTTTCCCTCAATGCCTCCTAAGTCACTTCCTAAGGGTAGGAAATATGATTGTGGATATGTAAAGCGTAAGAAAAAGATAAGACTTGAGAAATTAACTCAATCTCAATCAGGAGCTTGATGACATTAGTCATTACATGGAAATAAAGACCATTTTCAAGTGATTTTAGAGGTTTTTTGACTTAAATCATGAAGAATAAGACATTGATTTGAAGCTACATGCGAAGGAAGATAGCAGATAAAAATTGGTGGAAATTGAAGTACTTTTACGCCTGGGGCGGAAGTTTTTCCGCCTGAGGCGGAATTTTTGCTGAAGAACCAAGATTGCTCACTGTTTTGCCGTTTCAGGCGAATTTCTTGTGCCTGAAACGTAATTTTTTACGCCTGGGGCGGAAATTCTGTGCCTCAGGCGGAAAACGTTATTTTTGATCAGTTTTATAAAAGGGAAACTTCAGATCTGGATCATGATTGAATTTTTACGCAAAAGAACAGCTGTTGGAGCGATTTTGGAGGATCAAGAGCGACCAAGCAAGGATTCCAGTGTGGAAACACATCAAGATTCTTCTTGTAATCATGCTTTCTTTCATTTTATTTGATGTAATTTCTGAATTTGCAATGTCTAGCTAAATTCTCATGATTGGTCCTTAGGTGATTCTAATTACTTTTGATCTTGAACTATGTGATTGTCATATGATATGATTAATGAATTACGAAGTTAGTTTCTATTGATTGTTCTTTGTGCTTAATGCTTTGTATGAATTCGCGACTTATATGATGATTGCAATGATTTGTTTTACTATGACGATAGGAATAAATCATCGATCTAGGAACGATTGATCAATTAATTTTCACTTAAGAAATTTTGGATTGTTAATTGAGATTAAAAGATTAAAGTTTTTCTTCCTCACATGATCATAGGTCTTACTAAGAAATTAGGGATTGATGATCATGAGAGAGGATTATGTTACCAAGACATTGGACATAATCAATTGTGTTTTAATCAAATCATGAAACTAATTTGAATAATTCGTTATCATACATGGCGTTACCAAGAGAAATAGTAATTAGATGATCCAAAAAGGACCAATCGCTTTTCTTACATCAATCTAAACACCAAAGCAATTCCAAAGTTTAAAAAATTTGAACTTGAAACCAAACAAGAACCCCCTTTTACAATTTATGTCAATTTACATGAGTATGTCTTCAATTTACAATTGATTTACAACAATCCCTGCGGAAAGAACGATTTTATTATACTACTTGACGGCTATTTAGTACACTTGCTAAATTTTCATCAAGTTTTTGGCGCCGTTGCCGGGGATTGTTGAGTGATTTTGACAAGGCAATTTATTTTACTTAGGATTTTTTTTTAATTTTTTTTTTCCTTTCTATTATTTTCTTTTTATTCTTGTATATATGAATTTTCTCTTTATGTCTACTTTAGTTTTCTTTGCTGCTGAAAATTTTCTCTAAGTTTTGTAGCAATGAAATGGATTGATAATAGATTGGTTGATTGCAAAGAAATAAATATCATTTGTTATCAACTATGTTTACTATCTTATGCACAAGAGAGATTGGATGCACATATTTCGAGATTGAAGGCAAGAAGTGATTTTTGTGGACCGAATCATCACAATGACTATTTTGAGGAGTATTGTTTGAATGAAAAAGAGCGCGAACTGATCAACATTGATTACAACTTTCAACTCAAAAAGATTTTGGAGGAATTTTTGAGGTCAAATCAAGGTTCATTTGATGGATTTGAAGTTGAATGTGGTAATCTTGTTGAAAAGGCAAATGAGTGTGAGAAGTTGGTTGAGATGGAGATGAAACATCATGCTATTGGAGAAGAAAAAAAATTGAAAAACAAGAAGAATGACATGAGAAGAGTAAATCATGTTGATCTCTATGTAACGTTTGAGTCTCAACCAATGGAGTCTAAAGAGAAAAATCTCTTGCAAAAGAAATCTCATTCTTCTCCAAGGTGGGAGAGTGCTTGTTCCAAAAGCTTAGTTGTTGGAAGATGGGAACATTTGCTTCTCTATGCTAAGTTCATGGAATTCTTAACCAACAAGAGGAAGAAGAAGGATGACGTGTTCTTGCTATCATTTATGCCACCCTAACAGTGGTTAAGGCGTCAAGCTAATGACGTTAAAGAAGCGCTTCTTGGGAGGCAACCCATGATAGGTAACTCGGTCTTTAATTTATTTATTTTTTTTTTGCATTTTATTAAGTAATAAAAAGCACTGTTGAATGAATTTGTCACTACTCTATCCTTATCTGTTTGAGTTAATATTTTATGTGTGACTTGATTTTGAGCATTTAACTAGAATGTGCTTGTTAGTTTGTTCTCCATCTAAGTAGTAACTGTCAACTTACATTATTGATTGCTCTTTGGTTATATTAGTTTGCTGATGATTTTTGAGGAAATGATTTCTGTTTGTTTAGCATGATTTCTAATGGCTCTAATTCTTCTCTGTTATCCTAACTGTGAGGTCTTGAGCCTAAACACTTGAATTTCTTTCTTGACTATGTGAGTTCCACGTCTCTCCTATTCTCTAGAACTTGCTTGAATTCTCTTAATTGATTGATTGCGATGAATAATGCACCGAGGCACGTTTTTGTGAGCTTGAGCCTTTGTAGCCTACCCTTGAATATTACAATCTCTTGCTAGCCCCTTTGAGCCTTATTGAAAGAAAAATGTTTTGATCTTACTTCTTTTTGAAAACCACATAATTTTTACAAAAAAAAAAAAAAGAAGATGATTTTCTTGAAGTTGATCACCTAACTTGTGATTTGAGCACAATGCTCATCATTAAGTTTGGGGTTGCTCTTGGGATTTGCAACCTATTAAGTTTGAGGTGGGATACTAGAGAACTAAAAGAAAAATATTTTGAAAAAGTTTGTGTTAAAAAAAAATGAAGAGAATGTCCCTCATGAAAAGAAAGGAAATGGTGAAAGAAATGAAAAATAAATAAATAAAGAGAATGCAAAATGCATAACACCATGTTAGGAAAAAAAATGAATAAAAAAATAAAATAAAATTTGTCGAGGGACTTCTTTGAGAAAAAAAAAATGTGAGCATGGAATGAGTTCACACATTGTGAATTCATTTGCATGAGGAAAAAAATTGTGAAAACTAAGTTCTCTAGTATGAATGTGATGATTTTTGGGAGATCAATTGCTTTGTCCACTTTTGTTTGAAATAGGTGATCTTATATGCTTCAAGTTTTTCTACCTAGTTTCCCAAAAATATCCACCCTTCAATAAACCTAAGCCACGCTATAACCCGAAAAGTCCTCGAAAGGTGCATATTCATTGTATGTCGATCGATTTTTAGAGTCCTTGCAAGCCTATGGTAGAAAGGTGTAGATTGTGTTGATTGAGTGTATGTCCCTAAACACTTGAGAGAATTTTAGTGAGATTGTGTGAAAAGAGAATTGAGCTTGATGGATGAATGTTGGATGAATTGTTTTGAATTTCCGATTGGTTGTTAGTAGATGAAAGTGACCTTGAGTATGATAATTTATGTAAAATGACGTGTTTTGTTCTTATTGATTACGGAGATAGATTAACATGAATGTTTGGTTGGGTGTTTGAGTTGCACTCTTTTGAAAGCATTGTTCCTTGAGGACAAGCAACAAATTAAGTTTGGGGTTGTGATGAGTCTTCACCGGTCGCTATTTTTAGAGTATTTTTAATTAAGTTTTTAATATCATTTTATTAGTTTAATGTTTAATTTAGAGTCATTTTAAATAAATTACAATTTTTGGTTTATTGAATCAATTATGTCTTTTTCTCTATTAATATATATTTTGTGTAGCTTTTATTTTGTGAATTTACTTACTCATTGTTTAGTGTGTCATATGATGAGCAAAGAGGGAGTTAACTATTGTAATATGATGGGCTTGTCTAAAAAGAAAAGAAACGTGGACTTTATGCTTGTGTGGCCCAACATGAAACAAGGAGGTTTCGTTGATTATTATAAGTAAGAGGAGCTGGAGACAGAAGGAGAGTTACGCAGAGAGAGAGAAAGGCCGGGGATAATCACGTACAACAAGAAGAAAAAGGGAATCACGCACACCCTAGAGCAAACGGAACATCACGCACACCCTGGAGAACGAAAGGAGCTGGCCGTATCAACAAGCAGCAACATAGTTTATGGTCTTGTTCTTCTCCTTATTATGTTGCTTATTAATTTAATTATGAGAAGCTGAATTCTATTGATTGGTTCTTAGAGGATTTTGATTATTATTTCTCTTGAACAATGTGATTATCATTTGATATGATAAATGAATTACGAAGTTAGTTTCTTCAATTATTCCTTGTGCTTAATGCTTTACATGACTTGATCAATTGTGTGATGATTTCAATTATTTGTTTTACTATGATGATAGGAATGAATGATCGATCTAGGAATGATTGATCAATTAACTTTCACTTAAGATATTTCGGATTGTTAATTGAGATTAAAAGATTAAAGGTTGTAAACCTCAATTGATCATAGATTACCTAAGACATTAGGAATCGATGATCAAGGGAGAGGATTATGTTACCAAGACATTGGGCATAATCAATTGAGATTTAATCTAATCATGAAACTAAATTGACTAATTTGTAATCATACATGAAATTACCAAGAGAAGTAGTAATTAGATGAACCGAAAGGATCAATCGTTTTTCTTCCATCAATTTGAATCCCAAGTTATTTCTAAGTTTATGATAAAAATCCAAACTAAGTTAAACTCCCCCCATTTGCATTTTAATTATTAATCCTAAATTAATTTAATTGTTTTGTCGATATTGAAACAATCCCTGCGGATACGAATTTTATAAATTTTATTACTTAACGATAAATTAGTACACTTGCTAATTTGTTATCAAGTTTTTGGCGCCGTTGCCGGGGATTGTTGAGTGATTTTGACAAGGCAATTTATTTTACTTAGGATTTGAATGATGTGATGGATTACACGGTGGAAGGAGGAGGTGAAGAAAGGGAGGAGAATGTTGAAAATGTGATGCACCATGAAGTGCCACAGGCTCCTGAAATGGAGAGTTTTCCAGCTCCGCAATTTGAGGTGAATGTTCTTGCTGACATGGTGTGGAAAATGGACATGAGCACCCAACAGGGCATTGATATGGCGGACCACTATGACACTTCATCCGCCTTATGGCAGCTAATGAAGTGAAATGTGATTTTTGTGGACAAGGGCATGCTAATGGCCAATGTTTTTGTTCAACTTCACAGCCCAATATGCCTTGTGTTCTAGCTCAACCGGTAGGTGACATGATTTACCATAAACTAGTTGGTACGGAGAGAACCCCAAGTGTGTCTTGAACGCGGTTCTATAAGCCCAAAGTGTATCATTAAGCTTCATTGACCAGTCTTTCCTTGAAGTAGAAACCGTTTTCTCCAGAATTTGTTTCAATTGCCGGTTAGATACTTCAACTTGTCCACTTGTCTGAGGATGGTATGGAGTGGCCACCTTGTGCTTGACATTGTATTTCTCCAAGACATTCTCCAAGTATTTGTTACAAAAATGTTTGCCTCCATCACTAATGAGAATTCTAGGAACCCCAAACCGAGTAAAAATATTTTCTTTAAGGAACTTCACCACGGTATGAGAATCATTCGCTTGGCAAGGAATAGCTTCCACCCATTTTGTAACATAATCTACACACACCAATATATGAAGATTAGACCGTGAAGATGGAAAAGGTCCCATGAAATCAATCCCCCAACAATCAAAAGGTTCTACTTCGAGCATTTGGTTTAGAGGCATCTCATCCCGCTTTGAAACATTGCCGGTCCTCTGGTAATTATCACATCTTCTAGCAAACTCTACACAATCTGCAAACAGTGTCGGCCAAAAGAAACCACTTTGAAGCACCTTTGCTGCTGTTCGTGGACCACTATGATGACCACCATACGGAGAACTGTGGCAATGCCACATTATGCTTTGTGCCTCTTCCTCATCAACACATCTACGGATCAAGCCATCTTGCCCCACCTTAAATAGGTATGGATCATCCCAAAAATAGAAGTTAGCATCTCTAAAGAATTTCTTCTTTTGTTGATAGGAATAGTCCTCCGGAATTTCATTTCCTGCTTTGAAATTAGCCATGTCAGCAAACCAAGGCCTTTTAGAAACCATCAACAATTTTTCATCCGGGAACTCTTCGTTAATGCACTTCTCTTTTGTGGTCACCATTGGATTTTCTAACCTTGACAAATGGTCAGCGACCACATTCTCCACACCTTTCTTGTCTTTTATCTCCAAATCAAATTCCTGCAAAAGTAGTACCCACCTCAAGAGTCTAGGCTTTGAGTCGCCTTTTGTGAGGAGGTACTTAAGTGCCGAGTGATCTGAAAAAACAACAACTTTCGATCCAATTAGATAAGAGCGAAATTTTTCCAAAGCAAATACTATTGCAAGCAACTCTTTTTCAGTAGTTGTGTAATTGATTTGGTTTTCATTCAAAACCTTGCTTGCATAATATATAGCATGGAAAAATTTCGCATGTCGTTGGCCAAGCACCGCTCCAACCGCATAATCACTTGCATCACACATTAATTCAAAAGGGAGATCCCAATTAGGTGCAACGATTATGGGCGCGGTGACCAACTTTTCTTTAATCACAACAAAAGCATTCAAACATTCATCATCAAATTTAAATTCATTTTCCTTCACAAGGAGGTTACTTAAGGGCTTAGCTATTTTCGAAAAGTCTTTGATGAAACGCCGATAGAAACCGGCATGACCCAAGAAACTTCTCACTCCCTTAACATTAACGGGAGGGGGCAATTCCTTAATAACCTCTATCTTTGCTTGGTCAACTTGAATGCCCTTTGAAGAGATTTTGTGTCCAAGCACAATACCTTCTTTAACCATAAAATGACATTTTTCCCAATTTAAAACTAAATTGGTACTTATGCATCTCTTCAATACGGCATTCAAATTGGCTAAACATTTATCAAAAGACTTACCAAACACAGAAAAATCATCCATAAATACCTCGATTGTGTCCTCCATCATATCAGCAAAAATAGATAGCATACACCGCTGGAATGTGGCCGGTGCGTTGCACAACCCGAAAGGCATCTTCCGGTAAGCAAATACTCCAAAAGGACAAGTAAAAGCTGTTTTCTCCTGATCCTCTGGGTCTACCACAATCTGATTGTACCCAGAATATCCATCCAAGAAGCAATAATAGGCCTGCCCTGCAAGCCTTTCCAACATTTGGTCCATGAATGGAAGAGGAAAATGGTCCTTCCTTGTTGCCGAGTTCAACCGCCTGTAGTCTATACACATCCGCCACCCAGTGACGGTGCGAGTGGGTATCAGTTCATTTTTTTCATTTCTCACAACTGTCATACCACCTTTTTTCGGGACCACATGGACAGGACTAACCCACGCACTATCCGAGATTGGATAAATCATACCAGCTTCTAGAAGTTTAAGAACCTCTTTCTTCACCACTTCTTTCATGGTTGGATTTAGTCTTCTTTGAGGTTGCACCACAGGTTTGTATTCATCTTCCATTTTTATCTTATGCATACAGAATCCGGGACTAATCCCTTTCAAATCAGAGATGCTCCAACCCATGGCTTCTTTATTTTCTCGCAAGACCCTAGTTAGCTTCTCTGCTTCCAAAGAACTCAACCTGCTGCTTATGATTGCCGGTTGTGAAGCATCTTCTCCTAAGAAAACATATTTTAAGTGAGGGGGAAGCTCTTTCAACTCCGGAATAGTAACTTTTAGGTCCTCCTTACCACTAGCTTTCTCTTCCACAGCATACACATTTTCAAAATCTTTTTGTGCTTCTTCTTTTTTACATGATTCAAGCTGACGGAGACAAATTTCAATCTCCTTGTCCCATTCCTCTTCCAAATCATCGATGGAATTAACAATTACTCTTTCTAAAGGTAAGGATGGTGTTTCTTCCACTAAGACATCTTCTACCACTTCCTCAATCACGTCAACCTTGTAACATTGTGGCTCATCATCATGGTGTTTCATAGCTTTGAACACGTTAAACATGACTTGTTCCCCATGTGTTCTCAACATAAGTTCTCCCATCTCAACATCAATCAATGCTCTTCCGGTAGCTAAGAATGGTCTACCCAACAACAATGGTTCTACATCTGCATCATCTTCCATATCAAGGATGACGAAATCTGCCGGGAAAACAAACTCCGCAACTCTTACCAACACATCATGAAGTACACCGTAAGGATGTACAATAGAACGATCAGCTAAAGAGAGCTGCATCTTTGTGGGTTTTGCAACAGCTCCGGGTATCTTCTTCATCATTGACAATGGCATTAGGTTGATGCTAGCTCCTAAATCACATAGAGCTCGACCAACGGAGATGTTACCTATTGAACATGGTATGGTAAAGCTTCCAGGATCCTTCTTCTTTTGAGGAAGTTTCTTTTGGATTATGGCACTACATTCCTCTGTCATCTCCACTGTATCATCGTCAAGAGGTTTCCGCTTCTTTGTCATAAGTTCCTTCATGAATTTGGCATAGACAGGCATCTGTTTCAACACTTCAGCAAAAGGAATGTTAATTTGGAGATCATGAAGCATCTTCATAAACTTTTTGAATTGTTGGTGATCATTAGCCTTTGCCTTCTTCTTGCGCGGATATGGCAATTTGGCATGGACAGAACTTTCTTTCTCCTCTAGACCCTTGCCTTTCTTTTCAACTAACTTCTCATCATTCTCTTTTTCAATTTTTTTCTCTTTCTCATCTTCAACTAACTCCTCTTTCTCAATCTCAATCATTTTCTCCAACTCATTCTCAACTTCTCCCTCATTCTCATGTTCAACTTCTCCCTCAACGTTATTTTTTTCTTTCACTTCCTCAACACTAGACTCACTCTTTTTCTTCGTTACATTCTCAGGTGAAGGAACCACTCTATTTCTCAAATTAATCGCCTTGCAACTTTCATTCCTCGGATTATCCTTTGTAGAACCTTCAAAACCATTATTTTGAGTAGCCGCGAATTGCCTTGACAATTGTCCAACTTGAGTTTCCAAGTTCTTAATTGAAGCTTCATGATTCTTGTTGGCAATATCTTGGTTGGCTTTCATTTGATCTTGGCTAACCTTCATAGCTTCGAAGTTCCCTTGAGTCACCTTTATGAATTGAGTAAGTGTATCCTCTAATTGAGAAGGTCTCCTTTGTTGAGAGTTTTGTGAAGAAGATTGTTGTTGAGATTGATTTGCGTTTTGATTTCCTCCCCAACCAAAGTTTGGATGATCTCTCCAACCTGGGTTATAAGTGTTTGAATATGGATCATACTTTGGGTTGTTCCTTTTGAAGTTGGCGAGGTACTTTGCCTCTTCTGACCCTTCAGGAAAACATTGGCCATTAGCATGCCCTTGTCCACAAAAATCACATTTCACTTCATTAGCTGCCATGACTGGCATTTGGGCATTAGGAGTGCTAGTGAGGTGTTTCAACACAGCTGCCATTTGAGAATTCATCAATGTAGATTGGGCCAAAAGAGCAGTTTGAGTATCAAGCTCTATCATGCCTGCTTTCTTCTTTGCACCACGATCATTTTCAACTCTGTACTCATTTTGAGCCATGGATTCCACCAACTCTCTAGCTTGAGTTTGATTTTTATTTTTCAAAGATCCACCTGCCGATGCATCTAGAAACATTCTAGTTTGAGCTCTCAATCCTTGTGTGAAATGCTGCATTTGAGTATGACTATCGAGCCCATGCTTAGGACACTTTTTCAGGCTCAGTTTGAATCTTTCCCAGGCATCATACAATGTTTCGGAGTCTCCTTGCTCAAAACTTGTAATGTCAGCTCTTCTTTCAAGATACTTGTGAATTGGGAAGTACCTATCCATGAACTTCATCTCTAGCTCTTGCCAAGTATTGATGGTGTTAGGTGGTATTGTGTCCAGCCAGTCTTTAGCTCTTCCAGTTAACGAGTACTTGAAAAGCCTTAATCTTTTATCTGATTCAGATACTCCTGGTGGGTCTGTATAGTCACAAGCTTCATAGAAATGCTCCAGGTGGAGATTTGGACATTGTGTTTCTGCCCCTGAGTATTGATTCTCTTTGAGGGCGCTGAGCACTGAATTCTTGATATCAAATGACACATGATTTCTCGGTTGGAAACCCAGATTGGCAAGCTCTCCATTGTTTCTTTGCCCATAGTCACCTAACATCCTCTCAGGCACAACTGGTGGAGGTGGTGGTGGATTCTCAGCCATGATGTTGGCTTCGTTGTCCGATGTGTTTGGACTAGAAACCGCTTCTTCACTACTTTCTTGTGCAACACCTGCTAACCGGGCAACCTCTCGGGCTAACCGAACTGCTTTTCTGTTTGCTTTAGCTGTTTTCTCTATTTCAGGATCAAAGATTAGTTCTCTTGCTACTCTCCTACCTTGCATAAACAACCAGAAAATACCTTAAGAAGCAACTGCACTACACAAGAATGAAAATGAAAATAAAATTCAGAAATTATATATTTTTTTTATATATATTTATAATTAAAATAAACAAAAACTTAATCAATAAAACAATAAAATTTAAAAGTATGACTCAATTGCCTTGTTGATTTAGAGATGCCTCTAAACCAAATGCTCGAAGTAGAACCTTTTGATTGTTGGGGGATTGATTTCATGGGACCTTTTCCATCTTCACGGTCTAATCTTCATATATTGGTGTGTGTAGATTATGTTACAAAATGGGTGGAAGCTATTCCTTGCCAAGCGAATGATTCTCATACCGTGGTGAAGTTCCTTAAAGAAAATATTTTTACTCGGTTTGGGGTTCCTAGAATTCTCATTAGTGATGGAGGCAAACATTTTTGTAACAAATACTTGGAGAATGTCTTGGAGAAATACAATGTCAAGCACAAGGTGGCCACTCCATACCATCCTCAGACAAGTGGACAAGTTGAAGTATCTAACCGGCAATTGAAACAAATTCTGGAGAAAACGGTTTCTACTTCAAGGAAAGACTGGTCAATGAAGCTTAATGATACACTTTGGGCTTATAGAACCGCGTTCAAGACACACTTGGGGTTCTCTCCGTACCAACTAGTTTATGGCAAATCATGTCACCTACCGGTTGAGCTAGAACACAAGGCATATTGGGCTGTGAAATTTTTAAATTTTGATGCAGGTCTTGCGGGTGAGAAAAGATTGCTTAAGCTGAACGAACTTGAAGAATGGCGGATGCAAGCATATGAAAATGCCGTGATTTTTAAAGCAAGGACAAAGAAGTATCATGATAAAGGGTTGGTAAGAAAGGAGTTTAAGAAAGGACAGCAAGTCTTGTTATTCAATTCTCGTTTAAGGTTGTTCCCGGGTAAGCTGATGTCTCGGTGGTCTGGTCCGTTTGTCATTAAGGAAGTTTTTCCACACGGGGCTGTGGAAATTTTTACACCAGGAGAGGAGGAGAAATCTTTCAAAGTAAATGGACAAAGACTCAAGTTTTATAAGGGAGGAGATTTTAATCGCCACAAGGTGGCAGTACTTTTCGAAGACCCTTAAGGTTTTGAGACCGTCGAGCTAATGACGCTAAAAGTAGCGCTGCTTGGGAGGCAACCCAAGGTTTTATTTAACCGTAATAGTTTTTCTTTTGATTTTTTTGTGTTTTGCAGGTCAAATTAAAAAAAAGAGGAGTGTGAAAAGTGTACAACCAGGAAATTACGTTTGGGGCGGAAAAAATGGAGCCTAAGGCGTAAAAATTTTGAAGAAAATTCATGTCCTCTCTGTTTTGCCGTTTGGGGCGGAAGAAATTGCGCCTAAGGCGTAAAAATAATGATGAAAAATGGGTGCCCACTGTTTTGCCGTTTGGGGCGGAAGAAATTACGTTTGGGGCGTAAAAATCCTGAAGAAATTGGGTTGCTCAATATTTTGCCGTTTGGGGCGGAAACATTGCCGTTTGGGGCGGAAAAGTTTGAAGAAAAAAACATTGCTCTCTGTTTTGCCGTTTGGGGCGTAAAAACCCACGTTCTAGGCGGAAAAATCACGTTTTAGGCGTAAAAAAAGGTGAAACCCTCATTCTTTCTCTCAAACTTCATCTTCTTCAACAAACCTTATCCTTTCTCACAAAACTTCATCTCCTTCCTCACACAAATCCTCCATTAACAACCATCCAAACCTTCAAACCCAACACAAATCCTTCATTAAAACAACAACCACAACAAATTCACCCATTCTCTTTCACCAATTTCATCCTCAAATCTCAAACCCCTCTTGAACCTAAACCTCCCAAATCCTTCAAAACCCCATTAAAACAACAACCTCTCTCACACCCATAACACCAAACCCACGAAAATTTCTTCCATCCAACTCTATTCTTCAAAACCCATCATCAACAACAACCAATTCTTCAAATTTTTCCAAAACCAAAAATCAAAAAAAAAAACCCTTCAAAACCCTACACGAAAATTCATCCAAAACCACCATAAATCTTCATCTTTTCCATCAATCACCCATAACCCATCACCCTTCTCAATCTTTACCTTTCTCACCATGAAGAACATATTCAAAAAATCCTCAAAGGATAAAGAAGTTGAAGTTGGGTCTTCAAAATCAAGGTCAAAAGTGGTGAAGAAAAGGAGAGTAGTCCGAACTCCTACACCGTCACCTTCGCCTTCTCCTCCATCATCACCGCCTAGAGAGCAATCACCACCTCCTCCGACGCCGGTTGTGACTGAAATTCCTCGGTCACGTTTTGTTCGTCCAACAGCCTACAATCGGTACCATACTCTCAAAAGTAAGGACTTCAAACCTGAAAAGCGTCTCACGGATGAAGTGCTAGCATTTCCCTTAATTGAAGCAGAATTCCGCAACAGGCATTGGTATGAGTTTAATTTCTGTCTTCGGTCTGGAAATCGTACTTTAGCATTAGAATTTTTGAGTAATGCATGGCGAGTGAAAAATTCGTCACCACGGATTGCTAAAGTACGCGGGGTAGATGTAGACTACTCCCCGGAAACTATAAATAGGATATTTCGTTTTAATGTTCCTGAATTCTGTGTTCTGAATCATCGACGTGAGAATAGGGCAACCATGGCATCAGATAAGCGTGAGGCTTTAAAATCTCAGCTGACTGCACCCGGAAGTATGTGGGTGAGACCATCTAGACAGCTCCCACCCCAGCGGTTTAAAACCGCTCATTTGTTGGATATTCCACGGATTTGGGCTGAATTTTGGATAAATAACGTGGAGCCAAGTGGGAACAATTCTGAGATTCCTATGGATGTAGGGCTAGCACTTCAAGCTATATTGTTAGGAGAAGACATAGATTTGGGCACGATTCTGAGTGATGATTTGTCTGCAATTATCCAGAAAGATCCCGGGTCATATAGTCTAACACATCTCTGTTTGATCACTAAACTGTGTCTGGATCAAAATGTTGCTACTTTTGATGATGATCAAATGGAAGAGCCTAGAAAAGTCACTACGGCTTTTGTGAGAGATGTGAGAAGAAAAACTTTCGGGAAGACATTCATTCCATTTGCTGATGTGGATGATGTGATGGATTACACGGTGGAAGGAGGAGGTGAAGAAAGGGAGGAGAATGTTGAAAATGTGATGCACCATGAAGTGCCACAGGCTCCTGAAATGGAGAGTTTTCCAGCTCCGCAATTTGAGGTGAATGTTCTTGCTGACATGGTGTGGAAAATGGACATGAGCACCCAACAGGGCATTGATATGGCGGACCACTATGACACTTCATCCGCCTTATGGCAAGAATCCATGCGTTACCGGGAGCAAGTCCCGGCATATTTCTATCCGAGATATCCAACAATGCATGATTTTGATGAAGCTCACAATCAAAGAGTTAGGAGCATGGCGGCTACACATGAAATGAACCGTGCTACCTACATTCGCCAAAGGAGGGCAGCTGGCCTTCCAGATGAAGGAGGGTCCTCATCAATGCAATTTCCTGGAAATCTGCCTCGTTTTGATCATGATCATAACATGCCCGAGCAGGATTGAGGTTTTGTGCCATTCACCATTACTGTCCTTCTCCTCTATAGATTCTTTTTGGCCTGTGTGTTATGATTCTTTTGTTTAATTTGTTGCATGCTTGATGTTGGTCTATAATAAGTACTTGAGCTAGTCGTTTTGTTTTCTTTGAATGTCTTAGTCTTTTTGAAAACCTCACACTATGGAAATTTGTTTGGCTATCATCTTAGATTCAAAATTGTTGACCAAATGCGTGATATGAATTTGTGATGTTTTTAATTGTTTCGGATGCATCATAGTGATGATTTAGGCAAGGCTTAGGGACTCTCACAAATATTGACCATAGTTTAATTCAGCCAAAAACTGTGAGATTTTGAGCCCAAACACTGATTTCTTTTGATGATTATGAGAATTCCACACTTAGCTATGTCTCTAGAATTTGCGCATGTTCTCTTTAATTGATTTATTGTTGTGATGTACACACGAGGCAAGTTGTTTGGTACCTTGAGCCTGTTCTAGCCACCCTTATCATTGTTTATCCTTTGTTTAACCCCTTTTGAGCTTAAAGAAAAATGTTTGTTTGTTATCTGACCCAAGATATATAAAAAAAAAAAAAAAATGATTTTCTTGGAGAATTAGATACCTTTAGTGGTTTTTGCACAATGCATGTCACTAAGTTTGGGGTTGCTTTTGGAATTAGCAACAACTTAAGTTTGGGGTGGGTATGAGAACTAAAAAATTTATGAAAGAAAAATTCAGAAGTTCACCAAGAAAAGAAGTATCGAAAAAAAAAAAAAAAGAAGAAAAATAAAAAAAATATATAATCATGGTGATCTTCTTGAAAACAAAAAGGAACTCCTTGAAAGAAAAATTTGTGAAAGAAAATTGTTCTCTAGTATCAATTCTTACAAAGTAGGGTGGGGTGTTGTATCTATTCAATTCAGTGGTATCTGACTTCAAGTTTTTTTACTCACTTACCAAGAAAAGCCACCATCCACCTTTTAACCAGGCCACGTTATAACCTTTAAAAGTCCTCTAATGTGTGTGCTCATGACATGGTGATTGATTTTTGAGAATGTCTGCAAATTTATAGTAGTCTAGTTATGATGTGTTGATTGAGTGATTATATTACCCTTAAACAGGAGAGTCGGAGAGGGTGTGAAGAAATTAAGTATGGTCAATCTTTGTTTGATGCTCTTTGTTTGCCTAAATTTGAAACTGTGTGTACTTGAATCATGACGAAATTGATCATTGAAATATCATGCAAATTACGTCTAACTTGATTGGGTTTGAGTTTGTTTAGCCAGATGGATCGAGGTAGTGTTTTGTTTTCCTGGAGATTGAGATATTCCTTGAGGACAAGGAAAAGTTCAAGTTTGGGGTTGTGATGACATTAGTCATTACATGGAAATAAAGACCATTTTCAAGTGATTTTAGAGGTTTTTTGACTTAAATCATGAAGAATAAGACATTGATTTGAAGCTACATGCGAAGGAAGATAGCAGATAAAAATTGGTGGAAATTGAAGTACTTTTACGCCTGGGGCGGAAGTTTTTCCGCCTGAGGCGGAATTTTTGCTGAAGAACCAAGATTGCTCACTGTTTTGCCGTTTCAGGCGAATTTCTTGTGCCTGAAACGTAATTTTTTACGCCTGGGGCGGAAATTCTGTGCCTCAGGCGGAAAACGTTATTTTTGATCAGTTTTATAAAAGGGAAACTTCAGATCTGGATCATGATTGAATTTTTACGCAAAAGAACAGCTGTTGGAGCGATTTTGGAGGATCAAGAGCGACCAAGCAAGGATTCCAGTGTGGAAACACATCAAGATTCTTCTTGTAATCATGCTTTCTTTCATTTTATTTGATGTAATTTCTGAATTTGCAATGTCTAGCTAAATTCTCATGATTGGTCCTTAGGTGATTCTAATTACTTTTGATCTTGAACTATGTGATTGTCATATGATATGATTAATGAATTACGAAGTTAGTTTCTATTGATTGTTCTTTGTGCTTAATGCTTTGTATGAATTCGCGACTTATATGATGATTGCAATGATTTGTTTTACTATGACGATAGGAATAAATCATCGATCTAGGAACGATTGATCAATTAATTTTCACTTAAGAAATTTTGGATTGTTAATTGAGATTAAAAGATTAAAGTTTTTCTTCCTCACATGATCATAGGTCTTACTAAGAAATTAGGGATTGATGATCATGAGAGAGGATTATGTTACCAAGACATTGGACATAATCAATTGTGTTTTAATCAAATCATGAAACTAATTTGAATAATTCGTTATCATACATGGCGTTACCAAGAGAAATAGTAATTAGATGATCCAAAAAGGACCAATCGCTTTTCTTACATCAATCTAAACACCAAAGCAATTCCAAAGTTTAAAAAATTTGAACTTGAAACCAAACAAGAACCCCCTTTTACAATTTATGTCAATTTACATGAGTATGTCTTCAATTTACAATTGATTTACAACAATCCCTGCGGAAAGAACGATTTTATTATACTACTTGACGGCTATTTAGTACACTTGCTAAATTTTCATCAGAGCTATCGAAAAATTTATTATAAAAGAACCACAAAATGTTGAAAATATTGATGCTGATATTGTTGATGTTCAAACTGTTGATATTGAAAATGCTGAAAATGTTAATAATAATATTGATGTTGAAAATGTTGTTGATGATAATGAAAGTGTTGATGTTGAAAATGAAAATGTTGATGATTATAATGAAATTGTTCGTGCCGAAAATGTTGATGTGAATGATATTGGTTATGATATATTTGATCCAACTATTTGGGATTCTCTTGATTCTAGAATGCGAGATTTGTTAGTTATTACAAGAATGATTCTAGAATGATATATTTGATCCGACTATGGATCTTTTTTATGTTATTACAAGAATGATTATAATTTTATGTTATTTGCAATTTAAATCGATGATGATTTTTTTATAAAAAAAAGTTACGTTTTTTTTTTTATTAAAGGCTCACTTTCATATTTCGCACAGAGCCCCCGAAAACTCAGGGACGCCACTGCATGTGAGTATGGGGTAAGTAGCTCAAACCTCTATGCATTGAGCTCAGATCTACTTTGTTTTTCTCTCATATATTTAATTTTCCATTTGCACTGTTTATGTGCATTTGTTTAGTGTTCCTATACTTTTTGAATATGTTGCATTGCATTTGCATTTGCATGGAGTGAAAATAAAAAACAAAAGTAGTGGAAAGTAGAAATATATGCAAGCGCAAAGGTTTTCTCAAATTGCATGGTTTTAAAAAGCCACAATATAATGTCCTAAAAAGGTCAAAAAGGGTTTTTCATACAATGGTATTACTAGTAATTAACAAAATGTTCCTCATACATTATACTATAAGTCTAGAAATAGAATAACAAGTTTCACTCGCATTTGCCACATTAAAGTTCTTGTCATGTTTTTTTTAATTCTTTTGTTGTTGTTGTAGTTAATTTAGATGTTATACCTTAGTTTGATACTTTGACTATGAAATAAACAAACAAAAACCCTAATACATAATATGATTTTTTTTTCGGTCCACTAGACCAACTAATCTGGTTCGGGAGTCAGTTTTAACATAAAGTAGTTTCAGCCTCCTCACAATCGCAATAATATGACTTTTAATACATCAACAGAACTTTTAAATGAAATAATTCTTGATGTATACTATATTGAGCACTTTAATAATTTCATGATAAAAAAAAGCTGACTCTATTTTTGTATTTGTGAAAAGGTAGCTTAGTATGGTTCCACACTCCACTCACTCTAAGAATATACATACAAGCTTCAAAACTTAGAAAAGAAAAAGGCAAAGATTTTTTTTTAATCATCATTTCCACATTTTATGCTAACAAAAAGAGGCTATAAAATAAAAGATAAAATTGGCCCAAATGACTTCTATGGTGAAGTCACAAAAATGACTTCTTAAAAGAAGCTGGTCAACTGTCCAATAGAATGCTAGCTCATTCCACATAAGCTTTAGTGTATAATGAAGGTCTATGGTGAATCCTTTAATGAAAGTTTTAGTTATTGCATATTAGTCCTTGTTTTAATTAAAATTATTGTAATAATTAAAACTTATTTTATTTAAATTTAAATCATAAAACTAATATCCAACTCTTAATTTGTTTTTTAAAAGTTCAAATTCCCTCATTATCTCTCATCTCCATTCTTCATGTGTTCTTCATTCACCACCCAAATCCTCCATTTTCATTGAACAACAACAAAAGCAAACTCATTCTTTTGATGTGTGGATAATTGCAAAAGCAAACCCCAGATCTGTAGCCCAAAGACAAGTGAACTCAGATCTATTTTGTATCAAGTTTGACAATTTCAAACACTTTTCCTTCTAGTTTAGATTTATCATCAAAGTGTAACCAAAAAAAGATTTTTCATCCAAAATCGATTATGAGATTCAAAATCTAATTGAAGTTATAATTTGAAGCTATTGTGTTTACTGGAATCGAGGCTGGTACAACGCGGGTCTGAAACCGGGTCGGAGTGACCCGGCTGAAGGTTGAAGACGATTTATTTAATATGCTTACGCTACTTTTATAAATATTACATGACGCAAACAAAATAACAACACGTTCACTTGTCGCGGCGGTAAATTCATTATTAGGTTGCCAACATGTCGGCGGTTCGAATCCTGTTCGAACCTTTTTTTGTAAATTATATTTTTTTAAACAATTTGATTAAAATACAGCGAAAAAAAATTGCAACACTGGTACAAGCAAGAATCGAACAAGGAACTGTTAACTACAAATCAGCAACACTTACCAGCTTGGCAGCAAACATTTCTTGCTAATTTTATACAATCCATATGTACATATTTCTGTTAAGTTGTGTTGTACCATTTTTACATTTTAATCATGCCTATATGGATTAGAATTAATTGATTATGACGTAGTTGTAGCATATTTAATTAAATAAAATTATAGTAATTTTTTTACAATAAAAATTATAGAACTTCTCTCTTTAAAAATAAGACTTTTGTAGTTAATGACTTATCATTTAAAGCACGATTAATCTTAGTCTTTGACGGACGGTTAAACTTCAATTGAAGTTAATGAATTAAAAAGTATATAAATAAAGTAAAATTTGAAAATAAAGTAAGATCATACTTCGGTTCAATTGAAGCACTATTAACCCTAGATTTTGACGGAATATTATACTCTAGTTCAAGTTGAAGCACTATTAACCCTAGTATTTGACTCATAGTTATAATTTGGCTGAAGTTAATGACTTAAAAATTATATAAACAAAGTACAATTTTACTAAATAAAATATAAAATAACTTAAGATTATACTCTCGCTCAACTTAAGCACTATTAACCCTAGTTATTGACTGAGCATTACACTCCGATTCAACTGAAAGCACTATTAACTCTAAACTTTGGTTGATGGTTATACTCCGATTGAAGTTAATGAATTAAAAACTAAATAAATAGAGTATAATTTAAAAATAAAGTATATTTTTATTTAAGATTGTACTTCGATTCAACTGAGACACTATTAACCCTAGACTTTGACTATGCATTCAGAGTCCGATCGACACTCTTATTACAATCTATCTATGCATTCGGAGTCCGGTCATAAAAATTTCGATTTTCAATCGTTTGTCAGCCCAATTAGGTGATATTGAACGGTCGGATTGATAAAATTTGAAATCTGCAGTCAGTGTCGGTAGTTTAAGCCAAACTTCACAGCACTTTCATATAAACTTGGTTTCTTTCGACACTCTTATTGCAATTTGTCTATAGATTCGGAGTTCGATCGTAAAATTCCAATTTTAGATCGTTTGTCAGTCCAATTAGGTAATATTGAACGGTCGGATTGATAAAATTCAAAAACTACAGTAAATGTTTGTAGTTTTAGTCAAATTTCACGGTCCTATCATATAAACTAGGTTTGTGCTGACACTCTTATTACAATTTATCTATGCATTCGGAGTCTGATCGTAAAAAATCATATTCTCAATCGTTTGTCAGTCCAATTATGTGATATTGAACGGTCTGATTGATAAAATTTGAAATCTGCAGTCAATGTCAGTAGTTTTCGTCAAACTTCACAGCTCTTTCATTGAAACAAGGTTTCCTTTGACACTCTTATCGCAATCTGTCTATGCATTTGGAGTCCCATCGTAATAATTTCAATTCTCAATCGTTTGTCAGTTCAATTAGGTGATATTAAACGGTCAGATAGATAAAATTCAGAATTTGCAGAAAATGTCGATAGAGTTTAGTCAAACTTCACAGCCCTATATATTAGAAAAACTGATTTTGATGGCTTCCTTATTAATTAAATTTATACAAATATTATTAATATTTAATTCAAAATAATTAAATTTGATAAACAATAAGCAATTAATTTTAATGCATACATCACATGATTAAATTTAAAATTGACAAATATTTCGTCAAAAAAAAAATTGACAAATATTATATATTAATTCTAACAACACAGTGAAATAGACATATATATAGCTACCGAGTGCATAGGTTACCAAAAAATTCTCATAGCCAAGTGGTTAAGTTGTTCACCTTATTTTTTTGCTGGTATTGTGTTCAAAACTTTTCGGTGCCAAAATCTTGATTTGTTTTTTTTTTTTCATGGTTGTTTTAAAACAAAAATAATTCACAAAATACAGCGGAAAAAATATATATGGCAAAAACGTGGTTCGCCTTTAAAATTAGACCAAATTTACTGGCTTAAATTAGATTTTTTATTGTTAAACTTTAAATTTTTTTTTCTGTGTTTAGTGTTGCAGTTGGTGGCTCCAGTTTTCTTTTTGATTTTTACCTTGTTGTACGCTTTTGTAATGGCAGCGGTTGTGGCTTCGTTTTCCTTTTTTTTTTGTTGAGGATCTTTAGCCAATTTATATATAGGAGTGGTTGTTGAGAGAAAGAGAGAAAGAATATAAAGAACGTAGATTCAAAATTCAGAAAAAATAAGAGAGAGAAATAGTTTTTTTTTTAAAAGGCATTAATTGATTCATTAACACAATTTGGAGAAATCAATAAAGTGGTGCAATAATTACTCCTTATCCTGTGTAATGTTGCACAGGTTGGAAAAACCCTTATTTTTATATTTGTTGTTTGAAATTAAAAGTGGAAGCTCAAAGGAGAAACGGTTGGAGTGTGGCAAACTATAGGGCAGTGTTATTTTTTTTGGTTTACAATGAGTGGGAATCGAACTCATGACCTATAACATATTACCTAAGCCCCTCACCACTAGACCAAACCTAGTGGCTTTATAGGGCAGTGTTTTTTTTTTTTTTGGTACATACTTTATAGGGCAGTGTTATTATTACATTGAGATTAAATAATAATAAAGTGAAAAATATACTCCCTCCGTTAAAATATACTCCCTCCGTTTTTTTATAAGTGTCGAGTTACCAATATTTTTTTTTGTACAACAATAAATTTATTTGAAAGAGTGCAAAAAAATAAAATTTATTGATGAATAAAAATGAGGGTATAATAGGAATATAAGGTGCAAAAATTTACTTTCTTAATTTTGTGTTATTATTCTAACTGCACACTTATTAAAAAAAAAACGAGCGGAGTAATTGAAGAGGTGAATGGATTAGGCAGGTTAAAAGAAATTTACTTTAAAGCATCACAGAGGGAGTAAGACTATCAAGTATCAACAATGGTTCACAAACGTTTGGTTTCCCCGAGATATCTACCTGCGAAAGTAATTACTAGTTTGAATGGGATTTTTTTTTTTTTTTTTGAATAAGTTTGTTTGTTTACGGTTTGAATTTGATTCATTTTATTCAAGAGTACATTACTCCCTCCTAGTTAAAATTGGATTATTAAAACGAAAATGACAGTTATAACCACCAATTTAGAAAGTTTATTAAGTTAACTGAGGGTAATTATGAAAATATGGTTGTAATTAACTTTATTATTGTTGTATTTAAATTATCACTATGTATTAAGCTATTCATGGCTATATTGGTAACCACGTTTCCCAAGTCTGAAAATATAGCATAATTATGTTTCCCAAGTATATTGGGTTAATAAAAAATCACTTAAAAAAACAAAAAGTCACTTAAACAAATAAGTGTTGAAATTACCGTAACAAAAAAAAGTGTTGAAATTTCCTTCTATGCATTGTATTGTCCAGCTTATCTACTACTTCCTCCGGTCATATACTCCCTCCGGACACAAATATAAGAAAAAGTGTACTTTTTAGATTCATTGAATAATTAATGTATTTGGCCAAATATATAGTCCAGATACATCCATTATTCAATGAATCTAAAAAATTCATTTTTTCTTATATTTGTGTCCGGAGGGAGTATTTAAAAAACATTTCACTTTTTAGATTTATTGTAAAATTTATGTATTTAGACTATATTATTGTCTAGATACATCAGTTCAACGGTGAATTTAAAAAGTGGAATTTTTCTTATATATAGGACCGAAAGGAGTACTAATATATTAAAATTGATTACCACCAAAATTAATAATTTATCTTTATTACATTCAACCACGTTGCAATTTTTATATATTTCATTGTAATTTTGCTAAAAAAAATCTACTACTAATATATTAAAATCGATTAAAAGAAATCTAATACTTTTTTTCACTTTAATTCACTTCTTTTTTTTTTGTTACAACACTTTAATTCACATTTTAATTCAGTCACTTTTGTTAATCGACTGAAACTACAATTTTTGACTGGATATTTTAAATTTTATCAATCCGACCGTTCAATATCACCTAATTGGACTAACGAACAAATGAAAAAAAAAATTTGATGATCGGACTCTGGATGTATAAACAGATCGTAATGACAGTCTCAATGGATAACTAGTTTTTATGAAAGGGTCGTGGAGTTTGACCGAAATTACGAATTTTGACTGAAGATTTCGAATTTTATCAATCCGACTGTTCAATATCACCTAATTGGACTAACAAACAAATGAGAAAAAAAATTTCGATGATCGGACTCCGGATGTAAAGACATATCGTAATAATAGCTCAACGGATAACTAGTTTTTATGAAAGGATCGTGGAGTTCGACTGAAACAACATATTTTGACTGAAGATTTCGAATTTTATCAATCCAACCGTTCAATATCACCTAATTGGACTAATGATCAAATGAGTAAAATCATTTTGATGATCAGACTCAGAATGTATAAACATATCATATTAACAGTCTTAACAGATAACAAGTTTTGATGAAAATGTCGTGGAGTTCTACTGAAACTACAAATTTTGACTGGAGATTTCGAATTTTATCAATCCAATCGTTCAATATCACCTAATTAAACTAACAAACAAATGAGAACAAGAATTTCGATGATCGGACTCCGGGTGTATAGACAGATCGTCGTGTAGTCTCAACTAGTGGCGGAACTAGGAAATAAAATTCGGGGGGCCGTTAAAAAAATTATAATATATAAATTAGACAAATAATTATATTTCATACAAAAATTTAAGTTATAAATAATAACACAAATTTGATTATAAAAAAATTAAATTGCATTCCGGAAATATATTTTACGTGTGTCAAGTGACTCAACATTATCAATGATTTTAGTTTCTTAAAAAAAAAACATTATCAATGATTTATTTTAACTAATACTTACACAAAGTTGATTATAAAAAAATTATATATTTTCCTTTATCATATTACATGTATACTTAAAGGAGAATTATTGTTTTTATTTGAAAATAGTTAGCTTGTTTTTTGGGAAAAAAAAATAGAAATTGTCCATTGTTTGTATTGATATATGTAAAAATCAAATTTTTAACAAATAGTGATATTGGTTAAGTGGCTATAAAAAATGTTTTAGTCAAACTTCACAGTCTTTTCATAGAAATTAGGTTTACGTCGATACTCATATTATAATCTATATATGCATTCAAAGTCCGATCGTAAAAATTTCAATTCTCGATTGTTTGTCAGTCAAATTAGGTGATATTGAACGATCGGATTGATAAAATTTGAAATCCGCAATCAATGTCGATAGTTTTTGTCAAACTTCACTGTCCTTTCACAAAAACTAGGTTTTCGTCGACACTCATATTACAATCTGTCCATGCATTCAGAGTCGGATTGTAAACATTTGTCAGTCATTTGTCAGTCCAATTAGGTGATATTGAGCGGTCGGATTAATAAAATTCAAAATTTGCCGTAAATGTCGGTAGTTTTTATCAACCTTTATGACCTTTTTCATATAAACTAGGTTTCCATTGACACTCTTATTACAATTTGTCTATCCATTCAGAGTCCGATTGTAAAAATTCTGATTCTCAATCTTTTGTTAGTCCAATTAGGTGATATTGAACGATCGGATTGATAAAATTTGAAATTCGCAAGCAATATCGACTGTTTTTGTCAAACTTCACGACTCTTTCATAAAAACTAGGTTTATCTCGACACTCATATTTCAATCTGTCTATGCATTCGGAGTTCGATCATGAAAATTTCAACTCTCAATCGTTTATCAGTCCAATTAGGTGAATTTGAAGGGTCGGATTGATAAAATTCAAAATTTGAAGTATATGTCGGTAGATTTTAGTCAAACTTCACGTCCCTTTCATAGAAATCAGGTCTTCGATGACTTCCTTATTAATTGAATTTATATAAATAATATTGAAATTTAATTCAGAATAATTAAATTGCATAATCAATAAGCTATTAATGTTAATGCATACATGATACATTACATGATTAAAATTGACAAATAATATGTATTAATCCTAACAGGATAGAGAAATAGAAATATATATATACAAAGTTGATTCATATCAAAGAAGTGTGCATAGCCTAGTGGTTAAGTGCTTAGTCTCGTTTTCTGCTAGTACCGTGTTCGAAACTCGCTTGTGTCAAATTCTTCATTTGTTTTTTTTTTATTTAATGGCTGTTTTAAAAAAAAAAATTCAAAAAATGTCTGGGAAGGGAATCGATCACACGACCTTGCATTGATATGTAAGACAAGCTGACCAGTGCGACACATGAACAAATTGTGATACTCTCTGCGTCACTTAATATTTATAAAAAAAGTGCTTATAAAAATATTTAGCCATCATCTTCAACCTTCAGCCGGGTAATTTCAACCCGGTTTCAACCCGCGAATCCAGCATAAAACCCGGAGGTTTCAAGCCATTTAAACGTCAAAAATAACGATTAATCATCCAGAAACATCACAGAAATTATTTACAATACGTTTGTGATATTAATTTTAATTCAAATGGACTAAATCAAAAAACCTAAAATTAAATTTTTCAAAATACGTTTATGGTATGTTGGTTCTTATTTTCCAACTTTAAATCCAGATCTATTCATTCTACCGATTGATAATGAACTCAGATCTACTATTTTTGTAACTTTTGTTTTAATGTTTTTTTTCATAAAGATAACTCATCAAGAGTCAAGAGAAACTCTAGCCACTACCTTCAACCATCTATACCATAAACTTTAATACATCAAATCCGATCAATCACCATGAAGATGAAGAATTTTTTTTTGATTTATTCATGAACCTTATGTTGCAAGAAGAAGAGAATTTTTTTCAATAGAAATGGAAGTTGAACAAGGATGATGTTGTTGTGAAATTGTGATGTTTTAATTGATTTTAAGTTTTTATAATAATTATAATTAATAAAACAATATTAAGTTTGGGGTAATTTTGTAAGTTTTAATTTGTTAGGGACTTATTTGAAAGAAAAATTGATAAAGAGATGTATGATAAGTCTTCTGTACCATATAATCTTATGTGACAGTTGACCAATTCAACTGTTTCATTAATTGGTCACAATGGCAACTTCTTCCAAGAAGTGATTTTTGTGACTTCATGCTAGAATTTTCCTTGTGAAAAGGTAGCTTAGTATGGTTCCACACTCCACTCACTCTAAGAATATACATACAAGCTTCAAAACTTAGAAAAGAAAAAGGCAAAGATTTTTTTTTAATCATCATTTCCACATTTTATGCTAACAAAAAGAGGCTATAAAATAAAAGATAAAATTGGCCCAAATTAATAAAGTTTTGTTTGACCAAAGAAAAAAAATATTTTTAAGGGTGGGGGTCTATTAGAAAAAAGATGGAAAAAAGAAAAAAGCAACAAAAATAAAAAACAAAAGTGTCTGTTTTTGAGAGAGGGATAGGACCAAAGAAGCGTGTAGTGCCCTATTTGCTTTTTTTAGTTTGGGACCAAACTTAGGTACTATATTGCATAGTCAAGAATCCAAAAATACCCTAATCTTAATGTTAATCCTTTAAATTGAAGGTCATGGTAACCTTATTGTTCCATGTGGCTATTGTTGAATGACTCTAACCAAAAAAGTTGTCCACGACATAAGCAATCAAACAAAACATTGTAAAATAAAAGTCACATTCCAAAGTTGATTTATTGTCGTTTTTGAGAGACTAAGATTCTAAATTATTTAGATTTTCCCATTTGGTGCGCTATGCATAGTGTTAGAAAAATATGATATGAAATATGAAATAATAATACAAAAGAAAAATAAAGATAACCTTAGAAACATTTGGGTTGATGTTTGAAGGGGACATGTTTGGTTATATTATAAATATAATTTATAATTTATTTATACAATCGTGGACATGTATTGAGTTATTGAATGGTTTTAAGTTGTGGTGGATATTAAAGGGAAGGACTTAAAAGGATAATATATCTCAATAAATTTACAATATTTTTTCTAAACCTATAGTTCTAATAATTTGAGATATATATCTTGATATCTTGATATGCTTTCTCTAAAGAGGGAGACATTTGGCTTATATATATAAAGCACTAAAAAGATTATCAAGGCCTAAATATTGGGGCATACCTATGAGATGGGGAATGAATTTCAAACCAAATCTATTGTTATTATTTATGAGATATGAGATGAGATGAGATTTCACACTCAATTGGGACCTCATACAGTTGTGCAAAACCACTTATTTCCTTTTTAAAATAAATAAATGTCGTTTTGTTTGTCAAATAAATAAATAAATGTCGTTTTAGTATATAATTAATTTCCCACCTAAAATAAGTATTATATTATTAATGGTTAGTTCGTCCAATGATAATTGACACTGAATTTGGTAGGGAAGATCATAGTTCGATCCCTCGCAATGACGATCGGAAGGGGTTGAAACCATTTAATGCCAAAATTGACGTCAGAATCAGATTATGTGGTTCAATCCAATGAGCCGGATATTGGTTGTAAAACAAAAATATTATATTTTTTCTTAAATAATATTGATGTTTCTTTTTGCATGGATCAAAATGTTGTTGCCATTTTATTTTAAGGAATGAGAATGTAGCTTTCATATATATGCCTAAACTCTATGTTCTTGCTCCGGTTAACAGCTCATGAAGTGGAAGCTTTTGGTCTATATCAAATTGGCTTATAGATGATAGAACTAAATGTCAAGAATGTAATATTTTTGAGTTGGATGTCAAATTTTAGGTATATGGTTTTCATTCTTCATCGATTTTTTTTCCGAGTTTGGTGTAATTTTTGTTGAGATTGCAAACTGTATTGACAGTTGCAAAACAGTTGTACAAGTTGGTTTTGGCAGTTATGCCAACTGTATTAGTTTGTTAGGATCTGTTGCTTGCACCTTAAGTTTAGCATAGTTTGTTAGTTTACATTGCCTATAAATTGGCACTCAATGTTGTAACCAAAACAGTTGATTGGGTTGAATGAATGCAATAGAGCTTTTGATCTAACAAGTGGTATCATCGAGCCACAGAGAGAGAGCACTGCATTCATCATCATCCAGGGAAGGGAAACAGTGTGTGTGTGTGTGAAATCAACTCGTTTTACAATCTTTTTCTTCTGGGGAGGGAAACACGTGTGTGTAGAAAGATTGTGTGTGTTGCATTCAGTTTCATCTTGTAGTTTCTTGAAGTTCTTGCAAAAAAAACTTCAATGGCAGAAAACAAAGAATTTGGTTTTCCTATACCAAAATACGATGGTCACTATGATCATTGGTCCATGTTGATGAAGAATCTCTTGGAATCAAAGGAGTTTTGGGAAATCGTTGAAACTGGTGTGCCAGTTCTTGCAGCAGGTGCCACTGCAGAAGAACAAAGAATTGCTAAAGAAGCAAAATTGAAAGATCTCAAAGCCAAGAACTACTTGTTTCAATCGATTGATAGAACAATCATTGAAACAATTCTTGACAAATCCTCCTCTAAGGCTATCTGGGATTCTATGAAGCAGAAATTTGAAGGATCCACAAAAGTCAAGAGGGCTCAATTGCAAGCTTTGAGGGGTGAATTTGAAATCTTGCGTATGAAAGAAGATGAATCAGTGAATGATTACTTTGGGAGGACTCTCTCAATTGTAAACAAGATGAAGATTCAAGGTGAGGTCATGGAACAAAGAACTGTGGTTGAGAAAATTCTTAGGTCCATGACTAGCAAGTTCAACTATGTTGTCTGTGCCATTGAAGAAGCCAGCAATGTGGAGACATTGAAAATTGATGAATTGCAAGGTTCTTTAATTGTGCATGAACAAAAGATGAAACCTGCCAAAGAAGAGGATCAAGCTTTGAAGGTTAACTATGCAGACAGAAATTCTGGAAGAGGTAGAGGAAGAGGTGCTAAGACAAGTCAAGGCAGAGGTAAAAGAATCAATAAAGAAAGTATAGAATGTTATAAATGTCATAAGCTTGGTCACTTCCAATATGAATGTCAATCTGGGGAGGGTGGATATGCAAATTATGCTGAATTTGATGACAGTGAAGAGGTCTTGTTAATGGCCTATGATGAAGATTCATCAAATTCAAATTCCAAATTGTGGTTTATTGACTCTGGATGCAGTAATCACATGAGTGGTGTGAAAGCATGGTTTCATGATCTTGATGACAGTTTTAGAGAAACTGTGAGGCTAGGAGACGATTCAAAGATGAATGTTATGGGAAGAGGGAATGTCAAACTGCAGTTAAATGGCATAGTTCAAGTCATCACTGGTGTGTATTACATACCAAAATTGAAGAACAATTTGTTGAGTCTAGGTCAATTACAAGAGAAGAATCTTGCTTTTGTGATCAGAGACAATTGGTGTAAAGTTTATCACCAAGACAAAGGAATGATTATGAGTTCACAGATGGCTTCAAACAAACTCTTTCCCATAATTGCTGAAGCAAAACTAGCATGTCTTCAAGCCAAGAGTGATGATGTAAGTCAGACATGGCACTGTAGATATGGACATCTAAATATCAAAGGAATTCAACACCTGCAGCAGAAGAATATGGTGATTGGATTACCAAGGATAGAAGATTCCAAACATGTGTGTGCTGATTGTCTGAAAGGAAAACAACATAGAGAAAGCATTCCTAAGTCAAGTAATTGGAAAGCTTCAAAGAGGTTAGAACTGATTCACTCTGACATTTGTGGACCTATAACTCCAGCCTCCAACAGTAACAAGAGATATGTGCTCACTTTTATTGATGATTTCAGCAGGAAAACTTGGGCTTACTATCTGGTCGACAAGTCTAGTGCATTTGAAAACTTTAAAAGGTTCAAATGTATGGTAGAAAAGGAGTCTGGTGAGATCATATGTTGTTTAAGAACTGATAGGGGTGGAGAATTCAATTCTGATGAATTCAAGGAATTCTGTGAATTAAATGGAATCAAAAAACAACTTACAGCAGCTTACACTCCTCAACAAAATGGCATAGCAGAAAGGAAGAATAGGACTATAATGGAGATGGTTAGGTGTATGTTGGCAGGCAAAAATGTTCCTAAAGAATTCTGGCCAGAAGCTGTCAATTGGTCAATTCATTTGATTAATAGAAGCCCTACTGCAGCAGTTGAAAACATGACACCAGAAGAGGTATGGAGTTCTATCAAACCCTCAGTAAAATACTTCAAAATATTTGGATGTATTGCATATGTTCATGTGCCTGAGGCTCAGAGAAAGAAGCTGGATGACAAGAGTATAAAATGTGTATTCTTTGGCATGAGTGAAGAGTCTAAAGCTTACAGACTATACAATCCCACTACCAAGAAGATAATCATCAGCAGAGATGTTAAATTTGATGAAAAAGCAAAATGGAAATGGGATAGTACACAAACCTCACAAAGACTTGTTGAAATTAGTGATGAAGAAGCAGAGAATGTCAATGCAGGAATTGAAAATGCTGCAAACAGTGATGCTGCAGACACTGATGAAGATGTGCACAGTCAAGTTAGCACTCCTCCAAATTCACCAGATACTCACTCTCCAGTCATAGATCACATTGGAACTTCTACTTCAAACTTGAATAATCAAGGGAGAAATAGAAGACCACCACCATGGCATGCTGATTATGATACTACTATGACAGAAGAAGAAACTGGAGAAGAAGACTCTATGAATTTGATGACTGTTACTCCTTGTCTGAGCAATGATCCTGCTACTTATGAAGAGGCTGTGAAGAGTTCAACATGGAAAGCTGCTATGGACAAAGAAATTGAAGCAATTGAAAGAAATGGTACTTGGAAACTTACTGATCTTCCCAGAAGTGCTAAAGTAATTGGTGTCAAGTGGATCTACAAGACTAAACTCAATGAGAGAGGAGAAATAGAAAAGTACAAGGCAAGATTAGTAGCAAAAGGATATGCACAGAGATATGGTACTGATTACAAAGAAGTATTTGCACCAGTAGCTAGGTGGGATACAATTAGAAGCTTATTGGCCATTGCTGCTTCAAGAGGCTGAGATGTATTTCAACTAGATGTGAAGAGTGCATTTCTTCATGGTGAGTTGAAAGAAACTGTGTATGTTGAACAACCAGCAGGATATGTGAAAGCAGGGAGGGAAAAGCAAGTTTACAAACTTCACAAAGCTCTATATGGATTGAAACATGCACCTAGGGCTTGGTATTCAAAAATTGAAGCTTACTTCATCAAGGAAGGATTTGTAAAGAGTTCTCATGAACACACTCTCTTTGTGAAGGAACATGGTAATGTCTGGTTGATTATAAGTCTATATGTGGATGATCTTATTTTCACAGGAAATGATAACAATGCACTCAGTCAATTCAAAGAGTCCATGATGACTACATTTGATATGACTGACTTGGGCAAAATGAGACATTTTCTAGGCATTGAAGTAATACAAGATGATCAAGGAATATTCATAGGTCAGCAGAGATATGCTAAAGAGATTTTAGAAAAGTTCAACATGGACAAAAGCAATGCTGTGTGCAGTCCTGTTGTAACTGGAACTAAACTCTCTAAGCATGATGAAGGAGAAGAGGTGAATCCTACTCAGTTCAAGCAGATAGTAGGAAGTTTGATGTACTTGACTGCTACTAGGCCAGACATTATGTTTGCAGTCAACTTGATTGCAAGATTCATGGAACATCCTGTGGAGTCTCACATGGTGGTTGCCAAAAGAATTTTGAGATACATCAGAGGCACACTTGAACTGGGAATCAGATACAAAAAGGAAAAGCAAGAAGCTAAATTGCTTGCTTACACTGACAGTGACTATGGTGGTGACACTGAAGATAGGAAAAGCACCTCTGGATATGTGTTCAAAATAGGTTCTGGTGCTGTGTCTTGGTCCTCTAAGAAACAGCCAGTGGTGACTCTCTCCACCACTGAAGCTGAGTTCATTGCAGCTGCACATTGTGTGTGCCAAGGAATCTGGTTACAAAGGATACTAGTGAACATGGGATTTGAATTGAAGAAATGCTTGACTGTGCATTGTGACAACAGCTCAACTATCAAATTGAGCAAGAATCCTGTGTTACATGGTAGGAGTAAGCACATAGACATAAGGTTTCATTTCTTAAGAAATCTATGTTGTGATGGTAAAGTTGAATTAGTACATTGTGCTTCTCAAGATCAAGTTGCAGACATAATGACCAAAGCGTTGAAGTTGGAAGCATTTGAAAAACTCAGAAGCATGCTTGGAGTGCAGATGAATCCTCTCTCTCAAAGTTGAATCATAGTTTTGTTGTAAACTTAGTTGGTTAGAACAACTAGTTTAAGGGAGGGAATGTTGAGATTGCAAACTGTATTGACAGTTGCAAAACTATTGTACAAGTTGGTTTTGGCAGTTATGCCAACTGTATTAGTTTGTTAGGATCTGTTGCTTGCACCTTAAGTTTAGCATAGTTTGTTAGTTTACATTGCCTATAAATTGGCACTCAATGTTGTAACCAAAACAGTTGATTGGGTTGAATGAATGCAATAGAGCTTTTGATCTAACAATTTTTGCTTTGTTTTTATTTTGAAAAATCTCACACATTGGGTTCTCTATAAGGGAAGTAAAATGTGAGTACTCACAATTTTGCATGGGAGTCACGTATACTCACAGTCCTCAATGCTATTATTATATTTCTTACATTACATGTATTTAACATTTTATTTTCCTTAAGAAAAATGTATTTAACATTTTATTTGTGTTAAAGTGAAGTAAGTTTTTTTCTTTTTTTCTATTAAAAATATGTGACATTACTTATTTTTCTCATATTCTACTACAGAAATTAATATTGATCGAGTGCACAACTTTCAAATTATTATATTCTACTATTTTCGCTGCATTTAATTATAAGATCTTTTTCAAACTTTTCTTTGTCCCTTAATATAGACCATTTTTACCCAAGAGCACTTAGATGAAATGGTGCAGGTTTCTTCTAGCTTAACCAAAGCTCTATGTTCGATCCCTGACTTGGGCATGCAATAGTGTTAAAACTTTTAGGAAGAGTTTGTCATCCATTTGGGTCCCACAAGGCTCGAGGGATTAGTCTTTACAGTTGTGCGTAGAAGATGCTCGATTTTTTTAAAAAAAAATATAGACCATTTTCAAAATTTAAAATGCATTAATGATTTGTTAGTTTTTCACATAATCAAACTCCAGTAAATTTGGAGTTACAGAGAGAGATTAATTACCATTTTAGTGAATGTCTGTTCAAATTAATTATCGTATGAAACTACTACTGGTATTTTCGTCATGTCTCTCACCCTGTAGCTCATTTTTGAATAGTATTTACATGTATGGAAAGCTAACGAAATTACCCTTGTTGGCATTTCAATTTCGTCTAATTTGGGGTTACGATGCATTCGGTAGACGATGTTGAATTTGAAGGTCACAAGTAGATTTTTGTAGAATTAATAATTGGACAGACCTTTATTAAAACGGTAATTAATCTCTCTATAACTCCAAATTTAGTGTGATTTTTGATTCTGTGAAAAGCTAACTCGATTACGGTTGTTTCGGTATCAGTTTTGTGTATTATTGATCCAAATTGAGTTATGTGCGAAGCTTTGAACTTGAGGCTCAGAAGCAGATTTTGTGCAGAATTTTGGTGGGGGGCAAAATCCAACAAATTATAAAATAAGGGGGGTAAAATTCCGCATTTTTCAAAACATGGGGTAAAATTGCATTTAAGGGGGGTGTATTGGATTGAGATTTCAAAAGACTATTTTGATAAAAGAAAATCTTGAAGATTTTAAAAGACTTTATGAGATTATATTGATTTTGTAAGATTTTAAAAGACTTTTTAAAAGACTTTTTACATTCAAGATTCTTAACACAAGACTCTGTGAGATTTTATAACATAGACTTTTGAGATTTCAAAGAACTTTATGAAATTTTAACATTTAAATGACTCAATAAATTCAATACAAATTTCTTCCAAAAATATAATAATCAATCAATCATTCCTTAAAAAACATCAAGGAATTAATATAAACAAATAAAATCAATGAATCAATTTTTTTTTAAAATAATCATAAAAAAGAACAAGAGAACTAAAAACTTTATCAGAAAACACTCATCATAATAAAAAGCTGCAAAATTATATATATATATATATATATATATATATATATATATATATATATATATATATATTTCTTGGTTACAAAATTATGTTAAAGATCAATTTTATAAGGCAGCAGAAAAATCGTTTTCAATAAAAAAAAAATAATCAGAAAATTGTTTTGATCAATTGAGTTTCAAAGGAATAGAAATATTATGTATGTCCCTTCCATGGCAACCTTCAGGTGGAGAAAAAGAATGGTTGAGTTGCATATGTTAGGGAATTGTGATGGTGGAGAAAAAGAATATGGAGTGAGAGAGAACGATCAAGAAACACACAGGAAAAAAAGTCTGGAGTGAGTTTGAAAAAGTCTTGATGTTTTACGTGAGATTGTTGAAAGAAGAATGTATATGTATTTTCAACTAAAAAGTCTCACACAATCCATTAAAATCCATTCAAAGAAAGAATCCATTCAAATCTATATATTTTTGAATACCACAAGACATTTTATAAATCATGAGAAATCTTAATTGAATACCAATAGATTTCGTTGGATTGAAAAAAAAATCTTGATTGTCTTAATTGAATACCACGAGATTTATTTACATTTTATAAAAGTCTTGATTGAATACCTCAAGACATTTTTATTATAAAAAAGTCTTTTAAAATCCATTGAAATCTCAATTCAATACACCCTCCTAAGTCTTTATTTTTATATTTTCCATAAATTCTCTAGCTAGAGATAATCATATTCAAGATATTGTCTTCCGACCAAATGTTAGTTGGTTTAGTGGTGATTGACGTTGAACTTGGTATATGAAGGACCACGATTCGATCCCCGCAACTTTATTTCGGAGGGAACTGAAATCACTTGATGCCAGAACTCGTCCCGAACTCTGGACTACTATGACCCCCTTCCCTTAGGAACCAGAGGGTGAAAAAAATAAAAAATAAAAATATTGTCTTCCGATATTAAATATATACATATTTTTCAATCAGAATTTAAAAATATTTCACCGTGTTGTAAGAAACTAACCTCTTCATCATAATGAAATCAATTTCAGCCAAACTATTGGGATATTGAAAAATATAATTTTAATGTAGCCCAAAATTCTTTTTCTCAAGTCCTCACTTTTTTAATTTGTTTTATTACTAACACTTTTTTTGTTGAGCAATCTCAAATCCTCATTTATACATAGTTTGAGTGAACCTTGTATGATACCATGTCCCATCATAGCAAATATAGCATTTAGATGTTGGGCCATGCTTGGCTAGTATTATAAAGACACTGATAATAATCTATATATCTTATTATACTAAAAGCAAGGTTGATTTGTCAGCCCTAATTCCTTTGCTAACTTGCAACCCTAATCTTTGTCCAATTGGCTTTTGACATTTTTTCCTAGCAGCCAATACAATCTTGACACACCTAGGTTTTAATTTCATTTTAGGTTTTGCTGTGTTGCTTTTCATCTAGGGTTTGGAGGACATTCAAATAGCCATCTTACATGTGGCTCTAGGTTTGCTTAGGTTTAGGTTTATATGAATCTTACACATCTTACACATGGCTTAATATAATTCTTTGCATGTCTCATGGCTGGTTTTGAGATTGCTGGTTTAAAGAAACAATTGACACAAGTAGTTTATGGAAACAATTGTGGTTTTATTATTTCTTTCCCAGTGTTTTTTCATTTGTCAAGTTTTTCTCTCTCTCTCCCCCCTCTCGTACGCTCTCACTCTTTCTCCTCACACTTTCATCTCTCTTTCTCCTCCCCATCTCATCCTTCACCATAACATCCACACCACAACCTCCACCACCATCTACAAATCAATCACTCGTAAGAGTGAGGGAGTGGCCGAGTGAGAGAAGCCGGCGGGAGAGAAGTTCTGGCGAGGAGGAGGAGTTCCGGCCGAGAGAGTTCTTGTGGCCGTTTGTGGTGACACGGCGGTGCTTGGCAACGGCGGCATGAAGCTTCTTGCTCCTTCTTTCTCCTGGTTCGATCTCAAATTGTATGCTCTATTTATTTTTGTTTTTTTTCGTTGCTTTTTTTTGTTGTTGGTGAGGATGTGGTGGTTATGGTGGATGGTGATGTATCTCTAAATTCATCTTCTAGATTTCATCTTTCTCAATTTGTCAATATTCATCTCTCTAATTGGTTTTCTATGTTGTTTTTTTGCAGGCTCCATAGAAGGATAAGGCTCCTCCATAGAAAAATCACTATGACCACAATTTCAGAAAGAGGTAAAGATGATTCTACTAATTTTTGTGTGTTGGTGGTTTTTTTTAGTTAAATTTTTTACAGTATGTGTTTGTTTTTTAATGACTTCTTTTGATGCAGATGAATGATGGTTGGGTTGGTTTGGAAAAGGCACCTGATGGATCTTTCAAGAAGAAGATTCTGGGTTAGTAATTTTCAAGTTTTTTGTTTCTGTTCTTTTGGGAAATTTTTGTTCTTGATTCTTAAATGTAGTTTTGGGTTTTTGCAGATTAGGGGTATGGCTTTTGTCTAGGGTTAAGCCATCAGAGATTTTTTTGAAATCTATATCAAAGGAAGTTACTGGTGTTGAAGTCATTTACCCATCAAGGTTGGTTGGTGTTAAATCATAATGTGTTGTTCTGTTAAAGGTTTTCCTTTCCAATTAGGGTTTTTAGGTCCTTATTTGCGTAAAATCAATTTATGAAGCCAATTTTTTCCGACATTTCTAATTTCTTTCATTGAAATGAAATTTTGCAGACAAGTAAATTTTATTTTTGTTAAACATTTTGAGAATTATAATTTTGCAGACAAGTAAATTTTATTTTTGTTAAACATTTTGAGAATTATTGTCAGTGATTATTGTTCTTAATTACTTCTGTTTAGAGGCCTGTTATATGCTATTCTTTTGTTCTTTTTCAAATAGTTTTTCATCTTTTCCTGGGTTTGGAAGAAAATCTAGATGGAGGATGATAAACAACAATGAATATTGTTATCGTCTAATTTCATTGCAATATTGTTTTATACTGTTTTCTAATCTTGAATTCTTGAATGATAATTGCAGGGTAAGGGAATGGGTATTTTCCGTAAGAGAAGGAACAATTGTGAAACAGTACCAAGTAGATAAGTAAGGTATTGGATGCCACCCTTGAAGATTTGGAGTAAGTGCCCCCCTGCCATTTTAATTTGTATTGTCCTTAAGCTTATACTTAAATACTTTCTCTTCTGAATAGGTTTTCTAATAAACACTGAAAGGAGAAGGAACTTTCATATAGGTCTATCCAAATCTCAACTTGATCTATGCTGTTCATGTTTCCTTACTTCTTTTTCGTCCTTGCTCTACTTTTGCAAATTGTGTCAATATTTCAGATATTACATGCCTTTCCTAATACATTTGTTCATCTTTTTATTTTGATTATTACTTTTATTATATCATTGTATAGGACTGTAGTATGAGCATGTAGGTCTATCATTTGTTCACCTTGCTAAATTTGGTTGTATCCATAGTTAATGCTCCTACATTGATGAATGGCTTCTGATGACTACATAGTGAGGGACATACTATGTGGACAGATACGGGTCAAACAATTGAACATAATACTGTGTTTCTCTATATAAATACTAATAGAGCAGTCATAAGTCAGATGTTATTCATTTTGTACATGTTATTTCCTCTCTTTTTTCCCTGTCAATTCTCTTATTTATGAGGCAGCTATAAAATTTATCATTATTCTATTTATTTATTTTTTTATTTTTAGAGTTGTGGTCATGAGTTGAAGAAGCAAGATCTCATTTCATCTATTCTTTCTACAAATGCCGGATTATGGTATCAAAATTTTAGTTGTGTTTTTAGTTTTACAATTTAAGGAGTCAATTAATGTTTTATTTGACACTTGGTTCTTGCTGCTGTATGCAGGACACATCTATCAACTATGATTTTGGATAGAACTGGTTTATGTATCAAGATTTCTTCAAAAGCTGAATGTAAGGTCTTGGATGCCACCCTTGAAGATTTGGAGTAAGTGTGTTTATCTAACTCAGTGCACTTTATTCAATCATTTTTTGTAGTGTACTTATCCACTTGGTTGTTTTTACATTGAGATTTTGATAATTTCCGATTTTGTAGTTTTTTTTTTAGTGTAGGTTTTGATATGTGATTTCTTGAATCCATCATGGGACAAGAGTGAGTAACATGAAATTTGATTTGAGGGTAGTTTTGATTCAGTTTCAATTATTGCTTTTGACAGTGTCGCTTCTACCGTCAAGTCTGCAGTTGATATTCAAACACCGGGTGATCTTATAACTCTTACTGCTGCAGCTGCAACAGGTACTTGCTTAATCTTACTATGAACTGACATTATCTACGGTTTGGTTATTTAAGCAGTTCAATCTAAGTGCTTTTGCTGCATTATATTTCCATGGACCTCTCTTCCACTTTTTTGTTCATGCCTGTAGTCATGTCTCAACATAATCACTTTGATCTATACTATTTTTAACCGTTTCAACAAAGCAAGGCTCTAAAAAAAGTTATCAGTTTATCACTATCACAAAGAGCAACTATTTCTGGTTTATACTTTAGTTTGTGCTGTTTAATATGATTTAATTTTAATATAAACTCTCTCATTTGGTTCTTGGTATGGAGTTTGGGGAATCTATGCATACATGCAGGTGATTTGAGTCAATCAGTATCACTCTGACTAGCCGACAGCATTGCATTAAGCATTAACATATATATATATATATAGCAAGGTGCATGTTAGACTTCTTATTCTGGCAATTATGTTTTTATTTATTTTTAAGAAAAGAAAAGGGGAAAGTAATTATTGGATAGTTATGAGAGTGAGAGGCCAAGCTCTCTAATTCTTGGAAGGGATTCATTTAGTGATTGAGCAACTTGAATTTCTATTTTCAAATGAACTCATTTCATTTAGTTTCTTTATGTAATTCTTTGTTTTTTCTATTTAATTATCCTGGTCGGTGGCTAATTTATAAGTGCAATACACTTCTTATTGGTGTAGAAATGTTGTTGTTTCGTTTTGGCGTGGGCCTGTGATTTTGATATGGATGCCGGTTGGTTTTACCAGATTTGCACTAGGTGTGCTTCCAGGATCAATTTTATTGCAGGACAACTCTATTGTGACAAGTGCAAAATGCCACAAACTACGGTACCTAGGTATGGACTTTGCAGACACTGCACATTTAACCAAACATATGCTTGGCATTGCTATTAGTTGGTGTTTAAACAGAGTTTTGATCTTATTGTTGGAGATATGTTGTGGCTCTGTCTGAGTTTGATACTGATGCATGTTAGTTTTATCAGGCTTGCACCAAATGTGCATCCAAAATTAATTTCATTGGAGGCCAGTTTTACTGTGAAAAATGCAGGATGCCAAGAACTGCTATACCTAGGTATAGATTTCATAAACACTGCATCTCTCTTTAAATAATCACTTGATGTTGTTAATTGGACATGATATCCTTACCTCATTTTTTTTTTAGGTTTTCAGGAAGAACTGCACAAGACTTGCTTGATGCAGCATTTTGCAGATAAAGGATGGATTTTGATCTAGCTTGAAGGTTTTGATCATCTGTTATAAGAGGTAGTTTCTCTTCTTGCATCTCTTACATTATGATCTTTTTTTTTATTTGCGAAGTTAATTAGCATTTAGCACATGTATTATATGTTCTTAATGTTCCTGAATTTTCATCTATTTGATGTGAATTGCAATCAATTACAGTTATACCGAGACAATTGATACATAGGAATTACGGTTATACCTGAGGAACTTGATTAGTCATTTTTGTTGAACAACCGTCAACCAACCAGCAACAACCAAAAAACGCACTCACGGTGATCTTTTGCACACACACATACATATGAAAGTTCAGAATAAACATTACACATTGTTTGAGATGTCATGCTTGGCTATTAACATGTTGATATTGTTTTGCAGGAGATAGCAAAAAAGTGCAAATTTTGAGGTAACGAGAAATACAAACGAGAGTTTAAAGATGGTAAAGGTAAATTTAAAATTGAATCATATTCGATTACACCTCTGATATGTCTATTTTGTTCTTATAAAGTAAAAATTTGAGTATGAATTCTTTTTGGGAGTTGCAACCCTAAGTAGAGAACATTTCTTAGTTTTATTCTATCATTTTGTTATGTGCTTAGAGCCTCTAAGCACATACTGCTTTTATTATTAAATAAAATCCTTTCCAAGAACCATATCCTAGACCTGTCCATTCCAAGAACCTGTCTATTCTATACCACACCAGATTTGAATTCAACCTTCAAAAAATAGAAATAGAATTCAACCTTAAAAGGTCATAATTAATAGTATTATAGTAATAATAAGTGATTCAACTTTATTACTGGATCACACTATTATCAAAGAATACTGGCCAGATTTGGTTTTCTCTAAACATTGGGCTGCCTCACACCTGTACCCTCTTTTTGGTCATGCTCATGTAACAATTTACTTAGGAGTACAGTAATAAAATTTTAGATATACTGAACCATAAAATTTAGATATACTGAAGCTATAGACCAATTCATTCATGCTTAGGTCAGGTCCAGCATAACAAATGAGTCCAAAGCTGATCCAAAGATGAATCCAATACCATGAAATACAGTGGATAAAGTGTTTTAGGAAGTTATTGATTCTTTTGATTTCTTCTCTTTTATATTTTGGTATTCTTTAAACACTATCAATTATCTTTTATGTGATTTCATCATCATCCCTTGAGGAAGTTTTCTTTCCCAAAAACAAAGATGAAAAAACGATCAAAAGCAGGTAAGAAAACTCATTTTGTTTTTCTTGGTAAACATGATTACAGAATGTCTGCTGTATATATTTATCTGAAATTCTGAATTTTGATGAAATCATATAATATAGTCAATTACTTGAAGAGTCAGTGACTGAATTTTCCTTACTTATTTCTCGATTTCTTTCGGCATACCTGGCAACGGGAATGAATGAACATGTAGTACACACAACAACGGCAGCAGAATCTGCTTCACCAATTGGAGCTATAGGTGGTGCTGCTGAGTAAAGGAAATAGACTATAGGCGCTTTCGTATGCTTTGAGTCTGTATTAGGTGGTAGTTTAATTAGTGTAAATGAGAATGTTAGCAAGTGAAGCTATGGCTTTGAAGAGATATTAGTAGTTTATTTAGAAGGAGCTTTATCTTTGCATAAGGATTGACTATTAACAGTATTTTATGGCCTACTCTTGACTTGTGTTGGTGTACTTTGGTCACTAGGATGTACTTTTTAATGTATTGGTGTCTTTGTTTGAAATATTTGGTACTCTCTTAATGAAATGTATCCAATCTTCGGCTAATAGTTTGAAGTTTTATAATTTAGATTCACCATGTTTCAAATCAATTATTTCATGGTTCCTAACTAACTTTCAGTTTCCTTTTATTAATGAAATGTGTTCAATTTGCATTCAAGGTTTTCAATTTTATAGTACTCATATTCCAATTCAAATTTTTTTTTTTTGTGTTTTCTCTTTGAATAAGTTCAAATCTTTAGTGTTTTATCATTTAAATAACACAGTTGGAAGGGTTTGAGAATGGATTGTCAAAGTGTCAAACAATGTAAACCTTTAATATGATTATAATTTCATGGCATCAGTCAATTCAACTTTGAAGAGCATCCGTTTGTTGATAAACACATCCGGTGCTCGTGGATATGAAGTAGAGTTAGGATCCTATATAGATAAACAGCCAAAAAGGACATTACCACAAAAAAACACAGATAACAAACACATAAAAGATTAAACACAGTTACACAAAAAAAGTTACGTTGTTCATAGAATCTAGCAAATCCTGGGCCGTGATGAGAGAGAAAATATTGTGTAAAATGAGAGTCATATTGATGGAATACCTGGAAAATCACATGATCGAACATGACAAATGTTATTGATCCTATATTATCAATCACCTGGATTGTAATTCTGATTATCTCTGCGTATAGAGCTTTTAAATTTTACTCCGCTTAAAGGCCAAAATTTAATAGAGTTTCTTAGTCTCCACACCGTATATTAACCTCTATATATCACTTGGGTCTCACAATTTGATGTCTTACTTTATTACCCGATTTATAAACTTTTGGATGTCGATCGAGATTCACAATTTTTTTTTATTGTTCTCCGATTATCAATATATATTTGTAATTTTTTTTCCATTCTAATATAGAGGTTTTGTATCTTTCTAATATATATGCCTGTAATTTATGGGCGCTTTCTATAATTTATGCACGCTGCATATAGAGTTTAAAAAATTGTCTCTGCTTAAACCCAACTTTTAATAGATAGTTTCTTAGTGTCTACACCATATATTAACCTCTACATATAACTTAATATCTTTATAATTTTTAAGATAATCGCTAAAACTATGAATTTAATAGAGATGCTTGAAGTAATGATATTGCAATTAAATTACTAAATGTGGAATGAACCAATTTGATTAATATCGATATGCTTATGTCTAGCTTATTTTGACCCATAGCATTCATGATTGGCAACAACCATGATTGTTATATAAATGAGGTTACTACAAACCCGTGCATCGCACGGGGCGGTTGCTAGTATATATAAAAGATGATAAACATTGCAACCCTAATTGCAAACCCTAATTAACTACCCAATTAGTGATTCACACATTTGTCTCATAACCAATTGTGTCTTGCCAATGTGTTCATATATGCGCCCAATGATTCAGTTCCACGTACATGCTTTCATCATATGTTTCTTGTATTGCTTGTATGCTCATGAAGAATTATGTATCATCCCATAAACATGTACATCATCCTCTAATTGTGTTGTGATATGTAGTGATTTGTTATGTAGTGATTTGTTATCATAAGATTGTATTCTCATCTAATCCATGTGTCTATCATCCATCCATGATGTTTGATGATCCATACATCACCATCCAAACGATTCACATTCACTCATTTGGCCTCCTTGGAACTTGCTACTACTTACTTCATTATATTTCCAAAGTCAACTTCCACATTGTATCATCATTGTTCTTCTAAGATGCTTATTGGCTAACCAATCTTGTAGCTTGCTTCACAAACTTAACCATCACATAATGTAATCATTGTTTTCTTCCTTCTCTCATTGGCTATAGCTTCTCATTCTTCTACATTCACGGTTTATTAACCAATATTTTCATCATCAACCTCTCCTCATTCATTATTTGCCTTCATTCTTTTACTTTTGCTCGCCCATCATCCCTCTTGCCAAACATGCCTCAGACTAATTGTGCATTCATTAATTGTGCAGCATTTCTCAATGTTGAAGCTGCTCAGGAGATTGATCAGGTTCATGGTTCTTATGTATGTGGAGTTGTTAACAGTATCAATACATACCAGATGGAGTATGATCCTTACAGTGTAAGATTATGATTTGGTTTTGTAAGATTATGGTTTGGTTCTGTTTCCTAAATTATTCTATCTATACTGGTTTTGTTATATGTTGCTACATAAAGATTTGTATTTGTCAATTGTTTTTTTTTTTTTGAACAAGTAGTTTGTTTTTATACACTGCATGTTGTCATCTTGATTGTTTTGATGTTGTTGAGGAATTGTATTTTGATTTTTATTATATGTATACTTATTTCAAGTTATTCATTTGCAAGATGTGCTTTGATTATTTGATGGAACTGTAGTTTTTGGATTGTCCACTATGTTTATTGATTAGTTACATGCTATTTAGTGTGAAAAAATTTCTACTGGTTGGTGTTTATGTTACTGCGTCCAAACATGTTGGCAGTTACTTGTGTAATAAGATATGGTATATTATGTTTTGGATGCGAGTATTATGTAGGCTACCTCAGTGTTTTTCCATGTTGATTGTTCTGGTGTTATGAAGAAGGTGTGTGTTGATAATATCATGTCCATGTATATTTGAAATTCCAGATTTGCAAGATGTGCTTTAGATGTTTGATGGATGTGCTGTTTTGGATGGTTTCACTCATTTGTTGAATCTCCTTTTTGCTATTCTTTATGGTTACATATCTTAATTGATTGAATGCATGTTTTGGATGCAGAGATCTGGTAGATTACCTCAGTGCTTTGTTCGGGAGTTCGGTGACCTGATCGATGAACATGTAATTCTGCAGGATCCAAAACACAATGAGATTGAGGTCCGGGTTTTGAAAAAATGTAGTGAAATGTATTTTGAACAGGGATGGACCACTGTTAGGGATTTTTATCATATGTGGTTTGGAGGTTGGCTCAGTTTTAAGTATGTTAGTCCCAAGCTTCTGGCCATAACTCTCATGACAAGATGGGGTACTGAAGTTGTATATCCTTTCCATGATCCTCCCTTTAAGCAGTTATTGGCTACTGGAGGTGTTGACCCTAAAATTTGTTCAGCAACTCTCCCGCGAATTTCATCCAATCCTTTTGTGTTTCCGATGTCATTCCGCCGTTCTTACTTTAAGAGATTGACATCGTATGATGTTGAATCTGGAATTCTGGTTTGTCTATTGTGATTTTTTTTACCTGTCCTACAAATGTTTATACAATTATAACACTAACTTGCAGATCAATTGATACCATTGCAGGTTTTGCCATGGTATGGTTTTGGTGAATTCGCATTTGCATTTACTTTTAGCAAATTGGTATTGGTTGATCATACTGGATGTCGATATCCATGTAGCATACAATTCAGCGTTGATGACGAGGGTGAACTAGCTTGCAAGGTGTTTGGTTATTGGATGGAGTTCTGTAAAAAACATCAGCTGTTACAAGGTGACAGAATACGTTTCGCTGTCAACGAGCCTACACGGGATCATGTCCTCTATGCTTGTGTTTATCCTCAGATCGGAGTAGAAACCACTCTCAGTTACCCTTTGAACGATGGTTCTTATTTACCCTTGTATGTATCCCAGCAACATTTTGTAGTGCCGTTCTGAGTTTTGAATCTTTCAAGATGGTAGCTATTCAGTTTTCACTTTTGATTTTTTAGACAGTGTAGCTTACCTTCTAATTGTATCCTGGACATGATCATAATTGAATCTAATTTGATCCTATTGTACTATTTATTTACCAATGAATATAGTATTCTCTTTTGTGATTACATTGTATGGTTTTTGGAACTTAATTGTCTATTCATCATAAGAATGCATCTCATACGGTAATGTATTAATGATGCAGCAACGTTCTTGACTTTAATACCTTTAGATTCAATCAATCCAACAAATATTGTATATCAAGGTAAACTTAACAAATATATATCTTCATACCACCAACCATCACTTGAAGCTTGTGACTTAGTTTCAGATCACAAAATATCCTCACAACATGTCTTGATGGTCAATGAATCAATGTATCTTGAAATAATTCCAAGGTTTTGAAGTTTTTTAGACCTGTGTCCTCAATCAGAGAATAGTTCTTTGTCTTGTAATGGACTAACCAATGGACTAACTTCTGATATAAACAAGGAAACAAGAAGAATTAGAGTGGGAAATGTGAAATTTGGATTAAAATCAAGGCTTTTTTAGTGATGGCTCTTAGAACACAGCAATTATAGATTTTATTGTCTAACAAATTGAGAATTCCTTAAATGTATCTATCTATGTGAGTTATTTGGATGATTGGTTGTAGCGTGCCTTGTGATAGATAGTCCACTCCATTATGGACGAAACTATCCGTTATAATGGGATCCGATTTTGTTATTTATATTTTTCATTGGTATAAACTTTCATAGCATTTTTGCCAAACGAATCCTTTTCCTTTATGTTTTCCCCATGGATGCAATTTTTTACGGTCGATTTAACGTGTACGCCGTTCATTTCCCTGCTTATATAATGTTGGTGCGATGATGTGTTCGGATCATATAGTTTACATTTATGATCGAACCAATTTTTCGTAATATTTAGTACTGGATTTTGATATGTGTAATTTTTTGTGTTCGATTCAGCATGTTCGCCATTTATTTTCCTAATGTACTATGGGTTTTCCATATATATAATCTCTTATTGTCAAGTTGACATGTTCGCCGTTTACCCCATCTATTTATATGACGTTGTAAGACGATCCTTTTACTTAGAGTCTATTCGTCCACTCTTTCGCGATATGCACGTCTGGTTTTCGATATACGTAATTTGTTATCTTCGAGGTGACATGTTCGCCGTTCATACATCTATTTATGTAACAGTATAAGTTGGTCGTTTCACTTATCGAGTGTTCGTCCAATCTTTCGCAATATGCACTATTGGTTCTCAATATATGTAATTTTTTATGTTCGGGGTGACATGTTCGCCGTTTATTCCTGTTGTCTTAATCGAATTATACACGATTGGTTTTCAATATATTATTCATACTTTACTCAGTTATTCATACTTAACGTGTACGCCGTTCATTTTCCTGCTTATATAATGTTGATGCGATGATGTGTTCGGATTATATCGTTTACATTTATGATCGAACCAATCTTTCGTAATATTTAGTACTGGATTTTGATATGTGTAATTTTTTGTGTTCGATTCAGCATGTTCGCCATTTATTTTCCTAATGTACTATTGGTTTTCGATATATATAATCTCTTATTGTCAAATTGACATGTTCGCCGTTTATCCCATCTATTTATATGACGTTGTAAGACGATCCTTTTACTTAGAGTCTATTCGTCCACTCTTTCGCGATATGCACGTCTGGTTTTCGATATACGTAATTTGTTATCTTCGAGGTGACATGTTCGCCGTTTATACATCTATTTATGTAACAGTATAATACTTTACTCAGATAGACACTTCTATGCCAATCTATCTACCTTCCATGAATCAAGCCATTCTACTATTCATCTTCCCTTCATTTGTCAACGTACACTGTACTAGAGTGCATCTTGCCCAATGGAATTAATTCCTATGACTTTAACCATAGAACCTATATAGACAATAGTATAATAATGACTTGTGTCTTGCTTGACCAATCCAGCGACCTGCACATTGCTTCCATAGAACATTCACTCTTCTTCTATAATAATTGCATTTGCTTTGGAACCATAAAGAACTTTTTGCTTCCTTGGCTATCCATGTTTATGACGTATGAACAGCTATTCTCATGGAAGATTGTGATCTATAGCTATTTTACTTTACAACTTTTTAACCAATGAGACTATTATTCAATCTCACTTGCTTAATTGTGATGTTTCCCTTCATCTTCCTATTTGTCTAACGCCCAATATCCAATCCATATGTCAGCTAATGGTTTGAAGTACAATTCCTTTATCAAACTCTTCTATGCTATCACTTAGTAACTAATCTAATGTATTATTGCGAGCAATCTTATGGCCTACTGTTATATTTGACAGTTAAATTACATTAAACTATGCCTTCATAAACTACTTAAAACTAAAAGTATGGTAGGAGTGATCTAATAAAATACTGATTTTTTGCTAGCCACTGATTCCATATCAACTAATAAACTAATCTTATGTTAGATATACAAGTTATATTAACTTAATCCTTGTGGTGATTCTTACAGTCTGCATACTCTTGATCTTTTGTCCATCTTCCTGAATCACCCAAATCATGTCTAACATAACAAATATTGCACCTACTGATATTTGCAAGAGTGTTGCAGTTGGTGTTGGCTTTTCCCCAGAATATGTGTCCCATGGCTGTTCTTCACAAGGTTTTACAACTATCATCCCTTTCTTATATGCATTTCGTATATATTGTTTTCAAAATATTATGCTAGGTATGTCTGACTGCATAAATTGATTAGATTGAATCAACATTTTAATTGCTTTCCATTGGTTTATATCGTACCATATGACCTCAGATTCTTCTATTTCATTTGGTTTAGATGTTGCTGCTTCATCTACGGATAGGGACAATGTTGACCCAGTTGTTGGAAAGAAAAGAGCTAGGAAGGCTGTTGGAAATGGTGACATATCTAAAATTAATCAAAGTAAACACATCCCTGATTTTATGCATCCCTATATTGAGTCTATTATTGATGTCAAAGGTGATGGTAATTGCGGTTATCGCGTGATAGCCTTAGCCGATAGGAACAGTGAGGATGATTATGAACTTATTAAAGAGAAAATGCTTGATGAGTTGCGACTCCATAAGCATGATTATTTGGAAATATATGGGTGTGAGAAGCGTTTGTCTTACATCCCAGATGCACTCTTGCCATCAAAGAGAAAATCCAAGAAACGCGGTGTTGCATTGATCGACAAATGGTTAAGCTTTTGAATATGAATTTGTACTTCATTTACGTTGTTTTAATTGCGACATGATACTATTTCAATTGCGACCTAAATGACACCCCCCTTTGATAATTTCCGCATGTTCATGACTAACTTTTTCGGCTAATAGCATCCATGATTGGTATATAAATGATGTCCCTTAAGGAATTTCCATATACTTATGACTAATTACCTCGGCGCATAACAACCATGATTGGTATAAACATCATGTTCCGGCGAACCCGTGCAACGCACGGGCAGCCGACTAGTTCAATTAATTGCTAGGATCACACTACAAGATGAGAGGATTGAGATGGATTTTTTTCTCTTATTTACAAAATGCTTCCTTATACATTTTATTTTACAATGTGAAATTAAAGCTACTACTTCTTTTTGGTACACATAATCAAAAGCTTTAATGAGTCATTGCAGTGATTGTGTTGAATGGTCCACCAAAACTTATAGCTTAGTTGATTCAATAATACACTTCTATTTTTCATTGGATCATCTCAAACATTCTCATTGATCATTGGTCCAATACTTGGTGATTTCATTGACTATAAGAGAAATATACTCCCATTTTAGGTAACAAAAATTATTTATGTCGGCTTAAGTGATGGGAATTTGTATTTTTATCAACTTGCTTCATGTAAACATAATCATAATAACAATTATTGTTAATAGGAAAAAACAATTATTGTTAATAGGAAAAAACATTTTCTCCCTAGCTAAATTCATTATTTCCTAGTATTTTATATGTACTCCCTCCGGCCACATTTATAAGACAATATTCTCTTTTGCACACTTATTAAGGAAAAACATTTTTGTCTTGATTTTATGTTAAAGTTCTATTACAATTACTAAAATGACCTTATAATATTTTAATTTTGCATTGAGACTCTACAACCATCTTATAAAGTAGAATAATTAATGAGGATAATTTTGGAAAAGTAGCATTAAATAAAATTGGTTTTGGTGACTTTTGCTTATATTTAAGGCCAAAATTTTTTATTGATTTTTGCTTATAAATAAGGCCAGGAATATTCATTTTGCTTTCATAGTTCCATTTGATATTTTTATTTTTAATTTTCTGTGTCATGCTAAAAGGTTTCTCAAAATAGTTATATGTTTGAAAATAAAATTTTCTTATTAATATATTTAACTAATGTTTTAGATACTAAAAATTCAATACAGTCAAAAAATATTGACCGTCTAATCAAAATTGAACCGATCAAATTTATTGATCGCATGCAATCACACCCCAAAAAAATCTAAATCCCAATGTTTAACATTTTCCTAATTTTATCATATTTTGGTTCTCATGAGAGGATCCAGGACAGCAGGGCTACAACAATCTAATATAGGTGCTCCACACTATGGGGATATATTGTCCTTTTATTTAAGCTTATCACACATTCACACCTACTCTCTCAATAACATGTGAATTCAGAATTTTTATATTGAAATTTCCAATTATTGGCAATTGGCAATTTAATTGACTCTTCAAGACTTGTTTATATATGGAAAATAATATTTTATGTAAATTCATGGTAAGATATATTTAACCATAATTATTGTTGCTAGTCTAATGATAAAGCTAAGTTGTCTAGTCACGTATACAAAATTTCCTTGCAATCAACACAAGGAATACTTTAAAAATAATGTAATTGAAGAGAGGGCTTTAATATCATCACAAGAACACACATGAGCTGGATTTTGTAGAATAAGTTAATCTAATCACCATTTTAAATGAGATGAATTTCTCTTTTCAAAAAAAAAAAATAGTTAAATTTGAGAATAGGTTGTGACTAGTTAAACTTTATATAAATAAATTTAACTAGTTCAGAAGCTTACCTTTGAAAGTATAAAATGGTCAATGTACTTTAAGATTTATTTCATACTTTCTAAAAAAAAGATTTAGTTCATACTAACATATATAATGATATGGTCTTGGTCTAAAAAGCTTTTTATGTGGAATATTGTAGCATATTTTTTTAATTATTTATTATTATTATTATTTTGTTAAATAAACTTTTAAAAATTGATCGCTTTGCATATTTTTTTTAAAATTATCTATAAATTATAAGTCGATTGACAAAATACTTAAATACTTTTTCTTTTTTTTACTTAAATCCTTAAGCATAATATTTGTGGTGTTTTAGTTTAAACCTAAAATCTCTTAATTGTGTGTGAATTTCATGTAATATTTATTATTTTATTTATTAAAAAAAAACTAGCTTAACACAAATTGTCCTAAGTTACTGGTTATATAAATCTATATATTTTCAACCCCTACATGAAAAAAAATAGTCAAAAAATTATTGAATATATATTAGGTTAAATTGCACTTTTGGCCCTCTATGTTTCAGAAACTTGCAATTTTGGTCTCCTAATTTTTAAAATAGCGCTTTTGGCCCCCTATATTTGTTCCCTTTTGCAAAAGGTCAATTTTGACCAAATCAACGCTGATGTGGCAAGTCACTTAAGTGACTCAGCTGACACATCACATTTTTTTTGTCATCTAATTAATTATTAAAAAAATAAAATGGAATGGAAAAGGCCAGGCAAATTAAAACAAAAAAACAAATAATCCTCCAGCTTCCATATTGTCAGCAACTACATTATGATGTATTTAACTACAATAGCATTTCGATTCCATTGTTGATGGAGGTTAATTAGCACTTACCAAGTAGAAATGATAGGAGGAATATCATCAAAAAAATCACGCATGAAGAATTTTAATTAGGTTTTATAGCTTCATAATGATGCAAAGCAAATCATACACCGTCGCGTAGCCTTTAACAGGAGCAGCGCGCCAGAATTACATTCGCATGCGCTGTCAGAAAGAGTGGTGGTGGTGGGGGGGTGGGGGGTGGGGGGGTAGAAAAAAATTTGAGTCCAGCGGAAACTCCAGCGGCATTTTTGGACAGTCGGGTCGGGTGAGAAAAAAATCACATCGTTTGCATTTTGTTGTTTATTAATACATCAAGATTATGACCAGACCTTATAGGTTCTTTAAATGAGGAACTTACAGCAACTACGTTATAAGGTTGATTATGAGAAATTTCTTCATATTTTTTGTAAGTGGTTGACATTTTAAGTTTTTGCCATCAGCTATTTTTTACTTCTTCCATTCCTTTTAATTTAATTTTTTAAATTTTTAATTTTAATTATTAAATGAAAAAAAAGTTGACGTGGCAGTTGAGTCACTTAAGTGACTTGCCACATCAGCGTTGACTTGGTCAAAATTGACCTTTTGCAAAAGGGAACAAACATAGGGGGCCAAAAGCACTATTTTGAAAATTAAGGGACTAAAATCGCAAGTTTCTGAAATATAGGGGGCCAAAAATGCAATTTAGCTTATATATTACTATGCGTCCAATAATAATTTTCATTTTTTCAAAAAAGGCCAAAAAAGAGTTTAACTTAATTTCTAATGTAATTTCAAATATTTTTTTCCTGTCGGGCACACTTTACATTTATATAGGGAATTTTTCATTTATTTTTCCTTCGCTTACAACTTCCCATTAGTTTATGTGAAATGATCTACATCTACAATATAATAATTTTTTTATCATTTTATAATAATTTTTTCAAACTATAATTAAATGATTGTGCATGTTTAGAAAACATTTCTTTTGGGTGAAATATGTTTATAAAACACTAAAACACAAATATCAGAAAAAGTTAAAGGTAATATAGTATCTGAAAAAAAGTATAAAGGTACTAAAGGTAATACTAGTAATAGTATTCATCCACAATTACTCAAAAGAATTGCTATATAATGAAATAAAATAATTATGGAAAAATATATTTGAAGATCAAACGATTAACTATAAAAACGTATTAAACCATATTTGAAGATCAAACCATGAAATAAAGAGATACTTAAATATGTATGTATTAATTTTTTTTATAAATTAACGGTGTCTAGATATCAAGTGAAGAAGCAACATCTCAACTATGTTGGCACTTGGCACCTGCGCCGTTCCCGTCGTTTACCCGAAGCTCATATTATTAAAATAAGAAAATAATTATACGGGATGACTAGACCTTACCCCAAAGGAGCAAGACATAAATCAAGCTTAAGTGGTACGATATTGAGGGAGTCCTAACTTATCATGTACAGTAGTGTGGGACCGTGGGTGGTAAAGAAGACCACACCACCTCATTTGTGTACAAGCATGGCCTAAACTAGCTAGTTTGTCCGCACACGTATTCCCATCACGGAAAAAATGAGACCACTTCAAAATAAGATCAAGGTGCAAGCAATTCGACCATTTATTTCGTAAATCTCACGGGACAATACTCATATCCTCAAAGGCGCGTATCGCGTTCAATAAATTGCTTTCTAACCAAAGATAATACCAATTTTAAATATGTATTAATAATTTTCATACATTTAAAGACTAGATTATTATTTTTATTTTTTTTTAAACAAAAAAGTTAAATCTAATCTAACTAATTTTAAAATAAAATCTTTTTGTAGAGTTTTTTTTTTATGATAAATATTACTAATAAAAGTATAATCTGAACAAAAATAAAACAGAATCAAAAGATAACTAAAGATCCTAAATAAACTCTAACAAAATCAAACTAAAAGTAGTAAATTATTTTTTTTTCTTTTTTTCGGATTTCTAAAATATTATACTGAAAAAATAAATTCCCAATTTAACTCAAATTGACTCGTTGAACAATCAACAATCCCCGGCAACGGTGCCAAAAACTTGATGACTATTTTGCAAGTGTACAAAATCGTTCAAGTAATAAGTAAGTAAGTAAGATCGTCTCCACATGGATTGCGTGTGCAACAATTCAATAATAGCTAAATTAGGATTAAAAAAATAGAAATGGGGGGTTTTCAAGTTTGTTTGTATCAAGAACGTAAAAGAACAATAAAAATAAAGTTTGTTTGAGATAAAGATGAGAAGAATAGTTAGGTTGTTTCAAATCCCTTTCCTTTCCCTCTTGGTAACCTGTTATTATATTTCACGATTCAAATTAAGTCTAGTTCATCACGACAAATTATACCCTTAAATAGTAACAATCACTCCCGTGTCTTATTACCCTATTCACTAATAACAAACTCCCTAATCCCTTAGGTGAGTAGTAAATTATGAAAGCTTTAAAGATGCACGTTAATTCAAAAGTCACAACGGCAAACTATGTATCGCTACAATAGCCCGCAAGTTATGTATCCCACCAATTCGAATATCAAAAGAATCTCCCAAAAACAATCGATCAATTTCACTAATACGTATACTAATGAAAAGCATTAAACCTGGATGACAATTAAATAATTAATAAAGACGGAATTGCAATAATATAATAACCAATTACATGAAAGTAGTTCTAGAGAAGTTCATCTACTCAACCTAACCTAAGGAAATTAGTTACTCATAAGCATAATTATAACAAAAGAGTTAAAGAATTACACATACGAAATAACCTCGTTGAAGCGCGAGGAAAACTACTCCCGATGATGGGAGATTGCCTTCCTAGAGAGCTTTTGGCTCTCCTTCCTTCTCCTCGGCAAAAGTTAATATGCATAAGGGGATGTTTATGCATGGTGCATAAGCCCAGAATTTCTCGCGCGCTCCCCAGAAATTTCTCACGCCCCCCCCCCACCCCCTTTCTGCTGATGCACACGTTTTTTTTTATTTTTAGCCTACTAGGCCTGAAAGCCCATATTACTACGCGCGCCCCCCAATTGCTACGCGCCCCCCCATTTTCTAGCCCCCCAATTTCTAGCGCACCCCCAGTTTTTTTTTTTTTAGATTTCTAGGCGCACCCCTCAGAATCGAATTTGAACGGCAATGAAGAACGTATGAATTAGAATCGAATTGGGTAGCTTGGTTTTTCTTTTTGTGATGAGGTTTTTTTTAGTGATAAAATATTTGTGTTTTTGTTGAATGGAGACAAAGTAGAGTGATTAATTTATTTTTTTTTTTATAATTGTTGAGTGATTATTGGTTAGAGAATCTTGAGATGTTAATTTGGTTCAGTAATAGTAATAATAATGAAGGAATATTATTTCAATATTAAAAACACAATATTGATTTCAATAAACACATAAAACCATTTTATAATACACATGGTTTCACGTTTTAACTCTCTGAAACCATTTAACCAGCATAATGGTTTCCAGGATTTTTAAAACCATAAAAACACAATATTGATTTCAATAAACACATAAAACCATTTTATAATACAAATGGTTTCACTTTTTAACTCTCTGAAACCATTTAATCAGCATAATGGTTTCCAGGATTTTTAAAACAATAAAAACACAATATTGATTTCAATAAATACATAAAACCATTTTATAATACAAATGGTTTCACTTTTTAACTCTCTGAAACCATTTAACCAGCATAATGGTTTCCAGGATTTTTAAAACCATAAAAACACAATATTGATTTCAATAAACACATAAAACCATTTTATAATACAAATGGTTTCACTTTTTAACTCTCTGAAACCATTTAACCAGCATAATGGTTTCCAGGATTTTTAAAACCATAAAAACACAATATTGATTTCAATAAACACATAAAACCATTTTATAATACAAATGGTTTCACTTTTTAACTCTCTGAAACCATTTAACCAGCACAATGGTTTCCAGAATAATTGTAACGAAAATTCACTGTTCATCTTCTCTTACGCGAAACAGTGAAAACGTGATCACTGTTCATCCGCGATCACTGTTCATCTTCTTCACCTTCTCTCACGAACTCCGATTCCAATTCATCTCAGAAATTGCAAAACTCCGATTCCGATTCATCTCAGAAATTGCAATTCGTTCTCGTTTTCGTTCGATTCAAGAGAATCGATTTGTAAGATTCCGATTGGAAAACGAAGATAGCGAGAGCGAAGAAGATTGAAGAGCTTGCAGCGGTTACAACGATGATGGTTTGGCATGATTTTAGTTTAAAACTAACTACTAAAATAATTAACCATACATAATACTCTGAAATTTATCCCTAATCAATAAAATAAAATAAAATTCAATCAATCAAAATTAAAAGCGTGATAAAAATAATCTGAAGGGTGCGCTAGAAATCTCAAAAAAAAAAAAAAACCTGGGGGGGTGCGCTAGAAATTGGGGGGCTAGAAATTGGGGGGCTAGAAAATGGGGGGGTGCGTAGCAATTGGGGGCGCGCGTAGCAATATGGGGGGCGCGCTAGAAATTGGGGGCTAGAAAATGGGGGGCGCGTAGCAGTTGGGGGGCGCGCGTAGCAATATGGGGGGCGCGCATAGCAATTATGCATGGTGCATAAACTTGGGCTTATGCACCTTAACCGGACCCCTTCTCCTCCTTAGCTCCTTAGAGACTTGTAGTTCTCTAAACTTTTGAATGAATATTTGTGAAGGAGGAGAGCTTTATTTATAGCTAATTTAGACTTGGGCTGCACGTTATATCGTGGTGCGGTGGATGCATCGTGTGGCCATCATGGCACGATGGAAAAGATTTGTTCTAAATAAATTGTAGATTTTGTTCTTTTCTTGAGTGCTAAGTTTCTTCTCATCGCGGCCACGATGTAATCCATCGTAACCATGATGGCTTGAGTAATTTGATTTTTGCTCTAACACGAAAGTTGTATCTCTTTGTCTCCAACGCATGGTCACAAGCCTCGATCTGATACTCGTAGCTCCAGTTATGTCGTTTTTGGTACGATGTGGTGTATTTGGCTTTTTTCTTCAGTTTTAGCTCCTTTTGTGTAATTTCTTCAACTCTTGCTTGTTGATCAAATAACTTCATTCCTTAAGTATTTTCCATGCTTTGTCTATCAAAAGACTACTAAAAACATCATATAATTTACTGTCATCAGTCTCTAAATTCCGTCGGTATTTGAACTTTTTCTAGTAGTGGTTATGATACTTTCTTATGTTTTTTTTTAACGGCAAATATATCATTATTAATTGTTGAGAATCATGGAATCAATCATAGGGATGAAAATTATACTCATAAGCAAGATAGAGAGTATAAGAGTATTCATGAGGAAAATACTCATAAGAATTCATAGTAAATGAATATAGATTGATAAAAGAATAAGTAAAATGTACAATAGCTTATTTATAGAACCTATTTGGAATAACTAACTCCCTAACTAACTTTTTAATCTTCTAACCAACTTGATAACCTATCAACTAACTCTAGTTGATTAACTAACTGTCTATATTCTTAACATTAATAATCAAATCTCTGCTTAAGAACAAAGACCCGTAAAAGAGGCTACAAAACAAAGACGCCATATATAAGCGGAACATCAATGAAAATATCAAAACAGACACCACCTAAAAGAGGTCAATTTCTAATCTCGTTCTTAAAAAGATACTTCTCAGCTTTCAGAGACCACCAGAGAAGACAACAATCCAATCCATAGAGTTGCCACTAGACACTAACTCTCGATCTCGAATCAAAAATGAGTCAAAAGTTGAGTCAAAAATTGACGGGACACCGATAGAATAAGAACCTAGGCAGATGAGTCTCAGCTCGTAGACCACCTCCAAACAATCAAAACTCGCGCGAAAAAGGTCATATATAGGCAACAGCCTCACCACCACCGTATCACCAACAGCCCACCACCACCTCCTCACCTCCAACCAGCAATTCATTTTCTTATATTTGTTGTCTGACCAAACTAACAATTTTTTGGACATAGATTAGATTAAATTCAAATATGATACACCAACCCTTAACTATATGATCAAACAATTGACCAATATTTTTATGGGATACTTTGACATTTTTTTATTCTCAAAATTTTTAGAGCAAGAAAATGGTGTCTCAGTACAAAGACAAAAAAAACTTTAATTTGGGAACTCTCAAGTTTAAGATATGTGTTATTTGTACATACAAAATACAATACATTTCACAAAATATACTCTTGGTCTAATTTGTTTTTTATCTGAAAACTGATAGAAAATTTGTTTTTCATCGGAAGTGATAGAAAATAATTACTAAAAAATCTAAATTGAATTCAAATCACATATTTATACTGTGTTGGATGTCAGTTAACGTCAATCCCTTTATATAATGGGAGTCATGATTGAGAATTTTCAGCCGAACCTTGACTAATCTTTTCCTGCATAAAAAAGTGAGGATATTAAGTTTTCTTCAAATTGTCTTAAAAAAAGTTGTCTTTCAATTTTTTTTTTATATATATGTAGTATACTAATATCTCAATTTTTTAATATTAAATTCGTCATTATTTGATTGCTTGTAAGTTGATGTATTTTTGTATTTATCATATATCATATATAGTATAATTTTGCTTCTCCCGTTGGTGGAGGGACTTGGCGAGATCTTGATGATTGTGTGGAAGGCAAAGTTTGGTTGGAAGAAGTCTTAGAGCGTAAGGTTGGGGATGGTGCTAATACGCGGTTTTGGAGCGACAATTGGGTACGTGATATGATAAACTCCAATTTAGTGTATTATATGTAGATATTTTTGTGGTATTTTAGAATAATAATTACTTATTATTATATAAATTACCAGCTTCACTTAAGTATTTATTATTACTAACTATTATTATATATACCATATATTATCTATTATTTATATGTTTAAGAGTTTTTTCTCAAGGAAACAAATCTACGTGTCACTTTCTTATGAACTTTAATTTTTATTAATCAAATGTGGCATCCTCTCATTCATCATAATCTACGTGGCAACAATTGATAACATATTTTCTATATGGCAATTTAGAGAGCATCTTCAATAAAATTTATGTGCGGTACTCATATAAGGAATATTTTTTCTTTAGTGTTTTTCTGAATCAAAATTTAATGCTAATTTACAAATAATCATTCAAAATGAAACAATCGAATACGTTTTAATATTTTTTAACAACATTACCAATTCTCTTTACAATCATTATGAATTCTTATTATTTATTTTTTTTACCAATCCATTTTATTTTTTTAGAAAAAAAACTCATTTCATATTATTAAGCACACTTGAAAGACACAAAATAAAATAAAAAAATAACAACCGTCAATATAAACTTCAAATATATATTTTTTAGAGAAATAATGTTAACATATTATTATTATTAATACATGTATACAGGTTGCTTTCACCGTAAAATAAATAAACATTAAAAAAAAATCAATTCCACTAATCAATCAAATGATTTCAACTAAATCAAATCAAGTAGTAATTCAAAATCATTAATATACGATCTCTCAATTAATGTGAATTCAAAATTTCAAATCATTTGTTACCAAAAAATAAATTCAAATCATTCCCCATTATTTATATTTATAGGCATGTTCTCACACAAAAAGAAATCTATATATTATATGTGGAATTGAGAAATTGATATGCTTAAAAAAATGTGGAATTGAGAAATTGATATGCTTAAAAAAAATTATTCTTAAACGTCATACTTATCAAGTAGAGAAAAATGTGTCATTGTCTGAAATATAAAAGGAATGAAGTAATTGACTTCATAGATTATTTTTCTATTTCATTTTATTATTCTATTAATTATGGTTTACCTTAACGTGGTTTTTCTAATAAAAAAAATACATAGTGATTTGTACCAAACAAAATATTAAAATACGGGGGTATTGATAAAAAAAATAACCTACACGGAGTGAGACATACATTTGTAGATTTTATTATATAAAAAATACGATATCAATTGAAAGCAGGGAAAGTAACAATGATTTTATATATATAAAAAAAGAATTAAAAGCAATAATATCATGTATTACTTTATTTTTATTCTCCATACATCACTGTAAAATAAACAAATAAAAATAAAAACAAATAGATATATTTTTTAAAATTTGCACATTAACAAATGAGATATGCTTAAAAAAATTATATAATTTTTTTTTGTGTCAAGCAAATGACAAACAATTCTACTGTTCATTACTTTTATATAAATAATATTAAAATTAAAATCGCTCCATTTTGCTTCTCAAATGTGAGATTTTTTCACACGGGGACATGAGATAAAATACTCCTGAAGAAAACAAATGTCTAAAGGAGAGAGATGACGATTAAGAACAAATATATTAACCGTTAGATTAGTTTTTGCATAATGACATTTTTTTATGAAAATAAAAGAACAAATATATGAACATGTGAGTTGGGAACGGAGAGCGGAGTATCACTCTCCATTATGTCATTTCTCCTTAAAATCTCCAAAATTTGAATCTTTTATCATATTTAAATAAACTATTACATTAAATATAAAATTAATTTTACAAATAATTAAAAAAATCACAATATTAAAATTTTAATAATCCATATTTTTCATGTGTGAAAAAAAATGATCTATATTTTTCATAAAACATTAACCCGGGCGATAGCACAGGTAAGTTATACTAGTTAATACTAATATATTACTTAATATTATTATATTATTTATGTAGATATGAATGGACCAAAAGAAAGGCACACGAAGGCCCAATGAAAAGAAAGAAGCTTGTCCAAGTTGAAAGGAAAGAGGAATACAGCTAGCTATGAGAGATTGTTTGGCGGTCTCAGAGATTGAAAAAAAGGAGAGTTATTGATTTTGTCTATCTTGCTTCAAGTTGCAACACAATTGGAACACAAGTGCTGAAGGCGGTGATGAGAAGAAGAGATCAGGACTTACTGACGAAGGAATTAAAATGGAAACAGAGGCGGCATAACAAAGCTATAAATAGGAAACGTTATTTTTCTGTTTGAACACACGGCTGAGAGTGGAAAATTGGAGAAGCTTTGGATTGAAGATTGGAACTTTGGAGCAAAATATTTTCTTCATTCTAGGGTTATTTCTTACTCTTAATTTCATGAATTTAATTTCTATTTTGGTGTTCTTTTTGATTATGGATAGCTAAATACTATTCTAGGGTTTATGGTGAATCTTGCAATTAAAATTCCTTTTGCTATGTCTTAGCTTATATGTTCTAGTTTCTAATTTAAATTTCGATATTTTGTTCAATTAATGTTATCCTATTGATTTTATCACATGATTAGGAATGATCAACCTATGAATGTTTACAATCAATTGATTGATCAGCGACCGTACTGCAGTTAATTGGTGGACCTATAGGATAAATGAGACTTAGATTATTGCATGACCAAACCTTAATCTTAGTCTTCCAATCATTCAACCTTTTTGTGCTTTATGCTTTTCTTAAATTTCAACTCTTTGCATGACCAAACAAAGGTTAATTTAGGAAAAAGAATATTAATCACGAATGACCAAACGGATTAATAGTTTTAGTAAAGAGATTGGTAATTGAATTAAAATAAAGGAATTCAAATGGAACTATACATAGGGAACCGAATATTGCAAGTGAAACCATGACCCTAGACCTCTCTCTATTGGTTTACAACTTCACGTTTTTATCCTTGTTCTTATTCTTACTCGTCATTATTTTCTCTTTAGTTTTCATGACAATTCAACTACTCGTTAGTTTAAATAATAAATAATCTTAACTAGTTTGGTGTTTGTTAATTAATCCCCGTGGATACGATAATCTTTTATACTACTTCTGCGCTAGAGTACACTTGCTCTAAGTGTGTTTTTAACGCAACATGATACTTGTTTGAGTGTCAAGTTTCCTAGATTATTCTCTCTTTCTCTTCAAAAAGAACACTTTGTAAGTGAAATGGGAGTTGTTGAGGGTGGCCGGAGGGTGTGGAATTTAGAGTGGAGAAGAAGGCTTTTCCAATGGGAGGAGGATTGTGTTAATCAACTTGAGTAATGCTATGGTCACACTTTTTAACACACTCTTATAACACATTCCAATTGTAATTGGCCATGTCATCCACTTTTTTAATTTGTTTATCGGGTAACCAAAGTAACCAGTTGTTCAATTCTAGAAAGAAACAAACATTTTGTCAACAAAAAAAAAAACAAAGAAAGAAAGAAAGAAAGAGAAATACTTCAACGTTGCTGCACATTCCATGGCGTCTTCGTCTTCAGATCCCATTCCTTCTGATTTGTCCCATGCACCGTTAGCCCACTGTGTGTGATTTGTTTTAGAAACATTACCTCTATCGTTTTTCTCGAGAGGTTCGATTTGTCCCATCTGCTCGTTTAGCCGCCATCCATTTGTTTCATCTCAAAGTTGTGGCCTTTGTCTTTGTTGCTACTACTGAATCTCATTTTAGAGATAGAGATTCGTTTCTTATGAGATATTGAGCTGGGTTCCATTTTTAATTTTGGTTGGGTTACAACTTTGTTACTTTGTTTTCCAGAACTAAATTGTTTTTCAATATTGTCTCTATCTAACTTGGGTATACTGAAGCATAACATCATCTAGATTTTATCTTTTGTGTTGTAATTAAAAATCTGTATAAAACATTTTTTATGGTGAATGTTTTAGATTAAATTTCAATAGGAATTTGGGGATGTTCTATTCAATGTTGTCAATGGCAATTATTTGAGGGGGAAAAAATCAGGGAGCTCATTTGCAGAAGTTTACAAAGTGTTTGTTAATTTAATTTGGGTTAAAAAAACTTCTATAGCAAAGTGGAATTTTCCAGAATGTGAAAGGTTGAGACAGCAGCCATGGTGAAGCGTTGAGTAGCGAAGATGAAAAGTTAAAACCCACGTATAAAAAAAATAAAATAAAAAGTTAGACTCTTTTAAAATGTAACCGATAGCAGGTAAATAACTTAATAAAATAGATGACATGACTAATTATTAGTGGAGTGTGTTAAAAAAGTGTGTTAATGAGTGTGTCCCTAGCATTACTCTAATCAACTTTTGGCAATTACTCTTGGGAATGTGACTATATTTCCACTATGGGTGATCGGTGGTGTTGGAAGTTGGAGCCCGGGGGTTGTTTCTCGGTCGATTCCGCTTATGAATCTCTTTCCGGTAATCTTGGGGAGTCGGTTACTCTAACTCCTTTGGAGGAGAAAATTTTCTCCAATATTTGGAATAGTCGGGTCCCGTTAAAATTAGCTGATTTTTCTTGGCAACTTCTTCACGATTGTCTACCTACTAAAGACAACCTCCTTAGTCTTTGCAACCAAAAACTCCCCACGCGAGACAACCACAATCTTTGCCACAACCTCTATAAATGTCACCTATACTACACCATTTCGGATCACATCCTTCTACCTTCTTCATCGGGAACATTAATAATGCAAATAATACATTTAGAACAATGGTTAGTTAGGTACTTAACCATTAATTTGGATCAGTTGATTCTGAATAATTTCTCTTGAGTATCTAACATGTAAAAAGAAATGCATGGTAAGAAAAAGAATTAAAATACACACCGAATGTGGCAAGAAAAATGACAACCAAAGCATGCTTAACATAAGCCATTGTTTGATCAAAAGAAAGAACTAGCTAGCTACAATTGTTTGAGTTGCATTTCTTCAATCTTGGATGCAACTATATATAGAGATATCCTGATAATAGCGACAATAAAAACAATTGTATTAAATTCATATGCGTGGAACACGATGCAAAAATAATATTACAATCGAATATTTGTTAAAAAAAATTCAATTAATTATTTAAAAACAAATATTACAATTGAATATAAATATATTATGGGGACAAATTTTCAAAAAGCGCTCGTGGCCTAATGGATAAGGCGTTTGACTTCTAATTAAACGATTGTGGGTTCGAGTCCCACCGGGCGTGCATTGTTATTTAATTTTTTGGATTTATGTTCTTTCTCTCAGAAATGGGAAAAATTACTTCCCTAGTCTCTTTTTAAATCAGGTGTCTACATTTTACTTTTGGCACTAGTTTCCGTTTCTTTTTTATAAATGCCCTGAAAAAATAAATCCAATTGAGTTATTTTAAACAAAATGTATAAAAAGCAAAAACAAAAACAAAAAACAAAACTAGGAGCCTATGATCATGAGAGCCAACTGTCTGTGTGTACACTGAAATTGTGTGCGTGTGAAGGGGATTTCCATATGTTTAAGGCTATGTGAGCTATCTTATTCATTAAAATTTATTAGCTCTCATTCGTAAATTTTAATTAACAAAATTGTTAGACCGAATATTTGTGGTGTTTTAGATTCAAATTTCAAAAAATAAATTTACTTATCGGAGCTCAAAGATCCTAAACTATGTAGTACATCGGATCAGAAAATAAAAGAATCAATCTTAAAGACAAATTCTTTTTTTTTTTTTTTTTATGTTAACCTTCGAGTTCTTTGAAGAAGAAAACTCTGATAATTTGAAATTTTATTGCGAGATAAGTAAAGTCTCATAAAACATTTATTCACACAATAATCGAATTGAACACATATTATCCTTAATTATTTGATCAAAATTACGAGTTTTTTAATCATAACACTTATATTAAGTTGACTTGTTTTGTTGTCATGCTATAGATACACAATTTTTATTATAATTACTGATATAAGATTTTTTAAACTCAAAAACTCAACTCACTAAAATTTATTGGCAAGGACCAATCCTGCAAAGAAAGAAAATGTGTGGGACAAAATATTTAAGCCTAAAATCCATTTGATTGAATAAATCATCATTTTTGTTATTGAAAATGAAATTATAACTGTTGACTTTATCTTTTCATAGTGTTGAAATTATAAGTGTTGAATAATCTAGTCTCTAAAGGTCATCAATTAATTTGACCGTTTTCTCATCTTATGGTATGAATAAAAAAATATGAGTTGACTGATTGTTTAGAGCACCTTAGTTGTAGGGTATTTCCATAAACTTATTTAGAGATCTCTACTATTTTACATTAGAAATGATTAAAAAAAGGATTAACAATATTTAATTTCCGATACTTTAGCGCCGTCAATTTTGCAAATCTGGATGCATGATTATTCCAGACATTTGAACTTTATCAAATCAATTGTAGGCTTTGTCATAGACATTAGGCCGTTTTATCCTATTAACTGGATGCTGTGAGTCTGTTCACAGATTCACCCTTATTAGTTTTTAGTGAAATTGAAGATATAATAATTTTGATCGATGTATTCCCTATAAATTGAATCAATACCATTGTTTTTGAGTCAAAATATTTAATTTCCAATATTACACCATTTTGCAATTCCATTGCTTAGTCTCAGTTGATCGAATAGTGTGTGTATTGTCCGCTTTAAACATTATTTGAGTTTTCGGTTTTGATATCTAAACTGCATTAAATTTAATTTTTAAATAAATATGAGACTTTTTTAGATGTATCCAAATCCAAATAAAAGTAATTAACGCTGACTTTGAAATAAGCACGTAATTTATAAAATGCATCTTTATTACGGACCGGTAGTTGGTCCGGTGGTAATTGACGTTTGATTTAGTAGAGAAGATTATGGTTCGATTCTCCGCAACTGCGATCGTGATAGGCTGAAATTTCTTGATGTCAGAACTAACCTTCAAATTAAATTACACGGTTCAATGGGCCGATACCGATGGTGGAAAAAAAAATCATTGTTTGCTGTTTGAAACGGCGCTTCAGTGGACGTAGTAGCATATATTAGTAGTAAACTTAACCAGTTTTGCACAAAACATGTGGCTTATTATTAGCTAAATTCTAATACTAAAAGCACACACAAGCCAAAAGTCCAAAACTATGTGCTGTTTCCTGTCTCACCAACAAAACCAGTTGCTTCACTTTCCTTTATATACATAATACTTTAATACACACTACACATCCTAATACACCCTTCTCTTCCATTTTCCTTTTTCAGCTCTATCTTTTTACTTCACTTCCAATCCAACACTTCAAAAACCTCAATAATAAGTCATAACCACATAGCTTAGCATTAACAATGTCTTTTTTAATTCTATTTCTTTAAATTTTTGTTTTAAGATTGCAAATTATTTTATTTTACCATAGGTTCTAACAAAACTAGTTGGTGCGCAGTGTGTGAATGTTGTAAATTTTTCGAGTATAATTTTTTTTTTTGAACGCAGTATATCTATTTTGTTTAGTTAATTTTTTTTAGTCTTGATGGAATCCAATGGAATATTTCCTACCATTAATAATGGATTTCTAGCAGTAGAAAACCCTTCAAAACAACAAAACCTTCAAAATCAACAAAATCCTCACACTTTACAACATCACCAAATGGTTTCATATGATCAACCTCATCAATCAATAAAACAAGGCTACCCTTATTCATCAAAAACAAACAATAACAAACCACAACAACAAATCAACCTAAGCGACGAAGATGAGCCGTGTTTCGGAGCAGATGAAGCCTCTATTGGTGACCCAAAAAGAAAAGGATCACCATGGCATAGAATGAAATGGACAGATACAATGGTAAGACTCTTAATAATGGCTGTTTATTACATTGGTGATGAAGCTGGTACTTCTGAATTAGGCACTGATAATAAAAAGAAAAACAATGGTTTGTTACAAAAGAAAGGTAAATGGAAATCAGTTTCTAAAGGAATGATGGAAAAAGGTTACTATGTTTCACCTCAACAATGTGAAGATAAGTTCAATGATTTGAACAAAAGATACAAAAGAGTTAATGATATTCTTGGTAAAGGAACAGCTTGTAGAGTTGTTGAAAATCAAAGTTTGATGGATACTATGGATTTGTCTATAAAATTGAAAGATGAAGCTAGAAAACTTTTGAATTCAAAGCATCTTTTCTTTAGAGAAATGTGTGCTTATCATAATAGTTGTGGACATGTAAACAACAATAACAATTTGCAACAACAATCGTCGACGGAGACAGAGACTCAACCACAACATCATCAACATCAACAACCGCAGCAGCAACAACCGCAACAACAATGTTTACATTCATCAAATGGAGTAGGAATGTTGAAGTTGAAAGGAAAAAGTGGTGAAGAGGAAGAAGATGAAGATGAAGAAGATGAATGGGAAGATGATTCTGAAGAGGAAGAAGATGAGAATATTGAAGAAGATGAGAATGTTGATCATTTGAGGAAAAAATCAAAGAAAGTTTCATCATTGGTTATGCAACAGTTGAGTAGTGAAGTGATGAATGTGTTGCAAGATGGAGTGAAGAGTAGTTGGGAGAAAAAGCAATGGATGAAGAAAAGGGTGGTGCAATTAGCAGAAGAACAAATAAATTATCATGTTGAAGCATTTGAGATTGAAAAACAAAGGTTAAAATGGGCAAAGTTTAGTGGTAATAAAGAAAGGGAAATGGAGAAAAATAAACTTGAAAATGAAAGGAGGAGTTTGGAAATTGATAGAATGGTTTTGTTGCTTAGACAGAAGGAGCTTGAGTTGCAGAATACTCACCAGATGCAACAGCAACAGCAGCAGCAGCATTCTTCTACTTAGATAAGAAGAAATTTATGTAAATTTTGTGGTTGGTGATGTTGTTACAAAGAGATTTGCATTAGTGAAAATGGTTATTCATTTTATAGTGTTTTTTTTTTGTACAATTCATTTATCAAAATCTGATTTATTGGACCGTTTAATTCGATTCGAGGTCATTTTTAGCATCAAAGTGATTCTAGCCCTCTTGCAATCGTGGGAATCAAATCATGATTCTCCATATTAAGTTCAACGTCAATCACCACTAACAATTGATTCTAGCCCTCTCGCAATCGTGGGAATCAAATCGTGATTCTCCCTACTAAATTCAACGTCAATCACCACTAACAATTAATAAATGAACAATACAATTATTAAAATTTTGATGTATAATTATTTAAATAATATCAATATTCACAAAAAAGCGTACATTTATATACTTCAAAACTATAATAATCAACGTATCAATTTCTTTTCGGAAATGAAAAACATCTTGCTGCTAATTAAGACATACTACCACATAATGTTGAATTATATACTCCTACCATTTATTTAAGTGGTAGTGGTACGTATATTTTTAGGAGATAATTAATTAATGTTATTTTTAACCAACATCATTTTTTTACAATAATTAATAAACATGTCTGTTTTTTATTTTCTCAAAATAGTAATGGAATTAATTATCCGAAAAAAATACCAAAAGGAATCCAAAGTAATATTAATATGGGTCTGGGTAACTGCGCTCACCGGGGCACTCTTTAAGCATTCCATTAAAAGAAACTTTTTATTCAAAAAATTAAACACTCTAATTTACAATACGTTGACTTTACGCATTTCCATAAAATTTTTATAAAAAAACTTACTATTTAAGGACTTAAAGAGTGCACCAAATACTATTTAGCATTTCATTAATATATATGGATAAGGATACAATGAATAGAGATAAACGCGTGTAACACGCTGCTGATGTTGACGACACTGCACTGCATCCAACCTTCCCACACACACCAAATCATTTTCCTTACATTCTTCCCACAAATTTCAACAACAACAAAATAATCTCATACAACACACCAAAACCACTACCACCATACACACACACTGCTTCAATCCCTAACAACATTCTTCACACACACTCTATCATCATCATCATGATCTGAAAAAGGAAAAAAAAAACCTATCGTGTTATGGGGGCCTCTTTGTCGAACCTTGGATCCAACGGTTCGACCATCGGTCCTAGTCTCGGCGATATACCTGAAAATTGTGTTGCTCGTGTTTTTCTTCATCTTACTCCTCCTGAGATTTGTAACTTAGCTCGTCTTAATCGCGCTTTTCGCGGCGCTGCTTCCGCTGATTCCGTTTGGGAATCTAAGTTACCTTCTAACTACCAACGTCTTCTCCGTTTAATGCCTCAACGCTTTCAGAATCTTTCTAAGAAAGATATTTACGCTCTTCTTTCAAAACCGTTACCGTTTGATGACGGTAATAAGGTATTACGGTTTGTTTTACACTTTTACTGTTTAGTGTTAGTATTGGTTTCTTTTATTGGTTTATTGATGGGATTAGGGTTTTGTTTTGCAGCAATTGTGGCTTGATAGGGTTACTGGTAGGGTTTGTTTGTCGATTTCGGCCAAAGGTTTGTTGATTACTGGAATTGATGATCGGAGATACTGGACTTGGGTTCCAACTGAAGAATCTAGGTTACATTCTTAAAACCTTATGTTTTCATTTTTTTTTAATTTAGTTATGATTATGTTTTTGTAAGAATTTTGAGCTTGAAAAATGGAAACTATAGTGAAATTATGTTTTTCCTTATATTTGAAGTTGAAGCTGAAATTGAATTCATGCTTCATGTGGAGTAATAAATATTACTCGCTCTGGTTAGAGAAAGTTGAGTCAACAAAAATGGATGTATATGGTAAAAAATTTAAACCAGATCAACTTTTTCTTGTATATAGGACTAGAGGGAGTAGTGTCAATGGCTCTGAATTTGATGGCGTTATTATGTATTGTATTGCACAAGAGATATTAAGATTCTATGGTCTTTCTAAAAATGTCATTTGTTTGTTGCCTGTGTTGGGTTACTAAGTTTTCAGTTCACTTCACATATGAAAGTTAGTGCTGTTATTTTGTCTAGGCTTGCAATCTCGGTTGTTTTACTTAGGGTTCTATATTGTTTTGACAAAATGTTGCCTGATATGAACTTTTAAGTCTGCATTTGTGTTGGAGTGATGTCACTGTACATTTCAAGTTATTTGTTATCTCGAGATGTCCTTGGTGAAATTGTCTAGAACTCTAGATTAAGTACTCGATGTGATTTATGTTGTAACTTCCAACTACTTAACTTGTAGGTTCAATGTGCCGTAAATTCTAATCTAAGAGTGTGTTTGGATAAACTCTTTAATTAAAGACCTTTTGAGTAAGTGTTTATCATACACATTTGTGAATAAGTTGTAAGATGCTTTTATAAGTTAAGATGGAAGGCCTATTGAAACCAGCCGCATATGAACTGTAAACACAAGTGCATATGACATAAGCTTAGCCTAGCTGAACTGTAAAATTACTTTTCCAAATGCACCTTAAGATCCAAATATCCAAAGTGTTTTAATCTATCACAAAGTTATATAATTTGTGCTCTAATTACCTGTTAATAGTCTCATTGGTTCCTGATTGGCTTGTTCTTATTGTTCTTTGTTGTTATTTTGAGAAAGTGGAAATAGGATTATATTTATGGTGTTAAATTCTTTTGATTCGACAGGAATGCTAAGAGCATACTTTTTTGACATTCTTGAATGTAGTCTTTATGATTGGTTCATTTTTTAAAACTCAATTTGGTTACCTTGTAAATTGAACACTTTTTCCTTAAAAAATGTCAACTTTTTAAGAAATTAACCTTTCAAGAAGCATTCTTAAAAAGAATGCCTTGCTAATATTTCTCTTTGGCTCAAATATAAGAATATTTACTCTGTGTGCATTATAACTTGTTATCATTCATTCATTTTGTGCTTTTAACTGCTTTATTTAAAAGTTGTAAACTTATTCGAAATGGGAATGTTAAATCAATGGGTGGTAGTTGGAGCTTACTTCTAATGTGAAGACAGCCCTACTTCTGTATTTTCTTGTCGGTAAAGGTGTTCTTGATTAAGTTCTATATTTTCTCACCCAAAAATATAATTATCACTGAACACGTTTTGTTATATTTTTCCAGGTCTCTGTATGAAAAATCATGTTAGTATTTGCACATTAAACTTATCTGCAAACATGTACTTCCTTAATCTGGATGAGACAGAATTTCCTGCTTTAATTATTAGATAAATTGCATCCCTTCTCTTGAAATATGCTTAAAATTATACTACACTCATCTCTAATTTTTAGAAACTATACTGCCTTCTCACGATAGATGAAGTTTGCAACATTTTAATGATGACATTGACTGGCAATTATGAATGACCTTCCTAAGGGTGCCTCTCTTTACGACTTTTGCTGTCATAGGAAGTTAATTTGAACATTTCATAATCAATGGTAGGAATTTAGAAGATTAAATTAAGTTTTTGGGTAATCTCTGAGTTCCCAAAGTTTAGCATTGTAAAGGATTCAGAAGAATCGGAATTAGTTGCCAATGATGCTACGAGTTACAGAGATAGACAAACTATTATAGGCTCGTTCACATCAAAACTAGTGTAACACATGTTAATCTCTCTGAAAAAGGAAATGTCTGTTCTATTAATAAATAATCAACAGGTAGTTTTGCATAACTTAATTTATTATGGACAGTTTGACACTGGTAATCATAAATTTTTTCCAGTTTCCGACTTTCTATAAATAAAATCATGCCAACTTACTGCTTTATGTGTGCTTCTTTTCACAAATATTTGTACTATTAAGCTTGAGACTTAAGTTGCTTTGTTTAATCTGTCCTCATTCTGTTCTGAGTATTGAATTACATTTCCATTTTCATTCATTTCAGGTTCAATGTTGTAGCATATTTGCAGCAAATATGGTGGTTTGAAGTGGATGGGGAGGTCGACTTTCCATTTCCTGCTGATAGTTATACACTCTCCTTTAGGCTTCACCTTGGACGATTTTCCAAAAGGCTTGGCCGGCGTGTATGCAATTATGAACAGACCCATGGTTGGGATATAAAGCCTGTAATATTTCAGTTGTCAACTTCGGATGGTCAGCAAGCATCGTCTGAGTGCTGCTTGGATGAAACTGAGCACGATGATACATATGGAAATCATAAACGAGGATATTGGGTTGATTACAAGGTAGGCGAGTTTATTGTGAGTGGATCTGAACCTACAACTAAAGTTAGATTCTCCATGAAACAGATTGATTGTACACACTCAAAAGGGGGGCTTTGTGTAGATTCTGTATTTATCATACCTAGCGATTTGAGAGACCGCAAGGGAGGCGGCTTTTTGAAATGATCACACATAGAATAGGAAGTTTTTTTTTTCTCCTTACCTTGGTGACGGCAAATATCCCAAAATACTTTGTTGGGATCTATTACACAGCTACACTTGTGAAGATAATTTAGGATGTAGAGGATATCATCTTTTGCTGGGTTTTTTATGTTTCTTTTTCTCAGTTGTTATGGCACATGTGTAGTCACTAGTTTTATGTAATCGGAATTTATGTGTATTTAAGTAATTCTGTTCTAAAGATTTGTCATGAGATTGATAAAGAATGAAGAGAAAAGCTTGGCCAATAGCTGTCATGTCTGCTCCATTTCTTAAACGGTTAACATATTAATCTTCTAAAAACGAAGGTAATGAGACCCGCTCGATATCTCCACTTATTATATCACTAAACAATTTTGCAGCTAAGAGTTAAAATCTTGACTTCTAGATATCAATTGCTTACCATTCAGAAGTTCATTTTTCTCATCCTGCAATTAACACAATCCTTTTGCAGCTCTCTAATTTCCTCCAATTCACCGATAGTACTAACTTTTGTTTCCAATGCATCACAGTTTCTCAAGGTTTCTGCTTCTTCTTCAGAAGCCAAATAGGTCTGTGCCACTGATTTGCTCAATTTGCCCAACAACTGAGATATTGAACTACAAAATTCTCCAACTCCCTCATTTGTACAATACCTTCAATCTTGTTTCTAAGGCCAATAATATCTTGTTCTAAACATATGAGGTATCATGGATCAATGAGCTTCTAGAAGGAAAACAATTTCATCCATTGAATTAAACCTTTAACAACTTCCTTCAGAACAAGCTTTGATTACTGTCTTTAGAACCTCATGTTTTGATCATGTGTTTTTCATCCTAAAGAAACAAGTTTTGGTCAAGTCTTTTTTTGGTGTCAAAATCCAATGGACAATGTGACCAAAAATATTTTTACTTTGATACTTATTATATTATTTATTTTTAAATTTTAGCTAGAATGACAAACACCACCTAAAAACTCATATAAATATAGAGGAGATTATATGAAATCACAAAAAATGTTGATCCTAACAATCTCAACATTGTCAATTAGCTATATAGTTTCCATAAAGTATCACATTCTCTCGAATTTAGTTTGTAAAATATATAAATATAATTAATATTTTTAAAGTATATAAAATTTGTCAATTTAGTTTTTGTTATTAAGTTGTCAAAACTAACATGACAGATTTTCATAAATTGATGAATTTTGTATATTTTAGAACTACGGTACATGTTTTTGTATAGAAAGATAAAATTGGAGATGAAGAATTTTTATTTTTTTTTATAATCTTAGATGAAGTGGTAAATCCACTGAAATTAAATTCACATAATTGTGAGATCCCCAGGTTCGAACCTGGGCTACGACGTCCCGCCTAACAATTTCGACATTCTTTGCCGGTTGAGCTAGGACTTATGAGACGGAGATGAAGAAATTCTACTATGGATTAAATTTATGGTTTATTTAAATTTAAAAATAAAATAAAAAATGCTAATAAAAAAGAAAAAATAGTGCATGGTGACTGGACCGGACGGGTTGAACCGGCCGGTTCAATCTGCTTTGATAATTTTGTTTGGTTCAGCCTGCAAAATTACACTCTTCTCTCTCTCTCTCTCTCTTCACACAAACAAAAGCAAAAGCTCGCACAGTCTCGGTCGTCGCCGTCTTGTCTCGCCGACGTTTCCAAACCTGTAGGTATCTCTCTCTCTCTCTCTCTCTCTCTCTCTCTCTCTCTTTTATATAGTTCCCAATTTTTAATATCTATTTTTCTGTGTGTGGTTTCTAAGTTTCGATTTCAATACCAACCCTTAAGAGTGCCAAATTGCTGATAATTTTTGAAATTCAGTTGTCAAAGAATTGATACCGAACTTAAAAATGCACGCAAATGATATGCTCAATTTACATACAATTTTCTATTAACCGCATCTAAAGAAAGGTTTTTTATTTTTTTATTTTTAGTATACTGAATTGTGCTAAAAAAACTAAGATGTTTATAAGATTATGATTATGCTTAGATTAAATGTATGAGAGAAATGTTCAGGTTAGGAACTTGTTAATTTATTGAGTATTTTGTAGTTGTCAGAGTTTTCTAAGTGTTGATTTGTGAGTTCTTTTTCACCTGTTAATGCATTATGATAAATATAATATTTAATGTTAGAACTGAACCCAAATAACCCATTCAATTAAGGAAGATATGTTCCTTCAACTTGTATCCTCAAGTTTATGTTAGTTACTTCCCTTGTTTATGTTAATCCCTCACAAATGTAGTTGATATCTTACGATGCAATTGTGTTGTGTCAACTCTTCTGGAATTGAAGATGTTACTTGTGAAATGAGAGGTTTAAATCACTGTGCTTTCTGATTAGAATGGTTTTAGTCATTTTATATAAATATCTCTTGCGATTAATTTTCCACTTTAAGATCTAAACTACATGTCTACCATTACTCTTAATTATATATGCTTTTATACAATTTGTGAATTGGTAAAAATGGAACCAGCAGATCCAATTCAAACTGCATTTAATCGGATTTTTTTTTAAAGTAATTTCCGCTGAACCAAATCACACATTGTTTTAATCTTTAGATCGGATGACTTTTTGCCTAAATATCGGGTTTGTGAGCCAGCCTCGCAGATTCACTTTTACCACCAACCCATGGTGAGCCAACTAGGGTGAGCTGAGTTTGCTTGTTTTGACAACTTTAGTTCACATGTTTTCTACATATTGAATTGATGCACGCATTCTTCGTTTAAGTGGAGCTGTCATTGTTTGTGCCACTCTCGTTTTCCGATGGAACCACTACTTTCCTATTTTGTTTCAAACAAACCTACATTTATGCAATGCTGATGATTCATATTTGATTGCATAATTTGAATTATGACTGTTAGTTACCAACATTTCTTTAAACTTGTTGATTAATTTGGTATATGATGATGCAAATAGTGGTTGGAGGAAGAAGTCAAAACAATGCCTCCTTATGATTGCATGCTTCTATTCAAGCCCACTGTTAAAAAAGAAGCCCTAATCGGTTTAGTTGCAAGGATTGGAAAACACATCTGTAGAAGAAATGGGGTTGTCACTGAAGTTAAGAGTTTCGGATCAGTTCAGTTGGGCTATGGAGTGAAAAAGCTTGATGGCCGATTTTATCAGGTAAGTGTTGCATTCATTGTTCCTCATGCTGTAATAGTAATACGATTTTTTCCATTTGGAAATATATGTTGAAAAACTATTTGTGTTTTCAATATGTTTTTTTCCCTTTGTAAATATTGAATTGTGGTCGGATAGAATTAAAATGGGTACAAGAAATAACCTTTCATAAACTGTTTTTATAAACTATCTTGGATGAAATCAATTTATGGGTATGCTATGAAACTTCCACTGAAAGGTACATATGTCATGTTATAATAAATCTAAATAAACTCTAAACAAAGCTCTTTGGAATTCCCCTTATGAATATTACTTTTGCACTCAGTGTTACCAAATGTTTTGTTTTCCACATGCTGCTGATGAAGTTTCAGCTAACGTACATATCTTTAGTTTGAAAGTCGGCCTTTGTCTGCAACAGGAGTTGCATGTTCTTCTCTAACATCGAATGGGAATGATGCAACTGTTAAGTAATGTGTTGATGTTTTCTGTTTTTAATGAATGCAGGGCCAACTGATGCAAGTGAGCATGATGGCTACGCCAGAAATCAACAAAGAGCTGCATTACCTAAATAAGGAAGACAAACTACTGCGTTGGCTTCTGGTTAAGCAGCGTAACACAAAGTTTGGGCTTGAGTTCATGGATGATGAAGGTAGACTGGAGCTAAGCAGATTCCCTAGTAAACCTGATGATGAGGATGATGATGAGGATGGCGATGATAAAGAATATGAAGTGAATGAAGAAGAAAACAAAGTGAACTAAAAGATGGTTGTATTTAGTTTGTTTCCATTAGGAGAGGATAAAACCATTGTGCTTCACAGGTGCCAAACATATGCTTATTGATAGTGCTACATGACAATCAGACATTAGTGGCTCCAAGATTTTGATTAGTAAACTGCATGTTGCCTCTTGATATTAGACAATAAATTTTTTGTAACTGGGTGAAATAGTTTATTTACAAATGTTTATCTTTGAACATTTGAGCACATGGTATGTGAATATTGTAAGCTCTCTGATGTTGAGTTTGATTCCCAGCGATAAAAAGAAAAAAGTTGGAGCACTTGAGTTCTTCGACTCCTCGCAGCACTTGAGTGTTTTTATTTATTCTAATTAAGTGAGTGTTTTTTCTATCAAGTGTGGTAAATACAAAAAAGAAAAGGATATCACAAGAAATCTGTATATAATACACAATTTTTAGCAGAAGACTAAAACCAAGAAAGAACAAACATGATTAAACAATAGCTCTTAGACTTTGGCTGAGATTGAGTCTTTTTACTTATTTTAAGTGTTGAAATTATTAACATTTTTATTAAACAAGCTTATAAACTAGTCCAATAAGCTATAAGCTAGCTTATTGGACTTACCAAACAGTGCCTTAGTTTATCCTTCTAGTAGCTTCTGTTGTGCTGGCAATAGACAGGATCCAAATCTGAGGAACAAATGGAATGAAAAGGATGACTCAAAATTTACCATCAAACAACTCTTCTTCTCTCTTACTACTACGTATATTATTTCTACAATTAAACACTCATCTCCATCAGAACTCATTCATTCATTGTGAACTGGATTTTACCAGAATCATCCCTAGAATCCAAATTTCCGTCTCATTATAACCAAGAAAGAGATGCTTCCCGGTTGGACTTTGAGTTATCAAAGTCTCTTCTCATGAAAACCGGAGGATTAACACACAAAAATCACGATGAAAATACTATCGCAACTAAATCTAAACAATAAAGACAAAAAAATACCACATTTCAAAATAAAAACAAAATTTTGTGTCTAAGAAAAAAAATCAGTACAGTATATATGTATGCACTCAGCTGAGCCAAACCTACATATGCCATTCTAGTTCCAGTTTTGAAAACAAATAAACCATTATTTTAATGGTACATTGATCATTATTTGCATGTATACACCTGCTTAAAATAAATACAACAGAATCTCCATGCACTGGTATAATGGAAATTTTTGGAGTAACAACCATCGCACCAACTAGCTGTTTGCACACAGTCATTACTCAGTTTGGCTCTTGAAGCAACCAATATCTTCCCAAACTAAACCAGGATGCTATTCTTTGTCGAAACTTAAATAGCATCTGAGAGTTTGCAGAAACAGTCCCCTTGTCTAAACTTGCAGTAATATGTACTACCTAGTAGCCTCTTTGGGATAAGATGGCTAGGTCCACTACCAAATGTACATGCTTGGAAACAGACACATAAAAGTGGCGCGAACAAATAGACTATTCACAAAGTCCATAAATTAGAAATGAGCTGCAAAAGATTATATGTGATTAGTTAGACCAACAGCATCGTTGAAATATCCGAAAATCATAGTAGATGCAACAGAAATTAGTGCAATTTCATTATATCATACAACCAAAAAATACTGACCTCCTGAAGCAAATCAAGATAGTTCAAATCCGGCATTTGAATTGATAGCATATAGAAGCTTTGCTCTCAAAGTGCCTGGACGTTTGTATGTTGGAAGCTGTAGTCATTGAGAGGAGGAACATAAAAGTGTAAGGAATTCAAATGTATGACAAGGGATTGTCTAAAAAAGCAACATGTTTGTCTCGATGACTTAAATGACCAAGCGGGTGTGTTTAGTAAGTGGACATCCAAAAGTCTATACTTATTACTAAGCTTATCTATATGATATTTTCGGCTATGAGATCATGAAAATTTCAAGATCCCCATGTTCAATACATCATAACTCATAACTGACATGAGAATCTTGCTTTCAGATATTCATAGCCAAATACCTTGTTCGTAGATTTTCAAGAGTCTATCGTGCTACATGTCACCCGCATATATGGTTAAGGATGTGTTCTCATATTAGTTTTTACTCTATTAGTGCTTCAGTAGTACCTTAAGGGTATTGTAGCAGGTTGAAGCTGATGGAAGCCGCTCTACATCTTGTCCTCCAATTGTCGCCCAAAGAGGGACATCACATGCAACCTAGGTGAACATATAGACCAAATGATACTATTCAATGAAATCTAGTATTCGCTAAACAAATGCATCATTTTTGGGTATTCTTTTAGGTCATGCTAACAAGTGCCCTAAGGGCACTAGTTAAGAAAGCAAAAATAGAATATTTGCATTGGAAATGGCAATTTTAAACTTTAAAATGTTGAATACACCAGTTTTCAACTCAAAATTTCTATATTTGTTTTCTTTACAAGTGCCTTAAGGGTACAATTTAGCATTTTCCTTCTTTTATTTCCAGTAAAAAAAAATTGTAACCCATGTCATATTTCATTACGATAAACAAAGCAAATGGGATAATAGAGGTGATGGTATAAATGATCTTGTATGCCTATCAAACATAGAAAGTCAAGAGCATACCTTGTGGATGGTAAAAGGTGGCTGTAAGTATTTGAACCCAAGTAATGGAGCACGGGAACAACTGGTGACAAATTTAAGAAGCTTACAACGGTCTTTTGGTTCAAAGCCTTTAATCACCTGTAAACAGTCAACATAAAGCAGAAAATGAATATTGATGTCATAAAACTGGAATCTACAGAAATTGCATCCATAAATTCTTCAATATAATTCATGAGGCTGAAAATAATGGTCAATAGTCACATTCTACAGCAAATATGCATGTATTAGAGAGGATGAGAAACTGCATTTCAACCAAATTCATAGTCATATATGTCCAGCATATGGAAATAAATTGATGATAATAAAATAATGGAGACAATTTTTATAATCAAGTCATCAAGAAAGAAAGCAAATCTGCAAATTGTGCTAGATATGAGTCATATGACCACCGTGTACAAAGCTGAGAGGTTTGCATATAACAAGGGAAGTACACAGAGTATCACATCAGTTTAAATAATTTGGTATGCATAGATAATGTATTGGGATTGCTATGTGTGTGCATGTGTGTAGTGCTGAGGTTCCAATACCTCCCAAAAGATTTTGATTGTCCGGCTCCCCTCACAATAACCACCAGTGTACCGTGTGTTATTTTTAAAATCATCAATGTCGATATCATAATTGCCACCTGAAAGTAACTGCATTCTTGAATATCTCAGAATTCTTGCTGTAAAAGTGAACTCATCACAAATAAAATTCAGTACAAATTGTCACAAATTGACTATAGTGAATGAGTGAGCAACTGCATCTTGATTCAGTTATTTTTCTCTTATAGAGCAGATTATTATTGACACAGAGGACATAGTTTTAGTAAACGGAGAATTCTGTTGCAGAAATGCTCCATTGTTCATTGTGCAAGAGAGAAGAGGAAATATTAAACTCACAAAGAAAACCTTTTAAAGAGACTTAGTAAAGAAGATACCTGATTAAATTCACTAGCGTTGAATAATTTCAACCAGGATGGAGATATAAGATCGGCCAGCCCTCTATAAAATGCATTTGAAAAGGGAAATATCTGCAATTTAAACATTGTTACATATATACCCATGATACAACAGTTAGTACAGTGACGAAGTGAATAATTTGCATTAGATTCAATGATGATAAAACCTGTTGGTTGAGTTTGTAGTCTGCCATTGCATGTATGTACTGCATCTTGTTCTCATTTGTCACAGAAATATCTTTGCCACCAGACTTGAGCTCAACCACGTGCCGTTTGCCAAATGATTCTTCAGTAACTGTGAAATCAAGACAGAGCTCCTTGACATCACCATCATAGTTCTGCATGAACAATTATGTGAACCTTCCAGTGAAATGTTCAATAGCAAAAACAGGCATGCACAGTAACCACCCAAGTCAAACTTGGGCGAATTAAATTAAAAATGAGACAAAGACCAGTACATTACTTCAAGGAAAGAACAATCCCAATCTTAAAATCAAATCTAACATACCAAATGCAAATTGGATCTTGTTAATGAATTATTGAATTTTTAAGGTTTTCATTAATAATACTGTTATTTAAGAGTTATATAACATCCAGCAACCACCCACCAAGACATTAGCTCTTCGAGAAAATTCATATACAATTATACATGAGTATTTGTTGTTTAGAAGGATTGCACATGGACCAAGGTTATCTAGAGAAGCAGGAACATTGTAGGCCAAGAAGCAGCACCAAACCATGTAAAATTTTAAATACAAGGATTTATAAGAGAAGCAACACGATACATTATGGATGGCCCTGATTAACTTTGACAAAGGATTTATAAGAGAAGCAACAACATGGATATGTCTCTTGGTATTACCTTGACATACATAAGATTCTTGTATAGCTCTGGGTCGAGTGTTGATAACTCATCAAGAAAGCTATATCTCCCCAATAGCTTTTGTACAAAAACATGTGAGAAAGAGTAATCAAGTAATATCCCTTCATATAGAGCTTTACCAACTATTCTTCCAAGGAACTCAATCATCTGAAGACCATTGTCCAAAAATCTTGCGGATGCAGTTGGAATTAGGAGACTGTCTGAAGTTGAGGTTTGGGAAAAAAGCCCATATCTAGAGCAAAAGGAAAACTTTCAGCTAAGGAAGTCACTCCTGGAAGAGGACATAACCATGACATTAAAGCAAGAAAATACAAAATAAAGTCTCAAACTTACTCAGGGGAAAATGCTTCTTTTGATAAATCGGTCAAAAACTCTTTCGATAATCCACCATAGTCCAGACCAGCCTCCGTAAGGCCACATTCACTGACAAATGATACATGGATGGATGACTTCAACTTTGACCCAAGCGAATTTAATTGTTGAAATCCATCTTCAACTGTATGACCCCGACGTACTACTATCTCAATGGCTCGTGAGCCAGGTTCAGAAATTTCACCAGCCATTTTGCGTGAGGCTTTATCCATCTTGATAAATTCACGAAACATCTCAACTCTATTTAAGCAATAAACCAAGTGATTAAGTACTTCCAATCAGAAACTGTATCATGGGTTACATTCGAAACAAATGAATGATTTTGATGACACATTGCAATCAAATCCCTTTCCCTCTACTCTCACAATGAAAAAAAATCCAATTCAATTATATTTATGATTTATGAATACTCTCATTGACAATCTTTCTCCCTTACAAAGTTTACTCTTATTGTTTTGCTCCATTTAAGGTTTCTAATACTCAGCATATAGCCTACAATGGATAAATTACAAATGAAACTACCACTCCTAATGAAATATCTACTATTGCATAATATAGATGATTAATAGTATTCCCCAAGTGATTCTTCATGCACATACTAAGATAGTTCGAAAAATGAAAAGGACATATTAACGATAATGTTCTAAGTTGATCATAGTCTATCAATTCTTAATTTAACCCACCAAGAGAAGAAAGAACAGACAATATTACACGGTGAAGATAGCCGTGAAACGTTTGCTCATTTAGGAAAATTCACACTACCAGAAAAAACAAAACTAAGATTAGATTCTTTTTCTAACTCTTGCACTTTGTCTACTAACATGAGAAAACTTAATAAAATAATTCAATCGGGTCAATTGGGTGTCGTCATCCCTGATCATTAGCTCTTTTATCTATGATTTATCCTTCTAAAGATTCAGTTGATGTGACAATGAAAATGTCAAAAGAGTAAAAAGTACAGAATACCAAAGTTGAATAAAACAGAATTTATGACAAGCAAGAGGCCTCATAATGACCATAGTCACAGAGCTAGTAGTTACCTTTCTTGAAATGGGAAAACATGAGGAGTCATGGTGATAACAGAGCCTACACTCAAGGAAGATGAAGAATCATCAGATTTCAGGTTGGCCGAACATATTTCATGAGTTCTAGTAGCAACTGCAACTGGTGGTCGACTTTTTCTAGCAGGAGAAAGCCACAAATCAGGCGGACAGAATGGGTGTCTGCAATCCCTTTCATACATTAAATGTAAGCATCTGACAGCAGAATCCATGAGAGGTCTATTATAATGACCATTACCGTGGGACAAGCCATTATAGACTAGGGTATTTAGCATTGATGCAATTCTTCGTTGCTGCTCTAACTTGAATGGAACCTATCAATGTTATCAAATTCTCTGGAAAAGTAAGTTTCTGAAAATGTGAACTAATTCATAAAAGGACTGGGACAAGAAGAAACCAAGCTGCTACCTGTTTCTCATAAAACTCTATGTCGTCAAGAACTAAAAGCAGGTGAGAATAGGTCGCACAGAAAAGATGAAGCGTAGCAAACATACTTTTTGGAATGCCTTGTGGACCATGCCTCATAGGTTCTATGTCCCATACATCTGATGGATCTAAATTCACTCCGTTAGGTCCAGAGTGACTGCCAATGGGATCTGAGCAGTCTGTTGCAGTTTGTGACTTACCTGTAAATTTATGAAATACGCTGACCCACTTATTGGTCCCGTCTTTACTTGGCTGTTTGGGAATCTTCTCAAAAGCTTTATGTTTTCCATTTTCACTTGTGTGATTATCCGACATATGTTTGTCTCCAGAGAAAAAGGAATCCTCAAGTTCACCCCACAATCTCCCAAGAAATCCAGGAGTAAACGATAGCATGTTAAGAACTGGCAATGAACCACGAATTGGACTCAAGACTGAAAATATTCTAAGTAAGTTAGAATAAAAAAGTGCAACATCAGACAGATCTAGCTTCCCCAAATATTCCAGATTATTTGAGATTGAAGTCTTAGCCATGTTAGTGACATCTCTATTCACTGATGATAAAAGATTTGTGAGATGCCATTGCTGACAAACAGGCCTAAATTGATCCATGTATGACATTATTAACGACTCATGGGTTGAACTTTCAGCATCAGTTTGGAGAGATTTCTTCTTTTTTACCCACTCAATATTATCAAGACAAGCCAGTAGGCTTTCTGCTAGAGTGACAATAACATGGACATACAATGCACAGTCTAAACCTTGATTGAAGGATCCGGAGTCTACAGAATTATTTTCATTCCCTGTTGCTAGACATATAAAGTTAGCGAGAGACCAACCAACTGGTGGAATAGCTTTGATAGAGACAAGAATTTCGGACTTAACCAACTCTGACATATCCATTAAAACATTCTCTTTCAAAATCTGTCATCACCTGTCAAAGCTTGATCAGTTCTGATATGTTTAAATAATATAGCATAATCTATGAAGTTATACAAATTTATGATCTTATTGACTCTAGACGGATGTGATGGCAATATCTTAATACTACAGAGAGACTCTTCCCTTTGCAAAACTCACCTTTGAGCCATTGTTTGATATCTTTTACAGATAGAGAAAAACAAGTAAAGAACAGTTTCATATTAAACAAGGTTGAGTTTTTTCAGTTTAAGAAGTATTGCGTGTGTGTGCGCACGCGCAAGTATTCCTATATATAAAATACTGAGAACCATTTGCATTATGATAAATAACTCAAATACTGAAAGACAGATACTAACAAATACAAAATTTAATTACATAAGAATATAGAAGTAAAATGTGCACACAAATCATGAATCATCAACTCAGCAAGTCAAAAGTTGGAACAACTTCCATTTATTATACACAAATACGTCAGTTATATTTACATGTATCATTAGTGACATCAAAATATAAGATTTGAAAATTTCATAAAGAATAAAAAACAATAAAAGAGAACAAGTTATCATTAAAACAAAAGAGACGGTTAATAATTTTGCAGGTGAAATTGTTCTGATTTAAATATGCTTACCAATAGTGTCTGAAAACATGTGAACAAAACTGATTTGTGCTTTAAAGCAGGTAGAAGAACAGGTGGGAGATGTTGCACAAGCCAAGGAATAGTCATTAGATATATAATATACTGCTTAGCACCATGGTTGACATTCAGCATATCAGGCCTTTCTCCATCAGAGTTTGTCAGGTAAAACGGCCGCACTGCTAAAGTTATTGCACTTGCAGTAATAACAAATTTCTCATCTGCCTGGGTGATAACTTTCATCTGGGAAGAATAATTATCCAATGCACTAATATATCTGGCAATGGAAACATAACTACCACTTTTTTTACTCCCTGTAAACTCAACTAAACCTTTCACGGCTAAATCTGCATCTAAGCGGTTGTCGTCTGTAATACCTTTCCATCCTTTTAGATCAGTTAACATTACAAGAATACGCATCGCTAGATATGTAACAGTAGTAATATCTTGAGCCCCTGAATTGCATTCACTGTACTCTGAAAGAATCGAAAAACCAAGAGAAGTAAGTCGCTGTGCCTGGTAACTCCAAATTCTTCTCTCTTCAGCTGTACCAATCGCCAAAAAGCAAAAATTCCGCTTTGAATCTAAACAAAGAAAATAATAGATCCATTAGAAATATAATAAGTATGTGCGTTAACAAGGAAAAGGAAAATAGGTCCATCGAATTCTAAACGCTACAAAAACAAAGCAACAGAAAGTATCTTGCCATATTCAATTATTCATAATTTCATATAAGCTGTAGGCAAGCCATCACATTAAAATGAGTAATATAATTGGAACACTAACTTGAAGACCAATAAAAGAATATCAAAATGAGAATATACCAGAAGATTGCAGGCTTTCCAATAAGAATGTAAAGCACGTCCTCATAGAGTCTATTTTCTTGCTACGGACCTTCTCATACCGATTTGAGAAACGGGTCACAAAGAATAGAAATGGCCTCAACAGATTTTTTGAAATCCAATTTGCAGTCATCACCCCAGTATAACTGTTCACCGCTGTCTCCCATTCCTGCTGAAGTTTCAGAGCAACCGCTTTTGTAACCTTGAAGCGCCTCCATACTCTCTTTCAAAATTAAGAAAAAACTGTCATTTCTCCATTTTGAGACAAACATGAGGTGTGAATGAATACCAATACAAGATCAGAAGAATCATGCAACCAAGTTGTTTTTAACTTATGCGAGAAGCTCAGTTCAAAATCATTTCAACTTTCCTTTTCCTATAAATGCAGGCTGAAAAGTTTATCTAGACCAGCTCTTTCATCGTGTATTAAGGACTCATTCCAACTCTTAGAGTATTAAAAAAAATCTTGAGTTAAGATTTGTATTTCTATATTAATTAATTGAGTTAAGTGGGGATACACTCTCGGTGGAAATTAGTTTTAGACTGATATCACATGAGAATTTATCAAACTGTAACACAAGTCCACTTTGTAACCACACTTTAAGGGTCCTTTTAATATGCAAAATGGAAGTATTGGACAGAACAACACAAGAGAAACACTTAAGCTATTAAACAACTTGATGTTTTGTAATATGTTTGGTAGACAAAATGTTATTTTGATATTTTAGACAACTTGTGCTTGTGACAAAAAAGTTGTCCGGTGATTTTATGAGAATTTCAGTTTTTGTCTTGTCCCTTTCCCCACAATTTGTCCAATCTCAAACATTTTTAGAATCAAACATAGTACAATTGAAATTGTTTGGTCCCTTATTTTTTATCGGATCAAATGCACCCTAAAAATAACTTCGAAATATCTAATTCTCATTGGATGTCAGTGTAAAATAGCTTACACATACATTGCATGTCCCTTCTTTTCTAACTAATTTACAGCCATGTCATGTATCCTATTGATACTTTAAAAATTTTACCTATCCTCATATCATGTCACATCTAATCTATGCATGCAAATAAGTTAAATCTTGAAAAATTTCTATGAAAAAAAAAAAGCAAAGATGTTGAACCTGAATGAAGAGAGCAGCAGCAGCAGCACGTTTTGCATAATTGCGAAGCTCTCTTTCTCGTGAGACTTTCTGAAGAAGATCATCTCGCGTAATCTCCTTCGCACTCGCTCCTCTTAACGATACCTAAACAACAAAAAATTCAATTATCAAAACCAAATCAATAATTCGAGTGGTTAAACCCAAAATAGAAGAAAAAATTAGAGGAAATTATGAAATTGATAAGTACCTGGTTTTTACGAGGTGCATCCATGGAAAATCAGAAACAGTTGTGAGGTTCAATGCTGAAATCCATTAACGTCTTCTCGTTAATGTTAATTAAATTAATCCCTTTTTATAATCTTCTATTATGTTCAACTAACTTCGATTTCAAGTTTGGTAAAGAAGAAAGAAAGAAGAATGACGGAAAAGTTTGTTTTATGTTTTTCTTTGTTAAGTTGACATTGACATTTTAATTTTTAAAAAAAATTATCAAAAACAAAATAAAAATATTATTATTGTCATTTTTTTTTTCTTTTGTCATTTTGTGTTTGAACAATATGTTGTGTACGGTAATTAGTTAGTCTAGTGGTGATTGGCGATGAACTTGATATAAAGAATTAGAATTCGATCTTTCGTAACTGCGATTGGGAGGGAGTTGGGACTAATTGATACTAGAACTGACTTCTAAATTAGATTAAATAGTTTAATAGTTCGAATACTTGTGATGACTTGTATGATTATAGGTGATGACTTGTATAGATTATAGTTAAATTTTATATATTCACTGTATAGTTTTTTTTTATACATGCAATTAAATTAAATGTTTAATTAGTAAAATGGTCCTTAAAGACATTTTTTGTTTTAAATTGGTCCCTTAAAGAAAAAAAGAAGTCCGAATAGGTCTTTAAGGGACCTATTCGAACATTTTTTCCTTTAAGGGACCAATATAAAACCAAAAATGTTTTTAAGGGACCATTTTACTAATTAAGCCTAAATTAAATTACACTATTATCCGATGACAATACAAACAATGACGTGGACTTGACCATTTCATACATGGTTCTTAACAATGTACTCCATCTATCCCAAAATATAAGTAAAATGTGGTCAACTAAAGTGGACGTATTTGATCCAAATTTTTAACCAAATACATCAAATTTTTTTGACTCATTTTTGCTTATATTTTGGGACGGAGGGAGTATCGATTTTTACTTATTAGGAATCAAGATGACAATGTTATGGCAACAACTTTGTGGGTTATGGTTGTGGGGATTGATGACTCAAAATCAGTTGTGGGGATTTATTGTAGTTAATAGTTAAGTTGTGTTTTAAGAAAATAACTAATGAATAAGATTTGTTGGATATATGATGAAATTTTTTTTGGGTTCATGCTAGTCTTAAACTCCCAAATGGGTCTATTATCCGTCAAAGCAAATCATTGCTAGCTTTGTGTTTTATGCGCTAAATTTTGACATCTAGAAAGAGATAAAAATCAAACGTCTCATGAATATTGTTAGCTACTATGCTCTAACAAAGCTCAACATAAATAATATATAATTATCATATTTTTTTGATAAAGTCATCGTACTTTTCATCTCTCGTACACTACGACATCATACAACAATCATAAGAAATTCGTATATATACACCCAAACACATGAATTAAATCATCTTCAACCATGTGTTATCTCTCATGTCATATCCATATCCTCTCTATATTTTTTCTCCATTATCATTTTATCATCTTTCTTAATTATTTGACCATCCCTTTCCATAGTTTTTTAGGTCCTAATATATGGGACACCCTTAATTTATGTATATCGATTTCAAACATAAACCTATCCAATGTCAAGCTACAAAATGAGATTCAGATGATAATTTTTTTTAGGCCCTCATGATTCTATTTTACTTCCCAAAAATCCAATTTTAACCTTTTAAAAAAATTCGGTTCGCAGAAATCGAAGTTTTTTTTAATTCAAATTCAAGAAAAAATTGATAAACAGAAACCAAAATTTTTATTGAAGTGCAAAAAAGAAAATCTAAGTGATAAAAAGAATCACGAGAGTCCGAAGAAAAATTATCGATTCATATTCCATGCAATAATACAGTATCGTCGTGCAATTTTTCATCAGACTTTACTTCCTCGACGACGCTGAACTTATAAACGGGAGGGAAGCTCCATGTAGACACACAATTAAACGGTACAGTATCTCTATCTTCTCGCGGCAAATAAAATGAAGTTGAAAAAGCCAGAGGATATATAGAAAAATGGAGGCACACCTCCAACTTCAACAACCCAATTCTTCCTCTTTCATTCATCATCACCACTTCAATTTCAAACCTAAAAAACCTTCATTTTTTCACTTCCCTCTCAAAATTTCCAAAACCCACTATCCCCTTCAAACCCATTCCCACCATCCACTTCCAATTTCCACCCCCCAGTTACACCCCCCTTCCCTTCTCTTCTTCCTCCTCCGTCTTTCTTCTCACCACAACCACACCAACCTCGCCAAAGCCACCCACGCCACCATCCTCAAACACCATGAATTTCAAAACACTCGTCTTTCCACCGCCCTCATTTCAACTTACATCAACCTCCGTCTTTTATCTTACGCCCACCGTCTTTTTCTCTCACTTTCTTCCCCCAATGTTGTTTCTTACTCTGCAATCATCTCCGCTTTCTCCAAATCGAATCGCGAAAAACAAGCATTGTTTATTTTTCTTCACATGATTACTAATTCATGTATTAGCCCAAATGGTTACACTTATGTTGCCATTTTAACTGCTTGCACTCGAATTCTTAACTTTCAATTTGGTGTTCAGTTACATGCTGCGGTTATCAAAACTGGGTATTTGAAATCTGTTTTTGTTTCCAATGCGCTTGTGGCGTTTTATTCAAAATGTGGATTTTTTCAATCTGCTTTCAAGGTGTTTGATGAAATGCGTGAAAGGGATATTGTGTCTTGGAACACTGTTATGTCGTGTGCGGTTGATGAGTTTATGTACGATGCTGCGTTTCAATTGTTTCTTGACATGCAGTTAACTGATGGGTTGAAAGTTGATTATTTTACTTTGTCAACGCTTTTGACTGCATGTACTGCGAGTGGTGCCTTGATGGAAGGGAAGCAAGTGCATGCGCATGCTGTTAAGGTTGGTTTGGATGCTGAATTGAATGTTGGGAATGTTCTTATTGGATTTTACACCAATTGTGGAACTATTGATGATGTGGTTTGTTTATTTGAGAGGATGAATGTGAGAGATGTTATAACTTGGACCGAGATAGTAAAGGCGTATATGGAGTTTGGTTATGTGGATTTGGCGTTGAAGATTTTTGATGAAATGCCGGAGAAGAATTGTGTGACTTATAATGCTATTTTGTCTGGGTTTTGTGGAAATGGTGAGGGTTTAAAGGCTATGGAGTTGTTTATCAGAATGGTGGAGGAGGGCATGGAGTTGACCAATTTCTCTTTGAGTATTGGGATTAATGCTTGTAGTTTGCTTGCTGATTACAGGGTTAGCAAGCAGATGCATGGATTTGCCATCAAGTTTGGGTTCGGATCAAATGTTCATGTTGAAGGGGCTTTGCTTGACATGTACACAAAGTGTGGGAGGATGGTAGATGCTAAGAAGATGTTTGGCATGTGGGAAGAATCGGAGGAAGTTAGCTCTGTGGCTTGGACTTCCATGATGTGTGGCTATGCTCGAAACGGGCAACTGGATGAGGCGATTTCTGTTTTCCATCGTGGTCACTCTGAAGGGAAATTGATTATGGATGAAGTGGCATTAACTTCTATGCTTGATCTTTGTGGAACCATTGGCTATCATGATATGGGAAAGCAAATCCATTGTCAAGTTCTTAAATTTGGCTTTCATTCTAATGCGCAAGTTGGAAATGTTGTTGTTAGTATGTATTTTAAATGTGGGAATGTAGATGATGCAATTAAGATGATCAGTGGCATGTCCTCTACCGATATAGTTTCATGGAATACTTTGATTTCTGGATATCTTATGCACAGACAGGGTGATAGAGCATTGGAAATATGGTTGAAAATGCAGGAAGAGGGCATAAAGCCTGATGAAGCTACATTCGTTTTGATAATTTCAGCCTACAGGCAAACTAACTTGAATTTGGTTGATGATTGTCGTAGGTTGTTTAATTCAATGAGAACTGTTTATCAAATTGAGCCAACATCTCAGCATTATTCATCCTTCATAAGTGTTTTGGGTCATTGGGGTCTTTTGGAAGAGGCACTAGAAACCATCGATAAGATGCCTTTTAAACCTTCTAGTTTTGTTTGGCGCGCTTTGCTTGACGGTTGCAGACTCCATAAGAATACAGCGATTGGAAAATGGGCTGCCAAGAATATTCTTGCCATAGAACCTAAAGATCCATCTACTTATATACTTGTTTCAAATTTGTATTCATCTTTTGGGAGATGGGATTGCTCTGAGATGACTAGGCAAAATATGAGAGAAAAGGGATTTCGCAAATTCCCGGCTCAAAGTTGGATCATTTGTCAGAAGAAAAGACATTCATTCTATGCAAGAGATAGATCTCATCCGCAAGACAAAGACATATATAGTGGGTTGGAGATTCTAATGTTAGAGTGCCTAAAAGTTGGATATAAACCTGACACGAGCTTTGTTCTCCACGAAGTGGAGGAGCATCATAAGGAAAATTTTCTATTCTATCACAGTTCAAAACTAGCAGCAACTTATGGACTATTGACGACAAAGCCAGGGAAGCCCATTCGGATTGTAAAGAACATCCTTCTTTGTGGAGACTGCCATACATTCTTGAAATATGTCTCTATTGTCACTAAGAGGGATATTATTCTAAGAGATTCTTCTGGATTTCACTGTTTCACTGATGGTCAGTGCTCTTGTAAAGACCTATGGTGAGACACAGGTAAAGCTGGCTGATCTACTGGTCATCCACTCATCCTTATTCATATTAATGATGTATGTAGTTGAATTTTCAACCTTTTTGTATAAAAAAAATTTCTTAGGTATTACTGCGAATTTTATGGCACCAAAACACCAATTAAGAGAAGACAGGTGCTCCTTTCAAATGCTTTCCTAAAAGATTTAGGAATGAGTTTGTATTTTTATCATTTTTACTGTAAAATCATGTCTTCCATATTAGTTGCTAAGATGTAATTGTAGTATCTCCGTCTAAAAAGGGATGGAGGTAGTATATGTTTTCATAGAACATGAATGAAGCATATACCTCCTGTAAGATACTCTATATCTATAGTGAAGGAATTCTGAAATCCACCATCAATAATAGTAATACTTTATTTTCCTGTAAGTTATTTATTATTTAGGTCTATGATTAAGAAGCTGTTTTTTTTTAAAATAAAATAAATTTAATTCAGAATTTACTGAATCAATTAAGCATAGCATAAGAAGTGCTAGGATTAGATCAATATAGTCTTTACTGTTAAAGTTCAGAGAGAAACACAAAGTGACGGCTAGGGTTTCAATAATATTATAATAGCATTACTTAACAAAATAAGGATTACAAAATAATTTATAATAATTCCTAATGGACTACTAAACTACTAACATATAAAGCCCAATACTTAAAGCCCTAATAATATTATTATCTAACACTTCCCCTCAAACTCACGATGCATTATCAGATAATCATCGAGAGTTTGTCAAACAAAAAACGAAAATCAAACTACTCTAACTAAATATTTTATTTCTAATACTACCCCTCAAGCTAAAGCGTACTAAGCTTTGAGCTTGTTACAAATCAACCCGAAAATAAACTAAATTAACTAATAGCTTCAAATTCAACTTCTTCAGATTTCAGACTTCGAATTGTGAGTATTCCCTCACCGGATTCAATGTGAGTATTCCCTCACCGGATTCAAATTTCAAATTGTGAGTATTCCCTCACCGGATTCAATGTGAGTATTCCCTCACCGGATTCAATGTGAGTATTCCCTCACCGGATTCAAATTTCAAATTGTGAGTATTCCCTCACCGGATTCAATGTGAGTATTCCCTCACCGGATTCAAATTTCAAATTGTGAGTATTCCCTCACCGGATTCAATGTGAGTATTCCCTCACCGGATTCAATGTGAGTATTCCCTCACCGGATTCAAATTTCAAATTGTGAGTATTCCCTCACCGGATTCAATGTGAGTATTCCCTCACCGGATTCAAATTTCAAATTGTGAGTATTCCCTCACCGGATTCAATGTGAGTATTCCCTCACCGGATTCAATGTGAGTATTCCCTCACCGGATTCAATGTGAGTATTCCCTCACCGGATTCAAATTTCAAATTGTGAGTATTCCCTCACCAGACAGATTGTGAGCTTTCGCTCACCAGACAGATTGTGAGTACTATCTTAACTCACCGGACAGAACCAAACAAAAAACAGTCATGACAAAACAAACCAAATCAGAGAGTAACAAACTAAACTAAAGGAAGCATAACCAAACGAAACACAAGCAAACCAACACCACCATAGACCAAACATCAAATTGCCGTGGAAAAACAAAAACCATATCTTAATTACTGTGGCACTAGAAGGCAATAGCAACAATAGGACAAGAAAAGCCAATCAATGCTCCCACCAAAACAAATTTTCAAGACTTTCTAATTTCTTATAGAATTCAAAAAGTGTAACTGATCACACATAACCTACCTTATCAAAATAGTATTGATATCAAACACGTGATGTGGAAAACTGACCGAGTATCACAAAATCGGACCGCTCAATTAGAAACAAATAATCAACAAAAGACTCGACCAAGAGAACTGAGATGCAATTTAACAAATTAAACAGAGGCAATCAAAACAGAATAACCCAACAATTTGCAGACAACTACTGATACGACAATCAACAAACTCAAAAATCCACAACTCGATTACGATTTCGTTCCCAAATTTTTGAGAACTAGACAGCGGAAGCAAACAGGTGGTTCAAGGCGGATCGAAACAAGCTCTAGATACCATGTTAAAGTTCAGAGAGAAACACAAAGTGACGGCTAGGGTTTCAATAATATTATAATAGCATTACTTAACAAAATAAGGATTACAAAATAATTTATAATAATTCCTAATGGACTACTAAACTACTAACATATAAAGCCCAATACTTAAAGCCCTAATAATATTATTATCTAACATTTACATCCTATGTCAATATCCAAAACAATTGATCAGGAACATCATAATCATAAAATTACATCGTAAACTCAATTTTAGTTACTTTGTTTGCTTCCTATGTTATCACATTTAGTTCCACTCCAGTTCTCATGCTTCACACCATTCCAAATAGCTGCTCCTAGATCCATTTTCTAAGCCTCTCTTATGTTTTTGCCAATACAGCAAACACCCAAAACCTCCATCCTGAATAGCAGTAATTCAATATCCGTTGTACACCTGTACACATTCTGCATCAAATTATGTGTTGCTATATTGTACTACCCATGCTTCTAGTTTCTACACATTTTTGTGTTTGCCATCTCCTTCCCTGCAGGCTATTTGTATCTTAATATATATCTTAATCTCTCTCACATTCCTGATTCCCCGTCATATTTAGTTCTATCAATCCTTAATATACTTGTATTCCTATAAGTTATTATTGCCGCATTATAACTTTGATAGATTTGACTCTTTGAGCATATAGGGAGAGGATTGTGAAACTATCTTATCTTACTTTTTACATATGTGGAATTGTAACATACAATATATATTTTAATAATATATTGCAATGCAATTAAAACAATAACATGATGCATCGTGCCACCTTTCATTGCTTGCAATTCATTTTTGTCTCAATTCAACACCAATAAATTGTGTTAGTTTTTTTTTTAATATATTATTATTGTTTATTATTTATTATTAGAGTAACTCTATTATATGAAATATGAAAAGATTTTAATAGAGATTGTAAACTTTTCTTATAGAGTGCCACATCATCACAATGTTTGCTTGTGAGCAATTCAACCTTCCTTTTACTAGTAAAGAATATATGTGGAATTCATCATAGTATGGTCCAAACAGATGGATGAGAGTGGGAAAAATGACACTTATTTGGGTTTTGATTTGGGCTTATGTTAGAGGAACCGATGAATTTTTCTCTTCCCACCCCCACGTCTCTTTTCTTCCCCGAATTTCTGTTTTTGTCCTTGAACAAAAACTTTCGGAATGTGTTTTCCGAAGTTTTCTAGTTTAAATTCGGAAAACGTGTTCCTAAATTTTTATTCAAAGGCAAAAATGGAAATTCGGGGGGAGAAAAGAGACGTAGGGGGAGAAAAATTCGAAACCGAGACCTGAAAAGAGGTTTCCTGTGACTAATTGTTTCAGATTTTTCTTTATGTAACCAAGCTTGGTGAAAAAGTGTTGTGTATTTAGGCTGTGTTTGGTAAAAAATACTGGTAAATAACTTTTAAGTTAGTTGATAGCAGATGAATTTATAATAGATGACGAATAAGTTAATTGATAGCAAATAAGCAAACAAATTGAATCTCTTGTGTTTGGTAAAATTAAAGATTACATAAAGCTGAAAGTGAAAGAGTTTATAGTGGATGTTGGATAATTTAACTGATATTGGATGAACTAGGGATTGAATTTGTAAGGTTCGATAAAATTAATGGCTATACTAATCAATAAATATGAAATGTCATTAAAAAAATATTTTTAATTAATGTTTAATTTTTAAAAATTAGTATGATAATAGAAAAATGATAAACTATAAACACTATAAACTCGAGAGTTAAGTCTCAAGAATAAAGTCTTGGTTCAGTTAGTAGAGAGATCACATTATATATGTAGGAAACAACGTTCAAACTATGGACATTCCACTTATTCACCTTATAAGTCAATTTTTATCCTAGTAATACAGAGTTCGACCGTCATGTAAGTAAATCTGATCGAGAAATTATTCCGATAGAGAGGAAGTTCTAAATTGGGGGTTATCAGGACCAATGCTTCAGGCTTTCGGCCCATAAATCGAATTCAAATTCATCCGAACAATCCGTCATTTAATGAAGTCTATTAATCACTTAAGTCTAATGTCAAAAACAAGTCTAATTTATAATTAGATGTTCACTACTAACAAATCAGTGCATGTGATCCTATAAAAAAAAAAATCAGTGTATGTGTTCCTATAGAAATAAACAAATCAGTGTATGTGTATGTTAGTACTTTAGTTAACCATACTCAATGGAATTTCCATATTTAGTACTATGATTAAAGTTATCATGAGAACATGAAAAAAGAAAATTAAAGATGTCATGTGAAGTCTATCGGACATGGAAGTAATGTTTCATTTTTTTGCTCAACCTGTGAACACAATAAAACGGAGTTATCATTTTCCCCACCTCTCCGTACCAACATATATTGTGAAACAAGCATGTGGAGGGTTGACCACACGATCCATTAAACAAGATCTTAGACAAAAAGAGCTATTCCCATTCCCTAAATATGACTTTTTTTCAATTGGATTGTCCTTTTTTATAAGATTTTTTTAAAACTTTTTTGTATTGAGAAAGAGAAGTATGGATATTATCTCCAAGAAAGAGTTTTGTTACTATAGTTTTGTGTGTATGTATATAAAAGTAAGAGTATATAACTTTTAAAACATGTGACATCATTAAGCATATTCATATGATTTTATACTCATAAAACTATAGTATTTTTTTTTGGTTACATGAAATTATAATTAAGAAATTGAATTCAAGTGATTAATGAGTTTTTTCTTGGATGAATCGATCGGAGTACTTTTTTTGAATTACATAAAACTATAACTAAGACATTAAACTCAAATTATTAATGAATTTTTCCTATGATCAATCATTCGAAGGACCTTGAGTTCAATTCATGATTAGAACGGTTTATGGTCAGACTTTATCTACATTAGGCCGAACTCTGAATTATCTTGTATCATCTTTCTTTAAGAACCAGAAAGTTAAAAAAAAAATTATAGTATTTGAACTTGAGGATATAAGAGAGCATGTTTTCGATCAAATGTTCATTTTTTTAGCAATAATTTATTTCAATTAATTAATATATCATTTTTTTATAAAAATTGACAAGTAGAAAAACAAAGAGAATTGTATAATTAGACAAGCATCCAATTGTTTGTATTTGTATTGTATAGAATCAATTTGAGAGCAACCTTCACGCCACGCATAACATGTATTTTTGGGCCCTAAAGTACATAGTTAGAATTGTTTATTTTAGGGATAGTGGCAATATTCCTCAATCCCCATTGAATTCATGAATGCTATTTTAAGAGAGGTCTCGTTCTTGTAAACTATGCTGCGGTGCCGTAGCGTTAATGACTCACTCAAGCAATGAATCACACAAACAAACATTCACTCTTAAGTTACTCACCGCTACACCGTTTGAAACATTGCTTTCTTTAAACACCACTATTACGGAGTAATTACTATTTAACACGAAGATTATAGTATTACTATAAGAAATTAGAAATGAATATATAGATTATAGACTATATAGTAGTATGTATTTTTAAACTTTTAAGCTAATACTAACGTTTTCATTACTCAATCCTTATTACTAAAAAAAAAAAAAAAATTGTTGAAACTTTACTAGCCAACTTGGAATTAAAATCCAACTCTAAGTTTATTGTTTTTTTTAAAAGAAAACCTCAAGCTTAAAATAGTGTATGAAACAAAGTGGTTCTGTTTGGTTCTATCTTGACCTTAAAAAAGGAAATTAATTTTTTTAGAATCGGCTGTTTCCCACAATCATGACGTTAAATGGCTGCTTGATCTTGATTAGATGATTATTGACACTGTGGATATTCTAATTACAGTAAATTCAGGTCCTTAGTTGAAAATGGTAGAAAATACAATTGATCGCGTGAAATATGAAAGATAAAGAATGAGACATGACTTACATATTGCTAATGTCATCGAATAGAATTTGAAGGAGAATTTTCAAAATATTTTTTGAAAAATTGCATCTATTCAATAGTTATCAATGGTCGTAATCACACAAATAAAATTAAATACATTGTATCTTTAATCAAAATCTTAAGATGTTATGTATATAATTCGTCTATTCTACTTATATGATGTTCAAAGTCCACTTTTTCAAGTTCGAACTCTTAATTAAACTTTATATAACAATTTTTGTGTGAAAAAACTAAATACAGAGTATACACCAATCTTATGTACTCCCTCCGGTCCTTTTTATAAGGAACAATTTGAAAAAAACAATTGGTCCTTTTTATAAGAAACAATCATTAAATTTATTCTTACAATTCCATTTTTACCCTTATTAAATTGTATCCATTCCAAAGTTATGCATTAATTAGAGTGATATATTCCCTAATGATAAATTAATACACCAAGGTTAGTTTTGGAATAGATTGTAAAATTTTAGAACCGGAGGGAGTATCACATAAGTCTCACTAAATCATTTTTTTTTTCATTTTGAAGATGTTACATTTATTTATATAAATGAAAGGAGCTTAAAAACCCCAAAGAAACTCAAGCCAAAATGATGATAATAATGACCTACTTTAGAAAATATAAACTCAACAAATAATAAATTGTTAAGTTGAATATTTTTCTTTGACTATCCAAGTTGAAATCGAAATCTCTCATTGTGTGAGTAAGTGCCTAGGTGGTACTTGTTGCTCTGTTTAGAAAATGGAAAAACACACATAGCCTTTGTACAACAAAAAGCATTAAGTAATTCATTAATTCTTTTTTCCTGACATAAAAACTGTGGTGTTATTATTGCTGAAAATTAATACTCCTATAAATTTTGTTGCATGCCTCGTACGTAGTTGACTACCGCTGAACGAAACAAGTCTCTGTTTATGGCGGGCGGCATGACTAAGAACTAGAAGTAGCCCTGACCCGGATCCTAAGCCAAAGAGAAGAATACCATAAACATAGAATTACCATTCTCTCCCCATTTGTATTTTTTGGTTTATAACCCTCCGGTTCCTAGGAGAAAGGGGCCCTAGTAGTCCAGAGTTCGGCCGCGAGATAACTAAAGTCTGGCCAAGAAATTGTTCCACCCAGGAATCGAATCCGGGTCTCCCGAAATCTTTTTTGGTGAAGCTCATTAACCACTTGAGCCCAATGACTTGGTTGTATTTTTTATTTACCTATGGTTTTCAAAAAGATCCTAATCCTAATAATTTAGATTTCAAATAAGAAGTAAGTAAAATCTAATAAATAATAATTTTCACTAAAAATTAAATTTAGTTTTTTTAAATGATTTGTCTTTAGAAGAATTCATTAACCACCAAATATTTAGTTAGTATAGTTTAGTTGGGGAGTCGGAAGAAGTTGGAAGAAATTATGAGTCAATGCTCCAGGACAACAAGAGAGTCAGACGTCACATCTCCACCCAAAACCTTAAGACATTAGGTAAACGTGTCACTTATCTATTAAATCGATTCTTCTCATGTATAGTCGATATGAGACTTAACCACCGACATTGAAACCCAACAAATTTTTTTACACTACTTATTAGTGTACAATGTCCCCTAAGATTTATTTTTATTTTTGACAGAATGTTCCCTAAGAATCTAAAATTATAAAAGTTTGTTTAATTAACCATTCCAAATAACAACTTGGTAAAAAAAAATAAAATCATATGACATCCCCTCTTTTCAATTTTAGTCAGAGGTTTTGGATTCTAGCTTAAAATTAATGTTGTAAAATTAAACTATAGACATTAGATTGACGAGAATTTTTTATATCATGATTCAACTATTTTAACTATTTAAAAATTATGACAAAATTGTAATTAAGCTGTTCAAGTAATCGAACAGTACAGATAATGTCAACTCACACATGGGATCACACCTGTAAAACTGATTGATTCAGTTAGAATTTCTAAAAATACTAATTAAGTTTATTGAGATAAAACTTTGTCATCTATTTCAGCCCACTCTATTTGAGGCTGCTATACTATAACCAACCATATGAAAGCAAAAGGAATTTCTAAAAATACTAATTAAATTCAATTTGCTACTAGTACTAATTTACAAAAAAGTCAACTTTGGAGAACAATTAAGGGTCCGTTTAACTCAGTTTTTTTAGAGCTTATTTAAATAGCTTATGCAATTTTTATACATTATTATAAAATTTTCAAGGTAGTTTATGATAAATAGCTTATAAAAATACAATTTTCACCAGTGTGAACTTATAAAATAACATAAAATCTAATTTATATTGCATAAGCTATTTACATAAGCTATAAAAAAAACTGGGCCAAATAGGCCCTACGTATTTGATCAGTTATGTAAAATTTTAAGCTTATAACTTATACAGTAATACAAGTATATAATAAAAATAATTTATTCAATATTTTGTTTTTTAAGAAGTTAAATTAGCTCACTAAAATTGCATCAGAAAAAATTGAACCTGAAACATTAAGGAGAAACACACTCTCAGATTCCAAGTCAATGCCACCAAACCAACCCAAATAAATTTGGTCTATTCCGTAATTGTCTTTACATCACAAACTTATATTTTATTTTTTAAACACTATTTTAAATATGAGTTTATAATTTACAAGTTATATTTTCCCGACTTATTTTACAAGAAATAAAAAATTAGACCATGCATTCGTCTTTAGCTTTGTCTTTGAAGTCCTAAAAACAACACGTCCTCAAGCAAAGGAAAGTCCGAAAACGACACGTAGGAGACTAACGAACATACTCTCACATTGAATCAAAGACCAAAACGAAAAACGTTTATTTTAAGGAAAATGCTAAAAAGTGTCTCGGGGCACTTGTTTAAGGAACTAATTATAGTAATATCAAATTGAAGTTTGTGCAATCAACGCCTTGAAAGTCTAAAAAGTATTATTTTTAATTTTAAAATTTCCTTTTTTAGTTTCCTTAACCAGTGTCCCGGGGCACTGGTTAGCATGACCTTTATTTTTATCATTGGTTGATTTTTCCTAAACAAAATAATAACGGAAATATTCATAAAAAAAATAAGTAAATAATAAATTATTAATATTAAAATTAATTTTATGTGAAATTGATTACTCATATGACAAGGATATTCCAATAATTGAGTCAAGAAAAGGATAATCCAACAAAGTAACAAAAATTAAGGACCCCAGCTGATCTATAACATCACAATTACTCATAATGTAATGTAATTTTATTTAAATTTAGATTTTCTTACTTTTTTATATGTAAAATATTTTAATTAAATATGTAAATTGATGTATTAATTAAATAATTAAATATGTTTTGGTATTCCCAATAAATAATTAAATATGTAAATAATTGTATACTTGTGAATTTCTTTAATTGATGTGCTTAAATGATTTGTATTCATTTTAGGCTTAAAACAATATTTTAGGAGGATTAACGTCATTGTTGTAGACTTGTAGTTATATAGAAAAATGTCATTGTTGTAGCAACTTGAATTTTATGTCGACAGTGCTAGGCTGCTTGCTTAGTACATTTTTTTTTTAGATCAGCTTCTTGAAATTTTTAGATCAGCTGCTAAAGAAAAATAATCTTATGAATAAGAAAAATAAATAAACAAATATTATATTAAATATTTTTTAATTAAAAATTATTATTTAAATTTATTTTTTAACCAAAAAATTCACCAATTAGGAATCGAATGCAAAATAAACGATTAAGAAATCAAAATGTCGAAACACCGTTTATATATTATTATTTTTTAATTTTTTAACCATCTAACATGATTATGATAATTCAGAGTTCGATTGTAAGATAAGTAAAATTTAATCGACAATTATTCTATCAAAAATCAAACTCGAGTTATCCGAATATTTGTCAATGGTTTGCTTAGTGCATTGAGGTCAATTGTGAAGATGACACAAAATATGACCATGACATTAAATGAGTGAATCGGTGGGGCATTGATGCAGAAGCTGAAGAAAAGGGTAAAATCGGAAACCCAAAAAATTGCATGCAAATACAGAAATATTCACAATTTAAGAACAAAATGTGAAGGAGATCACACCAATTTATTACCAAGATTCTTTCTGCCTATAAATACTCTCCCCACCAAAAACCTCTCTGTTTTAACCTTCTCTGTTTATCTCTAAAACCACAAAAGAATCATGAATTTTCCTACCATATAATATAATTATACTATATAGTATATGAAATATTAACATCAATAGTATCAATACAATGGCTTCAGAATCAAATTCATCTTCATCATATGTGAAACTCTTATTGTTTATGGTTCCACTCATAATAGTTGCTGGGCTTGTTTCTCTATTGGGTCCTAATCCATCTAATTGGGTTTTTATTCCAAACACAAGTAGTAATGATAATGATGTTACAAAAACAACAACGTTGGAGAAGACTCAAGTTGTTGCTGACAAAGACAAAGTGAAAGCTGTTTCTGATGATTCTGTTTTCAATCAATCTTCTACTCCTCCATTTTCTGTTCAACCTATTGATCAAACACCTCAACAATTGGTAAGAGATTACTTGTTTTTTCTTTTGATTCTATCCTTAAAGTGTTTGAATTTTCTTTTCTTTTGATTCTATCTTTTGAGTGTTTGAATTTTCTTATTAAAAACAAAAAGACAATTTTATTGATGGAATATTTTTTTTTTTGCTGTTCGGGCTCATTCAGAGTTTTATTGCGAGATAAGTAAAGTCCCGTTAACATGTGTTCCCACAAAAAGTTGTTGTTTTCAAGGTCTCATATTCCATTCTTCCTGATATCAATGTCAATTTTAATGACTAAACTCTGGCTTTAAACCGTCCCCGTAAATAGGCGGTGGGATAGCCAGAAAACTTCACTTCCTCTTCGCCAGAAAATGCCATTTTTGGCGACCTTGTAAAAACAATATTAATCGTCAATAAATTTAATACTGCGATCTTTTTTCGGTAATTTTCCAAATGAGTCTTATATCTACTGACAAAGTTAGTAAAATTCATTAACCAGCCAATGTGTTGGTGGAATATTAAGTACTCTGTTGGAAATTGGAATTTTTCATAAAATATTTTATGATTAATGTACTTAAAAAGGAAAGAACGTTAAAAAGGAAAGAATTATGACTGTAATAAAGCGGTTGGCGTTTCTTTTTAATTTCCTACTTTTTTATAGAATAAATTTATGCGATTCTTTTCTTTGATGATACGATGAATGAATGACTAAGATAGAATCTTTAAGATTTTGGAAAAAATAAATTGAGAAATTTATTATATTGTCCTTTTTTCCTTTAACTTCCTAAGGTAAAATATATCTTTTTTGTTTTTTAAGATTTTAAGGTAAAAGTAAAATATCTTTCTGACAAATAAGGTAAATATTTTGGTACAGTAATGATTTTATAAATTTGTAAGGTTCTTCTTACAAGTAATTTGAAATTGACATTTAACAGATCAACCTTTCCTTTTCATCTAAGGAAAATGTTAACTTGTGCCCTTAAGGCACATGTTAAGGAAGCAAAAATAGAAATTATTAAATGCTAATTTGTGCATTTTGACTTTTGAAGCATTAAATTTCTTGTATCATTAAATGTTGAATTACTATTTTGGTATATCTTATCATGTGCCCTAAGGGCACATGTTAACAAGACCCTTCATCTAAGCATCGTACTCCTATAATAAATTTGTTTATTTAAAAATGATGATATTTTCTAGGTAATTTTTCTTGTAAAATGGAAAGATTTGGAACTTAAGGCAATTAAGGCAATTGCTGGCTGTATCAAGCTGGCCTTGTTGTTGCCGTAAATAAAACGGTCATAGGAATTAATTACGGATTTCAGATATAGTAGTAATAAATTTAATTTCTTAATTATCCCCATAGTGAAAAACTATTTCATCCAATGACTTTATAATAAAAAAATATTTTTAATAACAAATTCACTTAGATTTGAAGTAGTATTTTTTAGGGTACATGTTAGTGATTCAAAAAAATAAATGTTTTATAATAATTCAATCATCTAATTCACTTTTTAAACTTAATCACAAATTAGTTACACAAAATTTAAAAGAATGTTTTTACTTTTGGATTTTTAACATGTGCCTTAAGGGTCCGTTTCCGTTTGATTCGCTAAAAAATAAGAGACTGGATAGGACAACTGTAGTTGTACCGTGTTTGATTGTAAAACTGTTTCAGGAACTGGACAAACTGAGAAGCAATGGACACGACAAAAACAGAATTTTTTGTACCTCACTAAACCACAGCAAAACTTTTTGTCCGCAGTACAAGTTGTCTAAAATGCCAAAATACCATTTTATTAACAAAATATCGTATAAGACAAAAAAATGTTCAATATCCCAAAAGTTTGTTTGTGCTGTTCTGTCATGTGTTGTGCTGTTCTGTCTTGTACTGTTCTGTCCAGTACTTACCCTTTAACAAATCAAACACACCCTAAGTAAGACTCATTTTTTAAGACAAATCATTCAGGATGACTCATGATTCGGACAATTTTTAACCACTTAACTATCGGTGTGACTCCTGATTATCATGTCCCGAAAAGTTTAACACACACACAAATAATTAAGACTACACTAACTTGACACTTGTATAGCTGTACAAAAAAAGTTTGACCCAGTTGACCCCATTTACGTTGGATTTTACTATTAGTTTGTTTAAATTTAGCTATGTGTGTTGTGCCCAATAGTGCTCTCATGAGATGAAATTGAATGATACATTTTTCTAATTTAATAAAGGTTTCATGTTCGAACTGAGTTTTGGTATCTCTGCGCAATTACGCACGAAGGATTAATGATACTTTGTTTACACCAACAACAAAAAAATATTATTTGCTCCCTTAAGTTAAATTTGATTTTTGGAGGATAATATTGCTAATGTGGATTATTAGTTTTTCTTTTGCATTATCCACACTTGGTACTAGATTCAACCGTAAACAAGAACCAATGATTGTGAAAGATTTGTTATTAAAAAGGTTGATGTCATTTTTGTTTTGAAAGAAAGGAAAAGACAAGAACGGTTACATCAATTTCTCTTTTTTTTTTTTTTTTATTGAATTATATTATTTATACAAGCATCTTGTTACTTGTTAGGTAGATCATTCTAATATAGTCAGAATTAACATGTGAGTATTTTAATGACTCAATTTTTTTTTCTTTACCAGGACAAAGAAAAAGAAAGTCTCAATGCTTCTCAAGTTGTTTTCAACACAACTTCTATGAATGATTCTCATATTCCTCCGGAGAAACAAAATCTACCAAGAAAGTTTAGCATCTTAGACAGAACCGAAGCCGGTCTACTACAAGCTAGAGACGCGATAAGAAAAGCAAAATATGGGAATCAAACACAAGACATAGACTATGTTCCAACAGGACCAATGTATCACAATCCTAATGTATTTCATAGGTAAATGCACAACAACTTTTTTTAATCTAATTTTTTTTGTTTTGATATAATTCGCTCGTCTTACTTTGCAAAATTGTTATAGGAGTTACTTAGAAATGGAGAAACAATTCAAAGTATTTGTCTACGAAGAAGGCGAGCCTCCGGTTTTTCACAATGCACCTTGCAAAAATATATATTCTATTGAAGGAACTTTCATCCATGCTATTGAGATGAATGAACAATTCAGAACAAGAGACCCAGAGAAGGCACATGTATTTTTCCTTCCTTATAGTGTAGCGGAGTTGGTTGCTTTTGTCTATGTTCGCGACTCTCGTGATGATACCCCCATAAAGAAAACCGTTGCAGATTATATCAATGTGATTTCCAAAAAATACCCTTATTGGAACCGAAGTCTTGGTGCTGATCATTTCACGCTTGCTTGCCACGATTGGGTAAATATTTCACTATCTCTTAAACATCGTAGTCCATGCATCCTCAATTTTAGATTGACAGATACTTAAAAAAAATTACCCTGCTAACTGTGGTCTTTAATATTGAAGAGAATTGCAGTCGAATACGGTTGATACATTGGTTAGAATGGGTTAGATATTATTTGAAGTAGCTACAAGTTAGTTATGGTTAGTTGTAAATTGGTTAAGTTTTTTTTTTTTTGAGAACTGTAAATTGGTTACGATTAGTTTCCTTAGTTAGGAGAACTCTATTAAGTGTATCATAATAATCGAATTTCTTTCATTCTATCGTTTTTCAACTAATCACAAGTTAATTTACTTGTAACTATTACAAGTTAATATTCTCTCTAAATCAGACGGTTCTATATGCCACCACACAATGTACATTGTGGAGGATGTCGCCCAACGATACAAAATTGCATATTTTTTTTTTTTGGAGAGACATTAAAAACTTTGATGTTGCGACCTAAAATAAATAAATTGGGATTGCGAACTTTTATTCAAAACTTTTCTTCCTAGTACTAGACACTAGACCGCTAGTAATGTAATGTTGTACAAGTTTTTTATTTTTGTGTTTGCTTCTATTTCAGGGGCCCCAGACATCACAAGCAGATCCAAACTTGTACAAAAATTCAATTCATGCATTCTGCAATGCCAACACCTCAGAGGGATTCAAGCCAGCAAAGGATGCATCTATTCCAGAAATCAATCTTCGAACCGGTACAATGAAGGGTTTGTCTGGTGGGCCTTCGCCATCAAAGCGATCACTTTTAGCCTTCTTTGCTGGTGGGGTTCACGGGCCCATTAGGCCCGTTCTACTCGAACATTGGGAAAACAAAGATGAAGATCTTCAAGTTCATCAGTACCTTCCAAAGGGTGTGGATTACTATAGTATGTTAAGAAAAAGCAAGTTTTGTCTTTGTCCTAGCGGATACGAGGTAGCTAGTCCGAGAGTAGTGGAAGCAATTTACACGGGTTGTGTTCCGGTGCTAATTTCAGAATATTATGTTCCTCCATTCAGTGATGTCTTGAATTGGAAATCATTTTCGGTTGAGGTTTCGGTTAAGGATATACCTAATTTGAAGAACATATTGATGAGTATTTCTCAAAGACAATATATAAGAATGCAAAGAAGAGTAGTACAAGTTAGGAGACACTTTGAGGTAAATTCTCCTCCTAAGAGATTTGATGTGTTTCATATGATCCTTCATTCTATTTGGCTTAGAAGATTGAACTTCAGAGTCCATGATGATCAATAACAATTGTAAGATTTTATTAGTTAATCACCATGGTTGGTAAATTAGTTTTTTTGATTGGTAATGTAAGATGGTGGTGTGAAATTGTGAATGTGATTCTTTTCCTTTCATGCATGTAATGTATAAAATTGTTGAAATGTAAAAGTGATTTTACTTTCCTGAATTGGATTGTCAAATAGAAAAATAGTATTATGTGTTTTTTGTGAATTGTGTCTGGCAGTATATTTCCTAATACTACAAGACTAAAAATGTTTGCATGTTATCTCGTGAGTTTAACTCATTTATCTATTTAAGAGTGAAATTTTTAGCCACTGATCTACCTGAAAAAAAATATATATATATTTGCATGTTTTCTTATGATATTTGCATATCTTAGATTATATTGATTGGTTAGATTTCGATGAGTCGATCTCAAATGTGCAATTCCGTTTCTTTATTTTCATGACGTTCACAAAAGAAATAAAAAATTTATCAAATAAATTTTATCAAGTATTGATGTATGAAGATGACCAAGATGAACAAAATGAAACCATTTATGAATAGATTTAGGATTCGTTTGAATTGATTTATTTTAATTTTGAGCTTACGAATAATAGTTTACATAAATAAATAATTTTTTATATTTATTCATAAGCTTTTACTTATAAAAAAAATGTATTTTTATAAACTATTTTTTGGGTACATTTTTCCTAAATTACTTTAACAAATGTGTATTAAGTTTTTTTTTCTTCATTAGTACGGTTTTCCATTGAGGAGTTTGTATTCTTATTCTTTCTTCTTTTAGTTAGTGGTCACGGGCCTTTCCTTGGTTGGGCTTAGTGATTGTATTTGTTAGTTGCATTTAAATTTTTCTCTTCCCATATTCCGTGGTTCTTTTCTACCCCTGTTTTTTCATGTTTGCCCTTGTACGAAGTTTTTCTAGTTCAAATTCTTAAAAAAAATTGGAAAATACATTCCAAAGCTTTTTTCCAAGGCAAAAAAATCGGAAAAATTGTTTCAAAATATATATTCAAGGGCAAAAATGGAAAATCGAGGGGTGAAAAAGAAACATGAGGGTGACAAGAAAATCTATTGTCTGTGCAGCCATCATTTTAGACATCCATTCATGTTTTTTCTCTCTCTTTAAAACTATTTCTTTAATTAATTTATTTATCAGCCATTGGATCAAGAATAGGAGGGATGATTGAATAAAAGGGGCAATAAAGGATCCAAACTCTTGAAAGAGAGGTAAAAATTGCTCTCGAGATTCTTCCTTGAACCACTTTTGGGATCTCATCAAGAGTTTTATATTCTTGTGGCAATTCATTATTTTATATAAGAAATTTAGAGTGAGGGGGATGGTGTCATAGTTCAAGGTAAGAGAGATCTTAAGACATTTAGAAGATTTATAAAGGTAATTATATTTACCTCCCTTCAAAAGCACTAGCGGAATTCGAATTCGGAATCTCCCAATTTCAAAACCTATCTTTTTAAAACTAGATCAACCCCTTAAAATTCTTTTGTGGCAATTCATTGCTTATGCTGACAATTCTTTTTTACATCATCTCTTCATAAATCCATTTGTATGTTTTCTTTGAATTTAAATTTTTATGATAAAATAGACTTCATTTGAAGGTAGAATTAACATAGTATAATCAAATTCTTTTGAACAAGACATAGTATAATCAAATTGAACATGGTTGGGACATTTTTTTATCCCTACTGTGAGATCAGCCCAAGTAATTAACCAAGTAAAGTATTTCAAAACAATGCTCATATAGGTAAATCATAAGTCAACTTATTAACAGATCAAAATTCTAATTCGTTAATCAAGTAGCAAACTAATTTTTTTTGAAGAAGCTAGTCCATCCAAATTGACACCAGTGAGAATCGAACCTGAGACCTCAAAGAGGAGCACACTCTCAGGTCTCAAACCAATGCCACCGGACCAACCCAAGTGGGTTAAGTAGCAAACTAATTTTGTTTACACATGGTCAATGGTCGCTAAAGACAATGAAAGAGGTTATCATAATCTAGTTTCTACATGAACTAGTTTTGGTTAAGTAGAATTGAAACGTAGATTCAATCAGTAAATTTGTATAGTTTAACTCATATTAAAATAAACATATACAATATATATTTTAACTTATTTAATTTTGAAAATAATATGAAATTAATAATTTTATTTTTAATTTAAAAATTTAAGTTTTATGAATATTAATTAAAGAAAATACGACAAAATTAATATATTATTAATTTTAAATTAAAATGTAAATATTAGATAATTCAAACTTAATTGATTTTCTCTCATTTTCATTAGTTAAATATGACTAAAGTCATGAATTCAAATAACAAATAAGATAATAACTATATGTCGATCAATATATCTTGTAAAGAAATAATATCTCCCTCATTTTTTTTCAACTTATTAAATACAACTCTTTGAATCATGCATGTCATGTGAAATTGAATATTATATATGATTGAAATACAAATTGATTATATCCCTATTGTTTTATTTTATTTTTACCAAACCCCTATTATATTATATATCTTTTTTTACAATATATATATATATAATTTATCAAATAATTAACTTATTGCATTTTAATGTCCACAAATCTTAACTCAACTAGTAGTAATGTCCAAATTGTAAGGCCAGACGTCATTTCGTCTATTTACAAAAAAAAAATTATAGTTAAATAATAGCATAAACTTTTGTTATATTATATTATTTTATCAAAATATAATTACTTATTTGCTTTGTTTCTCACTTGTTTTCATTTTTTTTTCCGCACACATGCATAAAAATAGGAGACGTTGTCAGGAATACACAAATACTAAAAATCATTTGTCTAACTCTTAATGTACCCCCTCCATTCATTTGTCCCCTTTTATAACCAAAAATTCTCTTTTTAGGATTATTGAATAATTGACGCACTTGTTATATAATATAGATCATCAATTGTTCAACCATGAATTCTTGCTTATAAAAAAGAACTTCTTCTCACCCGCTAAACTTGCATCAAAATTAAGGAACTTCACGGCCCAATAGGCTTTGTGCTCTAGTTCCACCGATAAATGGCAAGCTTTGCCGTACACCAATTGGTATGGCTAGAACCTCAAATGAGTCTTAAAAGCAGTCATATATGCCCAAAGAGTATCATCAAGTTTCAAAGACTAATCCTTCCTAGAAGCGGAGATCGTATTCTCAAAAATTTGTTTTAGTTGACGATTCGAGACTTCTACTTGACTGCTAGTTTGAGAATGATAAAGGATTGCAACTTTATGCCTGACATTGTATTTAGCTAATAAATTCACTAAGTACAATCCTAATAAATATGGCAACTAACTAAGCAACAATATTTTCAACTAAAATTCAAAAACAACTTACCACTTCTTGTGGTGACCATGTTTATCTAAGATCTTAATGATTTGAAACACTTTTTAAAGAAAGTAACGCTAAAGATCCATTGACACATGTTATAACATGTTATCTATTTTCATCGCCTTCTTTTCACAAATCTCTCGTGCACTCAACTTATGGATAATGAAACAACCTACATGTTATAAAAAGGAATGCATAAAAAACGTTGCAAAAATGTTTGCCCTCATCACTTACAAGCACCATTGACACATCAAACCTAGTGAAGATTAACAAAACTCGATGCAACCACTTTGTAAAACCTTATGACTATCAACTCGTTTTTGGTAGTTGTGTAATTGACTCGATTATCATTCAAGACTTGCTAGCATAATAGATTGTATGAAAAATATTTGAGGGAATAAAAATTGTTAATTTTTTTTTATAGAGACTAAAAATGTATTTTCTTTCTATAGTTTTTTTTTTAACGAATATTTTCTTTCTATAGTTGTACTTTATAAAACACCAGAGGAGGCTCGCATGCATGTGCGAGGTGTGCGACGGTATAGGGCCTCAAAATTTTGAGGGTCTCAACTCAAAATTTTGCGGTCCTATAATATTACTTATATATTATTTATACCTATAAAATATCAGATCTATATTAATAGATTAATTTTTAAGCCCTAAAATAATAGTTATATATTGTTAATGTTCATAAATATCATGAGTATCAATATATTAGTTATCTATACTCGTAAATATAGTTCTAGTCCATTTTAATCTTTGCATAAAATTTAATCTTAGATTATGATGTTCCTTTTTGACGTTATATTCAAAGATAATTATTTTGTATTTCTTGTTCCATTTAATTTAATGTAAGATTTAATATTGATAATTTATATGTTTACAAGAATTTTTTTTTATATTATATGCATTTTAAATCGATAATTTTTTTTTTTTATTAAATGACCACTTTTATATTTTGCACAGAGCCTCCTAAAACTCGGATACGCCTCTGTAAAACACACATAGATAATCTCAAACACATTTACATTTCGCATAAGATAGATAGATGTCATCACCAAGGAGCTTCTTAGGCTACGTGTACACATGAATACACATCTCCACAATATTCAATTTTATTTCATCCACGTGTCACCACGATGAAACCCTTTCCTCCACGTGTCACTCTCCCCAAACATCCTTCCCCCAATGTTCTACTTCATATATGTACACACCGACTCTGTTTCCTTCACATATATACATGAAATTTTAGACCAATCTATGCACTACCATCTTTTTCACATTTGATTAAAGTTAAAGTTAATTCTGAAACTTCATTTTCATTTTCTGTAATATTTTCAAGTCACAAAATCAATGGCATCAAGGAAAGTCTACAAGGAAGACAGAGCAGAAGCAGCTGCAAAGCTAGCTGCAAAAGACATTGGTGACATAAACAGAACAAACGAAAGAGAAGAAGGTTACTCACTTAATTCTGAAACACAGTTTAAACAAGCAAGAGCTGAAGCAGCTGCAAAACTTGCTGCTAAAGATCTTGAAGATGTTAACAGAGCAAAAGAAAGTGCATTTAGTTCTGCAACAGGATATTATCAACAAGAAGAGAAACCAGGTGTTATTGGTTCTGTAGGTTCAATGTTGAAAGCTGCTAAAGATGCTGTAGTTGGTAAGAGTTACGAAGCTGGTGAAAAAGCTAGGGATACTACAGATTATGCAGCTCAGAAAACAAAAGAGAATACAAACTATGCTGCAGAGAAAGCGAGGGAAGCGAAAGACACTACTGCGAATAAAGCAGGGGAGTATACAAACTATGCTGCAGAGAAAGCGAGGGAAGCTAAAGACACTACTGCGAATAAAGCAGGGGAGTATACAAACTATGCTGCAGAGAAGGCTAAGGAGGCGAAAGATGCAACTGTTCAGAAAGCTGGAGAGTGCAAGGATTATGCTGCAGAGAAGGCTAAGGAGGCGAAAGATGCGACGATGCAGAAGGCTGGAGAAGCGAAGGATGCTACAATGAATAAGGCTGGGGAGTATAAGGATTATACTGCTGAAAAGGCTAAAGAAGGGAAAGATACTACTGTGGGGAAGCTTGGAGAGTTTAAGGATTCAGTTATGGGTTTCTTGACTGGGAAGAAAGATGAAACTAAGGTACTTTTATCATTTCTGCTTATTAAAAAATAAAAAATATGAATTTATATTAATTGGAATAATAAATAAAAAATTAATATTTTGAAAATATTAATTGGTACAAATTGAACATGACAATGGTCAACAAGCTGCGCTGCTAATGACTCTTTTTCCTGAATGTGCAGGAAATGATGAGTGGAACGGAAGAAGATGAGAGGATGGGAATGGGTGATTTAAGGATGGGAGGAAGAGGAGGGATGGGTAGAGAGAAAGTGGTGGTGAAGGTGGATGAGAGTAGGCCAGGAGTGGTGGCGGATGGGCTGAGAGCAGCAGCAGGAATGGATAAGGGTGATACAGGACATTTGGAGGAAGAAGGCACCATTCATGTTGAGCGTCGTCGTGAGAAAATGTGATCATCATCATCATAATAATAAGCAATATATTATATGCAATGTTGTTGCTGTTATGTACTCATGTGACTGCTAGATGATCACTGGTTTTTTTGTAAACATAATGTGTTTTGTAATAATAATATTTTGTGTTGGTTACCGTTTTTAATCTTAATTTATCAGTTAATTGATCAATTCTCTTTTATCCCTATGGTTTCCACGATTTGGATCCTCAGCTGCAGCCTGTCTGCTGCTAATCCTGCTGATTAATCCTAGCCCTTTATTTAGTCATTCACACTGAATACATATCAAGAGTATTCATCCACAGGTAATTATAAGAGAATCAAGCATATTAATTTCATACCATATAATTCTATCATTCTATATTAATCATTCCATACTATTTTTGACTAATTCCAAAAGAATCACACGCTGTTTTCTTTGTTTGTTCTGTTCCTGCAAAGTCTTCCCTGCAATACTAAAGCTTTTGTGCCTCAAATTGAAACTAATTCATCATGCATTTTTTCAACATTCTTTGGTTTCTACGACATTTTCGTTTTGATTATCACAATATTAATGGTAAATAATGTGCAGTGGTGTCTCTGATTTTATTTTTAAAAAAACTCATTCTGGAAACCAATGTGGTTAAATTCAGTGGTTTATGTTTTGTCGTTTTGACAGCCAGGATAGTCAGCAAAAGCCTGATGAATCCAACATTGAATTTATTGCCTCGTGCAGAATGTGTACCTAAGCATTTCTTCAATCTTTTTTGATTGTTTGCTTGTTCATGTTTTGCTTTTTAAATTTTGGTTACCGAGAAATTAGCTCAGTACAACTGTGAGTACTTGTTGGCGCACTTTCATAACCTCATGATCGATGATTATTTGGTGAAGCCTTAAATGTAAAGTACTAACTATATGAATATGTGCATTGTAAAATAATCATTTTGAACACATTGGTAAGACAACGTTACTTAGCACAAGTGATTTTTTTAAAAATTTATCAAAAAAAATATTATATTTATCAAAAAAAATACTTTAATAAAAGACCTGTTGAAAATAGGAGCTCTCGTCGTCAATACTTGAGCTAACCTTTCAGAGTAATCTAAGCTCAATACTTGAGCTTAACCTTTCAAAGTAATCTATGGATCAGATCAATATAAAAGTTGGTGATATAACTGACCTAGATTATTATTCCACTACAAGAAAATTCAACTAAAACATCTTCCAAAATGATTTATGTTGCAAAGATCCATCTCGTTATGATCATCCTTTCTCAAAAAACAATTTGTATAGAAGTGAATGTGCACACAAGACACCGTCTCAAAATTCGACTTCTAAGCGGCGTTTTACGTCAAGAGTAGTTTTTATGCAGATAATTCATATAGAAGTGAACAGAACAAAGAGACAAAGAGACTTTGCAGGAACAGAATAAACAAACAAAGAAAGAATAAACAAACAAAGAAAGCAGCGTGTAATTCTTTTGGAATTAGTCAAAAATAGTATGGAATGATTAATATGGAATGATAGAATTATATGGAATGGAATTAATGTGCTTCATTCTCTTATAATTACATGTGGATAGCAGAGGCTGTGCAGCTGAGGATCCAAATTGACAATGTTTTGTTTTTAATGGGGTTGAGTTACCGGTTCATTTTCTATTTCAATTTTATACTTCTTGTCTTAAAATTGAGTATTTGGCCTAACTCATCCTTACAAAACCAGCTTGTAAGGTGAGGATTGCCTCTAGTATATAAACACTTGGTCAGGCCATCTCTCAACCGATGTGGGACTTCTTAACACACCTCCTCGCGCCCAACACTATTGGGCTTGGTGCGCGGATATAAACGGTGGGTGACCCGATAGCGGAAACCTGATAATAGGTGGTCCAACAGATCGTGGAGAGGCTCTATACCATCTTAGAAATGGGTATTGGGCCTAACTCATCCTTACAAAATCGGCTTGTAAGGTGAGCATTGCCTCTAGTATATAAACACTTAGTCAGATCATCTCTCAACCGATGTGGGACTTCTTAACATCTTGCCAATTATATCTTTCGGATAGATTAAGTTATCCGATTTAAACTTAACCAAGAAAAAAACTTATCCAATTTAATTAAGATTGTCGTAAGTGACACCCAATTGCGTGTGCAATGTTGTTACACTTGAAGTAGTGGGATTCCAAAATAGACTGGAAAAATATAAAAGAAATTTCTGAATGTCATGACATGAATTATCAGAGTCAAAGGCATGCAAGTTCCGGAGATATCTTCAAAAAGAAGACTCCGGCTCCCTAGGCGGAGACTCGAGAAAATGAACATTGAAAGAACTTAGAGTCTAGAGAGTGAACTTGCAAATGAACTAAAATTAGCTACTCAATCAGCGTTTTGGTTTTCTTCACGTAAGTGTGAGACAAATGAACTTGCAAATTCAGCTTCAGGAGTTGTCTGATATGACCCACTAGGGTGGGTATGTTTCCATTAAATTTACTTTTCTTTAAACCACCACAGCCAGCCATGTCCAGCCTATTATTCTAAGATCCATCACAATTGAGTTTCACCCACCCCTCTGGAGGTTTTTTTTCATCCAATGAAAGTAGTGTCATATCGATTACAACTTCATGGATTGTTGAAACACACTTCGATCTCTTTGCCATCTTCATAACCACATAGGTAGGGTTAATTGGACGTTGAAAACCTTCTTAAAAAATTTCTTTGTTTCTCTAGGTCCACGAGTACCAACATGCTACCATGAAAGTTGATGTCCAATCTACTTCACACACTCCATGCATATTGTTGGTAATGTTCCGGAATATCCAATCTCTGCAAGATAAAGAGAAGAAATTATAAAAATTATAAATCTGAGCCATACTTGGGTTGCACTGGTGCAATCTCGTAACACATGGATGGCAGTCTCATCTTCTACTCCATATTTGTTGCATAAAATACCAACACCCCATTTGCTCATTCGGTAATTAGTAAGGGTGCGTTCATGCGCAACCATCCACATAAAAGTTTGAATTCTATGTGGTGCTTTCCAATTCCAAATGGCCTCCAATTCTCAATCAATAGCATGAATATGACTACGTTGCATGTTGTAAGCACTTTGCATAGTGAAGTGTCTCGTGTTTGTTCCTCCCCACCCAATTGCATCTGGGCCATCCAAATCATTAGGAGCAGGAATGGCTAAAATCTGATTAGATGTGTTCGTTATCAAATTCCCAGTCAAAAAACTTTGTTTCCAATCCTCTGTCGGATTTAGAACATCGCGTACATTGAGGGTAGTATCAATGATAGTTTGGTTGCTGGAGTTATTATCAGCAATGTTATATCCAGTAAAATCTTTTTTTCAAGAGATATTAAAACGAAGTGCGTGTTTCATTTTAAGCATTTTAATCCAATTCCCGTTGACTCTGACTCACACGGTGGAAAAGGATTTAATTGGCCAATCACAACAATTTGCGATTTGTTTGGATAATTCCTATTAATTGTGACTTATGCAATTTCTTTAAATATATTTGGAGAAAATATATTTATATATTTTTAGGTGAGGGTGACTAAATAGAAGACCAAATATTTGTGTCCATTCAAATATTTCTCTTCTATTTTATTTTATTTTTTACGTCAAGAACGGTGCATTTTCTATCTAAATTGAGTCAACATTACCCACCTCATATCGGGCCAACAAATGGGCCACAATATAACCTTTTGTTTAATCCATATAACCTTTTGTCTAGTCTAGTGTAAACACCCTAACTATTTTTATGAATAGAACTTCTTGTCAAGCTTTATATTTTCGATTTGTCCTCAGATTTTCATCCAAGACAACATTATGATCAAAACGTTTACAAGGCAAATACTATAAAATGAGATTAATAATTACAAGATATTGTAATATATAATAAGGATAAAAATTACATATCTATTAATGAATACCCTGTAACTCCAAGGCAAATAGATTAGTCACCTAGTCATGGTGGGCAGTCACAAAAACTAAGGAAAATAGTAAGCTAAACTAAGAACAAAAGAAAATTAATTAATTTTTTATTGAAACTTTGAAAAAATTTACAAGTGAAGCTTGATTTTTATAAGAGTAATAGGTCATATTAATAGTCGAAGAGTTCTTAATTTCGTGAATCTCAATAGTTATGGGAGTTTTATTACAAATAATGAATATTTGAAAGTGAAATAAAAAAAAAAACACTGCTGATTTTCTTTGTCGGAGATCTGCCACAATTGTGGCCAGATCAACACGGGCCGTGACAGAGTTTTGGCACGAAAGTCTAACACTCTAATTTTCTTGGCACGGCCGTGGTGAGACCCACACGGCTTCTAGTTTGCAATTTTATTAAGGGAGATCTTCCGATTATTCTAAATCAAGTTTTGGTCTATATAAGGCATCATACTATGCATCAAATGCACTCATTTTTTTATCTTCCAAACATTAGGTCCTAAAAATACAAAATAAAGAAAAACAGGTAAAACATTTGTTAAACTTTATTAAAAACTTAATTTATTTAAGTAAAATACTACCGGACATTATGCACATTTTAGTGTGATAGAGTAATTTAAAGAGACATTAAATGCCCTTACTAACAAGAGTTCCTCTAACATAAATATCTTCGTTAAGATCTCTTCATAGTAGAGTTTGAATTCTGAGGTATTATAAACTTCCACACAATCTATCTAATAAGTGCTAAAAAGTAGTTACTTTTCATGCATAATTTAAGTACTTATTAACTTGTTTTGCAAGTAATTCAATAGAAAAATTCAACTATTTGTAAATATTTGTTTGAAATAGTAAAACAGCCATTTTTTTAATACTATTTCTACCAAAATTTAACCATTTTTGTAGGAAATTAAAATTTTTATGAATTTGGACCAAAAAGAACAAGAAAATCTGATCAAGTCGAGTCGCCAACAAGCATGAAGCGAGACATTCGTAAGGACGAGACATGTTTTCTCAATAATTTAACTTTTTCTTGATTGATAATTGTCTTAATTCTATAATTGTGAAGGTGTAAAATGTGCACTTTTAATTTTTTAGATTTTTTACATATCCTAAGTACTATAATTCAGTGCTTTTCAAATTTAAGTGTTATAAAATGTTCATTTAATTTTCTAAAGATATTTACACAACCGGATTTCATAATCTAAAGAAATAAAGTGCTAGCTTCAAATTTATAGGATTTTTTAACACTTAAATTTCACAATTCAGGAGTGTAAAATGCTTTTGCTAAAAAAAGAAAGTGTAAAATGCTTGCTTCAAATTTTTAAATATGTAACTCTTTAAGCTCATGTCTCTATACCCACTTAGTTGACAAATAACATGAGCCAAGATAATAAGGCTTCCATGCTCACATACTAAATTTCATTCCAAAACATATATTTGTCCTTTTTATTCCTGCAACCTCACACCACACATCTAATTTATTTGAAGGAGGTGTTCCTTGTCGAAAGATGCTTGGGTCAATTCTTACCAATATAAATCATATAATTTAATGAAGCTCTTCCTATGAACACAAATATATACTGCTTCAAAAAACAAAAAAAAAAAGAACACAAATATATATAAGGCTAATTGAAATTTCAAACACTAATATAACAAAAATAGAAAAGTTAAGAGGTCATTACACTCACATTAACCCATATAATCAAGGAACAGAGCAAGAAAGGGATCAACAGAGGTGGTTACAGTTCTCTCTATTTTTTTTTAAAAAAAATTTATACTAGTATTTATTATTATATTGTTGGTTTAATTTTACGTTCGATCCTCTTATTTTATTAAACTCAAGAAAATGATGCATTTTTAAATTGGGCTCTATTTTTATATTTGTTTTTCAAGATTCCGGTAGATGTTTTTCCCCCTAAAATGATTCTTTTTTACTAAAACGGTGATTTATTATCCCCAATATTGAATTCAATAATAAACTATCTCTTTTGAGACTAGACTTCACCTTTTATGGCAATGTATGTGTTGAGACCAAAACTACAACAAATATGAAAATAGAGGGACAAAAAATTTTGACTTGAAAAAGTGGTCCATAAATGTAGATTCACAATATTAACTTTAAATTTATCTTATTTCTTGTATATGTTGTGCATTTCAAATTTTGGTTTTTTTCTTACTAACTTTTCTGGTTCATGCGTATGGAGAAAATTCGGTTGAGAGGGAAAGAACCCACCTTGTGTATCCTACAGGTTTTTCGACGCAGATTAGTAATTGCTAATGACAGTAGAAACTTAATATCAATATCATGGTAAAAAAACTATACTTTTAAACTCGGCGCCTCTAGTTTTAATCCCAACCTCCATCCCTACGTATAATTGAGTGAGTATCACGTCACTTTAATATTTTTATTCCTCAAATTTAGTCAATAGTAGTACGAAGTTGATTAACTTTTATTTTTTTTTCTGTTTCTATTTTGTTAAAAAAAATAATTTAATCAGCAAATTTTATTAATGGACAAATCCTCTAAACAAAAAGTTTAAGGGATTGTCAAAGTAAGAACAAAGAAATGTAAGGTGAAGAAAACACGTTAACCAAATATAAGACACAACAATAACCACACCAATGCACCCCTTACAATAGTTTGAGCACATATCTCCAACACTAAAAATCAACAAGACAATACCAATATAAGCTAGTTTAAATGCTAACCACCTTGTTAAACCAGAGCAAACCAAGGATCAACTAAAATCAATCAAAACCACCCCTTTTAAAATCTATCACAAGCAAAACCCACACACCAACACCGAGACCTCTTCCACAACAAATTTGTCACATTAACACATATCATTTTTATGGGTCGATCACTTTTGATTCGAGATCAAGAGTTAGAGTCTAATAACATCTTCGTAGGTCAAGTTGATGTCTTCTATGGTGGTCTGGAGACTGTGGAGTGTTCTCTAGCTATCGTTCTTTTTGGTGTGCGGAGACTTGTTTTGGTTTTTTTTTTTTTTTTTTGTGTTTCAAGAGGCTTGTTTCCAGCTCTTTTTTTTTTCTTTTGTCCCTTATATATCATATTCCCTCACCTAGCATATTTCATGTTTTGTTTGAGGCTTTCTAAAAAAATTTGATGTTTAAAAAAAAAAGGACGTATTTTCGTCATACTCAAAACTCCATCTCCACCATAAAATCCAAAACCTCCAAAACAACATCACAAACTCTATACATCCCCGCAACAGTCACAATCAAGACGACCGCTCCAAAACCAAATAAAACTCAAACTATTCGAACACCTCACCAAACAACAACACCAGGTTGAGGCCGAGCTGAAACATCTCTTGCTGATAGTTAAACACCCTTGTCAAATCAGACCCTTCTGAAAAAAAGAAGAAAAAAAATTACCTACTTAAACAGATATGTGACACGATATACGATACAACACTGATAGGCAATACGGGAAAATTTTCAAAATTTTTAATACGATACGGCCCGGATACGTTATTTAAAAATTAAATTTAAAATTAAATATATAAATGCACAATACATAAACATAACTATAATTGATAAATGCACGTATGAGAACCGTCCATATCAGTCCAAATAATGATAAAAAATTAACATTAAAATTACTCAAAATGAGCAAACAAGTGACAATTACATATCTTAAGTTAAGTACTACCCAAAAAGGGATGAGATAGATAGCTCAACTGGTTAAACTAGTTGAGCTAAGAGTTAAGGAGTTTGAGAGAGTTCAAGTCCTGGCAAGAAGAAAAATTAACATAACAATATAATATACTAATAATTTGCTTACAAAAAAAAAGTACTACCCAAAAAGGACAACACGAATTATATAAGTCTCCTCTCCTACGTTTCCATCATCAGAGAGCATTAATTGTCCGATACTAACAATGTAATATACTAAGAAAAGAATGAATTGTTTATATGACACAGATTCCTAAAAACATTATTTACCAATGCCTTTGTCGAAATTGTTTTATTTTAAAGAAAAATATGGGTAACGCAATTGTTCAAAATAGAACACAGAAATTTTTTTATTTCCATATTTCAACTTTTTTTAACATCATCTTATAAAAAAATATATAATAGAATTATATAATGTGTGTGGTGACTAATATATGACTTTGAAATTGTTCAGAGGGAGATACAAACAGATCAACTATAACAATGTGTAAGAGCTACTTCAACAAGCTTCGATAAGAAGGAGGAACAACCAGTGGCGGAGCCAGGAAAAAAAATTCGGATGGGCCACTAATTTTTTTTTTTTTTGAAAGGAAACCACTAAAATATTATATAAATTAAATATAAAAATTTAAATTATAATAAGCATAAAATTAATTATCAAAAAGTTTAATTAAATACCTTAAACATCAAGTGTATTGATACATTGAAATTTTTAATCATTTAATCTATTCATACATATAAAATTGATTTTTTTTTAAAATTAAAACAGAAAAAAAAAAAAAAAAAAAAGAAGCAAATTTTAAAAAATAAACAGGAAAAGGGGTAAAAATGCGGTAGGCAGGCGTTGAACCAGCATACTTCCAATCCCATGGTCACAGACTAGCCGCTGAGCTGTTTACAAGAATCCTTAATAAATCACGCGAGTTAATAATATATAGTATATTTCAATATTTGTGTAATTTTATTAGAATACCATGGGTATTTTAGTAATTTCCATTGAGTTTGGGGTGGGCCATGGCCCTGCCTGGCCACCCCTGGCTCCGCTACTGGGAACAACCTTTCATGAGACGCTTGCATTTTATTTTTGTGTAAATATTTTAGTGATAATATTTGTAAGGCTCGGTTTATTTCAAACTACAATTTATAATATTAATTTATTTTTTTTGAATTATATCTTGAATATTACGATAAAATCTATTACATAATTTTATATATTTTATGTTATTTTCAATTTCATTTAATTTTTTCATTTTCAATTAAAATATTTTATTTTAATTTTGCTAAAAATAGCTATTTTTATTTTTTTAAATATCAAATACAGTTTTTACCAAAATTTCGTAGGTAATGTGCTAACACATGCCAGTCTGTGGCTGACACAAATGCATTCCCTACGAAGTTTGTCGGAAATAATGTAGGAATAATCAACTTTTTACCTACAAAGCTCTTGATAGGAAATATCGTCGGAAATGTTACGTTTCTTAAGAAAATAGGCATTATTCTCACGGATTTTTTTGTAGGTAATGAGGATTTTTGTAGTGGTTAAATATTATTTCTCATTTCTGATTAATATATATGCAATGCAAGCAAATATTGAACACAACCACAGGCCGGAACAATTAAAAGAAATCTTATCAACAAATTATGAAAAGTGTATATCTTATTTATTTGAGTTAATTGCTGACATAATAAGTACTTCTAATATTTGATTTTACTTGCTGACATGAGTGTACTTCTGATATTTATTGTTTATGAGATTTTGTTAAAATAACTTAAAACATATTTATAAACTTTTTTTTTGTCGAATAAGTATTTTAGTAACTAAAATTTTACCTTTTAAAGTGAAAAAATAAAAGTATTATAGTTCCAACTTCGATCCATGTATATTACATGTAATGTTCCTACCAACTAAGTTATGCAGGAACTATATAGACTTTTTTTGTTGTTGTCATGTACGTAGTCTATAGTGGATGACTGAATATTTCACCCTTGTTGTTGTCATGTACGTAGTCTAGTGGCTAGGTATTTCACCCTTAAAGTAGATAAAATGAGATGATCGGAGTTCAAACTTCAATCCCCTACATATATAATGCAATGTCCTGCCAACTGAGTTAAGTTCACTGGATAACTATAACTGTTTTTGATAGCTCTACAAAAATACTTATTGAAATAAAATTAAGTTATAGCTTACTCCATTTATGAAGATAACCTAATTAGTTTATTTTCATCTTTGTTATAAAAGTTGTTTATACATAAACTATTAACCATAAGCCGTAAAATAAGTTAGAGTATTAGACATTATACATAGACTCCATTTTAGCTTATAAAAAGAAAAATACTCCATTAATTAATTAAAAACAAAAGTGACAAATGTTCTGGATCTGTAGTGCCGTTGTCGTGATCGTAGACATGAATTGTATTTGTGACAACAGAGACACTTATGGTCACCTGCGGATAATTGTCGATCGATGGCTGGAGGAAGACAAATTGAATTAGTACTCAAACCAAATATAGTGCATGTTATCGTTTTATGTTTTTCTGTCTCAGCCATCAATTTGACGATTTATTATTACTAGTTGCTCAATTTTGTGGTGTCCTACACTCACGTGAAAAAGATATACAGTAGTATATAATATTGTATTGTTCCATCAAAAGGAAAAATAATGTTGTATCGTATTTAGGCAATTTAGGCATAGACAAAACTTTCCATCAATTGGTTTTTTTAGGGTGGGCTAAAAAGTGTTTTTAAAAGAAAATTAAAAATAAAATTAATTTTAAAAAATAACTTTTTATATTTTTAAGGTATTGAATGCACTCCTTCAAAAAAAAGTATTAAATGCACAAGTTTTAAAACAAAATTCTCTTATTAAAATGTTTAACTAACATCTGGAATCTGAAGGCACTATTTAACTTTTTTTTGAAGGTTTCGATTCTTGCATGGAGACTGTTGAGGGATAGGTTGCCAACGAAGACAAACTTGGTTACTTGAGGTATCATTCCAGCGGATGCGTGTTATTGCGTATCGGGATGCGGCGAGGCTGAATCGATACATCATTTATTTCTCTCTTGCAGTTTTTTTTGGTTCTCTCTGGTCGATGGTTCGGACTTGGATTGGTTCTATGGCGATAGACACTAACAGCTTATCTGATCACTTTGTTCAGTTCACTCAGTCAGTAGGTGGTCAGCGAGCACGACGATCCTTTATGCAGCTCATTTGGCTCGCATGTGTCTGGATTATATGGCACGAGCGGAATCACAGGTTGTTCAGGAATACGACTTCTTCTTTGTACCAAATGCTAGATAAGGTCAAATTGTTTTCTTATTGGTGGTTGAAGTCGACGAATGTAACTTTAGTATCAAATTTTCATTGTTGGTGGTCGACTCCATTACTTTGTATGTGTTTCCATCGATTGTATTTCTTTGATACTCTTGTAAACTGTTGTGGTCTCTACTGGCACACCTTGTGTTGAGGATATCACTGGTTTGTTTCTCTTTTATATATATATATATATATATATATATATATATATATATATATATATATATATATTCCATTTTGGCCTATTCAAAAAAGAAAAAAACTTTTTTTTATACCAATATGGCTTAACTTGAGATAAGGATTTAATGCGCAATTACCGTTAAGATGATATAAACAGTTAATTTTATTAATAAGTAATATAGCCAGTTTAATCTCTATTATAGACAGCTTAATCTCTATTTGAAGTGTTTTTTTTAACGATAATAATCTCTATTTAACAGTTAGAATACAAAATTGTGTAAAAACTACGTGTTGCCGCGGTCAATCTGGATCTCTTGACTTGCAAATCAAAGTGTTGTTAAGAAAAACTTGCGAATTTTGTCAAAAAGCAAAAAAAAAAAAAAACTTGCGACTCAAATTCTAAACACTTCATTTATTTACTTTAAGATAAAATTCTAACTATTAGACTACTTAACAAAATATATATAATCCTCTGATCTCAACTATAAAAAAAAGTAAATATACACATGACTGAAATTATTGTCTTTTCAATAATTGAAGTTGGCAAACCACGTTTAGAGAACAAAAAAATTCTTCTAAATTTATGATTGGTGTACTATTTGAGTCTTTTGGAGCATCTCTAAAGATATAGAATTCTAATGAACCCACTCTATGTTTTTAAGTCGGTAAATCAACATAAACTCAAATTTATGATATTTTGCTCAATTTCTACTTCAATATAAGTTTTTTTTTTTTTATATACAAAGGCTAGGGCAGTGCAAAAACATCAATTGTAGAAACTTGACATTTTAACTATGTTGGCATCCTAAGCATCACCAATTATTTGCATGACCACATACAAGAATTTATTGAAATGAGCAGCTGAACATTGGAGGGGACAAGGCCAAAACACAAGAAAAACAATTAACTGAAACTAGGGACATTCTCCCACCAATGATCTTCATGAGAATTTAAACTAAAATTTGCGAGCTTATCAGCACAACAATTTCCTTCCATAAAAATATGAGAAATTCTAAAGTTCATAAGAGATAAAAAATAAATACAATTATACCAACGATTTATAAGTTTCCAAGGAATTATATGGTGATTATTGAAAGCATCCACCACTAGTTTAGAGTCGCTTTCCAGCCAAAAATATGCCAATTATTTTGATGAGCAATTTCAATAGGATGCACAACATCCATTACTTCAGCAAAGAGAGAAAATCGAATACCCAAATATATGCTAGAGCAACCTTTCATTCCTCCACTTAAGTCACAAAAAATGTCTCCCGCTGAGACATGACCTGGGGATGGCGAACCCCTTGTTGCACCATCTACTTCAATATAAGTTGTTTAAGCTATATCAACTCCATATCTCTTCAATATTATTTCATATTCTCTATTTTACTTATTCACTTTCAATGTTGATATGAATTTGTAAAACAAATTTAATCAAATACTAGTATAAGTTGGTAACTCTATTTTTTTATAGTCTAGTGGTGAGAAATTCCACCTTTAAAAGATTTGAATCCCGACTTTTACATATAACATACAATATCTCTGCCAACTAAATTAAGTTCATGCGAAATGTAAACTATAATCTATAATGTTAAAATATCTATTATTTTTTTTAAGGATAAGGTGAAATATACTTGAATGATAATGTACGTCTCTACGTCCATTAGTTTAGATGTAGACAAAAAAATATTTATAGTATTAGATGTAGACACAAATTTATTTTAATTTAAATATATAGTAACATGTGGTTCGATTCAATTTTAATTATTCATCACCCAAATTTAACTGGATTTCTTTTTATCAAATCGGTTAGCAACATCTAGCTAAACCTCTTACTTTTTCTTCTTTGTCCAGCTCTTGAGGAGGTATTCGGCCTACTAAAATGCTTAATCTAATTTGGGGGTTAATTGACGCGAGACTTAATAGGGAATTCGATTCCTCGTAACTACGATCAAAATGATCTGTAACTTAATGCTAAAAGTCACTACAAACCGAATTAAGCGATTAAATGAGCCGAAAATTAATGTTTTTTTTTTTTGGTGATACGTGCCGAAAATTAATGTTATTGGTGAAAATAAAAATATCCATCACACAAATTAAACTGTGATTGTTACGACTCGACAACAACTGATATTATTTTTTTGTAGCTTGGTGGTGGAATATTTGTTATGAGTAGTTTGAAAAACAGAGGACACATGCCATAACATCACTCCCTCTCTTCTCTTCTCTTCTCTTTGGTTGGTTCCAGAACAGAGAAATTCATTCACAATTGACCACAATGTCCATTTCCACCAAAACATTCATCATCTACCTCGTATCCGCTTTCTCCGTTGCAATTCTCTCCGCTCTCTACCTCACCAATGGCCACCACAAAAAACCCTCTCTATCTCTTCCTCTCAATAACAATAATCCCCTTCAACTCTATGGATCCAATACCGATAAAACATGGCCCGTATGTCATCATCACTTAACATATTCATCAGGTACTTATTTTCTCGAATAATTTCTTCGTTCTGTTAAAACATTAATGCTTTGTTTCTTTTGTTGTTGTGGTTTCTTCAGGAATTGAAGGCTGGTTGGAGACTTGGTTTGGCTACAGTTATTGGTTTTCTAGGATCTGCTTTTGGAACCGTTGGTGGTGTTGGTGGTGGTGGCATTTTTGTTCCTATGCTTACTCTTATCATTGGTTTTGATACCAAGTCCGCTGCCGCTCTTTCCAAATGTAATTAAATCTGTTTTCGACTATCAAGCACAAACACAGACACCTGACACGACAACAACATGACACTGGCACAAACACACCGATAACAATTTGAGAAAATGAATATAATTTTAATTGAATGTAATCACACGTGTTCCAGTGTCATGTTGGTGTGGTTACCAGACACGTCTTCAATCACAAGTGTCTGTTTTAGTGTCATGTTGGTCTTGATACCAGACACGCCTTCGATCAGAAGTGTGGCAGGTTTTTTTTTTTTTTTTTGCGACTAAGTTTTTGTGTTGTTGTTGTTGCTTTGATTTAGGTATGATAATGGGAGCATCAACATCTTCTGTATTTTATAACCTAAGAGTTCGTCATCCAACAAAAGATGTTCCAATATTGGATTATGATTTAGCTCTTATTTTTCAACCTATGCTTATGCTTGGTATCACTGTTGGTGTTGCTCTTAGTGTTGTTTTCCCTTACTGGCTCATCACTGTCTTAATCATTATTCTCTTCATAGGTTTCTTACTTTTTTCATACTTTTCATTTTAATCATCACTTCTTAGTTAGTTGAAAATTGAAATATTGACCGAATATATATAACTTTTTTATTTTCTTTTTGGACAGGAACTTCTTCAAGGTCTTTCTTTAAGGGAACTGAGATGTGGAAAGAAGAGACTCTTCTTAAGGTAAAATTTTCACAACTTAAGATTATGTATATTCTATGAAAGTCATTAGAAGATACTAAATAGCTTTTTCTCTTTGTTTTGTTAATTACAGAAAGAAATGGCTAAGGCACAAACAACTTTTGTTAATTCTCGCGGGGAACGTAAGAATATCTTATCTATTTCAACTTTATGTTGGATTCATTAGGTGTATTAGTATTTTCAAATTAATCAATAAATGAAAAATATACAAATCTGCATCCATAGTTGGTAACTTTATTTCCTGAATTATGCAGTTCTAATCGATACGCTATATGATCCGTTGGTACCTAGAGAAGAGAAGACACCTATGGTATTAAAACTTCTTAGTTTACACAAACTTAGAAAACTTTCATCTACTTGATGGTTGGTAGTAGTAGTGGTAGTTGTTAATTAAATTGACTTTGTTTTTTTATGTTTCTTAAAACAGCAAATATTTTGTTCCAACCTTAAGTGGAAAAGGATTTTGGTGTTAATGGTTGTGTGGGTTTCTTTCCTACTACTTCAAGTCATTAAGGTTAGTTTCTCTATATTATTTCATTTTTACATCACAAACATGTTTAATTTTTATTTTGTTTTTCTAAATCTATTTGATTTTTGTTTGCAGAATGGTGTAAAGGTCTGCAGTGTATGGTATTGGGTTCTTTTCTCCTTACAGGTATGTATGCTAATTATAACAACAATTCCATAAGCATAATTTGTTACTTATCATGGTGTGGCCTCAATTGTGGTCACAGAAGCATCAGAAACCATGATGTCGCGATCCAAATCTTGCGGTCCTGTACCTTTTGGGAAAATCTAGCTTACAATGCACTTTTTTCTTCCTGTTTCAGTTTCCTATTGCGCTTGTGGTGTTCGGCTATGAAGCAATGAAGTTGTACAAAGATCACAAGAAAAGAATGAGTACAGGAAACCTGGAATGTATCTGTGAAGCTTCAATTGAATGGACTGTGTTGCACATTGTGTTTTGTGCACTTTGTGGAATCTTAGGTGGGACAGTTGGAGGGTTACTTGGTTCTGGAGGTGGATTCATTTTGGGTCCTCTTCTTATTGAGATCGGTGTCATCCCTCAGGTACGTATACTGATATTAGTTGTTTAATTGACAGACATTATCGATGTATACAATTTTACACTTACAACCAATGAGAGACTGTAATTTTTCCATGTCATACCACTAATTTTATAATATCCTTACAAAAGTAGGATGGTGCGGAAAAATAGTGAATTTGATTGGATGTTAGTATAAAATTACTTTACACCGACAGCTACATGCATATCCTTTAAATGCACATTTCCATGTGCATCATGACGCAGTTTGATTTCAAGCTAAAAATTTAAGCAATTTAACTTCTTAGGATTGAATTTGCAGGTTGCTAGTGCAACGGCAACATTTGTGATGATGTTTTCATCATCATTGTCTGTGGTTGAATTCTACCTACTCAAGAGGTTCCCCATTCCCTACGGTACCTTTCGTCAACCTTAAATATCTCTTTCTAATTTACCATTCCTTTTCTTAATTCTCAACACTGTCTTGTAACTTGTAAGAGTGAAAATGAGAGGACCATATACAAATTAATAGACACTGCAAGGAATTTATTGCACAAACTCATTTTAAATTTAAAAACAGTGAACTATGACAATCTGATATGTGATGTGTTCTGATTATTATATGAAAACATGTCTATAGCTTATTGTTGTGTTTCTATTTGTTTTGCAGCGTTATACCTCTTCACAGTGTCTGTTATGGCTGGCTTTGTGGGACAGTTATTTGTAAGAAAATTGCTTAGAATTCTCGGAAGAGCCTCAATCATTGTATTCATCCTCTCAGGGGTCATTTTTGCTAGCGCTCTCACCATGGGTAAACCAAATCAAATTCAGTTTTGCACGCGCGCGCGACCACACACACACACTTGTTTTTGCACAAGTTCTAGTATAATTATACATAGAAGTAGCAAATGTAATGTAACCCTTTTTCTTTCAGGTGTTATTGGCATTGACAAAAGCATTTATATGATCCAGAACCATGAGTTTATGGGATTTTTAGGCTTTTGTAGCAGTCAATGATTTGAGCAATGGAGCCAAAAAAAGTTGAACATTATGGAGTCAATGTGAAAAAGTTTGTACAAAATTTTAAGGTAGGACAAAGTAAGCATTGTTGATGAATGTTGTTCAATACCTAGTTGACCAACAATAAGAAGATCCATTTTCTTCAAGTAATCCTAATAAATAAGGCTACTTTGTCCTATAGAGTCTTTGAAGCAGCACAATTTGTAGTTAAGTGTTAACTACTTGTTAACACTTATCTCATAACAGTGCAGCATTTGTGTGATATATTTTTTCTTTTGAGAAAAAAAATGTTGTGTAGTAGTCATTCAATGAGTCTGTAATATATGACAGAAAACATGTGTATTCATTCAATGTTTATGTTTCTATGTGGCCAATTGCTTGTTGGCCACATTTAAGGTCATTTTCAATAAACAAGGTCATTTGTGGTTGACTGTTAGCTACTCGCTAACACTCATCTCATGTATAATTTCTGTTGGCAAAAAATTGCAAATTATTATATAAATTGGGCCTACTATTTGTTTGGAATTGGACATTCAAATGTTGGAAGATTTTTTTTCTGCCAATGAGTTCATCAGACTTTAATTAGGATTATTAAGTAAGAAGTAAAGAAAAGGACTGGCTAAACAAGTGTTTTTAGTAGTTGGTTTAGTTTGAATACGTGATTAATTAATCAAGTTGAAGTTTACTACTACAAAAAGATTCTTTTTTTTTAATACATTTTTTGCTAATTCTTAGAATTTGAGTTTAACCTAACCCAACCTTATAAACGCTTCACGCTCTGCACAATTCTGCAGTTCTTCATGCTCTGCACAATTCAGCAGTTCAATTAAACTTGAACTAAGTTCAATTAAACTTGAACTAAGCTATGATACCATCATAAAATTTAATTTGAGGCTAATTTAACCCTGTAAAACCAGTCCGTAAAGGGAAATTTAGACTAACTTATCTCATAATAAGACTAATCAATATTTTTTGGCTTAGCCAATCATGTTATCATGCTGTGACTATGCGGTTGGAATTTTCTTGTACAAATTCACATGTATTATACAAATTTGCCGTTGGAATTTTCTCAACCAAAAGACATTGATTGCAAACATAGTAGTTCTCAGTATTTGGCATCACATACTCATCATGCTGGTCCCTCAAATTTTCACCGTTCAAAGCTATTTTTCCACATGGCTTGCCCAATAATTTCAATAATGTGATGTTTTATAACTAGAAACATCATATCACCTCATGAGTAGAGTGGCATCTTTAACATGATATTTTATTTTTGCTACAAAATGCTTGATGCATTAGATAGAGATCTAATTTGGAAGATTGTGGAATGACCTAGGAGTTAAGACTCACTTAATTTTAAATGTTATCAAATAAATTTATTAGACTTAAACTTCTTCAATATGTCTAAAGAAATTCAATGATGTGGACGAGTCTAACACTAAAAAAAAAACACTTAATTTGAATAAGATGAGATCTGATTGATCTAATCTATAGGCTAAATAAAATACTCACCGTCGACATGTTAGTGTAGATAAACTACATGCATATTTTGAGCTTAATGATTGTTTAATCTTTGAATTATATTGATTGCTATACATAGCACTATAGTCTAATAAAAATACGTGGTTGCTTGATTAATATTGATCAATTGGATCATATCATAATTCTATAAAGCACATATATTTGTTTGGTTTGAACTAGTCAAGTTTTTATTATGTACAAAAATAAGTGTTATGTATCAAAACAATATATAATGCTCATCTTTCAATCACTGAAGATAGAGAAAGTCTTTGATTATAAAATTGTTATCATGATAGAGATTATATATTACTATAATTTATAAGGAAAATGTTTTTTTTTGTTGAAGGATTTATAAGGAAAATGTTAGCAGCTGTGAAGCACACATGTCTCAAATAAGTGTATTAAAAAACAGATGGAACCGCAAAAAATGTATATTTCATCCCTTACTTCCTAAATGTGAAACAAAATTGATGATAAAGCGGTGGTATAAGATGAAATTCAATCCATCTTATTCTATTCCATTGTTATTTTTATAATACAAACAATGAAACATTAATTTATTCTATCATTTCTCATTCCATTTCATTTCATCAATCAAAACATAATCTAACAAAAATTTAACATCACTTATAAAAGTGTATATTTGAAGACAAATTATAGTTAATAAATATCATGTATATTTGAACACTTTATGTATATTTTTTGTAAAAAAAGAAAGTAAAATTATGTATATTTAGACATGATTTGAAATTTGGATGATTAGTGGATAAATATTTACAATTATATTTCGTTGAATGTTATATCAATCAAACATGATAATATAATTGTGTCTAAAACATGATTAAAAATAAATTTTAACCATCTAATTTGTTGTTTTAAAAAAAAAAAAAATCTAATATGTTAATTGTGTGTCAAATAACACAACTCATTCAATTCAAGAATAAAGCAGGGGGTGAGAGAAGTAAATACAGGGTCTTACACACAGTATCAATCAAACCACATTTTATAGAGTGGGCTATTTCAAAATAGGCCCAATTCGAAAACGGACCGTAGTAACACTTAAGTAAAGAAACCACGTAATTGAGGGTGTAACCAGAAACGAAACATTCATTTTCGGATTTTAGGGTTAGCAGCTTCCACCAGCAGCCATGGTTCTCAAGTAAGGATTCATCTTTTCTTCATTTTCGTTGATCATTTACTTTCATACAATCTCAATTTACTTTCGTATCTGTTAAAAATTCTATGTGATTTGTGCTGATTATTCATCTATAGGATTTAGCTGTTAAATCGAGATTTAAGCTTATTGTGTTACATTCAGTATCTGAGAATTTGATTGAATGCATGATTTTAGTAGGCTCTGGCTTCTAGATTCTGGAGATTTTTTGTTATTTAATTTAGGATTAAGATTAGAATGTGATAATTATTAGTTCTAAAATAACTTTGTATTAAACATTTTCAAGTACAAGGACAATTTCAACTAGATATACATTATTTTGTTTATTTTATATTTCTTGTTAGTTCGTTACTTAAGATGAGAGTTTGCTTGCAATTTGTGTTGCTGAAAATATTGACATGACTTTGGAACTGGCTCCTAATACAATTTCAATTTCTAATAGTATAAAGGGATTTTAAAACACCTCTGAGATGATTAGAAATTTATGAGACTTAAGTTGTTTAACTTTAAAGATTGTTGGAAATAGTAGATTATGTACCATTCAGGGTCATTGCATTTTGGTTTAATTCTATGTTTTCAATTTATTGCCTTCTAAAGTGGAAAAGTTAATTGAAAATTTGATTTCAGAACTGAACTCTGCCGATTCAGTGGCGCAAAGATCTACCCAGGAAGAGGCATCAGATTTATTCGTAGTGATTCTCAGGTAGAATGTTGGATTGATGCATTTCTGTACTTAAAATACCTGTGTTGTGTTTGCTACAATCACAATGTGTTCAATGTTAGTTGTACTGATAAATGTTTTGTTTTGTTGATTTGACAGGTTTTCCTGTTTGTGAACTCGAAATGCAAAAGGTATTTCCACAACCGTTTGAAGCCTTCAAAGCTCACATGGACTGCCATGTACAGAAAGCAGCACAAGAAGGTCATTTCTTAACTCTTTAACTGTTTTGTTTGTAATGTAGATTGAACAATGTGGCAATGTCAAGATAAACCAAAATTAAGCTCCTGAACATGTTGAAATCAAAATTTTCAACGATGTACCTTGTTACAATGTGAAGATGTAGCAGTTACTTGCGTTGAACTTTACCTGATTGTACTTCGACTAAATTTGTTACAAAAGTAATCAGTTCACATTGTCTCCTTATTTAATGCAAGTTATTTGATTTTATTCTTGTGATGTGCAGGATATTGCTCAAGAAGCAGTGAAGAAGAGACGCCGTGCTACCAAGAAGCCATACTCCAGGTCCATTGTTGGTGCTACCCTGGAAGTAATTCAGAAGAAGAGAACTGAGAAGCCTGAAGTTAGAGATGCAGCTAGGGAAGCTGCTCTTCGGTGTGTTTCTTGTTTATTCTGCTTACTATTTGAGAGCTCTGTTTCTAGGGATTACCTATATTCTAACATGTTCATTTATTTTTTACATCAGTTATGTAATCTCATTGAGGTTTTGGAGTCTTATTTTTATCCGCTTTTGTTTTCTACCTAATATTAATGTCATATCTAATTATCTGAGTCTATCCTGCAGTGAAATTAAAGAGAGGATTAAGAAAACAAAGGATGAGAAGAAAGCCAAGAAAGCAGAAGTAGCATCAAAGGCACAGAAATCCGGCAAAGGGAATGTTCAGAAGGGTGGTTTGCCCAAGGGTCCTAAAATTGGCGGTGGTGGCGGGAAACGCTAAGTGTTCCAGTTTTGGCTTTAAATTTAATTACATTTGGTTTGAAACTTCTGTACGGATATATTTCTTTTTTGCTTGAGTAGACTTTTATATTACTGTTTTACAACACTTGTGTTTGGAGCTTCAACAGTACTTGGTTACTGAATGCATTTTGCTAGTGGTGCTATATTTTTTTTTCATGACTATTTTTTACTCTGTTCCTTATTTTTTGCGCGAGAGTTTGACTCTTAGTACCAATAAGCTCAAATAAACATGTTTTTGGTCACATTTGGTAGTGGAACACTCAGCGTCTTTAGAATTAAGATATATTTTTCACTCGTTCGAAATTCGAGTCTTAATGGAGCCATTTTCTGATACGGAAGAGGGCACCTCGGCTCGACATTCTATCCCAAGGGTGGGCGGTCCTAAATTGTTTGAAGAGGCACACATTACTCTCTGCTATGAACATCCTGAGTATAGATCTTAATTCTAAAGAGTGAAGAGAAATTAGTTGGAAGGGAAAATTGAAAAGAATATGCTTCTATTATTTGGTTCTTGTTTTATCAGGAACCTGAAATTTATTGTCTTTAAAGGTGGGGAGGGTAGATGAGTCTGAAAGAGAAAAACCTTTCACTGTAACATCAAATAAATGTTTTGAAGAATTTGTAATTTTTCCACTATCATTTTTACCCCTCTTCTCCCAATCAATTACTTACTATTTTGTGTTTGTAAATTCGAAACCACATTACCTTGAATATTTGAGCATCACAATCTTTATCTCTATCTAGCTACGTATAATTTTCTTCCGAATTTCTGCACACTCATTTCGACTATATGTGAACTAGAGGTTGTCCGTATAAACATGTTTGAAATCATACGAAATGTTAGGGTTGATGTTTAGTTTTATTCTAATCTTCAGTCAATTTTTTATTTTTTTTAGTAGAATCAGTCAATATTATTACCAGGGCTCTCTTGGGACATTTCTCCAAACACTTAAAGTGCATTTTGATAATAATCTATCTAACCACATAAATGAAGTTTTCTCTCCCGACCCCCCTCATTTCTTTTCTACCCCCCAAAAATCCCATTTTGCCCCTTGCGGTATGAAAATTTTTTGCCAACAAACTTCGGTTTATATTAACCGAAGTTTTTAAACATGAAAAAAAAATTCGGTTTATATAAACCGAAATAACATATACCCCCCAAAAAGAAGGAAAATTTATGTGAAAATTCGTGTAGAGCTACCTGTGGTAAATTTAGCATATCTCTCTGAATATAGGTCGTATTCTAATGATTTTTAATCCAGTGTAAAGAAGACAAAATTTACTACAAGATTGACACCGGAATTATTAAATTTCATTAAGTATAGTATGAGAAAATCTACCTACAAGTTTGAGAAAAGTTTCTATAAAATGTTGTAGAGATACCTGTGGTAAATTTTTCATAGCTCTCTGAATATAAGTCGTATGCTAATGATTTTTGATCCAGTGTAAAGAAGACAAAATTTACTACAAGATTGACACCGGAATTGTTAAATTTCATTAAGTATAGTATGAGAAAATCAACCTACAAGTTTGAGAAAAGTTTATGCTCTGTTTTTGTACCAATACTCATTATTTGGTTAAACTGAACCAATTGGATAGTTAACCCTGAAAACAAAAATTATATTTGTATTCTTGACACCCTAAGCTTTCCAACGAGTGGTCGTTTACTCAAATCGGACATCGTTTAGTATTTCAAATAAATTGTGGAAGTTTAGGGTCTCATGCAGAATTTATGCAGGAAAGCTTGAAAAAAAATTGGAACACAATATTTCGGTTTATATAAACCGAATTTTTTTAGCATGACAAAAAAATTCGGTTCGTATAAACCGAAGTACCCCCCAAGGGCAAAAACGGAAATTCAGGGGTAGAAAAGAAATGAGGGGGGTCGGGAGAGAAACCATCCACATAAATTTGACAAACATGCTTTGGTGAAGGCCTGATAAGAAGATCTGAATGTAGGTGATCATAAACAAATACCTCCCAAAATTTTATGTTTTTTTCGTGGGTGTTCTCTAATAAAGGCCTTTTCTCATGGTAGTAGAGATACGAAAATTGCTTTTTAAGCCCTCTTATAATACTCCCAAAACCATTTCGATAACTGCAATACGAATTTGCTTATTTTGGTACGTAACTACCGAAATGGTGAAAATATGGCGAAATAACATTAATTTGGTTACTTTGGTACGTAACTACCAGAATACGCTTTGATTAGGTTTTTATCTTCCGGAAACGCTTCAATTCGATTTTTATCTTCCGAAAATGCTTCGATTCGGTTTTTATCTTCCGACAACGCTTCGATTCGGTTTCTATCTACCAAAATGGTGAAAATATGGCGAAATAACATTAATTTGGTTACTTTGGTACGTAACTACCAAAATGTTGAAAATCTTGTGACTATTATAAATTTTTAGAAATGTTTCTAGTATTCAAATGTAAGTTACTTTATTCAAGTGTTTCAAAAATTTATTCAAATCAAATGATTTGATATGTTTGTATTTGTATTCCAGACGGCTGATGCAAATGAAGTAGTGCAGAATGTTTTTCTCCATTGTAAACTTGTTAGTGTGTAATTCCTGTTTGTGTTTGAATTTACCGTAAAAGTTATCTTTTACATTGATAAAAGGTTTCTATATGTTCCATTCAAGGGTATCCATTTTAAGTATATTTCAGTAGCACGTAGATGCAAGTATAGTAACTTACATGTATTACCTTGTGACTCTAATTAAAGAAATGAAATTGTCCTATATTGTACTAAAGAAATTAAATGGATTTAAAATTTGAAGGCAAAAGAAACATTTGAATGTTATAAACATTTGTATTCCATGAACAAATTTCTGAAAATTTATAACAGTCGCCGTATTTTCACTTTTTGGTAGTTACGCACCAAAGTAACCAAATGAATGTTATTTCGCCAGATTTTCACCATTTTGGTAGATAGAAACCGAATCGAAGCGTATTCTGGTAGTTACGTACCAAAGTAACCAAATTAATGTTATTTCGTCAGATTTTCACCATTTCGGTAGTTACGTACCAAAGTAAGCGAATTCGTATTGCAGTTACCAAAATGGTTTTGAGGGCATTTTGGGATTTTTGGGGGGTTTCGAGCAAAAAGGGGGGTAAAAAGCAATTTTCTAGAGATACTGACAGTTGGTTAATAGATCCGAGTGAGCAACAAAAGAGTTTATTTGAGTAAGAAAAACATATTAGTTGTTGGCCGAGGGAAGAAAGAACATGATGAAGTTTGGTGGTGGTGCGAAGAAATAGAAAAAGGGTAGAGTTGCATAAGAATGGGAGCGAAAACTGTTCTGGGCCGAGCTTAGAGCTCGAGCATCAGAGGGTGTCGAACACACATACCATCCGAGCACGTCCTAACGGTCAGATACCCTTGCGTATTGTAACGGCCGTAAACCGGAATGATGAGCATTTACTGCACATCAAGGCCTCCAAGCCGTTTTCCGGCAGCCACTTGATGGCCATTAATGCCATCAAGGGCCTTAGCCCAGCGCTGGGGGCTATATATATGCATCTCCACTTCATTTGCAAGGTACGCATTTTATAGCTAAGAAAACCTTACACACATACTGACTTGAGCGTCGGAGTGCCTGCAGGTACACAACCCCCCTCCGCTCCAACAGGGGTCTCAAACGCTCGCAACCACCGTCAAACGCCGGCGAGGTCGCATCTTTCTGGTCTACACGATCAGTGGCGCCGTCTGTGGGGACGATAGTTTCCCTGTTTATTCAAACCAAAAACTAAAAAACTTCCTCAAAACACCTTCTTCACGACCAATGGCTGGCGTTAACAACCACCAAATCCCGGAGCACGTGGCGGAGAACCATGGATCACCGATGGACTACGCAGCGTACCACCCAGGGGACGGCCAATTCGCCTCCGTAACGGAAGATGGCCAGGGAGAGCAAAACGCGCATTACGAGCCCTACAACCCAGAAGAACCGCAGATCCCTGTGGCTACCCCGCCACAGGCGACTCCGGCAGCGGCTATCCCTCCGGGCGTTCCCATGCAAGAAATGATGGCTGCGCTGGTCAATGCAATCAACCGCCAGTCGGACTTACTGCTGCAACAGAACCAGCGATTCGAGCAGCAGAATCAAAGGCTCGAGCAACAAAGCCGTCGCATCGACGCAATTGCCGAGTCGAGGATCACGGCGCAAGCTCGCCCAGCTCGCCGTTCACCCACACCAGTGAGGAGCAGAACCTACTCCAGGTCTCGCTCACCACCTCGCCACAGAAGCGAAAGGAGAAACGAGGCTATATCTCGAAACTCCACCCCGCCGAGGAGACATTCCCCTAGAAGGGACAACCCTCCTCGTCGCCAAAGGAACCGATCCCCGGAAGAGAGAGACAATCACCAAGGCCCCCTCTCCCGAAGGATCCGAGAACTCCCCCTACCGGTCGGACTCGAAAAACCACCGGCAATGGATACCTACGATGGCTCGACAGACCCGGACGAGCACATCGAAAATCTTGAAGCTCTCCTCGAGTACAGAAATGTACGAGGCTCTATCAAGTGTAAGCTCTTTCCCACAACTCTGAGGAAAGGCGCTATGGCTTGGTACAAGAGCTTGGCGCCAGGATCCATAGATTCTTGGTCGGACCTGTGCGCCCGTTTCCGGGCTCACTTCACTTCCTCGAGGCGTCACCCAAAAACGGAAGCGACCCTCGAGGCCATCATCCAAGGCGAGAACGAGCCTCTAAGGGCCTACCTTGAACGGTTCAACAAGGCAGCCGTTGAAGTGAAGGTCGATGAGAGCATGAAGCTGTACCTGCTCGACAGGGGATTACATCCAGACAGCGACTTTGCTAAAGCTGTCGGTATCGAAGAGCCGAAAACGCTGGATGCATTCTTCGAAAAAGCGAAGAAGTACATTACCTACGAGGAGAAACAAAGGGCCAAAGATATAAGAAGGCCGAAAAGTCAAGAAAAAACCAGGAACCATGAAAAGGACGAAGCTGGAACCTCGCGAAGAGGTAACGAAAAGCAAAGGGAGGAAAGGATAAAAGATTCCAAACCTCCTCGAGGAAAATTCACAACATATACTCCACTGAATGCGTCAAGAGATCGCATTTTCGCCGAAGTCTCCGCTGCGGACTTCAAAAAGGCTGGGATCCACTTCCCGAGACAGCAGCCCATGAAGGCAAATACTGATAGGACGAAATTTTGTCGCTATCATAAAAGCCATGGACACGTCACTGAGGACTGTGTCCATTTAAAAGATGCCATCGAGATTCTGATACAAAAGGGTTATGCCCGAAGATATGTTCAGAACGATGAACAAGCACAACAACAACAACAAAGGCGGGAGCCTCAAGAGGTCGCAATGGCCATTGATGTTCCCGAGCAGGAAAACAGAGGCATCGTCCCTCAGGCGCTTGCCATCTCAGCTCCTGAAATTCCACTTCCATCCCCGGGGTCAGACGAGGGAGCGCTCCTGAGGCATTTCAACGCCCACCTGAATGGCTCATGGGAAAATTTCCCAAAGGCACTGGTGATAACAGGTGGAGGGCTAAACAAAATCACCCTCGGATCGGTAAAAAGAAAGTTCGAGGAGCTGGAAAACGTTTGCTCGGTGACTCCCATCACCGTCACCAAACCTGAGGGAGACTCCGACCCGCTGGCCTTCTACAAATCAGAAGTTCCTGGGGGCTCACCAAACTATCAGATACCACTGTTGGTGAGGGCTCGCATGGCAAACTTCGACGTCCACCGCATCCTCGTAGATCAGGGGAGCTCGTGCGACGTAATGTACTCGGGGCTATTCAAAACTCTACAGCTGTCGGAGAAGAACTTGGTTCCATACGTAGGACCCGACCTTCAGGGGTTCAATGGGTCGACTACCAAACCTTGGGGATACGTGGACCTCATTGTCACCTTCGGCGAGGAAAAGGCTATGAAATCCGTAAGGACGCAATTCATGGTCGTCGACTGTCCCTCGCTGTACAACTGCATCATCGGCAGAACCACTTTAGCGGAGCTATTTGCTGTGTCGTCCACTGTTCACTTGAAGCTGAAATACTACACACCGGACGGCCAGGTCGCCACCATCAACGGCGACATAGCTGCTGCGAGGAGATGCTTCGAGGCCGCGGCAAAGAATCTGAGCACCGTGGCAACCCCCAAGAAAACTGAAAAGAAAAATCCGGGGGTAAACACTGTTGGAGGTTCCGTCGACATCGATGCTCGACTCACAAAAAAGGAGCATCAAGAAGAAAAACAGAAGGACCTCGCCGATGCTGAAAAGAAAATCTACCGCCCCATCCCGGACGGAGATTTCGAACTGGTGCCCTTGGGCGAAGACCCCCTCAAAGGGATCAAGATTGGAACTGGGCTCCCCGACTTGGTCAAAAAGCAGCTGATCGCCTGCCTTAAGGACAATGCTGAACTGTTCGCCTGGAGCGCTGCAGAGATGCCTGGTATCGACCCTGAGGTCGCTTGTCACCAGCTGACTTTAGATCCTAGGGCTAGTGCCGTTGTTCAGCGGCGTAGGAAGCAGTCTCCCGAAAAAGCGGAGGCTGCCGAAAAAGCTGTAAAAGACCTCCTCGAGGCAAATTTCATTTCGGAAGCTAGGTATACCACCTGGCTATCCAATGTTGTACTTGTTAAGAAATCGAATGGAAAATGGCGCATGTGTGTTGACTATACCGATCTTAATAGGGCTTGCCCTAAAGACGCTTACCCTTTACCTAACATAGACAAATTAGTAGATAATTCATCAGGATTTAAATTACTATCGTTTATGGATGCGTACTCGGGTTATAATCAAATAAAAATGGCTGAAATCGATAAAAAGAAAACAGCGTTTATGACTGAATCCGGTAATTATTATTACAACGTAATGCCTTTCGGGCTTAAAAACGCAGGCGCCACATACCAAAGGATGATGAACAAAGTCTTCAATAATGAAATCGGTGACATGCTCGAAGTCTACATGGATGATATGATCGTCAAATCCGAAAAGGAAGTCGATCATACAGCCCATCTAAAAAGAGTATTCGACCAAGCGAGAAAGTATAACATGAGATTCAATCCTGAAAAATGCACGTTCGGCGTAAAAGCTGGGAAATTCCTCGGGTTTTACTTAACTGAAAGAGGAATCGAAGCTAACCCCGATAAATGCAGAGCATTCTTTGAATTCCCTACGCCGGACTCAAAGAAATCTATCCAATCATTAAACGGGATGCTCACCGCCTTATCTCGTTTTGTCGCAAAATCCGCTCAACACGCGCTACCTTTATTCAAATTACTTCGAAAAGAATCCGCATTCGAATGGACAAAGGAATGCGAGGATGCGCTACAACATTTAAAACGAGCACTATCCGAACCTCCAGTCCTAACACGACCCAACGGAGGGGAAACATTATATCTTTATCTCGCCGTAGCATCGGAGGCCATCAGCGCCGTTCTCATAAGAGAAACCGAGCAAGGGCAAAAACCCGTCTATTTCGTGAGTAAGGCTCTGCAAGGACCAGAACTCCGATATTTACAGATTGAAAAAACGGCCTTAGCAGTAGTCATGGCCGCAAGGAAGCTAAGACACTATTTCTTAGCTCACTCCATCGTGGTTCGAACTGATCAACCGATTAAGCAACTCCTTGCGAGGCCGGATATGACAGGACGAATGCTAAAATGGTCGCTCGAGTTGTCCGAATTCGAAATCTTTTTCGAAAGCAGAAAGGCTTTAAAACCCAAGTGCTAGCAGACTTCATAGCCGAGATGACCACACCATCTACCCCGGACAAAAACAAATGGACCATCTTCGTAGATGGATCCTCGAATCCACAAGGGAGTGGTGCAGGTATCATACTCGAAAGCGGTGAAGGAGCACTCATAGAGGTTTCACTCGAGCTCGCCTTTCCAACCACAAACAACCAAGCCGAATACGAAGCTTTCTTGGCAGAATTAAGGTTGGCTCAGGATATGGAAGCCGAGGAAATTAAAATATTCACGGACTCACAGCTCGTCGCATCACAAATAACCGGGGAATACCAAACAAAAGACGAGCGACTCACGGAATATTTAAACTTAATCAAAGAAAAATTAACCAAATTCAGACAAACCGAAATCAAGCACGTTCCTCGCGAACACAATGCAAGAGCAGATATCTTATCAAAGCTCGCAAGCACTAAGAAAAAGAAAGGCGGAAATCAATCGCTTATTCAGGAAACGCTATCCAAACCAAGCATAGTGAAACCCACCGAGGTATTCCTGATATGCGAGATCGACGCCAACAGCTGGATGACACCCGTGTTCGAATTTCTGAACACTGGAAACCTCCCACTTGACAAGAAGGAGGCGGCTAAGGTAAAAAGGAGAGCCTGCGCATATGTAATCCTAAATGGAAAAATGTACCGCCAAGGATTTTCCATCCCTCTGCTAAGATGTGTCGAGGAAAGCGAAGTAGCCTTGATCCTCGGCGAGATCCACGAAGGAATAAACGGTCAGCACATCGGTGGACGCTCCTTGGCCAGAAAGGCCTTGCGAGCAGGATTCTATTGGCCTACCATGCAAGCAGACGCAAAAGAGCATGTCAAAAAATGTGACAAATGCCAACGTCACGGGGATATGCACTTGGCCCCTCCAAACGAGCTAAGAACGCTATCGTCCCCGTGGCCGTTTTCTTGGTGGGGGATGGACCTCTTAGGACCGTTTCCAACGGCAGCAGGACAAAATAAATACCTAATAGTAGCTGTCGACTACTTCACGAAATGGATCGAAGCCGAACCTCTCGCCCACATCACAACATTCAACGTGTTGCGATTCTTCAAACGCAATATACTTGCGAGGTTTGGGATCCCTCAAGTTGTCGTCACAGATAACGGGACTCAATTCACGGACAAGAAAGTGCGAGAATTCATGGCAAAAATAGGTACAACCCAACACTTCACCTCTGTCGAACACCCTCAAACGAACGGCCAAGCCGAAGCTGCAAATAGGGTTATACTGCGAGGACTCAAAAGAAGGTTGGATGAAGCAAAAGGAAAATGGACAGAAGAACTGCACAGCGTACTCTGGTCCTACCGAACCACTCCACATTCTACAACGGGAGAAACGCCTTTCCGACTGACGTACGGAACAGAGGCCGTAATTCCAGTAGAAACCGGAGCATCATCTTTCCGAACGGAAGTACCCCTCGAAGGGGAAGACAACCACGAAATGCTCAGAGAAGAGCTCGACCTCTTGGAAGAGCTCCGAGACGGCGCAGCCCTCCGAGAAGCTACTTTGAAACAAAAAATAGCAAACCGGCATGACAAAAAGGTCATCAAACGAGAATTTGACGTTGGGACACTAGTACTCCGACGCAACCAAAAAGATTCTCGCGAAGGTAAACTCGCGGCAAATTGGGAGGGACCTTATCGTGTTCGAGCCAAAACCGAAAACGGTGCCTATTATTTGGAAGATCTTTACGGAAAAGAAATTCCTCGACCTTGGAATGCCGAAAAGCTCAAACAATACTACAGTTGAGAGAAGTTCAAAACCATCCCTCAACGAAGGCTGTGTCTTCGCCCATGAGAAGCACGCCTATACAACGGAGGAGTGCTTAGGTACGGGCATGAATCTTAAAATCTAAAACAAAGTCGAGACGTTTTTGAGCTCGATGATGTTGGCGAGGAAAGCTCTAGACCACGGAGCACCATCGTCATAGTACACGCCCGGTAGAACCCCAGCTCGCGATGGGATGTTCACACCCCGAGGAGGAAAGCTTAACAACAGCCCCTCTCCTCGTTATTAGTTTGGATTAACATCTCCAAACACTTAGAATGGTTCCCCGCACCTTCTAAGCCCGGCATCTAATGGTACCAGCTACCACAATGATGACCACGATCCAAACACACACTAGCGCGAAGAAACGAATAGTTCGGCGTATAGAATGTTTGGAAAATTACCAAGTTAAAAACCTCAAAATTGGTCGAGCGCAAACAAAAAGACAATCAAAGAATAAGCTTAAAAGCGTTGAGCGTACAAACGATCGATTCGACATTCAGAGGAAATTAAAAGCATCGCCACACAAACCCTAAATCTAGATATGAGATAAAGGTAAAAAGGCAAGAGAATAAATCAAAGTACTGATAGTTAAAGACCCCGAAGGGCCATAATTGTCGGTTACATCAAAAAAGGGCAAGTGCCCGAGCGAAACAAAGAAGAAAAAATAAATCTACACTTCATCATCAGGAGGGGTAACAATGGCTCCATCTCTCACCTCCTTCTCCTCATCTAAACCCTCCTCGTTCAAACCGGGGTTGAGAATCCTAAGCTGAGCCACTGCGTTGTTGAAACTAAAAGCTGCAGCAGCCACCATGTTGGACTCAAGCTCCTGGATCTTGGCGATCAAATCAGCACGAGAGGAAGAAGCATACTCCCCTTGAGGATCGAGCTCCTTTTCCCGATCTTCAACAACCCCGGTGACTTGAAGCCTCTCCAACTTCCCTGTCAACTCGCCAATCATCGCCTTCTGTTCCTCAACCGTCTGCACAGCGCTGTCCCTCTCCTCCGAAACTGTCTTGAGCCTATCCTCCGCTTCCTTAAGGTTGGCCGAGAGGGTCTTACGCTCCTCCTTGAACACCTCGCAGGAGGCCTCGGATTCTGCCAACCTCCGCTGCAACAACGGCAACTCCTTGCGAGCTTCGTCCCTTTCCTCCAGATACTTGCATTCCCGGCCATTCAAAAAAGTCGCCACCCCGACTAATTTGAGCAGAGCCATCGATTGAGCGGCAATTTCAGTCCGGAGACCCTCGGGACCCATATCCGAGAGGATGGCCTCATCTGCCGGATCAACCTTCACTTTGGTCTCTCCGGACAGCAGTCTCTCATGAGCGTAAAGTGGAGGAAGGACGAAATTTTCAGCAGGGACACCAGCAGTCAACCTGTGAGGTCCGGGGAGAGGAGGATCATCCTGACCAGAAAGATCAACAACCACATGATCCTGACGAGAAGAGGTTTCCTCCTCCAGTCGAGTCCTCTTCGAGCGATCCACGTTGGAAGCCGTGGGAGACTGAGGGGCAGAAGAAGTTGTAGCAGCACTGCTCGCCTCCCTCTTGTTCTTGGCAGCACGAGCTTTGCGGAGAGCAGCAGATCCACTAGTCATTGTACCTACACAAATCAGAGCATCAGTTAGCAAAACAGAAGGCGAGTAAATAGAGAAAGCAATAACAGTTGGTAGAAAATAAATAAAGAAAGCTACGAGCATACTCCAAAAAACGGTCAATTCCTCCGGGGTGTCGCAAGCGAGCAGCTCTTTCGTAGCGATCACCTTCGGGCAGGTCAATCTTCGACCATCTTCCCCAAGCAAAGGCTCGCCATTCGAGTCACTCAGAAGGAACGGAGGCAAGCCCTCCACAAACTCTAATAATTTTTTATAATCAGCTCTCTCCTCAGCTGACAACGCTCCCAGCGTAAAAACAAATTCTTTGGTCGACATGGAATAATGATCCCTGCGCCAATAGAAAGGAAATCTGGCAAAATCCTCCTCGATAGGGAGACCCTGCTCATCAAGCACTTCCTGCCCAAGCTCATCAATTCGATGCCCCCTACGAACGAAATTGTTCCAACCTTTCGTCGTGATTGGCCTAACTCCATAGAACACGGACTTGAACCCTCGTACCGACTCGTCGAACATATCAAAGAGGCGTTTCCGTTGCCTCAAAGAAACCCATCCATGCTTGGTGCTCGGTACTGGGGCTCCCTTTGCGAGCTTCCCTTTCGCCTGTTCCCCCCGAGGACAGCTCCGTTGAAGGCCAAAATGGTAAAAGAATAAAGGCAAGGTGGGGCCCAGACCCAAATACTCTGCTGTTTTTTCGAAAGCCTTGATAAAGGCCAACGAGTTCGGATGAAGCTGAGAAGGGGCCAAGTGAAGATGGCGAAAGATGGACACTTCCAGATCTGTGAAGGGCAGCCGAATTCCCAGATGTTTAAAGGCAATCTCGTACATGGGAATCGTCCCCCAAGCCCAGTTGCCGCAGATCCGGTGGCGAGCAGTGGGAATCCGCACCTCGAAATCTTCGGTGGGAGGAGTCTGAATATCCGTGCACATCGTCTCTGGGATGTCACTCTCGCAACCCTGATAAACTGACTCCGTCTCTCGGGGTTCATCCGCAACCCACGAAACGTCGGCTCGGATGCGAATCGATGAGGAAGGCTGTTGATCTACGAACGCGAAGTCACTTTGAGATCCCTCAGCCATCTAGAAAACCTGAAAAAGCAGAGGAAGGAAAAATGAATTCGACATTCAAATCCACCCTTCCACCGCCAAATCAAGCGAAAGGGCGAGGATCTCAAACAAAGATTACGCAGAAACTAAAGGCGACAAATAATCCCTCCGAACGCGAAATTCATGCGAACAACCGAGCACGAAACGCATGTGGTGCTCGACACTGTTCTAAGATAAAACCCAACCGTCAGTTGGTGAAAACAAGCGATTTTTCGCCTAAAAACCACGAAAAACCTTTCTTTTGGGGGGAAAAGGGTGCTAATCACCATCTACAACCTCCAAAAAGACTACCCAAACCACATGAAAAACACACACTACAACCCCCTACCGCGTAAACTATCTACAACAATCTAAAGCAAAATCCAAACAAAATCTTCAAAGATTAAAAGGATGAAACACTTACTTGTTGGTTAAATGAAGATAGGAGTAAGGAGTTTGTAGTAGAAAAACGCCGGAGGAGCAAAACCACTAGAGGAAGCTTGAAAAGGAAAGGCTAACGATGGAGAAAATGAGTAAGAAACTGTAAAGTTTCAAACGAAAAAACCTCCCTCCTATATATAGACCAACGCATCCGTACAGGAAAATTCGCGCCGCTTCCATTTGAACCACAGGATCGATCTAACGGTCCGGATCAGTCACGATCAAGTGGCCCAGATTCGATCTCAGGAGAAACGAAAAGGCGCGAAAATCCAACGGTCCAAAACGACCTCGAAGTTCAAATCTCAAAGAATAGCCACTCGAGTGCTATTTCATAGCCTTTACACGTGGCGAAAGGAAACGAAGCGACTCGTCCTTTCAAGTCACACCCGTCTGCTCGCGCAAATCTCGCGAAATCCAAGACACCACATCCCGAGAAAATTGCGACCAAATAAGGAAACGCAAGATCCTCGGAATCCTTCCCCTTATTTCTTTGCTAAAAGTACGGGGAAAGCCGCAGCAACCGAATAAGGAAACGCAAGATCCTCGAAAAGTCCGCTCGGAATCGTTCGGAAAATCCGCGACATTATTAAACTAAGAGCATACATAAAGCATGAGTGCAAATAAATTATGCTCGGAAAAATCAAAGGAGAATTATTTTATTAATGATAAATCCATTACAAAGGGAAGAGAATTACAAGGGAACCGAGCACCTAATCCTCGTGCTCGGAACCTGAGCTAATTGCGGAATCCGAATCAGTCCACAGCACCTCCTCTGGCCATATCTTAGCCTCCTTCCCAACCTGAGACCCTCCTTCACCAGAGGCAGGGCCAGGAGGATAGAGATGGGGAGATTGATGAGCCCTCAGGAACTCCTCGACTGCCCCAATGAAATCCGCCGATTCGTCGGAACTGGAGGTATCAGAAGTATCCGAGGAAGGGAACATCACCTTAGCTTCTTTCCCCTTTTGAGAACGAGCCGGTGCAGACTTAGGAACTTCCGCTCTCTTTTTCCCTCTTCGAGACTCAGAGCCATCAGCAACAACCTTCTTGGAATCCCTATTATCCATCGCTAGCCTTCAAACTCAGGATATGGGAAGCCAAAGGATAAGCAAGTATTTATAGCAAAACTTGCCACCCAAAGGACCAGTCACCACACCTGACATCCCATAAATGCGAGAGGCGGCTGCAGAATCCTAGGATTGACCACTTAGAATAAACGATTTTCCCTTTCCAAAGCTTGACTTTGACCATAGGGACGTTGCGAAAATTCAGCTACCCAACTCGGATCTGTCACGTTCGGTAAATCGAGACGAATCGATAAAGCTTCAAGTCATTACCCTCGCCTACGAGCATAACGACTTGGGGGGCTCCTGTTCTGGGCCGAGCTTAGAGCTCGAGCATCAGAGGGTGTCGAACACACATACCATCCGAGCACGTCCTAACGGTCAGATACCCTTGCGTATTGTAACGGCCGTAAACCGGAATGATGAGCATTTACTGCACATCAAGGCCTCCAAGCCGTTTTCCGGCAGCCACTTGATGGCCATTAATGCCATCAAGGGCCTTAGCCCAGCGCTGGGGGCTATATATATGCATCTCCACTTCATTTGCAAGGTACGCATTTTATAGCTAAGAAAACCTTACACACATACTGACTTGAGCGTCGGAGTGCCTGCAGGTACACAACCCCCCTCCGCTCCAACAGGGGTCTCAAACGCTCGCAACCACCGTCAAACGCCGGCGAGGTCGCATCTTTCTGGTCTACACGATCAAAAACCCTTTGCAAGGGAGGGAGAAAACTCCAACAGGGGAGGAAGAAACCCTAAGGGAGGTGAGGGACCCGTGGAATGGAATTCTTAAGTCTTAGACCAGCCTTCAATAACATTGCTCGTAGCATAACCACTTCCTATGCATTTCGTCGGTAAAAAAACCAGGTCCAATTTCCTATTTCCACATCTCTGGTACCTATTCTATGGTCTAATTCACCTCGTCAACGCAAGGAGTTTTTTTTTCCTTCTTTTTTACGTACATATTTTTGCAATCCAATAATAGGGATGACAATTTGACCCATACTCAGTGGGTACCCGCAAAAAATACCCATAATGGGTAGGGTAAAAACCCGCATTTTGGGTATGGGCACGGGTATGAGTAATTACCCACAAAAATGAATGAGTATGTATGCGGGTACGTGTACCTTAATACCCACCCCGCACCATACCCACATAATATATATTTATTTATTTTATATATATTATTATTATTATATAATAACATATGTATATCAATTTAAAATAATACAATACTATTAAACTATTGCACATTTTTTATAAAAATGTTTATTTATAACATAGGGTGTGTTTGGTAACACAAATAAGCTAGCTTATAGCTTATAGCTTATTATACGAGCTTATAAGCTTGTTTCAAAAAATTAGATGTGTTTGGTAACAAGCTTTTTTCAGATGCTATTTCAAGTAGCGTTTGAGCTTATAGCTTATAGCTTTTTACACTTTATTCCATTTTTACCCTTTAATTTAATAACTACCCACTCTAAAAAAGAAACTACCCACTAACAATTATGTCATTTTATATTTATTAACCACTTTAAAAGTTAATTTTACCAAACACTTTAATTTCAATTAACTAGCTTTTCAGCTATCAGCTATAAGCTAGCTTTTCAGCTATCAGCTAGCTTATCAGCTATCAACTAGCTTATAGCTTATTTTTACCAAACAGACCCATAATACAAACACAATGTGAATATGTCAACAAATAAATAAACTTTAACATGAGGTTAGTCAATTTTTTGTTTATAATTTTCATGAGTCAACATAAAATCTTTAAAACAAAAATTAATTATATTAAAACGATATGATATTTTATAATTGATCAATTTATTTTTAGTAAAAATGCGGGTAACGGGTATGGGTATGGGTACTTAGGTACCCATAGGGTATGAAGATGAGTACAAAAGTTGTTACCCACACGGGTATGGGGATGTGCACGAGTATTTTTTCAAACTGCAGGTATGAGGATGAGTAGTATAGTACCCTACTCATACCATACCCATTGTGATCTCTATCCGATAATAGTTTGTTATGTACTTACTATAAGTATTATGGAAAATACTAATGATATTTGAGAATTCAACTTTTTAGCAATTTAAAAATTGTTTTAATTATCAAAAATAAATGAATCGGATGAAATTAATTACCACTAAACAGCCGTAAAAAATTTGTGCCTATAACATAGTAATAATTTTTTTTTGTACCTTTAGTGCTAATGCTCATAACTAAGACTTCTTTTATTATAAAGTCATAGAAGATTTGTTAGTATGTAATATTAATATTATTTGACTTTGTGTTGCTTCCTTTCAACATTTCAATGGCTTTGCTACAACACCAATTTTTTTTTTTGACTTTTTGAGAAGTGGGATTCCATTGTTAAATAGACAATGATGGTCACAAAATGAAAATTCATACAAAACAACGGCTAACACATCAATATAAAATTTAAAACCACTATTTGCACACTATTTTGGTCACATTTTACATAGTTTTTTCAGACCCCTCTTTTTGAATAAAACAAGAAAGAAAAATCCAACATATGAGCTCACTGTCATCATCATCATCATTAGTTCATGAGCTCTCTGTCTCTTACTCTGAAACAACGTCGTGAAAATGTAAATGAAAAGTACTGTTAAAAAAACAGTGTGCAACTGTCCTTTTCTTCCTACCAAAAAGCAAAGTACGTAGTAAAACTTTAACTTAAAAAGATTGCAAACCAGTAATGAGACATAGACACCTATCTTTTATACACTCACGCGACATCTTACTAATCACTTTAAAATATATGGTTAATTCAGTTGAGCAGATAGTTAAAAATTATCTGCTCAACTGAATTAATCTTACTTTTGCACATGATTAACCAGGTGTCACATGCATGAAAAAGAAAAAGTGAGTGTCCATGAATCAGTTTTGATTGGAAACTACTACTAATACATAAGTTTTACCCTACAGCTTCCCTGAATCACTGCATTATGAGTCATAACTCATAACTACTAGTATTCTGAATGGATCCTAACGTCAGTTCTGATAAAACCATTAATACCTAACTACTACTAGTACACTAAAATTAAAGTTAAGTTCAAACTTCAAACTACTAGATCATAGAGTAATTCAATTAAAATTACTTTGACTTGTAATGTAGATTAGGGATAATAATTAGGTAACACAGGCCAGTGACATTGTTGAGGAGGCATTGAAACAGGGTTATTAAAATCTTCAACAGTGAAACAAGTACTATTGACATTGTTGTTGTTGGTGTAATTCTCTGCAGTTCCTCCTTGTGGTTTGTTAGAACATCTTAGTCCTTTTGATGTGCTTTCTACTGTTTCTTCAACAAATGTTTGCTGTGTCCTAAAATTACTTTGTTCTTTTAGCTTTCCCTTCAACTTCATAACCTGTGATGTTTTCAGGACATATCAGTTACATACATCAAATCAAAACCAATTTGGGGTAAAACTACGTTCAAGATCAAACAAAATTAATGATTTTCCTATACATATATATATTTATTAAATGACATATATAGAAAAAAAGTGCATAATTTTTCATGCTTTTAAATCCAAAAAAAAAGTGTAAAACAAAATGTTGAATATGTGTGATGAAAAATAATACTAGTAATTTTCGTACGGAAAATACATGGAACAGATATGCAAGACTATGTTTAGTTTCATGGTACAGATGAAATGGAGTGGAATGAAATGGAACAGAATAGTCAGTTACGTCGTAAAAAAACAAATCGAGATGTTATCTCATTCCATTTTATTCAAATTAAGTAGTTACCTCTTCTTGAAGTTTCTGCTTTTCCTTAGAGACAACATCAAATTCTTGTTTAAGCACATCATACAAGTGTTCAAGGTGCTTAGCTTTCCACCTTGTACGCCTATTTTGGAACCAAACAGCGATTTGGCGAGGTTGAAGCCCTAGCTCTCTTGAAAGCTTTATCTTCCTTTCAGGATCTAACTTTATTTCCTCTTGGAAACTTCTCTCAAGTAAATCAATTTGATTACTTGTTAATCTCTTTTTCTTCTCTTTGTAATTATTTCCATTGATGTTCATTTCATCCATTGCTGGAAGCAACCTTTGTTGTGTCTCACCCATTGCTGCTTGACTCACATCCATTCCTAAACATATTTGAATTAACTTAAAAGATTATCACTTTTTTCATCACATCACCATCTCATGAATTCTTTTATCTTTTTTGTTTTGTTTAACAATTTTGTTATTGTTGCAAAAGATCTCATAATATTAAATAATTTTAGAATTGAAAGTTCGATTTGACTCAACCCTACAAAACTGACTTATAAGGTAAGATTGTCTCTATTTTATAAACTTATATTCAAATAACCTCAGAACCGATGTAAAACTTCTTAACGATAATATCCAGACAAACATGTTACATGTGTGTTTTAGAATATGTATTAATACATAAGTGTGTGCCTAAGGTTACCGAAAGTGTAGTTTTCAAATATGTTTTGCCATCTATGTTAGTTGAAATGAAAAGTAACAAAATGAGGAAATAACTTGGGATTCAAGTCAATAAATTGATGAAAAAGTGACTGAAAAGTTGTAAACTATTATTAGGGGTAAAAAAACATTGGAGAATAAAGGTCAATGATTTGAAGACTAATGTTTTTACCTGAATAAGGGGTGTTGTTATAGTTGTAGAAGAAGCTTAAGGAAGATTCTGCATGAGGAACAAAGGGTCTTGTGCTCTCAATGTTCCAATCCATTTTAGGCTTTCACTTTGTTCTTTCACTTCAATTCTATACCCAAAATGTGTTTCTTTTATTTATGGGCTTCACTAGTTAGGATGCATGGACCACATTGTCAGAGGGAGTGAGGAAAGAAGATTAGGGTGGTGTAGTCAGTAGTATATAGTGAGGCGTGGCACTGTGTTTCTGACTTTTTAGTGATTATGAGAGATGAAATCAAAGTTTCTACGTGTCGGTTAAGAGGGAATCTTGGGATAATTACAATGGATTTGGAGTACTACTTTTTATTTTATTTTATCAAGTAGTCTAGTGACTAGAAAATTCTATCTTAAAAATGGATAAGTAAAATATCCGGAGTTCGAACTTCGGATCTTGCATATATAATACAATATCCTTATCAATTGAGTTAAGATCACAGTGACTTTGAAGTACCTACTCTTCTCAAGTGAATTGCACATGTATATATTTACAAAATTCTTAACACAATTCGTATAAGAATATTTTCACTTATACTCCATCGGTCCCATTTTAAATACTTTGATCAAACATTTTAAAAAGTGTAATAATTAAAGAGAAAAAAATATAAATTTTATTTAATTGTCTTTAAAAATTATTGACGACTTACTTAAGAGTTGTAAAAGTAGTAAATATTATGAGAATATAATTATAAAAGATTTTGGTAAGGTGTGCATCTACTTATTTTTTTAGAAGGAGTATTTTAGCAAGTTATAACTAAAAAGTACTTATATACATCTTAAAGTGTACGTTGCTAAAACATTGCTTCTAAAAAATCAATTGGTGTAAGTTAGCAATTTTTATAGGCATTTGTTATAACTTATAATATAATAATACACCCACTTATTTTTTAGAATGTGTGTGTTAACAAATTATAACTAAAAAGTAGATAAATATCACCTAAGGTGAACCACTTGGGGTTGGTCTAGTGGTGTTGACTTGGGTTCTTGGAGTATGCTCCTCTCAATGTCTCAAGTTCGATTCCACTGTGCCAATTTTGGTGGGTTAAGTCCATACAAAGTAAAAAAAACTCTGGATTTAAATGGGCCCCCGCAAGTGAGCGGTGAGATTGATCCCCTTGTATTAGTCGGTCCTAATGCACATCTTCATAAAAAAGAGTGGAGTTGCATTATCATTCTTCAATTATAAAATATTGTATTGAAAGTTAAGTATGTCAAATTTTTGTGACAAATTACATGTATATTATTTATTTTAGGACGGAAGAATTATATTGTTTATAGGTCAATAGTCATGCTAATATGTGTCTTGGACACATGTTAAAGATAATTAATAAAAGAATAATTTTATATTGAAATAACAAATTTTAACTATTTTAAAAATTGAATGTACAATTTCCATAACATAATTTTCAATTTTCACATTAGATTTTTTTAATTAATTATACCGTGTACCCTTAAAACACACGTTAACATTTTATTTTTTATTTAACAGAAAAATTCTAGCTGATACTTATCACACCATAACTACACCCATCTTTCTTTTTCACAACATTTACTTTTAACATATCCAGTTGTGTTCACAACATTTATTTCCCAAAACAACATTAAAACCATTTATGATTTTCTTATCCCTTCATTTCGTAAATGCATCATCTCTAAATTTAATAATTTCCTCTAGTTATTTTTATAAGAGGTGGTTTATAAATACATTTTGACTTTACTTATATTTTGTCTGCTATAGTTCTTTAATTATCCTAAATATATAGAAATTATAATTTCTCTAATTCAACAGCTTAAAAATTTATTAAATTAGAGTCATCATCAATAATTTTTTTTTTTGAAGAAGCTAAATTAGCCTACCCAAATTGGCACTAGAGAGAATTGAACCTCAGACCTTAAGAGGAGCACACTCTCAGGTCCCAAGTCAATACCAATGCACCAACCCAAGTAAGTTTCATCAATAAATCTATATTGTAGTTATAAGTCACAAATATTAATAAGTTTTTTTTTACGAAAAACATTAGTACGTATTGGACTCGATTACATTATTAATAAAATTTAGCCATTAAAAAAAAATTATGCAAAACAAAATACTCCTCTATAAGTAATATAGCAAAAATATATACGTACTATCAAATGTTAATCAGGAATTAACAAATGTACTAGCTAGATAATAATGTTCTGAATAGGTATATATCCAACTATCCAAGCTAAGTTCACCATTTTGAGAGACATAGTTGGGCTAAGGTAGAACTGACCGTACGTGCTGTCAGAACAAGGCGTCAAAAAGGGGAGTCATGCTGCTTAGGCCGGCCCTATTTTATTTGAATAAGTACTTTTTTTTTTCTCATACTTAATGAGCGCTATTTAATATGAATCATTCGATTTTTTGATCTAAATACATTAAATTTTTAATGAATTTAAAAAGTAAATTTTCTCTTCATCCGAGGGAGTATTAGATACTATACCAACTTTTCAATGTTGAAAAATAGCTTTGATTGGCAAAACAAGTGAAATGGTCCCAAAATTGAAAAAACAGAGGAAGAAACAGAATTTGCTCCCCCACTGTGGTGCACTAATAAAAGACAAATGAAGAACAACGACAAGTTGGTCTGAATGCATTTGTTTTCATTATCATCATCATCTCCCTTTCACCTTAATTAATAATTATGATGATGCAGACAGTGCTGTGCTTTGCTGCACACTCTTCCTTCTTTTGTCTTTCCACTTAATTTGGATCTAGCTTCCCCTTCCTTCTTTTGTGTCTTCAATTTGATGCTAACGATAGGATTCAATATTTATGGAAAGGAATTGGACTGCGTTTTGGATATGGACCAAATCCTTTGCCATCCTGCAGATTATCAGTTCAGTCTAATGTCGAACCCGAATTGTCTGTCGTCACCGATTGCATGCAGTCATGTAGTCAAGGGTTTGTGAATAGATTGGACGGTATATATCTCAAGATTCGTAATTTTAGTTTTAAATGAAATCAATATCTACTTGAGATATGGATCATTTATTCTCGATTGAACGGTCACGAAGTCTCTACTGACATGATTAAGCGGAGTCATTGACGGAAGACATATAATATTCGTCTAACGTCGGTCATTCATTAACTCAATCTAATATTAGTTACGCCTACAAGTGTCTAAATAGATTATTTAACAAAAATCCATAAAAAAAAAGTGTTTTGAAAAAAAGTAAAATATTTATCAAATACTGCTAATAAATACTTCATTTTCAATACAACATTTACATTTATAAATCCCTAACTTAATTTCTTAAGGGAAATTGTTAGCATTTTTCTTGAATTAATACTAATTTAATGCTATTCCATTTTAATGACCTGCTAAGGTTACTTAGGATAACTCCTAGTTGGTGATGATCTCGATTTAGGTTTTAGGTTTATTTGTCAAAAGTCAGTTTGCCCTCGAGACTTTCGCTCCTAGTATAGTGGGTGAGTACCACTCTCCCACCCTTTCCTCAATGATCAGTTATGACTTGTCGAACAACCATATGTTAAAGTAAGGTACGACCCTATCCAATATAGCCTCGTCATGAGTTATCTGAAATGGAATCATTGGTGACGAGAGCTCATCTCAGACACTGGGCTGTATCTTGCTTTATTCCAAATAATGTCACTCGTTTAAAAGTCAAAATCTACAACAATTTTAAGTTTATTGACATTGAGAGGATGATAGCTATTTCCACCGATCTGTCACTATTCAATGAAGTACCTTAATCTAACCTATAAACAAACCTTTTTTTGACTCGACTCTCAACAAAGTCATCAATTATATTAGGACTTAAGTCCATCAAAAGAACTCAATCCAAAAAACTAATTCATTAAAGTTTCATAGTTAAGTATCATATTAAACATTTCTATCATCTCTTTTAACAAGTGCAAATCAGCCTCCAATTGAACCTTGTACCATATTTTTTTGGCTCAATGCACCTTGTACTATTATCCATCATGTATATTTTGCAATTTTCACATACTATTTCTGTTCTCGAAATATAAGTCATCATTAGCAAAACTTGATGAGAGAGGTGATTGTAGAGGTGCAATTGTAGAATTGAAAATCTAATGATATATAATATAGTATCAATTGAAGCTTGATTTTTATATTTGTCCCATAATAATAACAACGCCACATATAACAGGGAGAGCCTCACTTAGTTTTGGTGTACGGACAAAAGATAATGAAACACTGAACGTAACGTAATTCAAATGGGGGGACGGAGAGTGATCAGAGAGAGTGCCATTAATCCCTCCTTCAGAATGCGCAGGGAATTCTGATAATACCTTCTTCAAGACAAACAATTAATAAATAGTATTATTACAATATAGATAGCTAATAGGTTACTAAGTTGGTTAGTTAGTTAGAAAGTTTTGTTAGAGAGTTAGTTAGAGAGTTAGTTACTCCAAATAGTCCTATAAATAAGCTACTCCATTGTACTTTTTACTCAATTCTTTTATCAATCAATATGATTACATATGAGTTTTTACCTCATGAGTATTCCTATGCTTTCTACCTCTCTTATGAGTATGATCTTCATCCCTCTCATCCCATGATTCTCAACATGGTATCAGAGCGATACCCGAGGGATGAAGATGAAGATTGCGCTTCCGCTTACGATTCTGAAAATTGTGAAGAAGATAAAGTTCAAGATGATGATTCAGTCTCTGTTTTTGCAATCATTGAGAAAAGAGATCCAGAAATTATTTTCGGCAATTTCCATCAAGAACTGAATCTTGAAAAGGTCCAAATGTTATCGATCAACACAATCACTCCTTCAATTGAAGGAAATTACATCAAGATTGGTGCAATCAACTGTTTCATTGATTCTGTGATTTCACAATCCACCGTTCACGCGTTTTCTTCTCCGTCAAGATCAAGTGTCAACATGACGGTAACGTCCAATTCTCTCAAGATCACGATCATAACAGCAAGAAAGGTGAGACGCTTTCTGATTTGCTACTATGTTCATCGGAGAACATCGCTTTCTTTTCTCATTATCGTGATTTCGGCATTATCGTCTTCGATCCTGGCGGAGCACTGTTAGTGCTTCTGAGTTACGCAATATGCAGAATTTCATTTTGTCTACGATGGATACCTTGGGACAGAGGGAAGAAACCGTTTGATATTGGCAGAAATCTTCTGTCAATGATCACAGAGAAACAGAATCAAGAAAAAGTTGCTTAATAATCCAACAATTGAAGCTTTAAATTTCATGTTCACGCGTACGACGACGGTAACGTTTTTTGACTCGATCAGTAAACAACCAGGTTTGGCCTTTCGAACTACATGATGAGTGCATCGTTGATTTTTATCCCGGTGGAATTATGTTAGTGATTTACAGTTCTGCTACTATACTCGCTATTATGTCATTTTTCGATTGAATTTCACTCTTTCCCTTCGATCCCGGCGGAACTTTCCTATGTCAAATTGGTCTTTGTTTTCTGTTTTCCAAACTCATACTAAATATTCTCTTACTATGAGTTTGAGGGAGGCTATCACAATATAGGGGTCAGTTCTGCAACAACATTGTTCAAGATTGATTGATGGTAGTTATGACTTCAATACCTTTGGAAGTATTCTTATGATTTGTTCTATCAATTCGATTGGAATGTTGTGATTGCTTCTATCGTTGTTACAACTATGGAAGATATTTGGCATTTACTGCACATTGGATCGAATGGATTGCTTATCATTGAACTTGGTCTTCTGTGCACAAACTACACTGTCAAGGTCCTTAAGGACTCATTCGAGTAAAGTTGGCCTTGGATCGAAGTGATCGAAGCACTTAAGGATTCATTCGAGTAAAGTTGGCATTGGATCAAAGTGATCGAAAGCATAATCAAAGCCAAGATCGGTTGCTACTGGGCCTATTATGCTGACATTGTGCCAACAATGTTACTGTTATGATTTGTCTAGGTGTTTAGTTCTTTACTATAGTACATTGTGTGATTTTGGTGTTCTACAAATTTGTATTTTCATTGTATTCCAAACTCAAATTGGTAAATTTCCCAATGTTGAGTTTGAGGGAGGCTATTACAATATAATTAGTTAATAGGTTACTATGTTGGTTAGTTAGTTAAAAAGTTTGTTAGAGAGTTAGTTACTCCAAATAATCCTATAAATAAGTTACTCCATTATACTTTTTACTCAATTTTTTTATCAATCAATATGATTACATATGAGTTTTTACCTCATGAGTATTCATATGCTCTCTACCTCTCTTATGAGTATGATCTTCATCCCTCTCATCCCATGATTCTCAACAAGTATCAATCGTCAATTGGTTTAGTGGTAGTTGACGCTGAACTTGGTTGGGTGGTAATCTATTTCATTATTTGGTGCATACTAATGCACAACATTTTTTACAATAGTTATTTTTAGACAAACAATATGATATTAATTAATTGTCAATAATATGCGTCGTATTTGTACCCCATTTGTGTGCCTCTCACAAACTCAACCTTAAAATTTTATAAAATGAAAGACAAAAATGTCTTACTATGTGACATACGCTTCAAAATCATACGCATTTTGATTTAGATTAATTTATTTGACCATGATAAAATATAAAATATTAGTTAGTTAATATAAATTATCCAATATATTAAATTATATAATCTACATGCATCATATCTCTGTTATTTTTAGTATGATGTAAAATATAAAACCTTTTTTCTTTCACAGGAAAATATAAAACCTTTATCGATATGAAATATGAGTCGAGTATATGTAGGTTCATAAGTTTACTTTAGACTCTTAGAGTAACTTAACCGATGATTGAATTAAAAACTAAGAAGTTTGAGGTTCAAAGATCAAGTACCAATTAACATACTAACAATTTATCATTTAGAAGACAAAAAAAACCTCACAAAATTGACATATTATATTTACCCTTTCAAGTAGAGACAATTGTAGTTTTGGCAGGCCGACCGTTGCAGCCGTGGGAGGAAGAGATGCTAGGGGAGTATAGATGTTTACTTGCTCATATTTTGCGGACTAACATTTTAGATAAGTGGCTTTGGAAGCCTCACAATGGAGGAGGCAACTCCGTCAGGAGCGAAGGTTTTTGTCTTGGCATGGAGGGTCGTTCGTAATAGGCTACCGACTAAAGATAATTTGGTGGTGCGTCACATCATTCATCCCGATTCTCAGTTCTGTGTGACAGGTTGCGGTGGATTGGAAACCACCCATCATTTGTTTCTGTCGTGCCCTGTATTTGCCCCTCTATGGCACTTGGTAAGAGCTTGGATCAATATCTCTACAGCTGACCCGAATACATTACTGGATCATTTAATTCAGTTCACTCACTCGGCAGGAGGCTCGCGACCACACCGCTCATTTATGCAGCTTATATGGTTATGTTGCATATGAGTTGTATGGAATGAGCAGAATAATAGAGTCTTCAAGGCTAAGGAGGCTACTCTCCACCAGCTGGTAGATAAAGTTAAATTTCATTCTCTTGGTTTACAATTGTAAATCTTTGTTTACATTCTCATTTGTGGTGGTCGAGTCTTTTGTTTGTTTGGGCATCGATCGACCTGATGATTTTTGATATTTTGGTTTCATGTAGACCGTACTTTTACGGTTTTCTCTGGCACATCTTATGCTAGCAAAGACTAACTATTGGTGTTAATATATTTCATTTATGCTCATTAAAAAAATGGAGACAATTGTAGTTAACATATCTAGTTAAAGCTTAACCGGATCCCAACATGTTTCACTCAAAACCAAGCCAAAATTAATTTTGTTTGTGTTGTAATTTTCGTGGCATGGAAGAAATAGAAAGGTCGAAAGCTCAACCTCTAAAGAAGCTGCAAAACCATAAAATCCTATAAATAGACAGCTTGGTCCCGCTTGAATTTTAGGCCATGGAATGGAGTCACATATTTTAAGCTACAAGAAAGAGATTACAATAAATTCTGAAGGAGAGAAAATTTATACATACGTCAAAATTTAGCTTTGACCTTTAAGATGTGGTCCTAAACTTTGGTGGCTTGAGAATTAAATAATACTTATTGAAAAAATGTGAAGTAGTAAGTTTATAGTAGTAAAATGTTTCCCTGATCCTAGTGGTCTAAGAAAGGTAAAACAGAAGGGTAAGTTTGTAGGGTAACAAAGTATATGTGATGCCACGCAAACGGCGCCGAACATGGTCGTGGACCCCCTAAGCCAGCCTCATTCAAATACCATAGACATACATAGAAACAGAGTATAGTGATGATGATTTATACACAAGAATTAAACATTCTATGTATTGTACGTTATTTGCAATTCTAATATTTATATGCACATATCATGATACTATCTCATACCAAATACTAGAGTCTGCTCTACAAAGTACATATACCTAGGGATGGCAAAAATATTTATACCTGCAAATATCCGCGGATAAAATCCGCCATGAATACGGGGCGGATAACTTATTGGATATCCACGGCTGAAATAAATGGATATTTTAATTACCCGATACTTAATGAATATGGATACGGATTTAATGGTATTCATGCCCGCAGATATCCGTACCCGCTAATAAATAATAAAATTACTTAAATATCCTTAGTTATTAATTATAAAAAAGGCTTTTATATTTCGAATAACTTTATGATGAATTTTATTTTAGTTAAAAATGTGTGTATTGATGGATAATTTTCGCAAGTGAACGAATTACCACGTAGTAATAAAAATATCGATCCACAGGGATTGTGTGATTAAACTAGTCTAATAGTGTTCATGAACATTATGCAAGAAATACACATAAATTGGGGGTATGTTGAGTGATGTTGTTTGTACGAAAACGTTGAGAAATCAATTGATTAAGAATGAGGTTGGATCGTCGACAATTCCCTAAACAATAGTATTCACATGCAATTCAATTGTATCGTAATGAATCACTCGAATGTTACAACTAGATCAACAATATGGTGAATCGCAATCTCTTGTCAAAATCCACCCTATCCTCTACCGATACTTCTCCAATCTCTTGGATGGAAGCTACCGGTAGCGGAGTATTTGAAAACGCGTTGATCGTATGCTACATTCTATGTTTCAATCTCTCGACCGGAAACACTCAAATGCACAATGAATTCAGTTCTGATTTCAACTCATACTCTCGTACATAATTAAAATCTAAGTTCATTGCAAGATTGATCAGAAATTGTAAAGCATTAAGGATAGAACTTCATTGAATAACATTCATAAAAGAGAGATTCAGTACAGATACAATTGATTACATGGAATACATTGGTTTAGTTCCTCATCATGATCCAACCTCAATGGAGGTCTAGCCTCTCATCGTGAAGTAGCTCGATTCTTGCTCCAACTTCAAGGAATCCACTTCCATGATGTTGAATGCTTCCGATCTAGCCACCTTTTGCCTCTGAACACAGGATCAGTCTTCAAATCGTGCCTGAAATTCCCAAGATCAAGATCAGATTCCTCAATTTTTCCAACCCCTGTCCAGAAAACTGACATTTCTATATATACTGATTGCAACCACGCTGCGCGTCAGATCTACCATGCTGCGCGTGGTTGCTGAAATTAACACTACGCTGCGCGTGAGATCTACCACGCTGCGCGTGGTTGCTGAAATTAACACTACGCCGCGCGTGATAGATATCACGCCGCGCGTGATCACTAGTCAGTGGCCAATCTTCTCAGGTCAGAGTTTCACGCCGCGCGTGACAGTCCCCACGCCGCGCGTGATCAAAGCAGGTTTTTGGTCTCTCTGTGATAAGCATCACGCTGCGCGTGATGGACCACGCCCCCAGCGTAGTGCAAAACTGTATTTTTCTGCATAATTTCCTGCTTTCTTGTATTCCAAGTAACCTTGCTTCCGAGTTGATTTCTCTTGATTTTATTGCTTAAAACCCTCTAAAATGAGTCTAATGTCACTCAAATAGGCATGGATAAGAGAGTGTGACGATCCGTCATCATGTATATTATTTTTTAAAAGAGAAATATATGGATATTATATTAAGTTTTGGTAAAAAGAAGAAAAATGAATGTGGTTACATTGTTGTTAAATTGAAAGTGAAATGTGTGAATATATTATTATGTGTTAATATTATTTTTTTTACTTCTTTAAAGAAATTTTAGATAATTAGAAAAAAATATTTTTTTAACAATTTATCATCCATGGATATCTGTTAATATCCGCGGATACCTCAAAACCCGTAGATTATCCGCTTAGTGGATACCCGCACGGATATAAAGTAAATACGAATATCATATTTATCTAATGGGGTGAACACAGATATTATACTATCTGCGCTCATGGATATCCATTGACATCCCTACATACACCTAGTGGTTATTGTGTTGAAGTATGAATTTTCGATACTTTAGAGTATACTCCTCTTAATATTTTAGGTTTGAATTTTTCTGATATTGTTTATTGTGTTGAGTCGGTGATATGGTGAATTCTAAAGATGTAATTGGACTAGTTTTAGGTTTTTATTTTTATTTTGTTGCGAAAACTAAATCAAACCGACTTGTTACAACCCTAGCTACATACACCTCTCCATAAAATGTTTGCACCATTACCATTTTTTCATTCAATCATGTTAAAACTACAATATAAACACTTTTTTGTTGTTGTGTAAATCAGATATCTTCCGTACGCAACTGGAGAAATTAATCTTTCGAGCCATGTGGGACCTAAATGGGCGACAAACTCTTCCTAAGAGTTTTAATACTATTGCATGTCCAAGTCAATGATCGAACAAGGATCTTGCTTAACGCCTTGGGTTAAACATTTTTCAATGGAATTGGATTGAGAGTGATAACTTTGTGCTATCAATTAGAACTTAGGTGAGAATGCCTTTATTTCTCAAAAGAGAATACTATATAGGGTTGTCAGGTAGTCCATACATAACAGCCTTTAAACTAGATTTGGACAAAAATCCAAACCAAGGAACTGTGAGAATTTCTTTTACCACTATCAATTTTCACGCACTCTACAAAATATCTATGTCCGCTACTTGAGTAGCGGACATTGTAAAAATGAAAATTTTGAGATAAAAACACTTCCTAACACAAAAATTTCAAGATTTTACACGTCAGCTACTTAAGTAGCAGAAGGGTAAAATAAGAAACTAGAAGGACGCGCGAGAAGTTGGTAAGGTTGAAAAAAAAAACTCAAGAACTGATCAGTTTGGTTTATGCAGGGCCCTTCATTAACAATTAGCCAAACAAAATCAGGAATCAGGAAAGTTAAACAAATGACTGATAACAAGATATAATGCATACAGAGTAAATATCGTTATATTTGAAGCAAAAAGCAAGTCACTCTTTTTAACAAACTTCTTGAATGGTTGATTTCTTAAAGTGATCAACTTACAAGATAACTTCTTGTGTCAAAAAAAAAGCATCCTCTCTCACCCTAGCATGAGCCTCCTCTTGAATCAAAAGACTTCAAACAAGCCAAAATGACAACCAAAAAACAAATCAAACAAGCCAATTAGGAACCAATGAGATTATTATCATATACTCGTGTGCACAAATTAGATTAGAAGAATTTGGAACTTAGAGTGCACTATGATAAGTTTATTTACACTTTAACTTTACTAATTTTATATCATAACTCATAAGCACATGTGTTGGTATGAGATAGCTTCAAACAATGAGACATGTTCATAAACTTCCGATTTCATTAAGCTTTTCATAATAATTTATGAAAAACACCTTGCAACAACTTATTACTTATATATAAACGAGTATGATTAACACTTATTCAGCTACTGTCCATTTAAGCAGTTTATCCAAACACACTTTTTTTTAGACATATTTACTAAACAAGTAGTCAGAAGTTACATCATAAATCACTTTGAGTAATGATTTCACCAAATAGAAGCAATAATTTCACTTGTTAAGCGAACTGAAATTTAAAAAGAATATGGTTTTGCCACTTGCAAACCATACTGGTAACACTATATTAAGCGTGTACCTCACGATCTTCTCTAGTCTCTACCTCTAGTAGAGTTTATGTCTTCCGTGGGAATCAAATCACGTACTCTGAGGTTCAAGTACATGTTCAATCAATTCTCACTACCAATTGAACTAGAAAAGGGGCCCAAGCTATTACATTTAGGTGACATATAGCAAACATTCAACGTTTATATATCGTTGCAGAACATCGTACATTATCCCTTCAGGAAAATCCGATAAAATTGGAACGATAGATAGAATATTAGCATTAGCATGGCCCCTGCGCAAGGATGACACTCACAAATCGAAAAATCGTCCAAAAAAAAAATTGACTTTTCATTCTGCATTTCGATTTTTCCTTCCTTTGATTCTTTTCTTTATGTATAATTTACGAATTAATATGCGTTGTTTATTTTATTTATCTTTAGCAATCCCCAAAACCCTAAATTACTAAGAATGAATAGTTGATTAACTACTAAGAATTCTGAATTAACCATATTATTACACTGTGTGTTGCTATGCTAACTAGAATTTTATTTTGATACAGGGCAATGCCAATCCATCTAAGCTGGAACTATCATTAGTGCATATTTGGATTGACCGTGAGATTGTCAGAAACACGACGAGTCACCGCAATTTCGGTAAAACCTACACTTTTGAGCTTCAACAAACACACACTAAAAGGATTAGATTCTATGCAGGGAGTTGCAGGGACCAGGTTTTCCTTGTCCTATGTTACAAATATGCCATTCAAAATCTTGACTAACTACATCTTTATGTGTGTGTGTGTGTGGATTGTGGAGTCTTTTTTTTCCAACCTTTAAATCATGTCAAATCATATTTATCATCATGCTTCATTAGAAAATATCTAATCTATCATATATTAAACATGTGCTGCTGAATTTGTCGGACCTTTACTTTGCGTGATAATCTTCCGGTTCCTAGAGGAATTAGGCTCTGGTAATCCAGAGTTAGGTCGGAGGCAAGTAAAACTTGACCAAAAATTGTTCTACCTAAGAATCGAACACAGATTCTCCCGAATGATTCCTCCTTAAGTAAGCTTATCAATCACTTTAGTCTAATAATAACTAATTAATTTAGAATGTTTGAATATTTAAATACTACTTTTATTTGTCAACTCTCAAATGGAGTGTAATAACAATTTCTTAAGCAAGTGCAAGTGTTGTTTATCATAACCTTATTTTAAATTGAATGATAGCATTAAAATCACTTTGTTATTGTAGAAATCTGTTAGCACTTGAATCTGTGCATACAATATACAGATGCTGTTTCCAGTTTTCAATTAGCAAATGAATCTGTGCATACAAATATTAACAGTGTAAGCTACTAGGTTTGGTCTAGTGGTGAGGATTTCGGTAATATGCTAGAGGTCCTGGGTTCGATCCTCGGCTCAATTGTAAACCAAAAATATTAACAGTGTAACTGTACCTGTGTAACTGTAACGTACTTGGCGCACGTTCCATGTGTTAGAAGTCATACCATTACATAAGGGAGCCTTGTGATTGGCTCTACAATTACTGATAAGTGCAAGAATTACAGTGGTATACTAGCCTTCAAGCATTTTATATATTTTAATCAGTAATTTCTCCACTATGATATTTATATTTATGTACTGCTTGTGTAAAATGAAAGGAAGAAAAACTTTGCAAAGTTGAGCAAATTCCAAAGCCTTTTCTCTTTGCACCTTATAAAAGAGAGTATATTTACAAAAGTAATTTCTATGACCACATACATCTAGTAGTATCAATTGGTCCCATAGATCTTTATATTTTTATGGTAGGTTCTTGGATCGACTTTAACTTGTATTTTACCTACTTTATTCCATTGCAGTAGCTATGCCTAGCCTTTTTATTTCTTTGATCGCATTCATATCAATGCATAATAGTTTTCTTCTCCTAATTGTCCATGCAAAATGATTGTTGAATCAAACAGTAGCCGTTTTAGCTATGCCTTTCTTCTTTGCCTTTTCCTTTGTCACTATACTTCTTCACAAAAGACTTGTCCAAATTGTGGCTATATGAAAGTTCCGTATCCTTTGAGTACGGAACAAAACTGCGGCGATCCATTCTATAGGATTCGTTGTGATCCTCATTCTCAAAAGCTTTACTTCGACACTCTCAATGGTAGTTCCTATGTTGTACTCAAAATCATGTCTTCGATTCAGCGCATGGTGTTGCAGTCATCACCTTGGTTACCTAGTTCATGTGTCACACAAGACATGCCGGTAAGCAACGGTATTTGGTTAAATCAATCACTTCCTTTCAACATAACTTCATCCAACACAGTGTTCCTCTTCAACTGTTCCCCTCGCCTCTTGGTTTCACCTCTTAATTGCACTTCTTCTAGTATTTGTCATCGTTACTTGGAAAATTCAGGTCATGTTGACAAAAATCGAGCAGTCGAGTGTGCAAGTGGTCTTCACCCTTGTTGCACTTTTGTTGCTGGTGGCATGCCTTCGGCTTACAAGATTCGCCTTCACAGTTCTGGTTGCAAGGCATTCAGAAGCATCCTTCATTTGGACCAAGACAAACCTCCTAATCAGTGGGAGGAAGGCCTAGAGATTCAATGGTCTCTTCCATCTGAACCTGTATGCAGGACACAAAGTGATTGTTCTAGAGACTCTAAGTGTTCGCCTTCTAGTAGAGACACACTCTTTCGCTGTCTTTGCAATAGCGAATTCCATTGGGACCCTTTTGCAGCAACCTGTATAAGGTACAAGAGAAAATCCAAATGGAAAACCAGCTTGGTTGTCTCAATAGTTGTTATTGCTTTTTTCTCATTGGCCGTGGTTCTCGTCATCATCACAAAATCCTTCAAACATAGGGAGAAGAAGGCCAAGGAAAGAGAAATTGTACTGAAATCAAACACTGGTGGAGAGAAACCTTACAAAACATTTCAACTGAAAGAGTTGAAGAAAGCAACAAAATGTTTTTCTCAAGATAGGATCTTAGGAAGTGGTGGCTTTGGAGAAGTTTACAAAGGTGAACTACAAAATGGAACAATTGTAGCTGTCAAGAAAGCTAGAGTTGGTAACCTCAAAAGCACTCAACAAGTGCTTAATGAGGTTTCAATACTTTCTCAAGTCAATCACAAGAACCTAGTCAGACTCTTAGGCTGCTGTGTAGAATCTGAGCAACCATTGATGATCTATGAATATATCTCAAATGGTACCCTCTATGACCATCTTCATGATAGGTATCCCAATTTTCTAGACTGGAAAAAAAGGCTTAAGATTGCTTTTCAAACAGCTGAAGCATTGGCTTACTTGCATTCTTCTGCACATACCCCTATTTACCATAGAGATGTTAAGTCAACAAATATACTATTGGACGATGAATTCGATGCAAAAGTTTCGGATTTTGGACTCTCAAGATTGGCTAACCCGGGACTTAGTCATGTGTCTACCTGTGCTCAAGGAACACTAGGTTACTTGGATCCTGAATACTATCGCAACTACCAGTTAACCGATAAAAGTGATGTTTATAGCTACGGAGTTGTACTGCTAGAGCTTTTGACTTCGCAGAAAGCAATAGACTTTTCTCGTGATCAAGATGATGTTAACTTGGTAATTCATGTGAGTCAATATGCAAGCAACGGCGCAATCATGCAAGTCGTTGATCAAAGGCTTCTTCTATCTGTGGAACCCTTAAGTAGTAAATTGATCACAAGCATAAAGCTCTTTTGGGAGCTTGCACATGATTGTCTTAGAGAGAAGAAAGTTGAAAGGCCTAGTATGAGGGATATTGTTGAACGCCTCCTATGCATAATTAGGATTGAAGACCAAGAGTGAATTATACATATTGTGATGTTTGATAATAGTAAGTGTATTGTGTAATAGTGAGCCTAATATTTAATTATTGAGCTTTGGTATTTTGACATAAAAGTTCTGTTCAAATACATAGTTAATTACATTTAGAAGATGGTTTCAGCCTCCTCCCGATTACAGTTGAGGGGGATCGAACCGTAGTTCTCCCTACCAAGTTTAGCGTCAATCACCACTGAACCAACTAACGATTGGTCATATCATGCATATTTGAAAGTTGTAGTTTATGGTGTTCAAAATTGTGGTTAGTTATATTCAATAAATGATTAATGTTACAACACATTGTTATATTTACTAGTCATTCTCTGAATGCAATTAATCACGTATTTAAACAACATTAACCATTTAAATTGTTGTCGTTATTTGTTGTCAAACTTATGTGTGAAAATATATTTAAAGTTGTATTGTTGATAAGTAACAATGTGCAATTGAGTCTTTGAAAGATAATGAGTAACCCACTGAGAAAGGAACTAAAGTGATTCTAGAACTTGGTTTTATTGGATGGCAAAGAAACATTAGAATCATATGCCATCTTCTTTAGAAAGTATGAACTATATTATTCAAAAGTATATGCAAAGTATATTGGAATATTTGGAATGGTTTGTCTTGTCCTCTAAAGTGGTATTCCTTTTGCAACTTAGGAAAGTTTTTCACTCAAACTTTTAAAATGGAAATTTCATTTTGTTATGCTAGGAAAGCATCTATGATTAGTCTAATCCATGAAAGATTATGTGATGATACTTATCAATCATCCATCACTATCGCATTCACTTATTCCTTTGCATATATATGAGTCGCCAATTTATTTTCAAACCAATAAATCATGAGTTGAAGAAAAACAATAAAGTATTATTGACAATTTTATTTTCTTCACAATTCCTAAAATATATATGGTTAATGTTTACGAATACTTAATTATTTAAATGATACTATACTAATATTAACCACTTGCAAATAATGGTTGATTACTTTATATAGTATTGAAAGAGGGTAACAAGAATGTAATTAGTTGTTAATAATCACATAGCAAATTCATGAATTAACCAATTATTTGTATGTTATTAACCATATACTCTCTTTTGTTTCATAAGCAAAAATTAACTTTTTATATTCATTAAAAAATTAATGTATCTAGTTTACACTAAATACACAAATTTTTCAATGAATCTAAAAGTCAATTATATGAAGCCGGAGTGAGTATGTTTTAGTGGTTGTGACTAAGCCATTACATGGTGTCTATACTCTATACGTGTGTGTCTCAAGAAATCATTTTTCACACTATTTATATGAACTCATTTTATGGTGGAAAACTTGATTATAGTTGGAAATCAAACTTTTTTTAAGACAAAGATATCTCACATTAAAAGAGTGGGATTAGTCAAAAGCTATGTCATTAGCTCCTATAATGTGTTGCATAATTCTTTCAAGTATAAAATTTTCCACTGCTTCTTCACAGTGGGAGAGGGAGTTAATTATGGCTTCACAAAAGCTTATTGTGTTGGTAATGGCAGCACTGATGATTACATATAATGCAAATGTAGCCCATCTTGGAGTTCAAAACGCATTCTAATTAAGCTGAGCTCATGAGTGCTATTTTGACTATTGAAATTGCCTTTGAAAAGAGTTGGTATTCTCTTTAGTTTGAAATTGGAATGTTATTCACCTCTTGTGCTTTCTACGATAATGCATCCCTTGTCCCTTAGCAATTGCATAATAGGTGGACCAACTGCATATTAAAATTTAAATTATTTGATTATATAAAAAAAGGTCATGCTAGCTAGTGTCTCGGGCACTAATTAAGAATACTAAAAGGAGTAATTTTTGCATTGAGAAAAGCATTGTTTATACTTACAAAAATTTATATTACGTACACAAGTTTCAATAGATTCATACCTGATTTAGCTCCTTAACTAGTGTCCCGTTAGCATTTTTCTATAAAAGAATGTTAAAAATATAGATAATAGAAGAATTTAAACAAAAACTGCAGGGATTTTGATCTAATGGTAAGAAGATAGGTCATAGATTCTAGAGGTTATAGGTTCGCACTCAACCACTAGTACTCTTGAAGGCAGGTAACTGTTGTAACAGCTTTAAGGTCTTCCCTGCCCTAAATTTAAAAGAATTAGAAGTAAAAAAATATAAGAAAATTAAAATTTCCATTTTTATATAGGTGTAGATTTTATAATTTTATATACTATAACAAAGAGTTTAATGGATGAATATGTAAGTTAATAGTTTTACACTAATAAGAACTCACCACCATGCAAACATATTGTACAACTGTTTCTCAAAAATCACTGTCAAATATACTGCATATCCCATTTTCTCTACTGATAATAATCTAAAGAAAACTCTTTAGATTCAATCAATAGCCAACAGATTATTACATTTGGTAATTGTGTGTTAATGATATGTAATGAATAAATGAGTTGTGTACCCATAAAAAAATTAATTGTGTTGTGTAAAAAATATCAGTGTTCAAACACTTATACATTATATTTTATTAATCATCTAGTATATTAATAAAGAATGGACAATGCATACAATGTCAGTGTCAAAATAGCCTAACAAAAAAAAAAGTTTGTGTCAAATGTTATTTTGTTGAAATTACTGTCCATTAGACCCTACTGTCACGTAATTGCTATCCATCCATCATCCTCTGGAAATACACTAAAAAAAACATTACTAAACTATGTGATTACATTAAAATGTTTATGATAAGATTTGGATCAAATCTCAATCATGGGGTTTTTACAAACACTATACTACTTCATAATTTATCCTTGGAGACCATTTCAAACAATCGATTTCCTGGACATCTGTATCTCTGGTGCCAACACCTCTTTACTATAAAAACAAATGGCAGCAACTTACAGCATCCCTCAAAACCAGAGGAGAAGCTCAACAGAAAGTGAACCATTGTCTGATATAAATTATCGGCGGTAACGGTGGCGTTTGAAATTGAAGTACACATGCAGAATTCCACGTTCAAATGTGCACTTAAAACCTTTCTTGTGAGAATATTCCCATTCTTTGTTTACAATGCGGAAAGCCTGTCATGGAAGACACAGGGAAATAAGATTTTTTTTTTAACAGCGAATATTAATAATTAGTTTCTAATATTAGTGGTAGAAATTGAACATAAAACCAACTAATCCACCTTATAACCCCCTACACAAGTAAGCTGATTGAAAGTCACAAATTGTCTAGTGATCAAGAACAATAGACTTACTATATCTTCATATGGTGGCCCTGCATGGAATCTTATAATGCAAGTTTCCCCATTGCTGCCATCCTTGTCAATAGTGTAGTTTGGGGCTTTTATCTTGTCTACAAGATCGGGATAGAAAATATTAAACTTGTAACCTTGCACAATCTTTGGAGGTGGGTTGTCATGATCATAGTGAGTCTGGTTATATTTGTTCCACTCATATCCGGTGTGAACACGGTTGAAATACTTTGGCTTCCTTGGTCTGTACTTGTCATGCCACCAATAAACCTGCTCCAACAATTACCGATCGTGTTAAGAGCTTAACATTGGAAAGGATGAAAAGAATTTAGATAATATTTAACTTCTTAAAATATGAAAATAAATTGTGTATTTTATGGTGGAAAGAAGAAATTGAAGGATATGACAAGATGATATTTGAACAGTTGGCACAAGACTCTCCTATAAGATACCCATCCACAACTTGTATCTTCCAAAAATCCAAATCATTCTATCCTATCTTCTTTTTTACAAGCTCCATCCTATCCTATCTAATGACAATTTCTATCAAAAACAAATTCAAAATTCTAAGAATCATGGAGAGTGAAATGATGGTTCTATTCCACAAAGAATGAAAATTATATAAATGGTCAAGAAACAATACCTGCGAATCGAGGCTCACTTCAGCTCCAGATCCAAACACTGCATCTCCCTCCTCCATAGCTCCCATAGCTTTAAAGGCTTTCATCTCTAAATTATCTTCAGATGGAGCTGGCTTTGATGCCATTGCTTCCTGAACTCGTCTTTGCTGCTCTTCTATTACAGCCATACGTTTCCGCTCCTATATGTACCAACATAGAAAAATTATAATTTATATACCCATAATATAAGCATGGATCGCCATTAAATTTAATAATTGTACTTAAAAAGATTACCAGTATAGCTTTGTCCTCTTCAGGATCAATAGCTTCCTCATTTTCATCATCATGCAACAGTTGTGGTGAAAATGATCCAGCCTCGTCTTCAGCTTCTTGAATCTCTCTAACAGGCTCTGGTGAAAATGATTCATCTGCAGAATGGACTGCCACGAGAGAGAGAGCAGATTTCAATGAGGATGAAGATACAGATGGAGTCAATGAAAAAATCATGAACAACAAAACCACAACATAAGTATATATACCTTTAGCATCATCCTCAATATATGCCTCCTCAGGTATCATGTCCTGGGAACTCTCCGGTTTATCTTCATCCTCCAATGGTTGCTCAAGACGTTGCAAATGCTTACGTAACATTTTAGCATGGATTTCCTTTAAACAAGCCTATATTTGAAGCAAATTAATAATGCATTAGAACAAACATTTAAAGGCATCTAATAAAATAAGAGAAAATTAGGAAAATAGTGCCATGAAGAATACCTTGGCCTTGTATATGTGGAGGTGTTTTAAAATGGCCTCCCAGTACTCAACCACCTTTGCTGTACCAGTACGCATCTCTGACTCAATGTGAGCCTGCAAGTCTTCCAATTCTGTACGTGTCTTTCCATGTAAAAGGTTCTTCACGTCTGGCTCAACACTCGAATGTAGACCCCTTTGTTCAGCAAGCAACTCAGCAGGAGGTTCTTCTCCACGCACCCTAGCTCGATCAATTGCATCCTTTTTTCGAGATTCAGCTAGCTCCCAATCGCACACCACAAGGAGAGCCTACATGAAGTTGTCGAACAATAAGTCTTAAGCTTTGAAGAAGGTGCCAACCATAATTGCCAAATGATGTTACATAAAAGAATAAAAGGAGGAGATCATGAAAGTCATTTAGTTCTTTTGGTCTCTAGTCCAACTCAAATATTTATGTTGAAATTATCTTGAATGTGTTGTGTCAGATATGGTAAAACTTCTTAACTACATAACCTGTGCAGGACTCAAACCAGAAATCAAACAATGGAAACAGGGTGATACCTCCCAATATTCCACATGGGTTGGTGTTGCCCTGTCAAGATCCAGATGCATTTTGATGTCATCACGAAGTTCACTCATTTCTTGAACAGTCAAACCCTGTACCACATACCAAATCATTATTTAACTTGTTCAATAATATTAATATTTGAAGTTGCATAATTAAAATATGGTCAGGAATAAGAGAATAAAATTACAAGGAATTAAAAGCTAGATATTAACCTTGAAGACCATGTATGGTTCATTTATTTCTATATCCAAATCATCAGATCCATTGAGGTTCTTGGTTAGGACATCGATTGGCCTGGCACGCCCTTCACGCAATCTAATCTTTGACCTTTCTTTGCTTTGATCAAAATGGAACTGCAGATTAAATAGTCTAAGTCAACAAAAGACAACATAATACTAAACAAAAACAAATGCACACAAACTGAGAGTACATTACCTCCTCTTCCTTTTTTTCCCAGTCCTGGAACTCAGCTCGAGCACGCTCCCTAGCTAATAATGCCTAGAAGAAAAAAATTTGTCAGATACCAATAAGATAACATAGTCTGTGACACCATTCATCTAACACTTATGTCAAGCCTTGACTTGACTCTAACATATTGCCACCATATTTGAGTCTCAAAATACATAGAGAAGTTGAATTATGGCACCACTGCCTAAAGAAAAGAACTGAAATGTAGCCTTACAATTTTCCCCAAATACAAGAACTGATATGTAGCCTTGACATAATTTTGTATGCCATATTAGAATAGAACCACAAATTTTTACAGTCGCTAGATAGAAGTTTCTTCCAACTAATTAAAAAATGACGGTTGAACTTAGGGATCGGATAGAGGAATAACAGAATACATTTAACTAAGAAGAATGAAAACTGTAATACACTAATACTAGACACCGATCTAAGCAATATAGTCAAATCACGTCGTAAGATCATACGATTTCACGATCCCCAGCCATGAAAACGTGCTTCGATGTTAAGCAGCACGACCGAATCAATTTTGTGGTCAAGATCACCTATTTTTGAAGAAGATCGTAACGTGCTGAGTATTTTTGCTCAACCCGTTTTCCGGGCTTTTGAAACCGGGTTGGGTTTCATTAAATAACCATCTGTTTAAAAAGAATGGAACACACCTCTCTTTTTTTTCCAGAAACAACATCAATGAAAATGGAAACCCTAATCGCCTCTCACTCCTTTTCCGGCAATGACGTCTGCCACTGATTCCGGCGACGCGTTTCCTCTTCGTTTTCTGTTTCATTCATTCGTTCTCTGTTTCCTTCTCTCCTCTCTTTCCTTTGTTTTCTCTGTTTTCCCCATCTCTTTCTTTCACAACACAATAATGGCTTCCGGTAGTGGTACAATTCATAGGTTATTTTGTTCATATATTATAATTTCTATGTTGTGATTTATAGGTTATTTTGTTCATATATTATAGTATTTTTTATGTTTTAGTGTGTATGTATATATATATATATGAAATTACAATTTTTCACTTTGGCAGGATCTACGAGTCGTGTTACGATCCTACATCGGCCTACCGAGCCTACTTAAGATCACATGTTTGACTACATTGAATTTAAGACTCCCGTTTAAACTAATATGTCAGGTTGGGTATAGAATCACTAGTAGAGATAAAGAAGCTTAGACTAATAATAGTTAACATAACTAAATTCCCCCATAATACCTATTAACTAACAACACATAATGAGAGCTGACTTACCATTTCTTCTTCATGCTGTGCTTTCTCAAGGGCCCTTTCCTCTCTCCTCTTTTTCACCTTTTCAATTTCTGCCTGTATTGTAATTGTGAATATAGATAGCAACAGTAAGCAGCAAGAACATTTAGTTGTTTTGACAATTAGTAACAAATCACAGGAGCAATCAAATTGTGAAAAACAAAGAAACATGCAAAGCCTTACATCAAGCACAAACTTAGCTAAATAAGACTACTGAATAGCTGAACTAATCAACTATTATAACCTATTCCCAGTTATGGTTTAACACATCTCAAAAAAACCAGATCCCTAAGCCAACCATCCCCAATGAATACTGTTCCTGCTAAGGATTGAGGGAGTATGTATTTAGCTACATGGTATTCTAGGCTTAAGCTGTTTTGCAAGTAAGTATTTGGAACGTAAGTCTTTGGAAAATGAGAGGGGTACTATATATAGGCCTTGGCATAACCGCAGGGGATGAGATATTTCTGTCCCACGTTCTTACATGGCGGTTCCGCCTAGAGGGGAACGTGTATTCAATCGTGCTATACTGTCAATCCTCACTTCCTTAAGGTTCGGGGCGTGTGGTCGTGTGGCAAGTAAGATCCTGGACTCGTTCAAGTGGGTTTGACCCTTTCTTGGGCGATCAGCCCATCGGATTGGCTATTGGGCTTAGGCGAATTGGTCCCTGGTATCTCGCCCGGTACAAATACTAATAAATAATTCGGAATAAGTGCTCCAGGTAAAAACAAATTTACTGATTCAGAATAATATAACACTGTTTTATGCATGTCAGATTTAATCCAGTTTAAAATGATGAAGATGGTTATTGAAGAAAATGGCATTTCTCAGTAAAAACAAAATTTTCAGAAGTTGAAAAGATTAAATTAGTCACGGAAATAGTTTACTGTGTACACCAGTCAAACAAGAGGCAACAATAATAGGAACCTGGGTAGTAAGAATCAAGTGCATGCCAAGTACTACAGAAATGGAAAAAAGCAAATGAAAATACAACCTGTTAGTTAGTTAGTTATGAAAAAAGCTTCTCAATTGTTTGAAGTTGTAAGGGACATGTTGCTGAGGTTTAAGAGACAAGTATTTTGCAGCGGTACCATTACTAGAGGGTCTGTGGGCCTAGTGTTATTGTCTAGTGTTATTCTTTCGTTCACAGTGCCTAGTGTGATTCGTTCTATCTACTCATGTCATGCTTATATGAAATATCACCTATTAAGTAAGCTAAAGCTTAAAGTGGAAAAAGAAACAACAAAAAATAGCTGATTCAATTCAAAACTCTTAAATTCAGAACACTGACCATATACCAATTACACACACAAAAGTAAATTTCTAGGGATGAAATGCATACCATCCTTTCTACTTGTCTTTTCTTCTCAGCTTTAATTGAAAAGGAATCAATAGATGCACCTTGAGTAACATCCCGCTCAATCTTCTTGCGCCAAACAAACCTAAAAATAACATTTTTGTAGGTTTATAAATCATATATATCTCCATATGGGTGACCAGTACTTATCTGCAATATTTAAATATACTTATAATAAATTATCTAGCATAAGTTTAACTCAATTATCAAACAATAAAAGCAACAATGAGAAAAAATAGCATACTTTTCATTGAGATTAGAATCACCAAATGGATTAGAGTCATTGGAATAACCCGACACCGTATTAGTCTTCAATTTTTTTGCAACTTTTGTAGCCTGAACAAAACAAACAAAGAAGAATTGAACATAAAATTCAAAATATGAAACCAAATAATGAAAAAGTGATGAAGAATCAAGTTGAAACCTTTCTCTGAGCTTTTTTAGCCATGTACTGTGAAATTTCCTCATCTGTGATTGTTCTGGAAGACTTTTTCTTTCTTCCACTTCTATCATCGTCGTCACTCGAATCATCTGAATCCCGCCGTGACCGCCGACTAGTTTTCCGGCGGTGGTCGGAATCCGACTCTGAAGCAGAGTCGTCGGATCTTCTTCGCCGTCGAGATTTTCTACTACTACTACCGCTCGCCATTTTCTATGAAGTAAAAAGATGCAGCATAATTATCGCATTTAGAAGAATTTGATTGATTTTTTATTGTTGAACCCTAAATATTACTTTGCGAGTTGTGAGGTAAAATTGTTGAAACTAGTTTTGGAAAATTGAATGAAAATTTAGAACGATTGAGTGAGAAGAGAAAAGAAGGAGGTACCTGTCGCGGTGGAAAATAAACGGAAGAAGAGAAATTGAAGATGGTGGAGTATGGCGGCGTTGTTATTGTTGATCTCAAACCTCTGCAATTACGTCTGCAATTTTCATAAGGTCTTCTCGACTCTGATTCAAAAGTTCCAATAATGATAATGCATGTATATCTATATCGGTTAGTTTGTTGATAAAAGATGCTTGTTGGTGAGTTTTTATTGGTATTATGAAAAGTACACGCCAAAAAGTTGTACGTGTTATTATGTAAATTTATGTAAAAAAAAATATGTCTTATGTTATATTAAGTTTGTTAATAAAAGACTTTTGTTGTTATAAAAAAAATTAAGTATATTATTGATATTATGAAAAATACACACCAATTTTTTTTGTATCCTCTTTATTTATATATGGTATAGATATAGCAAAATTATTTCTATTAAAAAATAGATTTTTATTATTGTACACATAGGGTCTGTTTGATAAAAATAAGCTATAAGCTAGCTGATAGCTGATAAGTTAGCTGATAGCTGAAAAGCTAGCTTATAGTTGATAGCTGAAAAGCTAGCTTATTGAAATTAAAGTGTTTGGTAAAATTAGCTTTTAAAGTGGTTATTAAATATAAAATTACATAATTGATAGTGGGTAGTTTTTTTTAGAGTGGGTAGTTATTAAATTAAAGGGTAAAAATGGAATAAAGTGTAAAAAGCTATAATACCAAACACCTCTAATTTTTTGAAATAGCATCTGAAAAAAAGCTGTAAGCTAGTATAAAAAGCTTGATACCAAACACCTCTAATTTTTTGAAACAAGCTTATAAACTCATATAATAAGCTATAAGCTAGCTTATTTGTGTTACCACACACACCCATATATAATTTAGGGGAGGGATCAAATTACACCGGTGTAACATTTGAGTAATGTTACACCGCTCAATAACGCTTTAATGAATACAAATTTTATAAAATCCACCGTTTGATTTAAAGTTTATAACATATAGATCATCTATGTTAAATTTTATAAAAATCAAAAATCGTTTGATATGTAATTGAGACTAATCAAGAGTAATCTAAGAATTTAATTTATATACATCGTCAGTGTAAAAATATTTTACACATGCGTCAAATAATATATCAACACATCATGTATGGTCATGTATGGTGTTGAAAAACACATGATGTGTCACATTCATTAAATGACGTAGCAACACATCATTGGATGCATGTGTGAAAAACTTTACGGCGAATGTACATACAAATTAAACTCTTAATCTAATACATGTAGCAAAATTATTTCAGTAAAAAAAATAGATTTTTATTATTGGTACACATATATAACATAATTAAGTTTTTGTTATGATTTTTATTAAAAAAAAAATCAAATTATTTACTATCGGGTCATTTGGGGTATTTGTTATCAATCTTTCCCCACAATTTCCATGCTCCACCATAGATGAATGGCTCCTAATAACCAGTGTAGTCGTTGTTCGCAGCACGAGAAAACTATGTTACATTGTCTGAAGGGTTGTTCTTATGCCTCTAAGTTGTGGCATAGCCTAAGTTTTACTGATATTAATTTCTACTCTGTGGTTGATGTTGTGGCTTGGATTAAATCAAATGGTATTGGTCCTATTGTGTCTCTCTTCTTAGTTCGACTTTGGTGGAACTGGAAAGCTCGTAATGCCATGTGTGTTGGGAACGAGCCTCTTCATGATACCCCGAGGCTAGAGGCGAATCCATTCATGGTGGTTTATTAAATTACAAAGCTTGTCTCATTGTTGAATCGTTGCTTTCAGGCTATGAATGGAACTCCCTCGATCTGTTATTTGTCACCCCTTCCGTATTGACTGTATTGTTCTAAATGTGGACGGTAGTTGTCTAAGTGATGTCAGAAGAGCTGGTTTTGGTGGGCTGTTTCGCTCAGGGGGGAGGTCTATGGATTAACGGTTTTAGTAGTTTATATTGGCGATTCCAATAATACTCATGTCGAGCTAGCTGCAATTCTTAATGGTTTAAAGTTAGCTAGAGGGCAAAGTTTTGGAAATGTGGTTTGTTACTCTGATTCCTTGCATACTCTAAACCTCATTGTCAATTCGGATGTTCATTTTCATTGTTATGTTGTTGAGATCCTCTCTATCTATGATCTTTTGAAGCTTAATTGGAATGTTCAGTAAATTCACACATTAAGATAAGGTAATCAAAATGTTGATATGCCTGCTAAGATGGGATCGTCCGGCGACGATAAGCTTCAAATTTGGCATGATACTCCCCTTGAACTCCCTACCATTCTTGAACTTCCTTCCATTATTGAGGCAGAAGCCTTGAGAAATAGCTACTTGAGACAGATTAGACAACCAATGCAAGTCATAACATATGGAAATAAAACAATACAAGTTATTGGAAAAGGCTGTGGAGAATCTTAACCAATTTAAGATGTCATTTCTAAACACTGTTATAGAGGGGACAAGTAAGAAACAAATGTTGGGAATTTTCTTCAAAATCAAAACCATTCAAGTAATTAATTGAATATGAGTTGATGATTCCACGATGAACTAAGTTGGTCTTTGTAGTCTGCGTATCTTTGTGTAGCCGTCAAGTGAGGAGAAACACTTTTTTTTTTTTGGTACATAGTGAGGAGAGACATTTAACTCTTTTAGAGGAGAAGATTCATCTAACTCGATTTGCAAAAGAATTTAATAAGCTTTTTTAACCGAGTAGACATCATTATTATCAGCATTCAAATTCACTTGTTTGAAACATCTTCCTGCAATAAAGCATTAGCCAGAACAAAACTATGTTCTATAACTAATTTTTCTTTCCCGGCAAACAAACGACGTTTGCAGCTCCCTTCACCACCGTCTACACCGCCCACCCTAAACTGAAGATATCGGCAACAATCACATTTTTATTTAGAGCAAGTCCATAGAGCCTACTAAACCTCTGATACCATCCAACCAGAAATCTTTCCAAAACAATGTATTAGTGCCAATACCAATAAAGAAAATTGGTGAGCAAATTGGTTTGTTTGTCTCGATGAAGATGCAGCACGCAATGTATGGTAAGCTTGCTTGCTACATAAAGGTGTTCATCTCATCACGAACTCAAAAACCAAATGGTTCTACACTCCTTTTTGCTGCAACTTCCACAGGACATCATCAAAAGTCATTAAACCTCTAAATTTATCTTGGGTTAGAGTACCCTCTATTTGCCATGAAAAAATAAAAGGCTAAGATTCTGACTATTACGAATAATATGGATTAATAACTTGGGAGTTCCTAATTGGTTGGTGTATAATCAAGTTTATTCTCTCGTAAACTAAATTTACTGGTTTGTGAAATAGAATTATACTCGTCCAAAGTGACACATTGGATATATGGACATAAATGGGTAGTGTTATACACCTATGGATAAATTTCATCTATCAATGGAAAGCTCAAGGTTTGGTGAAATGACGTGCATGAAAACCATGATTGCAAATAAATTGAAATGGGTTAGCCGGGTAGGGTTGTCGACTCCAATGCAAAAAAAGACTATAAGCAGCAAAGTACTCAAATATAAATTTGTAGGTTCCGTTTTGCCACAATCAGTAACAACACCTAATTTAAATGCATATATAGTTGTGATTACAACTATAATGGATAATTATGTTTATATATTGGATATACAAGTGACGAGTAAAGTATGCACATGTGCAACTAGGGGACGAACACGGGTGCTGGCCTAAACTCACAGTCCAACCCAAACTGCGAGTTTTTTTACTGAAGAAACTAGGTACTAAGAGAGCTTTACCCCTTTATATGAATCTTACATGACCCAACTTAGATAAATCAGGCTCCGTGATGACTTCTGGTAACTGATTGTCTAGATCATAGAAAAAATAGATGATTAAATTATAGACGGTATGTCAGTATATGAAAGTCTGATGTGTTTGCATATTACTCGATTTAGAATTGTGTGCATGCATATATCAGAAAGTACCATGTTAGTGCTGCAGATCATTAATGAGAAATGAAAATATTGAACCAAAATTCATCAATGTAAACAAAGTTTACCCTAAATCTTACTATTACTACCAATTTGTGTCACCCCTAAGGCAGGAAAAGATAAAACTAACAGTTATTTTCATGAAGAAATATACTGTAGAGAAAACTGTCAGGTAATCACAGATGTCAAAACTCATGTATCAAAAGTCTTCAGCACTTAAAGTCTTCAGTTCACTGCAACCTCGGCTGAGAGGAAATTCGAATGAAGTACATCCTGACCAGAAACTTTCGTTTTAGAGTTCTTCAGAACTTGGAAAGCTTCTTCCACCTTTGCAGAAAGAGACTCTGGTGATTCCATCAGAACCAACAATTCAGCATTGTCCATCTCCAAAAGCATCCCAGTAATCTTTGCTGCTAGGTTAGGCTGTTCAACATAGCTTAGTGAATACAGTTTCAAAAGCCCAATCTTAAATTCCCAACAAGAGAGAATAGTGCATTAGCTATACCTTCAGTTTCTGGACAAGCATGTAGAGATGCTCGCCAAGTATCTCTTTCTGCTGCTCTGGACTAGCATTAGCAAGCATGCTATGCAGCACTTCTGATCCCTGGGCGCCTCCACCAGAGTTTGAACCACTACATGAGAATCCAGATCCTTTTTCCATCTCACGGTGGCGCCCACCAGGTACGTACTTAGCCTGTCCGGTTCTCTGCAAAGGATACAAATTTCAGAAAACAGGGCTATGAAATAGATGTATAGAAAGGAACCAAAGCACATGTTCTGAATTAAGCCCAGTTTCAAATTATTTTTAGGGCATTTTAAAGTGTTTTTCAGAAAAAACAAGGAGCACTGCCACAGTGGCACCTCCATGAGACCTGATAGTTGTGTAGAGAATGTGCAATGCATGAGCATTTACGACTACAAACAGATTTTTTACATGTTAGAATCATGTTCTATAAGTGAAAAGGGGGACAAGAGAAAGAAAAAACCTGCTGAGTAGTTGACTCTCTTGAAGAGATCGCTGACTGAGAAGCCTGCTGGGCTTGTGGCATACCAGAGTGAGTATTTCCCTGTGATACTGCATGGCCATTCATCCTGCCCCTATTTTGCCTATGTTGCCTAGTATTGCTAGAAACCTGTGAATGACAGGCATTAATTCAAACTCCCATTGAAACAGTAGCAGTTTCTCCAAATAAAATGAATGTCACTATTTAGTTCCTCCATGGTAAGTTTTTTTTCCAGATGTTCCTTTTTTTTTTCTTTCCCACAATCCTTATTAAAAATGAATTTAGCTAATTAGAATCAAAGTTGTTACTTACAACAGGTGCTGGTGACTGTTGAAATGATCTAGCAGGAGGTGCAGAGCCATTAGCCCTCCATCCTGGCCTCAATGCCATAGGCTGATACATGAGCCCAGCCCGAGGAGGTGCGTGTGAAACAACACCAGTAGCTGTGTAGTAGAAAGGAGGATATCCACCAGGGACAACGGCAGTTGAAGGCCCAGCTAGTCCTGCAATTTGCTGTGCATACTGGAGCTGCAACTGTGCTTGTCTGTCCTCTTTCCTCTGAGCAAGCGCAACATATAGTGGTTTACCATGAAACATGAATCCTGCAGATAAAATGGTGTTAAATGTAAATGTCATTTGCATAAAAGTATAATAAGTTTTCAAATAAAAAAGCTTTGAAGAGGAAGATATGCAAATTTGCAAGATCTTCAGTTCCAGCTAGTATACAAAAACTAATATATAAGACAAAATATATTTTCAGACATATTGAGTATCCTTTATTTGCATTAACATGTAAGATTGATTGTTTCTAATATCATAAACCTGAATAAAGCTCCTCTAAAATGATCTTTGTTAAAACATGCAGATAAAGATATATGCACCCTTCAATATAAGTAAGTTAAGATCACAATGTGCTTTAGAATAAATCAAGAGCTGATATATACTTGTGAAATTTACAAGTTCTTTTTAGGAGCCTTACCCCATAAACCCAATGGATAGTTCATGACATTCTCTTCAAAACATTTAAAGAATTCAATTTTCTAAAATCAACCCAAGAACACAGTTAAGTATACACAAAGGAACCTTCAATAACAACCACTGCTACAAAAACATACAGACACAGTCACACAGAAATATAGAAAAATGAAACAAAAAATCAAAAATTTACCCTTGAAAAGGACTAGGCTGGAACTTGTGCAATTATGGAACCCCAGTGATGATACAAGATAAGACACTGAGAGTTCTACTAACCTTTCAAAGTAATTATAAAATCCTATAGAATAAAATGAATGTGAACAAAGAACTATAAGGCGTCAACACTTATAGACTATAAGTGTTGACGCTAGTCAATATTCAATTGATGTAAAGATACACACATATATCTCAAATTGTTACCAATAATATATCATACAGTTCTTACTCTCTTTTATTGGAATTAACATCATGCATTTGTTTTCCTATTTCATATCACCACCAGACAACTTAACTATTCAGAAACATGTATATCATGTGGGAACGCATACGCATCCCATCAACAACTTAACTCGCTTACCATGAAAAGTGTTCACAGCTTTATTGGCCTCCTCAGGCATGGAGAAGCAAACAAAACCAAATCCTTTGCTTATCCCTTTCTCATCCCGCATAACTTTTGCAGAAGTTATAGTGCCACATGCACTAAAATGAGCTCGCAGTTCTTCATCACTAACATTGTCATCAATATTCTTCACATAAATGTTTGACCCCTGGAAGTTAAATTATGATACTCTAAGACAACTGAAGAGAAATTGAATGGTTAAATATAGGAATGGTAAAAAAGTTACCTTGTATTTCAAGACTTGTTCCTTTCGTTTCTCTTCGAACTGCTGGTGCAAGATCTGCTCACGCTCAGCCTTCTTCTGTGCCCGGGCTACATACAGAATCTTTGAACCTGTAGATACAAATTAAAACCAGAGAATATACAGGATCAACCTCAAAACATTTCAACCTAACCAGCCAAAAACCTATACAGTAATAAATTAAATAACTACCAAGTTGCAATCCATTCATTGCTTCCATTGCCCTTTTAGCATCATCCGGATTTTCAAAGTTCACAAAGCCAAAACCCTTTGACATCCCGTTGCTGTCCTTTGCAACAACCAAGCTAATGATTTTCCCAAAAGAGGAAAACCTTTCCTTTAGAAATGTGTCTGTAATATCTAGGTCCAAATTCTTCATGTACAAGTTTGTATATCTTGCATCAGGGCCAGACATTACGCGGTCACTTTTTTTGACAAACTTCCCAACATATCTGTGACAAGAATTACAATCAGATAAAAGCAATGTCAAGAAATAATAGTACATAAATTGAATACTTAATCATAGAATTCAAAGCATAAACATATATATATATATATATATATATATATATATATATATATATATATATATATAAACCATGAATAAGTTCACTTACATCTGCTTATCAACAATAGTAGAGCCATTCATCTTCTGGATAGCAGTATTTGCAGATTCCTCTGTTTCAAATTGAACAAAGCCATATCCTTTGCTCTTCCCATCCTCAGACATTACAACTTTGCTTGACAAAATATTCCCAAACTTTTTAAACATATCTTCTAGTCCAGAATTATTTATCGACTCAGCTAAATTCTGCACGACAACACCAGAAAAGCCCCTTTCAGAAACAATAACCAATACCAAACACTAGTTTTAACTATTTCAAATCAAAGAATGATAGATACCTTAACAAACACGTTCCCTATGCTACTTTTCCTTGCATCGGGATCACGTCGCGACCACATAACCCTTATCGCCTTTCCATTCAAGGTAGAATGATTCTTTAGCTCAATAGCACGAATTGCTACATAACCAAAACCAAATAGAACAAAACAGGTTGACATTAACAGAGTAAACTATAAACACACTCAAGAATCATCATCATCATCATAATAATCATCATAATAATGAAATAATAAAACAAATTAACATCAACAGAGTAAAGACACTCAGATCTTGATAGCTACATCTCTCTCTCTCTCTCTCTCTCTCTAATGTTCATCACAACAGAAAACATTTTAATCTTTCCATTTATTTAATCGGTAATGGAAGAAAACATTAATTAAACTAAGAATTTCATCAAGAATCATCATAACATCATCATCATCATCATCATCATCATCATAACAATCATCATCATAATAATCATCATCATAATCATTATTATTAGCATGATGATAATAAAGAAATAATAACAGATTTAAGATTAGAAAACCTAAAGAAAGAAAGAAAGTAAGAAAGTAACGATGAATGTATTTACCGTCTTGAGGAGAAAGGAAGTTGACATAGCCATAACAGAGTGAGCGTCCGGTAGAAGAGTCTCTACAAATGCGAACGGAAGCGAGAGACTTGAAATCGGAGAAAGCTTCATGAAGTTGTCCGTCGGAGACATCGGGATGAAGATCGCCGACGTAAAGAGAAGCCGGAGTGGCGGCGACCGACGGAGGAACCGCCATTGATAATGAATCGGTGTTTTTTTTTTCTAAGAAAGAAACGGAAACGGAAAATGAAAATGAAATGTGTGTTGTGTTGTGTGAGAGAATATGATGTGATGTAAGAGATATGAAATGAGGGAGAGAAAGAGGGTGGTGTGTGTGTGTGAGTGAGTGAGTGTAGGAGAGACTCGGCATGCATGGCCGTTCAGGTACCTATCTAAATACCACGCGCTACTACATTACGTTTTTCTCACTCGCTTCCTTTTTCTTTTTTTCCTTTTCACTTCTGTTTTTCTCAATTGTTATAATTAAATACACACTAACTAATTAGAAAGATTTTTTTTTTTTTAAGATTGTTTTTATCTTAGACAAAGTAACAAACACTACTAAAACATATACATTCATGAAGTCTAAAGTTTAAACTCAGTTGAAAGTGATTTCAAACAATATCCATATTTGTCGATTGAATTATACTTGTGAATTTTTATTATTTTCAATTTAAACATACAAATTAATATTAACTAAAAATGTTTGTTTTAAGTTTATAAAATATTCAACAATTTAGTTTTTATATATCTAGGGAGTACTTTGTTTGAGACTGGAATCAAAGGTTAAGAGATTAGACAAAAATTGAAATTCTTATCTATCACTAAATTACATGACAATTTTTTTGTCTCAAGTCCAAATTATATAAAATATTAAAATAATTTTTTGTCCACCAAATATCTCATAAGATAAAAATTGTACAATTCTTAAAAGTTTGTTATGTGGTGTTTTGTCATGCGTGACGTATGTAGAGTCTAGCTGATAATTGCTGCCACCAAGAATCAAACTTGGATTCTCCATAATGATTCGTTCTAGGAAGAGTTCATTAACCACTTGAGTTCAATGTCATAGTTTGATTAATTGAGCTCAATTCTAATATGTAATTATTTGATTTTAAAATTTTTAAACCAAAAATAATTTTAGAGCACTTGTTGGTTGGATTTTTCATGTTGTTATATCTTTATTGGATTTAGAATGGAGTTTTTCTCTTATAATGTATTTTATTTATAGAATTTTTTATAGAAGACAAAGTTTTTTTTTCCTTGTCTTAAGTTGATACTATTTAATTTGTGTCATAAATATTTGGTACGCAAATAATGAGATGATGATTTGATCTTATCCTATTAACAATGGATGGAAACACACCGCCAAATAGAGCATATGGTGCAAGATAATGGGCAACATTTTTATGGCAATTTATATTCAATCATGCATTTGCAACCCTATTCACTTTTGGTGATAACAATTAATCTTATGTACATTTAAGGCAGTATAGTTACTTTATTATCCTTTAGATGGAAAATGCTAAACAGTGCCCCGGGCACTGTTTAAGGAACCAAATATAGTAATATCACATTGAAGTTTGTGCAGTCAACGCCTCGAAAATGTAAACAGTATTATTTTTAATTTTAAAATTTTCTTTTTTGGTTTCCTTAACCAGTGCCCGGGAACACCGGTTAGCATGACCCTATTTACATTTAAAGCAATATAGTTATTATGATGAAAACAACGTTTACCATTTAAGGCACTATAGTCCGAATATTATCTAAATTTAGACATTAAGTTGGTGAATGGTAAAATGATGAGATGACTCAGATGAGATAGTGGCGCGTGTGTTTGTCAACAAAAAATTACAAAGGGAGAAAGAAACGGGAATAAGAGCGTTGCGGAATGAAAATTAGACTGTTTCAAACAAATATGAGAGAAAACACAAAAGCAAGTGCGTTTCATTACACTGTCTCACGGTGGATGCATAGGTGGAAGAATCAAATCCATGACACCACAAACATTCATTCAAACCAACTATGTAACAAAAAAATCAATTAAATTGGATAGATTTTCTTAAAGTAAAATTTAGGATGAGAAAGATAATGCTTCAGTCTAAAATAGATAAGATTTTTGGGTTTAAATAAAACTTATATTTATCTCTATTCAAAGGCTTAAATTCGGACATCTCAAATTTAATACATAATATTTTACCATTAGATTAAATTTTTAGAGTTAATCACTTAATCGGTTAGATTTTTTTCTTTATTAGTGTCTAAGTTGAATTTTTATATTAATAAAAAAAATTGAATTTTTATTGACTGGGGAAATAAAAGAAAAAAATATACAATAAAAGAATTAAAATTAATTTTTTAAAGCGTTAACTATACAATTTATAAATAAAAAATTCCTAAGTTTAAATTGAGGGCACTTATTAGTATTTTCTTTTTAGTCTTTTTTTTTTGGGTAAATAAATGAAATAGCAATGACCATTGAAAACTTACAAATGAAAAGTTGTGGTTCGAACTTCAATCAGTGCGTCTCGTCAAGCAATCTTTACATTTTTATTAATAGAGTTAGAATTTTTGTGGACCATGTCTTAGTTTTATGTCGTTAAAAACTATCGTTTGAGATTTGAACCATAGTACTTTTTAATTTTACATTATATTATTAATGTTATTTAAAAAATGTTATATTAATCATAAATGTTTTTTTTATTATTTAGTAATCCGAGAAAAATGCTTGTAAATTTTTTTGGGAAAATTTATGGCATGTTTATTGTTATTTTAAGCTTATTTTGGTGGGATTGATGACCGAGGATTTTACTGCAGGACAGGCGGCGCTCAAAGCTGCTTCAAGAAAAGTGGCCAAACATGAGAGAACATATTCTAACAATTAACATGTGTTTATACCATTTGCATTTGATACGTTTGATTTCCTAGAACCAGATGTTGTGAATATTTTGAAAATAGTTCAAAGAGTCATGCATAGCAATGTGGTGTCTCCTATGTCTCTAGATGTAGTATTTGAGTGGATTGGTTTTGTCATTCAAAAAGGGTTAGCGGCGCAACTTGTTGCCCATTTGCCCTCAATTCAAATGTAATTATCCTTACATATAGTTTATGAAAATAATTTATTTATAGTATACATAAGTACCAATTTTATCCAAAAGAGAAGGCTATATATAAGTACCAGTTTGTGGGGAGCAATACATTCACTTAATCTCACAATTGCAAAAGAAAAGGGTAATGCAAGAGTAAAGATAAATGGTATTGATCACAATGATATATATTTTGTATACATTTAGTCCATGATCCAGTAGACAAATAACATTCATAACTAACTTCTTTAACTATCACTAACTACCATTGAATTACAGTTACAACACAACATTGGTTGGTAGAGTGGAAGTGGATTCTGGTAAACTTTACATAAATTTGCCAATTTCTAAACAACAGAGCCCTTTTACAATGAGATCAATATGATCAAATGTGGAGCAGAATACAGCAACCACTCCCGTTTCAAAATATCAACAGTATGTCGACAATAAATAAAACATCGACGACCCCAACTCCCTAAGTTTTTCAAAGAATGAGCTTTGACTCTTGAACACTATCTACAAAAACCGGGGCTCCATGAAGACTGTTATATGCACAAGAAAAGCCACAATGTTTACAAGTAGAAACTTGGAGAGAATGTCTACGTGTGAGGAGCTGACACTCATCTGTCCTGCACTGATGTATGCGTCCTTACTCTTGGTCGTAGCCACAGAGACATTTACAGCCGATGAACCTGAGCAGTAAGCACCAATTTAAGATCATGACAATGTAAAGGAGCATATATGCAAGAAAGAAAATGATAACGCAGTTAGCTCACAATCATAGTCGGTCCACCCAATTCGTTGATTCGCCAAGTCGTATACAAAAATCTTATCTTTTAGGACAAGATCTGCAAATGAACAAACAACTAAGTTGATGAAACCCAATACTAAAATTACCAGACAACTACACCTGATAAATTTTATGCATAATTAACACAATAAACATGAAAATGCAAAATGAGAGAAAGAGCTTATTTATTCAAAATCCTTGGAGATTTTATTCTCTTAAAATAATTTTTCCAGTTTCTAACCTCCTAAAATTGTGAATCCCTTCTGCACCTTTTGGAAACCAATGCACCACATCGCAGCACCATCCTATAAAAACGAAGTAGTGCATTAAGACTATAATCAGTGCAATTCACAAGAACTACACCTACCTGGGCAAGAATAAGAAAGTGATCAAACAAAGAGAAAGACAGTGTTACCAGGAAACCATAATGTATTAGATACTGTTCTGGTTTTAAAACCATGGATGCACCACCCATGAAATTTAAACTGACTTGAGGAAATATATCACCTAGGCTGTATGAGCAAAAATCCAAATGACATTTCAGAAATCATAATAGCATAAAATATATTTTTTATTATCAGAGAGAAAAAGAGAATTCAAAAACTTTTAAAAATGGAGTAAAAATTGAAATAACCTGGTTGCGACCAGATAACACTGGTTTCCTTTGGAAATAATCGGTTTGGAAAACTGTGACACAGCGGTAGTTATCTACACATTCGTTGAGATATTTAACATCAGTGCAAGGGATACCATTTCTAAAATATGGCAAAGGTCAAGATCATTTCTTGATTATTTATAACACAAGATAAATAATCCAAAGACGAATTGGAAAAAAAAAATGACTGCAAAATTAATTTTTCATTCTTCAATGCCTAACGCAGATTGCAACATCCAGATATTGATTAATGTCGCAGTTCAGCATTATTTTTGTTAGCACAAGTTAAAGAAACCTTTGTGGCTAATCACATCTACCCAGATGTCTGGAATCAAAATTCAATGCTATTATTTGGACTCTATTTTGTAGAAACATTAGAAAGGGGTCCTCTATTTTTCAGGTAAACATTTACTCGATTCAAATTCTGTAATGAAGTTTACTCATGGACATACAATCTCTTTTCCTGCAACGGCATAAAGTTTTAAAACAAGCCTTCTAGTAACTTCATCATAGTAATATTCTCTTTATTGTCTAGATTGATGGCTACCGTTACCATCTTCATATTTAATATATTAGTTGAAGTGTGTGAAAATGTTGCAAGGACTCCCCTGTTTTCATAAAACAAGGAGTTTTATGGGTGTGAAAATGCTCCAAAATTTATGAGGTAAGCAAATTAATTATCATGAGTACCTTGGTCAATGTGATTTGTTTTCCAAAGGAAGAGATTATGCAAATAGATTAATAGGCGTGTCATAATGAAGACCTTAAACCATCTTTGATAAACTAGAACATGTTTAAAATTGAGGACAGAGTTAAATTTACAATCTGACCTTCTGATTAAGACATAGAAGCCTTTCCTATTACTCTAAGTCATTACTGTTTATTTTATTAAGAATACTGGGGCACAGCTACAATGAAGAGTAGTGTATCAAAAGTTCAAGAGAGGTAAAACAGAACTTACAGCATTGAGAAAAGGATCATAAGCTTCTTGAACAAGGTATGCCAATGTAGTACCAGAATCAACTATTGTTCCTCGATTGTTACCTGTTGCAAATACATCTTGATCGATTGGGAGAAGTTGTCCATTAACAGCAATGCTTTGAAGATTTAAATTGTAATGAGGCCTGAAATTCGATCAACACCGGGCAGTATGTCTGATATAGCAAGATTAATATACAAATATAAACTGCAAGTTATTTGACAATGGGATAATGATTGCATGACAAGCATTTTAAGAACTCAACTTTCTGAGATATTTCTATATTCAATTCAAAAACTTATTTCATTAAATTAGAACAAATGCATTGTTTAGTATCATATCATCTATATTCATTTTGAGATATTTCTTACAACAAACCAAAACAATGCATTTTAATTTTGCTCAGAAAGCAATGCATTGTTAAGGCCAGGATTCGAAAAATACCCAGAGGAGAAAATGTTATTGAAAATGCTTTACTACTTCCAGTATTCACATTCATTTACCAAGGGTATTGGAGAAGAATATGAAAAGAAACCAAAATATGTGTTAGGAGAGAGCTGAACCCTTCATAAAAATATTGTATTGAGAAACCAAGAAAATTTTGTTTTCTGCAAGAGACACCAACCCAAACATTCAAATACCAAGACCTATTACTTTTGTAACAAGAACATTGTCCTAAAGAATAAATACGAGGCACCAACCCAAACATACAAATACCAAGGCCTATTACTTTTGTAACAAGAACATTGTCCTAAAGAATAAATACAGCTAAATGGAAGGTTTAATAGCATTCCAAATATTGATATATTGTACCAAACAAAATGGTGATTCATTAGTTAAGTTTCAAGATGACAACTAACAGTGCTTATTTTATGTTTTATGTCATCTAACCTATTATACCTACCAAACAACCAATTAATCATTGAAAGTGATGCAATGTTAGGGAAAAATTTGTTCACGATTGGAGATGGGAGAAGAAAACAAGTAAGGAAATGAAGATGAGAGAACATACTGTAATGGGACAAGTGGAGTATAAACAATATTTGGCTCCAAAATTTCACCAAGAACTAGTACACCTCCTCCATTGCCCTCTCCCTTTAAGCAATGAGAGAACACTTTGGGCGCCATGCCTTGTGATGACAATTGTGATATAACAGATAAAGCACCGGGGCCAAACCCAAAAATTCCATCAACCGCCTTTTCTGTCTGAGCCAAATCCCCAGACTGATAGGTGCTACACCTATTTCCAAAACAGTCATCCCAATAAGATCAATTAGCAATCTCAATATTTCAAAATTTCACCTATTGACAATATTTTCTATATAATATGTATGCAGTAGTAACCGTTAGTTTGATCCGCAATAGTATATTATTACGATATTTGCTACTAATGAAACTCAGAATGTATTGTTCACTTAAAAATTTCCCAACCCCACATTAAGTACACCCTTCCAACAATCAATAACATCACGAGGATTGAGTACTCACCCAAAAACTACGTTAGCTGAAGAGTTAGAAAACACAGACTGTCCCATGATCACGTCAAAATACATAGCATCATAAACATAATAACCGGATGTCCCACTTCCATCCCCATACTTAAAAGTGTAGCTGCATTGATTAACCTGAGAAGAGCACTGACTTGTGGCAGTTTGAACCGCATAAGAACACACTGGGTCCGAGCAGGAAACCAATGCAGCAGTGGACGAACTAGCCGTATCAAAGAAATTGAGCTCAATCTACAAAATGCACAACATAACCAACAACATTAAACACCAAAAATTACACTCTTAAATGCCTCTTAATTTCCCCAAATTTCAAATGATACTCCCTCCATTCCTTTTGCACTAAAAAAACAATAAATTATGTTGTTTTTGACGAAATTATTAGGCTTTTTTTATTATACCCTTGATAGTTCATCCTCTCATTGTATCAAATTCTGTATATGCAATAAATAGTAAGGGTGAAATTGACATAAAAATTGCTAATACAACCTTAAAATTTGAAAATGAGAAATAAATATGTCAAATAAACAATTATCTAAAAAGCTTAAGCTGTTAGGATAGAGTCACATCAATGGTTTTTTATATTATTTCTTAAAAAATAGTAACAAAATAAGACGCAAAAACAAGAAATTGTTACCCCTAGGCCACTAGATTGGGGGCAATTATTGCAAGTATTGCAATTAAGCCACAAGATATCACTTCCAGTATCAATCTGAACGTAAAATTCTTTAGCAGGAGACCCTAACTTCACTTTGGTAAAATACAACCTGAACAAGAAAACCAAAGAAAGATTAACCCAATTTCAAGTAAAAAAATACTAGTTATGAGAAAATTGAAGATTGAGAAAGAAAGAAAGAAAAGGAATGCATGAAGAATGAAAATTACCCAACTAAGTAAGGATCGGAGGTTCCTTGGACTGAGAAGTCAAGAATGCCGGCGGCGGGGGGATCAGTAGCTTGCAAGATTCGAGCGTGACGAGCTGTGTCGTGAGCTCTGAGAGTGGTCAGTTGAACTTTGTGGTTAAGAGGGATGGAGCGGTGAAGAAGATAACTCCCCGGAAAACCTCCGTATACGAGCGTAACCGCCATTGCGGCGAAGATTACCAAAACGGGAACAGAACCTCGCATTTTTATTTTTATTTTTTATTTTTATTTTTCAATGGCAACGGTTACGCGGTATAATATTGTTGAGAGAGAAAGAATGAATGAATGAATGAATTAAAGAGTCAAGTCAATTGAGTGAGAGAATAGAATTTTTGGTTATTATTCTTTCTTGGTTATTTCCCACGGTCTTCTTTTTTTGTGCTTATTTTTTTCTTTAAGATTAGGACATGTTGTTGGGAACCCCTCTTCCACGGGACACAGATGTTTGTTTGGATGAGATAATCAAGTGACCGCACGACTGCGCCAAAAATTTGAACGCATGGAATCCTGGTCCGAATTTAAGTGATGTTTGTCGCTTCATAAAGATAGATAAGTTCTCAAGGCACTCATAAAAATTACGACTCTCTAAAATATTCGTTATGTTATCTTTAATTATAAGTAAATGTTAACTTTTTAGATTTATTGAATAACTATGTATTTGGTCTATATTATAGTTCAGATACATAAGTTATTCCATAATCTAAAAAAAATTGTTTACAAATAAGAATACTGAGAATAGTTCGTTTTCACTCAATTTCTCTCTTCCTATCACATTAAAGACTTATTCTATCTATCACTCTATTTTATTATCTCTCTCAATGTGTAAATATGATGTATTGGTGTACACAAATTAATTGTGTAGGCATATATCAAGCAATAGAATAATTTCATTAAGGCTAACAATAGTATTAGATTAATAGTAGTTTCAAACAATATATAAAGCTTTCTAGTAAACATTTATTTTGGTCCATGAAGAGTGATACATAATAGTCTTTGTCATTGTCATAATAGTCTTGAATTAGATGAATGAAAATTTTTTTTTTTTTGACAAAAGATGAATGATTTAATTAGATGAATGAAAAAATATTTTTTTTGACAAAAGATGAATAAAAAGATTTAAAAAACATTAAACAGATATTTTGATCCATGATAAGTGAGATGCAATATTGACATAGTAGTTCCTCCTACTTAATTTTCTTTCATTTGTTTAGCTGACTTGTCAAGATCGCACATTTATGTGCCACAAAAGTTGATAACTCTTCGGTCTATTTTATTATCTATGCTAGAAGGGAGAAAAATTCAAAAGTAACATTTAATAAAAACTTAATCATCTTTCTCATCTCATTAGGGTTCAATCTCTCTTGTCTAATTAACTTGAGAAAAGAGTCAACAACTTTTCTAATACTTATCATCCATACATTTAAATGAAAATTGTCATATATAAGCACACTTTTATATAGATGGGTGACATTTTTGTTACTAATATTTTTTACTATAATTTTTTTCATGATCGTCTATCGTAATGAATTATTTGTGCATCGTACGAGTCAAACATCTAGCTTTCATTAAAATAAATAAGAAATATTTATTGTATATGTACAAATTAATGAGAATTTACATTTCAGGAATATTTACAATGGAAAGGGATTAAAAAGAAAATTAAACATATACATGTAATATATTTAGTTTAATTTAGAAGAGCTTTATTCTAATAGTACTTCTAAACATATCATCATCATCATTCATCATCCATATCTTGAAGACCAGGCAATGGAAATCTGAGAATGGCAGCAACACCAGTTAGTTGAGCCAATTGTGGTGTTGAAACATGCATAGAAGAATACACCAATGCCTTTCCTCCACCTTCTTTCACTGATTTCACCAAACTCACATATTTTTTCCTTGTCTCAATCTCTTCATTCTTATATAAATCATCACTTATTAAAAGTGTCTCAATTGCTTTCATCTCATGTGCACTCTCCACATGTTTTGGTCCATAACACACACGATCTGAATTGTTACATACCATGTCCCACAATTCCTTAAAAGTTCTAATCTCTAAGCCCAAATTACTGTCCTTTATCAAATTCATCACTGCCATGTCATTTAAAACTTCCCTCAAGTCAAAGTCACAATTACCCTTGTTATTACATTTTGACCCCACAATGACGATACGTGATTTGTTCTCTTCGATAAATCTCATTCTTAACTTTTTTGCTTCTGACAAAAGAAACCTACGAAAAGTAGCTGGGGATAACGCTGCGTTATCATCGTTATCCCCTGCTATCACTACACTTCGCACAACTTTGAAATCCACATGCTTCACAAAAGCTGCAAAAACATCACGAAAAAACACGTTAGAGGACGAAGAAGATTTTTTATGTGAATGTGAACGTGAAGATGCTTCGATCTTGGAGCAACAATGGGTGACCCCTTTGCCAAGCAAGTGAATCTCTGCTTGGTGTTGTTGAATGACAACAACGGCTAAATTTGCATCGGACGAAGAAGAATTATTATTATTCTCGGTGGCATCGGCTAAGGTTTCGACGGCATTTGGACCCCACAACTTTTTTTGAAGGTCAAATGGTTTGTTTATTTCGAGGGTTAAAGTGTGGAAAGAGCCAGCAGCAACATGTTGGTTTGATTCAAGGTTGCGTCCATGGACGCGAAGGGTAGAAGAGTCTTTGTGAAAGTCACGACACGTGACTTTGAGATGAAGGTTGAGTTTGACACGTGACGCAGTGTTTTTATTTGATTCGAGGTGGACTTTCCGTGTGGTATCGGCGGTGACAACATCGCCAATGGTGATGAGATTGTAAAGGAGCCAAACATCATCGGGCTCCTCTGCAATAATTTTAACAGTTCCTCTTTGATTTAGAGCAAAATCTTTTTCCAAGAGCTTCATAACAATTTAATTATTAATTGAGAATAACTAATTAATTTCCAATGGATGTAGTGAGAATGAGATGTTACGAAGATTTAGGTGTTTCGCAATTTACGGCAGAGATTTAGGATTGGAAGATCTTTATGTGTGCTCTAAAGTTTTATGTAGTTATATTAAGCTATGTTAGAGTTGCGTGTTATGTTCCTATTGGGAGTTTTGGATTTTGATGGTGTTGTTTTATCGTCAAAACAATTCCTTATTTTGGGTACAAGCTAAATAATGCATTTGTTGGATTCATCAATGGGAATGTTCCCTTGCTTTTGCAACATAATAAAGAATTTAGTGTTTGTCCAACCTAAAAAGTGGTTTAAGTGGTAAATGCTAATGGTGCACAAGTTATTAATAATATTATAACGAATATGAATTTTATAAAATTCACGGTTGGATTTTCTTTGTAAGAAATTCACTTTTGGATTGAAAGTTTATATCATAAATCATTCATAATTTTTTTTAAAGAAATTGAAAATTGTTTGATATGTTATTGAAACTTAAATTTTATTGAATACTGTTAATCTGACTAACTAGATTCATAGATGTATGCGGAGAGTGAGTTTTTTTCTTTCGGTATTAACCCTATGATTCTCAAGAAAATGGGGATCCAATAATTCGAAAATTAAACTTAAATTCTCTCGAATAATTCGACTTAGAGAGAATTTATTAACTATTTGAACTCGATTCTTTTAATTTAGAAAGTGTCAAAGACAAATTTGAGAGTTTGGTCAATTTATGGAGTAGGACTGAGTTTTTTTTTTTCCTGATATATATGTTTGGGCAAAGGGCCCTTTTTTGCCACATAGACAAGAAAAAAGAGTGATAAATTAATACTGTAATTGGTTAGTATTATTATATTAAAGAATTGAATAATGGACTGCACGTCAAGAACCAATAGTAGTGCTCCTCCACTTATGTTCCCAATTTATACACACACTAGCTTGTTATATATAATTGCTCCTTTGAAGTCAATCAAACAATATATCCTTGTGAACTGAAAAGAAAGAAAGATGGCATTTGCAATAACATTGATGATCATTGGAATGGTAGTGTGTTGCACCAATAACATACTAGCCTCAGCTTGGGATGAACCAGCACAAGTCATTCATGTTGGAGGAAAAGTTTTGTGCCAAGATTGTAGCAAGGGCTGGAATGAATGGGTTAATGGTGATAAGCCAATCAAAGGTATGCATTATTATCTATTTGATTTGTTACACGAATTCTTTACAGCTAAAATAATGACATGATTGGTGTCAATGCAAGACGAATTATATCTTTACTTTATGTTGTTTTAATCAAACTGATATAAATTAAGTCATTATTTTAATTGTAAAAGTGACGGTGGCCATTAACTTATACTTTCAAATATAACAATCTATGTCGTCGATAAAATTTTAAATATTTTTACGGTACTGGTCCACAATGGACCACTCGTAGAAGTGGTCCATATACTTAATACTTTGGTTAATTGGTTTGTTTGGTTGGTTGCTAATTGTGCAAAATACTAACAGGAGCTAAGGTGTCACTAACTTGTATGGACAAGAGAAGCAAAGTTGTGTATTATACAAGTGATAAAACAGATGAGTTAGGACAATATGACATGACAGTGAACAAGTATATCTATGGCAAAGAATTGGATATAAAAGGTTGCTATGTGAGATTAGTGTCATCCCCTGATAATGTTTGCAACATTCTCACTAACTTTGGTGGTGGACAGTCTGGTTTCAAGCTCACCTACCCAACATCAGTGTATCGTGGTTTGATCAAATATATGGTTACTCCTTTTTATTATACAACTCCTATGTGTGATATGCCTGATACTGATAACTATGATTCTGAAGCCAAAGATCCTAAAAGACAAGGACAAGGACAAGGAGGCTATTATTAATGGGAATGTTCTTTTTTTGCTTTAATGTTCATTACTATTCTCTTTTCCATTATGTAAGAAAGTGTATCAACTTATTATTTGAGGAAAAATGTCCACATGTAGTGTTTTTTCTTACAAAACTATATTGAATATCCTTTATTATTGAAAGCAATAGCTAAATTTCTCAATCCCACGCAACCTCTTCAATGTTATTGTTCCTGAAAATGGGATGTTTTAAACATGTACTGTATCAGTTATTATAGATATGCAAATCCAGCAACAACAAAAAATAAGGATGAAAATATAGGGATGGATGTATAACCTTTTATAGGCGCTGCACCACACACAATTGTCAAATACTAATAGACCCATCAACTTTGCAACATTTTCAATTTTCCCAATCTCGAAACCCTATTGCGCCATTGGTAACCCATCAATTGCCAATAATTTTAAAATGGGAAGTGGTGTTTGCTATCAAATAAACGTAGTAATGAAGTGTACATTGCATTTCACATTAGAAATATTTCAATGCAAGATAACATACCTATGCTATGCATTCTAAATCACTCTAGAGGTGGCCACAACCTAGAATAATCGGGAGGGACAAAAACCGCAAACGAAACCATCCTAAAATAGTCTGAAGGCATCAACACCCTCTTTACTTTTCATTCAATGTATCATTTTGATGCTCAAACATCATTCCCAAAATAAATAAAGCATTTATATGCATTTTACAAAACAAAAACAAGTCTTATAATAGTGCCGATGATGATAGCATAGGCAATCATATACTTCTAGAAAAATATCGCTGAAGGTAGTAAACTCAAAACCTAAACGAAGGGGCAGATAAGTCCGCACCTCTTCTAAAGATGGCGCATACTTGATAGTGAAAACAGACATTTATGACTTGTAAATACAAGTCGCTACAGAGAACAACCTCAATTTTCAAGCTGTACATATAAATGCTAATCATTCAACAAAGATAGCTCTATCCACACGAGTGCAACTTATACAATTAGTTTACATTATTGTTTTTCATATTCCATATGTCAAGGTTCATCATATATTTGATGTTTTAGCAGCAAGATGTATAAGAGTTTTCTTGTGGTAAGTGGTGCGTAGCTTCTTGTATTTCTGCAAAAATGCTGCAAGGTCAACCTCTCTGTCAAGGAGTTGCTGGTGCAGATTTTCAGATTCCTCATCTGTCTGGTTCACAGACTCTGCAAAATTACAAGTTCGTCATATGTATGACTTAGTCTTTGTCACAATAGTGAAAAAATTGTTACCACCAGAACTTATTGCAGCAAACTGTAAGTTCAAGTCATACCTTGAATCCTTTGGAGAAGGGATGCAGGGGAATTTAACTTCAACATTTCTTCTTTCTGCTTCTCAAGCTCATTTAGTTTCTCAATAGCAGTAGCTAATTCGGTTGTCCGGATTATTCTACACTGTTTCCATAGGAGGAACAAGAAAAGTTCTGTGATCAGCATATAAGATTTTGGATATTAATTCTCTGCAGCCAGTGACATTCTGCAATCACGAAATCAGCAGTTTGGCAATGTCCAAATCTTTATTAACAGATTTTGAGGCATTTTAAACATGATGATCTGCTGATAATGTAAATGCAGATGATCCTTAACTGCGAGAACCCATTTTCCAAGAATTCCAATCAGGTAAAAAAAATTAATCATAGGGCCGTGATCTTACCTGATTCCTAAGTTCCACCATACGTGGTTCCTTTAGTAGATTCTCCTCTGTATTAAAGACAAAAGTTTGAGAAGTTCTATAACGCTTAACTGATGGCAAATCATATAATACCAGCAATGCAAATAAAATAAATTCAATCACTCACCTGCAAGCTGCAAATTCTCCTTGGAAAGTTCATCTTTCAACTGATCATATCAATAGGCCATGAAATAGTTAAAATACAAGCAGATACAAATTCCACCATCAGAAACAAAAGAAAAAACACTGCTAAAAACGTTTTAGCATAGGAATATAAATTATATCATACAACAAAATTTCCAGCACACTCTTATGGAACCAATTTTGCAGTTGAGCACAGTCAGGTACTTGTGACGGTTTGAACAGTGTGATTAAAAATCATTCCAATTGTTTGTGGATAGATGTCATACTGTCATTCTAGAATGCTATTATTGAGTCTTGTCAGAATTATTGGCTTGATGCCTTTCTCATTGCTATTTCTTGTATATATAGAGGTTACAAGGTTATACAGGTAATTACACTAAATAATTACATTTAATGAGAACAAATCAATATCTGATTTGTTTTGCTTATTCTAGAAACAAACTGATAATTATAATTAAGAGGACAAGTCAACTCCTTATTCACAAGTCTTTCAGTATGGCAACTATTTGTTAGGAGCCAGGTTTGTTATCATGGTCACATGCATGATGAGAAATAAGAGAAGACATGAGTTATTTAATGTCAGTTGACCAATGAGAAAAAGGAAAGAAACAGATCTCTCGAATGCCTAGAACGGGTTATTGCATCTGCAGATTCCACATGTCTTTGAATCTTTATTTACAATCTTGTATCCAGCAGTAGAAATTTTATATATACACATTATTATTTGTTTTATATTATGAGCTAGTTCTATCACTACAAAAATAATAACAACCAAATCCTTTTCCCAGTCATGTATAAAGATAGGTCATTCAGTATAAATCTCTCTTAATGATTTCACCTATAGTTTTCCTTGGTCACCTTTTAGGCTTTTACGGATTTCCCTCTAACTAGGGATTATCTATCCTTCATTCTACTATCCTCCCTATGGCTGCTTCTATGGATCTGCAACACACATCTTGATAGAAACCAACTGATATATAATAAGGAAGTAGGGAAATTCCCTTTGATTACAAGAATGATACCGCAGAACTTCGAGGGTCTGCACCTCCCTAATGCCAAACTGGCCCCTTTCCGATCAAATCCCAAGATACCCTCTTTCTCAATCACCCCTTCTATTTATTAAGTATTACCTATTCCTATTCCAACCGCAGTTATTTTCTATAATAACTGCTTATTAGTAATAATTAAAACTGCCTACTAATATTAATAAACAAGGCCCACTATTATTTGTATCCTACTTAAGGCCCATATCTAACTATACTCCTCCCCCCCCTAAACTATCGCCTTGTCCTCAAGGCGATTAAAATAAAAAACAATTATAAAACTACTTTACTGACATTGGCATTAAAACAGAAATGTTTGCACAATCCTGCAGCCTAATTTCACCGCCCAGGGTCCCACGGTTGGGAGGAGAAATCACGAATAGGAGCTACCTCTATTGTTTCTCTGGTGATATCATTTCCAATCTTGTCATGTACAATCTCGCATCCATGGTAACACTCTCAGCCTTTACTAGTCCAACATTCAATTTCTTACAACCTTAAAAATTTTATAATTGTGCGGTAGAATTTTTCTATAGGGTTGAGTGATGCTTTTCTATCACAAATTACATTTGAAAAAATCCTTTATTTCATCCATCTGGCTTGTATCTTACAGTTGACATTTGACAACCTCTATTTAGCATCATTTTGTATGATGGACTCTAGGCACTTCAAATGTTAAACCTGTGGCATGGTATATTCTCTGTTTTTTCATCTGTAAAAAACACACATCACGGTACTTGATAAACACATCTGAACAAAGACAAATATGCAACGGTTCAAAATTGACCCTTGATGCACACCAATAGCAACAGGGAAACCTATATTTCCACCTTGTGCTATTACATCAGTCGTGGCCCTTCATACATATTTTTTATTGTTCGAATATAAATGCTCCAAACTCCTTTATTTTCTGGAGTCTTCCACAACCCTTTTTTAGGTACTTTATACATGTACTTTTCAAGTTCATAAAAGCGTGTAATTCTTATTTATTATTTTGATATCTCTCCTCATCCAGGCAAATATATAGCTTCCCTAGTGAATCTTCTGATCATAAAACAAAATGAATTTTCAGTTATGTGGGCCGGTTGTCTTAATTTTTCACTTAACTACTCTCCTAAAATTTCATAGTTTGACTTTTTTTATATGAGTTTAACCCCTTTATAAATCTGTGTATTCTTTGGAAGCTTTCAGCATAAGCCTCCATTAGGCGCAGCAGCCTACAAGTCAGGATTTTAAGCACAGGAATCTTAGAAATGTTTTTGGCATGATCCAGACCAACAATTTTCCTCTCCTCATATTTAGCTTTAGATATTAGGGGTGACTCACAAGGAAAAAGGATTTTCAAACAGAATGTTCAAATATTTGGTTGACAATCGCATCTTAAGATAGTATAAGCTGCAGCTAAGTATTGCCAAATATAGGCATGGACACACTCCTCGATCAATACATAATCTAAAAAGATAACAGAATCTGATGCTTCCCATCTATGAACTCTACAGATAACTGGCTCGTCTGGTAACAACCTTGTTATACCTTGTATCGTTCAAAACTTCCTTCTCTAATGCAGAAAAGCTCAAGAAGTATACAGTCAGATGTTTATATATATCCCCCCTTCCCCCAAAATGTCCAAGGGTGTATGAGGCAATCATACATACTCAAACTCTCAAAGAACACAAAAATCATGGTAGAATACCACACACGCATTCAGCACAATAAATAAATACAAACCATCTCTGAAGTATTCATTAATCATTACACAAACAATGCAATAAAATCTCTTTTTTTTACAACATTAGCTAACAAGATAGTATTTCAAATCCAGGCCAATCACCTACTACTAACTAGCTACAGTTAACGCAGCAATAGAAAAGAAAATCCAAGGTAATAAACAAGCATGAACTAGATAGTACTAAAGATAATAAACTTACATTGGTTTGAATCTTGACCTGGTCAAGTGAATTTAGAAACTGTTGATACGCATCTTTATCAGATAAAAGCTTCCTTAACTCATCAACACTGTTCGATTAACATAATAATCACATCATTAATATCATCATATCATATCCATAATTTTCCGAAAACAGAATAATCAATGTGTAATTGATGTTAAACCTCTTGTCCCTCAAAGAAGCAATAGTTCCGGCAGCTTCTGCCGGCGGAACATGACTAGTCGAATGTCTCGGTGAACCGGAAGATGAAGCAGGTGTACCAGGCCTTGAAGAACTCGATGAACTCATCACAGATTGTGGATACCATGACTGTGATGAAGAACCATCCTGCGATTGTTGCTCTTGTGATCCCCTGCGCATTAACATCAACAATAACAGAATTAACATCAACGTTCAACTCTAAGTTCATCATATTTGGTGTTGATTAATATCAAATCTTAGCAATAAATCAGAAATTGAAAGTAAGATTAAGTTTTTGGAATTGAAAGAGAGAATTACCAGAATCGAAACATTGTTAATGCGTAATTTGGTACCGAATTGATGATTCACCGAACGATGAAATAACGAAACCCTCGAAATTTCAGAGAACAAAAGCGAGAAAGAAAGTGGAAATGAAAGCTCCTTGCTTCTTTTGCTTATACGATACGTTTAGGTCTATAAGATAGAATGAGTCAGAAAATAAAAAGGGGGTTTATATAGAAAAGTAAATTTAACAATATTACTTTTAGGTCAGCTAGGCCTAGTTGTAATTCTAGAAAATTTGTTCTTTCCAAGTAATTTAAATTATTTTTTTCGAAACAGTAATTTTAAAAAATATACTATAGTTCTATTATAAAAAATCGTAAGCTACAATTAATTTTTTTATTAAAATAATTATATTATATAATTCTAAATATTTTAATCATACAAAAAAGTTGCATCTTTATTATAAATTGAGTTCTCTTCCGTTCACATATATGAGACTTTCATTGGGTGTAAACCCGAGAATAGTTTCGACGTGGGATCTGATAGTGAAGACTATTGAAAGGAGATTGCTTTATTGGAGGAATCGGTATGTTAGTTTGGGGGGGGGGGGGGGAGTGGTGTTTATTAATTCAGTATTAACTTCTATCTTGGTCTTTTATCCCTTTTTCCTAAAAATGTCATCAAAGGTTAGAAAAACGATTAGTCGTACCCAAAGAAAATTCTTGTGGGGTGGTGATTCGGTGGACAAGGAGAAAATATCATTGGTAAGTTGGAAAGACGTGTGTACGACAAGGAGTGAAAGGAGGCCTTGGGTTGAAGGACCTTAAATGGCTCAATGATTCTTTGCTAGCTAAATGATGTTGGAGGTTGTTAGTGGAGGATGAACCTTTTGTGGCGGAAGGTGTTGGAGGCAAAATATGGTGGTATTGGTAGTCTAGAGCTAACAATGGGGAGTGGGAAAAAAAAAATATTCACTATGGTGTAGACTTGTTAGGATTAAGGGTTGGTGAGAGGTGTGGTGTAGACTTGTTAGGATTAAGGGTTGGTGAGAGGTGTGGCGGGAGATTGGTCACAAGAGATTTTTTTTCTAGAAAATTGGGTAGTGGTGGGACTATCGAATTTCGGCTCATCTTTGGGACTTACGATTAAAGAAATATGTGTTTGGGAAGGTGATAATTGGTATTGATGACTCACTTAGGGAAAAAACTTCTTGAGTTAGGAGCAAGAACTGTATAGTCACATTTTGGAGATCGTTAATGTGGCTCCCATTACGAAGGAGGCAGGTTCTGGTCTTGTTTTTTCGGGGGTATGCATACTTGTTTTTGTTGAATAGATTTTCTCCTTTGTTTAGTTCAGTATTATTCTTCGTGAGGTCCATGAACATTATTTGGGAAAGTTGGGTTCCTTTGAAGGTCATAGTTTTCTCTTTGCAAACACTGCTTGGACGGCTACGAACAAGAGCTAATTTATTGATCAGAAGGATAATTCACAGTGACGAGGCGACGTTGTGCGTGGCTCTTAGGGAAGTTAGTGAATCGGAAAATTGCTTGTTGGTGACATGTCATTTAACTTGGGTGGTGTGGAAAATGGTCCATAAGTGGTTTGGTATGACTACAATAATACCTGGTTTCATTTCCTCTTTGTTGGACGGTTTCCTTTGCATTTATAGGAAATACAAGAATGGTCAGAAAAAGACATGTTGATGGTTTGACATGTCGTCATTTGGGTGTTATGGCGGTCACAAAATGAAAGATTTTTTGAGTCAAAGGTTAGAGAGCCGGAGGAGATTTTTGAAAAGATACAACTAATCTAATGGAAATGACTTTTATAAAAAAAAAAAAAAACTAATTCACTATGTTTATTTTTATGAATGATGTTGTTTATCAGAATTGTCCGCGTACCACTACATATTAAGATAAAATGTATACTACCAAATAGTTAAAAAAAAAAAACATTGTGAGAGTTATATTCATAAAGAATTCAATACTACTCCCTCTAGTCCTAAATACTCTCTATAGTCCTATATATAAGAAACATGTCACTTTTTAGATTCATTGTGAAATTGATGTATTTAGACAATAATATAGTCTAAATACATAAAATTTTCAAAGAATCTAAAAAGTGTTTTGTTTCTTACTCCCTCCGTCCCATTTTATAAGACATTGTTTGACTAAATGCACTATTCATATGTCTTGTTTTGACCGTATTTTTCTAAAGGTATATCAATGTAAATATTATCATATAAGATCTTGTTTGATTTGTTTCGACGAGTATTTTTAAAATATCAAATTTCTATAATTTTTACTAATACACAATTAAATATATTCGTAATCAAAGTTATGCATTGATGTGCGTGCAGTGGTCAACTAGTCCTTATATTTTGGGACAGAGGGAGTATATTTAGGACTGAGGGAGTACTTTACAAAAGTGTTGCGAGGAAACAATAATTACTCTCTGATATCCAATATAAATAAGGGTGCCGTAAAACAGTAAGGACTGGGCATAACAATACAAGACTGAACAAAATAATATATGACAAGACGATAATATTTTTATATACCAAAATAAAATGGATATTTTCGTATTTTTTATAGTTGCACTGTGGACAAAAGATGTCCCGTGATTCAGTGAGGGACAAAAAGTCTTATTTTTGTCCTGTCCCTTGCTACCTAATTTGTCTAGTCTAATAACTAGTTTCAAATCAAACAAGGTACAATAAAAGTTGTCATGTCCGATCCCGTGGTTCAGTAAGGCAGTACTTTACAAAGTTTGTGCATTTAATACATTGAAAATTGAATTATTTGACTTTTCTAATGAATAATTTCTTAATGTGGTATCCTTAAAGAGTGCCCCAGAGAACTCGTTAACAAGACTCTACAAATAAATATTCTTTTTCTAGATACATTAAATGATTTATGTACTCATTCCGTCCTAAATTATAAGAGAAAAAATAAAAATCACACTTATCAAAAAAAAAAAAAAGTAAAATATGATAATTTGAAATATGTTTTTTAAAAAATTATTAAAACAAAATAGGTGACGCAAGATTCTTTTCTTTGTGATGCCAAGCCACGTAGATAGCCACCAATCTATGATGCACTCAATCAACGGTGGCACGTATCCAACAAACAGTGAACCGAACCGAACCACGAGCTTATGTTACAACTTGCAACACCGTATCCAAAACACAGATCCAAAGTAGCGTAAGCGCCAATCTCATCTCTCCATCATCCAACGTCCCTAATCCCCCCTCAGCCACCTCTTTCAATCTCAACCGTCTATTCCCTTTACTTGTTTAATTTAATCACCCTATTTCGTCCCTAATACACTATACTCTTTCTTTTGCGTTGTTTTGTCGTTGAATTCTAAGTTGAAGGCCGTTTACTCTCTCTCTCTCTCTCTCTCTCTCTCTCTCTCTGCATTTTTTTTTCATCTTCTTCTTCTCCAAATCTCCGTCAATTGAAATTCCAAAACAACCATTTTCTTGAATCTACATTCACCCACATTATCAACCACTATACTCACAATGGTATTTATTTTATTTTTTATTAATTTTTTTTTTGTGCTATAACATTCTCAGATTTAATTTGTGCTATACTCACAATGGTTTAATTATAATGTCTTATGAATTAACTTTGAAACAGGACACAGTGTTGGTACCACCATGGTTAGAACCATTGTTGAAAACACCGTTTTTCAATATGTGTCGGATTCACGCTGACGCAGCTAGAAATGAGTGTAACATGTATTGTTTAGATTGCAACAATGGCGACGGTGCTTTTTGTTTTTACTGCCGTTCTTCAAGACACAAAGATCACCAAGTCATTCAGGTTGGTAAAGTTCTCAAAAATTGGGTCTTTTTTTAATTTCATTTTCTGGGTATTTTTTTATTTTTTAATATATTAATTAATTTATAAATGTATTTCAAAAAATGGGTTTGGCTGATTTTACAATGTTTAGTGATGAAATGTGATGTTTCATTCATCTACATTTTGGTTTAATGTTTTTTGATTTGGGTTTTGTTGTTGGTTGGTTAATTAGATAAGAAGATCTTCGTATCATGATGTAGTGAGAGTATCAGAGATTCAGAAAGTGTTAGACATAAGTGGAGTACAAACATATGTGATAAACAGTGCTAGAGTTTTGTTCTTGAATGTGAGGCCACAACCAAAATCTGGGAAAGGAGTAGCACACATTTGTGAGATTTGTGGAAGGAGTTTATTGGATTCATTTCGGTTCTGTTCTTTGGGATGTAAGGTAAAATTTTAATATTAATTAATTAATTAAATTAATTATGTTATTATGTTCTTACAATATTGTCCAATGTCTATATCATTATCAACATGCACATCATTCACAACTCAATTATACTCATCATATGGGTATAACACCCACCACCCATACATCATCACCTACATTTGAAAGCCCATCTACATCATTCAACATCATAATTATATTCCCACCGATTTTAATTATTCATCATGCCTTCTTAACTAGTTTATTTAGCATTCACATTTTAATTAATTAGTACTAATTTTTTATGTTATTCATCATGCCTTTATAACTAGTAGTAAATTTTATGTTATTTATCTTCTTACTCTTATAATATTATTAATACTACTTTATTAAATTGAAGTCATGAGTTTTATACATGAGATTAATGTGTGTATATGAACCAACATTGTGATTTTATTTTTTGGTTTAATTTGTTAACCCACCGTAATTAAGCATTTGCCTCCCTAGTTGATGCCCAGAAACTTAGGTCTCTTGGACATGCTATGGGATTTATTTATCATTCATTCATCCAATAAATTTTTGCATTATCATCAATCAAATCTCTTGGTTTATGATCTACTCCCTCTGATCACTATTATAAGCAAAAAACTATTTTTTAGATTCATTGGAAAACTAATGTATCTTGTCTATATTAAAGACCAAATACATCAATTTTTCAGTAAATCTAAAAAGTGATTTTTTACTTATAATGGTGATTGGAGGGAGTAATTATTAATTTTAAGGGTTAAATATGTTATTGTTGCTTCAAAATTACATTTTTAGTTCATAGAATTATTTTACAACTTTAGTCCCCACAACATTTCTGCCCGGACTTTCTTTTTCTTAAGTAGTCTAATGACTAAAATTTGTTAAGTGAATAAGTAATGTCTGGAGTTCTAACACCACCTGTCATGAGTTTTAGTCTCTATTATAAAAATCAAAATAATTTAAGACATTATTAGAATGCTACCACACTTTGTTTTGCAGGTACACTCTTTATGATGGAAGTTTTGGTCATAATAAAGTGTACATGCAAAGTGCGGTAGCACTCTATTTGCAAAAAATGAGCTCATTTTGATTTCTAGGTCCAAATATATGCTGTTTTGGTTTTTTGAGCTTTCAAACCTTAAAAAAAATTAAAATTCTTGTGGGGGAGATGTGTTTCTAATGTTCTTAATATATCTAAAAAAATCATTCAAAATTTCAAATAGAAACACATGAGTTGACTTAATAGTAGAGACTAAAACCGCTAATGGAAAATATTACGACGGGGCCTAATTATGGAGGAAATCTTTTATAGGGATTAAAAACAAAATTTTAAAATTTATAGGACTAAACATATTATATACTATGTGCATTGATGGGGGAACATGGCATGTCATACACTAACTAATAATTAGATGATACATTTTATTAATTAATTATTTGTTTAATTATTGTTTAGCTTGAAAGAATAAAGAAAAATGGAGATTCAAGCTTTGCTTTAGAGGGTATGAGTGAAGCATTAACAATGGAAGGGGTATCAAGTAGTAAATCAGAAGAAGAATTGCGTGAAGGCTCAACACAAGATATGTATCCTGTCACGCCTCCTCCACCTCCCTTAAATTCAAGGAGAAGAAAAGGTATTCCTCATAGGGCACCTTTTGGTTCCTCATTCTAATGGAAAGATTAATTCCTTGGTACATATTCTTCAATACAACCCTATTTGGTGGGAAAAAACCTATTATTATTATTAATATTAATATTAATTATTATTATTATTATAATTCTTTTTTTACAATAAAGGTGAAAAAGAATAGGAGCCTTTGGAGGGGGTTTTGTCCAAGGTACATGATGATTTAATTTTATTATAAAATTGGAAATGAAAAGGAAAGAAAGGGTATATAGGAAAGTTCCTTCTTTTCCGGTTTGGGTCCCTAAAAAAATACAAATTCTCTCCATTGTGAAAGAATCAATAATGCATATTTGTTTAATAATTATTATTTAAAATAGTTGGGGGGTGTACATTTCATTAAGAAATTAATTAAAAAGCAAGTCTTTGTGGAGTCCGTTTTTTCATTGCCCCACCATTCACATGGCCGTTTACATAAAGAAGATAACAACATCTTTTTTTTTATTATTATTTAATATATTTTTCATTTTATTAATACGTGTGCATGTAAAGTTACAATGGGGACAAATCACCTTTCTATTTATCCTTTTTATTGTTGCCAATTTTGGATATCTCAATGGATTGGTCACACTTTCTCTATGTTTCCCATTTATATTTTTGAATCCGTCCTCTCTCTTTCTATGTTTTCAATCACATTATTGATCATTTTGTTACTCAACTTATGTATTGATTAATTCATTTATTTAAGCAAAGGTAACAACATTTATAAGTGAATTGGTGATGAATTTGGCGTAATACATGCATGTTTGACAAAGCTCGTGTAGTTTTTGCGAAATCACAGTGACTTGACTTATTGTAATTCTGTCAAATTCGCCGTTAAACCAAATATATACTTCATTATTGCATAGCATATTCTTTTGTGTTTGATAAAATAATGAGCTAATTAACAATTAGTTAGAAGTTTATTTAGAGTCTCTTAAGAACTAAACCAATGCTTATACCTTTAACCTTAATTCAAGAAATCTATTGAAATAAACGAGTGATTGGATACAAAAGAAGAATCTGCATCACGTGGCTTTGGTTAGACAACTATGGCATATTATAAAATATAAGAATAGAGATTGCTTTCCAGCAGCATATGCGATTCCTTTTCTTTTTATAAGGAATAAACAATTCGAGTTAACTTACATAGGTTTATTTGCGGGAGGCAAAATCCGTCCCCGCTATATTTTTTGTGTGAACAAAAGGGGCTAAGTTTATGGAAAAAAATATTGAAATCCCCCAAGCAACTGCGGAGAAAGAAACTTTTTGTAGTATGGGCAAGAAAATTGTTTGATATGCCATAAAATTAGTGGGGTCCACAAATTAGTGGGACCCACTTTTAATGGGTCCCACTAATTCTTAATGTGTCTATCTCTCTCCAAATGAAGAATAAATAGAGGGATAATAAATGGAGAGAACCTGAACTCCGTTCAATGGGGAGAAAAAAGAAAGGAATGATTAACCATTTTGTGAAACTCATCTAGATACTTTTATTGAAAACGTTCTAAGTGCTCTTATTGAACTTGTTAATTAGCATTTCCATGCCAATATATATATATATATTATTTGAGTTTAAACATGTTAACCAGTGAAAGTTTAAACAGACATCCAATGAGAAACCACAACTCTTCCATGTCATATAAGTAGTTTCAAAATAACCATACATGAGTGAGATGATGTGGCAGAAAGATAAAACATATTATTGGTTGTTTGTGTATCATTTTTTTACTCTGTATACTTATATACTTTAATCTCTTTTTATTTCTTATATCTATACATTTTTTTAAGACGAAAGACTCAATTTAATCATTCACATTTTGTTCCCAATTCAGCTGCTTACAAAAAATAACACTAAATTAGTCCTTCGCTAATTTATTGTTTTAATGAAAATGTTATAGATTAATTGAAGTATTATTTTTTGTGAGGAACTAAATAAGGCCACAAAAAATAACAATTAATTGGTTTAAATAGTAAGGTTTTGGAGTTCGATTTCTGACTCTCGTGCATGAAAAAATTTGGTTGGAAGGAGAAAATCTATCTTTTATATTCCATAAGCTCTCCGATAGAAATTAATCACTATTAATAATGGTGAGAATTTTATATTTATAGTAACAAAAGGAAAGTTATCGACAGTTAGTTAGTTCAGTGGTGATTGATGCTGAACTTAGTAGGAAGGACCACAGCTCGATCGATTTCTCGCAACTACGATTGAGAGGAGACTGAAACCACTTGATGTCAGAACTGACCTATAAACCGGATTAAACTGGTAGTGAAAGTATAAATTGTTTGAAACCAAATTGAATATTTAGTCTTTCCTTGAAAAAAAATTATTAGATACTTAGTATTTCATATCAATCCAAGAGGTGTCCAACTCTAACAAAAGTTTAACTTTATAATTTTAAGGGACGTGATTTAAATTTTTCCAGAGGACCGTTTTAAATTTAAATAGCTATCATGCAGCTGTTATTAATAAAATTTAGAATTTAATTTAAATGCACCGTCAGTGTAAAGTTATTTTACACATGCATTCAATAATATACCAACACATCATGTATGATATTTAAAAAAACATGATGTGTCACGTTCATTAAATGATGTGGCAACATATTATTGGATGTATGTGTAAAGAATCTTTACACCGACAGTGCACAACAATTAAACTCTAAAATTTATAGTTCTCTAATTATTTTTATTTAAAAAAAGTATATTTCCTTAAGTTTTTGAGAACTTTTGAAATTTAAGATAGGATATCATGATATATTAGCAAAAGTATTTGAGAAAAATGAATATGCACTTAATCTTGTCAATCGAACACAACTATATTTTTTTGTCATGTCATTTCATTTCACTCTACTTTTTTGATATAACATGGAAGGTTGAACGATTCTTATTAGTTGTTGGTGTAAAAATTTACACCGACAATACGTATCCTATAAACTTAAAGTTTTTAGACAAAAACTTATATGCACGTATAAAAGAAAAATGTATTGATCATTAATTTATTTTTTTAGTCAACCAATTTAAGGGTCCGGTTATTATACATAAACAAATACTTATGCACGCTGCATAAGTCCAGCCCACTAGCCGAGCCCAACACGCCTAGCCCAACCCATTCCTTCCTACAACGGCTTCCCACTAACGACGTTAACTCCAAAAGTAACGGTTATCTCGCAACTAACATTTTTCTGTCCAAAACCAACAACAATCGTTCATCATCACCATCGCCGGAATCAACATCATCACCGGAAGCTACATTCATCATCACCGTCACTGAAATCTACAATCATTTCCATCAGAGTTCACTCCTTCATCATCACTGTCACCGAAATCAATCTTCAAAACCAAAAACTGTTGATTTCTTACACGCAAGTAAAGGATCATCATCAACGATTCACTTCCAAAAAGCAAAATGAAGAAAACGACACAGGTTTGAACTTCCCTAATGCTTTTGCAAATGTAACTGTTAGTTGGAAAATGCTTTTGTTTTGTTTGGAAAGAAATTGCATTGGTGTAACCTAAATTCCAATTTGGGGAAAATCATAATCTGAAATGGTTTTGTTTAGTTTGGTTGTTTTGAAAAAGAATTGATGAAACTAAAAGTAAAGATGGTTTTGTTTAGTTTGGTTGTTTTGAAAAAGAATTGATCAGTGTCTCTTTGTGATAATTGGTTGCTTTGAAAAAGTATAATTGTACACTTTTAGTGTATCTGAAACCAAAGTAGCCCTCTTGTGGTTTCCATGAAAGAATTCTTACTAGTTTATGTAGTGATATGAGAAAAGTAGAGATGGTTTTGTTTAGTTTGGTTGTTTTGAAAAAGAATTGATCAGTGTCTCTTTGTGATAATTGGTTGCTTTGATAAGGTATAATTGTACACTTTTAGTGTATCTGAAACCAAAGTAGCCCTCTTATGGTTTACATGAAAGAATTCTTACTAGTTTATGTAGTGATATGAAAAAATAGAGATGGTTTTGTTTAGTTTGGTTGTTTTGAAAAAGAATTGATCAGTGTCTCTTTGTGATAATTGGTTGCTTTGAAAAAGTATAATTGTACACTTTTAGTGTATCTGAAACCAAAGTAGCCCTCTTGTGGTTTCCATGAAAGAATTCTTACTAGTTTATGTAGTGATATGAGAAAAGTAGAGATGGTTTTGTTTAGTTTGGTTGTTTTGAAAAAGAATTGATCAGTGTCTCTTTGTGATAATTGGTTGCTTTGATAAGGTATAATTGTACACTTTTAGTGTATCTGAAACCAAAGTAGCCCTCTTATGGTTTACATGAAAGAATTCTTACTAGTTTATGTAGTGATATGAAAAAATAGAGATGGTTTTGTTTAGTTTGGTTGTTTTGAAAAAGAATTGATCAGTGTCTCTTTGTGATAATTGGTTGCTTTGAAAAAGTATAATTGTACACTTTTAGTGTATCTGAAACCAAAGTAGCCCTCTTGTGGTTTCCATGAAAGAATTCTTACTAGTTTATGTATTGATATGAAAAAAGTAGAGATGGTTTTGTTTAGTTTGGTTGTTTTGAAAAAGAATTGATCAGTGTCTCTTTGTGATAATTGGTTGCTTTGAAAAAGTATAATTGTACACTTTTAGTGTATCTGAAACCAAAGTAGCCCTCTTGTGGTTTCCATGAAAGAATTCTTACTAGTTTATGTAGTGATATGAAAAAAGTAGAGATGATTTTGTTTAGTTTGGTTGTTTTGAAAAAGAATTGATCAGTGTCTCTTTGTGATAATTGGTTGCTTTGAAAAAGTATAATTGTACACTTTTAGTGTATCTGAAACCAAAGTAGCCCTCTTGTGGTTTCCATGAGAGAATTTTTACTAGTTTATGTAGTGATATGAAAAAAGTAGAGAATTTAACTTATTATCTGCCATGTGAAACCATACTTACTAGTTTCCTTTGATCCAGGTGAAAAAATCAAAGAACGTACAGGAATTGCCATCCTTCAGTATCGGGCTGACACCGTCAGATGAGGATAAAAGGAATGACACCGATTCATCATCCAGTGGTGGTCAAACAAATAAGCGAAAAACAAGAGCTGCAAAAGGTAATGAAAAGAAGAATAAAAAAAAGAAGGAACATACAAAGGGTGATGAAAGCATTGCTTCTCGTGGTCGTAATAAGAAACCACAAATAGAGGCACAAGATTCCGATGAGACAAGTTCGGATGATGAAAATGAAAGGAATGGTAAGAAAGTTTCTTGTGCTGTTGAAAATGTGAAACAAGATATGGTGAAGAAGGATTCTGATGCAGATGCAAGACTGAGACATAAGATGAGTGTACCTAAGGTCTATGACCTTATGCATTCAGTACATGTCAAAAAAAGGAGAGACGAAATAATTGACCAACTAAACAACTGTGGCTTTGGAGGGATGCTACATATCTGTAACTGGACAAGGATCCACACCTTTTTTATCGATTGGGTTGTCAGAAGATTTGAAAAGGAACATATGTGGATAAGATTGAGCGATACGGAGGTCCTAGAGTTGAAAGAGGATGATGTGCATAGAGTCTATGAACTTCCAATGGCTGGAAAGAAGATAGACACTAATCTTTGCTCTGATGGAGCAATTAGAAGGCTAAGGAAGGAATTGGGATTGACTGGAGATTATTCTCCTGTTGTGAAGGTTGCTGAATTAGAAAGGATACTGAAGACTACAGAAAAACCTAAAACATGGGTGAAGGGTATAATTTGTTTCATCATTCATAACATTTTGTGCCCGACTAATAAAGGCAATGTGTCACTGCAGTATGCAGATATTTTAGAAGATCCAGCCGGTGTATCTTCATATAACTGGTGCTCACATGTTCTAGACTATATGAAAAAAGGCCTGCAATCTCCAGGAGTTTTAAATCCATTAGCAGATTTCCACTTCCTAATGGTAATGATGTCCACTCAATGATTTGAATTAAAAGTCAATTTTACAAACACATACTTATTCATATTTTATCCAACACAATCTTATAACTGAAACCATGAGTGTGGTTTAATGGTTTCTCTAGTTTTATATCTGAAACCAAAATAGTCCTCTTATGGTTTCCAATAAATATTCATATTTCATATCTCATTTATGTCTTTTATTCTTAATACAATCAACACATACTTGTCACATGCATATTTATTCATTTACTTTTGAGCATGTCTTTCATTTGAGCAATATTTATACAATCAACACATACTTGCCTTCATTCCTATATGTATATTCCTTTTGAATTGAATGTGTCATGTTTCCCAATTTGAGGCAATATTAACTAATTGTTGCAGATTAACTACATGGATAAAATGGGGAAACGAAGCCCATTTTTGACGGGCAAATACAAGCGGCCATCCCTTCGTGATTGGGATGTCAAGGCGGCAAACCAGGAACTTGCCAAGATCCATGATATCATGGGGCTTGAAAATGGATTGACAGCCGGGGTAACAAGTCTGTACAGACCCGCAGAAGGTCCGCTTGTACTGTGTTTTGATGCAGACACATGCCCACTGTCTAAGGTAAATGTTATTGCTCTTATGTTTGGATTATTTAGTTTAAGTTTTTATCGATATTTGTATACCAAATCCTATTTAATGGTGGAAATCGTGAATTATCGATACTCATGTACCGTCTTTTCTTTTCGAATCCTAATTTAACATAAACTTATTATAACTGAGACCAGAAGTGTGTCTTAATGGTTTCACTTGTGTTGTGTCTGAAACCACAATAGCCCTCTTATGGTTTCCAACAAAATATTCATATTAAATTTAACATAAAATATTATAACTGCAACATAAAGTGTGTCTTAATGGTTTCACTTGTGTTGTGTCTGAAACCAAAATAGCCCTCTTATGGTTTCCAACAAAATATTCATATTAAATTTAACATAAAAATTATAACTGAAACCATAAGTGATTGTCCTTGCAGGCAGAAATGTATCTTAATCACTGTAGGTCTTGTATAAATATCTATACTAGATCCGCAACAACATTGGAACGACGAATAGCTGAGGCAACTGTCGGAACTTCTGGGAAAAAAGATGCAGTCCCAGAAGAAACAAAAACTGACAAGGACAATCCAATGGAAGCCCAGGCTGAAACTGAAAAGAATAACAGTTCCAATAAAGACAATGATGCAGACAAGCACAATGATGAAGGGTACTGCATTTAGTCAATATCGCTTTGTCAAAAATCAATGTTGAAGCATTAGTTTAACTTTTTTATGTCAAGTGCTAAAACAAATCACATCAATGGTTTCAGGTTGAATAATGACAATGATGCAGAAGATGAGATCAATGCCAAAAGCATTGATGAAGATGACAATGATGAAAAGGATGAGATCAATGCCGTGATAATTGATGAGGATGACAATGATGAAGAAGATGAGATCATTACCAAGATGATTGATGATTCAGTTAAGGCAGCAACCAAAATCATTGATGATTCAGTGAAGCTGACAATGACACCGGAAACAAACAATGTTGGACTCACATTAACACAGGAAACTATCATCAAGTTTCCGGAGTTTTTTGATGGGGCTGAAGCTACAAACGCAGGGTAAGCAATGAATATGTATGATGTCTCTATTTAAAGGAAACATATTAGTTTAACATCTTAAACAATAACTTTAAAAGTGTTTGCCAATAGTTTTGATATGTGATTTCTGACAAACAAAATGATGTTTAATGGTTTCAGGTTCGATAAAAATCATTCAGTGTCACAAGGAACAGATTCAGTTACACAGGAAACTATCTCCAAGTTTCCAGAATTGTTTGATGGGGCTGAAGCTTCATATGCAGAGTAAAAATGAATATATATGATGTCTTTTAATGGTTTTTATTTGTGATTCTTATAATAACTTTGAAGATATTTAAAGGCAATATATTAATCTAACATCTTAAACCATAACTTTAAAAGCGTTTATCAATGGTTTTGATATGCGATGTTTGAAAACTAAAATCATTTTTAATGGTTTCAGGTTGAATAACGATGATTTAGTGAAAAAAGATTCAGTGCCACAGGAAACAGATTCTGAGCTAGTGTTGGTACCACATGCGATGCATCAGGAGAACCCTACAAAATCTGACTCGAATGTAGTCATAAAGTAAGAATCAAACAGTGTGATAATTGTAATATTATTTGAATTTTGCAAAAATTAACACTATTATGTAATATTATTTCACAGTGCAATTCCATTAAAGTCAATACAGCCAGATGAAATAATTGACTTGGACAATGTCACTCCAAAGAAAAGAAAAAAGCATAATATGCTTTATTCTGATAATACATATCCTGAGCGTCGACGGGCGGTGAAGAAATCGAAATACCTTGCAAGCCCATATGATGACGCTGTCCACAAGTCTGCTGCAACGGAGTTGCAGAAAAAATTATCAACATATGCTTGGAACCCGGAGCTTGATGAGTAAGTGAAAATGGTTGTTTTATTTGGTTTTTAAGCTGTTGTTTTGAACAAAATTATTATCTTGGCTGTTTGTGAATTCAAAACCATTTTTCGCAATGAATGGTTTCCAAGAAGTTTCCCTACAGTAGTAAAAAGTTGAACATGATATTTCTCAATTATTAGTATTCTTAAATGGGTGAAACCATTACTAATATTAAATGGTTTCAAGATGTTATACACTGAAACCATTGGTAATTGGTAAATGGTTTCAAGATCTTTGCTTAAGATTGTTCTAGTAGTTTGTTTGCTTATCCTAAATACTTATACTTAATTATTGTATAGGGATCACATTATGTACTGCTCAGACAACAAGGCTCATTTGTATTCTCTACAAAGGGCTGACTTCTGGACCCTTCAAAAAGATGAATGGGTATCATGCTTTGTCATAAACAGTTGGGTTAATTGTTTAAATTGGAATCAGCAGGACAACATGACAAGACTAGTGACACCATTGGTTAATTATGTATGTATTATATCCCTTTAATATTAACAATTTCAATACTTTTACATAATCTTATTGATTTTACTCATTTTATATAACCAGTTTGACATGGAAAGAATGCCTCCTGTAACTAAATCAATTGCGCACTGGAGATTCGTTGACAGACTGAAAAATTTTAAGTACATGGATTGGAAGGCCATTGACCCTACAAAGCTAGAATACGTAAGTAAATCAATTTTGTACTGTTTGGTTAATTTGTTAATACATTAAGTATAAATGCATAATCAGTAATCTGCATGTTGGAAGACCATCCCTTAGTAGGTTTCAACTAATGCTATTTCAATACAAGTGTATATATATATCTGAAACCATTTATCAAGAGTAATGGTTTCAGTGTGCAAATTAATGAAACCATTTATCAAGAATAATGGTTTCAGTGTAAAAATCCATCATAGGCTAATAACAATTTGACTTTTTTATGTATACATTGTTGAGTCTCTAACATGTGAGTTGGTGTATGAAGAAAGAATCTGACTTTCACATTGTTGAAAATCAGTAATCTACATAATCTATCATTGTTTCTGGATTTGTACACTGAAACCATTACTCTTGTAAAATGGTTTCATTAATTTGTAATATGTTTGATATGATGATTTAAGTATGATAAATTTAGTTTAGTAATATGATTTTAGACATCGTTTTATTTTAATTTTAATAATATGTTTGACATGATGGAACAGATCATGACACCAGCAATAGCTGGCAATCCAGGAAGCCATTATGTCTGCTTTGTCGTCAATTTTAAAAGCCACAAATTTGAATTCCTAAACAGCTTGACGGGGGGAGGAGAGAAATTGCAGTTACCAAATGGTGAACCTAGCTTATACAAACAGATGTTTGATGTTTGGCTGAATGAGGTGGAAGCATTTGTGACAGAATTATATAAGTTATGGAAAATCAAAATGCCTTTCCAATTCACCACATTCAATTGGGATACACCAAAGGTGCCTACTCAAGTTGATTCAGACAATTGTGGAGTGTTTTGCATGAAGTTTCTTGATGAATGGGGTGGTGAAATGCAATCTTTCAAAGGTTGGTCCAAACTTAGGAAACATGGGGACAATGGAAAGATTGCAAAAATTATGGATCTCCGCATTGATCTATGTTCAGCTATATTAACCAACTCTAGCAATTCCAGAAAAGAACAAGTCCTGAAGGATGCAACTTGATGGTTTTTTTTTTTGACAAAGAAGCAACTTGATGGTTAAGCACTACAATTTGTAAAATGGTTTGATGCTTCTCTGTAAAATGGTTAGAAACCATTAGTGGTATTAAATGGTTTCAAGCTGTTGTACAAAGAAACCATTTGGCAACAGGGTTTAGGATGTTTTAAACATTTTAATATTTGTTTACATAACATTTTAGTTTTAATGGATTTTACTTTGTATGGTAAAATGTAGTTGTTTATGTTGATGCTATGATTAACTTCTTATTTAAACTTTATGGTATCCGGAGCGTTGTCGACGAAGTAGATACACTTCTTATTTAAAACGTAATGATTCCAGCATTCAACTAATCAATCTCTGCGTTATTCGTACCATATAATATACACAAATGACAGTGTAGTTTGTAAACCATTCTGCCCAATGAATGGTTCCATACAGTTATCCTACAAAACCATTTGATGTACTTAATGGTTGCAGACAATTATTTGGAAGCTGTGATGTAATTTAGAGTATGTCATTGAGCAATATGAAACAAGCTAAGATTAATGGGTAAAAGTTAATTAGTGGAACGTCAAGTTTTTTTAAGATTAGTTTAAACAAGTGTGTTGAATAGACTCATTGATTCATTGAATTTGATTTATGAATCAAATAAGTCAAATTTGAACTAAACTTAAATTATATATAGTTCAATTAGTTTGATTCACGAGTTAGCTCGATTATATATGTACTAGTGTATCAGACTGTATTCTTCGTCCTTGGGTGTGTCTTCTTTCTTAATTTATTTAATCTTCTTTGGCCTACGAAACCATTCTGCCCAATGAATGGTTCCAGACAGTTGGCCTACGAAACCATTTGATGTACTTAATGGTTGCAGACAACTATTAGCAATATAACCATTATATTAGGAAGCTGTGATGTAACTTACAGTATGTCATTGAACAATAAAATTTAAAAGTAACATAATAATCAAATATCTCTTAGCAATAAACTTATAGTATGGTTTCCAATAAAATATAGTCGATGGTTATTGAAACCATTTAGCAATAACAATGGTTTCGCTGTATAATATTGGGGAACCATTTGATGTACTTAATGGTTTCAGTGTAGTTAAAATATAGACGATGGTTATTATAATACCAACAAAAAAACATGAAATGACCAAGTACGATTAATACAAGTCTAATGCTTCTGTAACAAAGTCTAATACAAAATTATAACATGTAAAAATATCAATCAGCAGACTCTTTCCCCTTTAAATCCTCAGCCCCTCTCTGTTTTCTCTTCCGGTGTATAAGGAATTTCTGGTGTTCTCTAGCCAATTCATAATCACTTTTAAGTCGTTTCTTTGATCTAATTGGATTTGGTCTTTTTTTGAACTTTGGACCAGTCGACTTTTGAGCATCAGATGCTTCACTGACAGCTGTTGTATTGCAAGACTTAGATGGCGTAACGGAAGATGACTTAGGTGGCGTCACGGAAGATTGAACTATATGAATACCTTTCGAATTAAGCAACTCCTCTGCCTTTCTCCCAGCTTCAAGAACACCATTAAGAAAAATTTGAGAAGCCTCAGGATCTGCACAAACACGTGTACAAAGGTTAACTGTAACAGCACAAATTTGTTGATATCGTTGTGCTTGAGTCGCGCCTTCAGTGGCAACATTGATAGTAGATTTAACAGACTGACGCACATCTCTACACCAACGCTTTAACACATATTCTGCAGGTATTGTCTTCAAACCATGATATTGCACAGAACCACCTAAAAACTCCAATATTTTGAAAATATGTCGACACAAGAAACCCCTGTTCTCAAACATACGGCATGTGCAGCTAATACGTTTGGCCCTAATATCAATTGTCACAAGCCGTTCATCAAGTCGATCATGCTTTTCAAAGTTTGGGGAAAGGTTTTCAGCAACTTCTTCATCCAAAACATCACGGTTTGAAGGCGCATCATTACAAGCATCATCATAATTAACACCATCTACTTCCTCAGGTTCATCAACATGTACAATTGTAAAAACTTTGAAAACCTTATCAATTGCAGAAACTTGGGGTGTGACCTCTTCATAAAAGTATTTGAAAGAAAAATCATACTGCCTATGAATGAATGCAAAGCAAGTTGGGGTGTATTTGTTTACAACTGACCGCATCAGTTGACTGTTGGGATAATTGTTTTTTGCTCTAGTGTTTGCAGCCTTAAAGTCTAACTCAGTATGATTATCCCTCATTCTCTGGACCATAATATTAAAATGATTGAAGAATATAACAAGTGAATGATCAGGCTGCAGAAAATGACGGAGAAAGGCATTGAAGGACTCACTTAATTGAGTTGTTTTCAAACCAGCAGTAAAATGATTTTTGACCCAAGCTGAAGACCAATGCATACGATTCCTGTAAGTTTGAACAAGCCACTTAAAGTCTGCAGTTGGCCTTCCATCAAAACAGGTTTTCATCATCTGATCCCAATTGTAATCAAAATCTGATTCAGTCTCAACATGTGAAATCAAAATATTCAACTCATCAAAAAAAGCACTATTTGCACGAGACCCGAGATTCTTCTTTGCATTCTCTGCCATATGCCATGAGCAAAGTCCATGAAAAACACCTTCAAAAATATTTGGAACTGACTTTAACAATGCAGTCGCCTGATCCGTGTATATCGATTGTGGTTTTTTATTGGACATACATTTCAAAAATGTTGTAAACAACCAGTCAAAAGTTGCTGCAGTCTCGTCATACAACAGGGCAGCGCCAAATAACACACTTGTACGATGATTGTCAAAGCCCATGAATGCAGCTGAAATGTAAAAATGAACCAAATCAGAAAAAAAAAAAGCATATATCAAAGTTACAGTATAGCAAAACCATTAGAGTGGTCAAATGGTTTAAACATGTTATACAATGAAACCATAACTGTGGCTAAATGGTTTACCAATGACCTACATTAGAAATTATAAGAAATATATAAGAAAAACACCTCTGATAACATCACAAGACTACAAATCTCATAAGGTACAAATTTGGTTAGATGAAAACAATGATGGAACTACTATTCATATGTTATTCTGCTAGAAACCATTAGAGTGGTCAAATGGTTTAAACATGTTATACAATGAAACCATAACTGTGGCTAAATGGTTTCAATAAGTTCAAATTACCTATACTATTCATGGCAACACAGTGCATAACATAATGATATCAAACCAGTAATTTCAAAACCTGATAGAAGTTCAAAAAACTAACCTAAAGGGCGATACTGATTATTGGTTCGGTAAGTTGTATCAAAGCTTATAACATCACCAAATAAGGCATAATCAAGCTGCATAATCCCATCTGCCCAAAAAATACTAGCTATATCTTCCGCAGCATCAACTTGAATATCATAATAAAAGGATGGTTTCGACAAAGCTTCATTTCTAAAAAAATCTTGAATCACGGTTGCCTCACCAACTAGCATCTCTTTTTGCCGATTTGTCATCAGATAATTCTTTAAATCTGAAAATCGAAAAGGCAAGTTATCTGTTCCTCCAACTCCCTGACCCATGACTTCATAAGAAGTTCTCATCGACATCCCGGCTTTCGAATTTATTACAGCAAGCTGTCCTTGCACTTCATTGACTTGTCTGAATGATCTCAAGTAACATCCATGTTCCGGTTTATGTAACGGATGACAATGGGGCACATCCCATTTGTATATCTTAAAGACATTCAGAGTTTCATCCAACTTCAAAAATATGGCAGCTGTACAACCAACCCTTTCCTCAGGTTTTTCTTTTACTTTCTCAAATTCAACCACAACCGGACTCTCTGATTTTGGCTTGTTCTTCGGATCAAGCAAACTTCCTTTCTTGTAACCTTGTTTGTTACATCCATATCGTAGATAGTGTATTTTATCAGTTCGCTGATTCTGTGAATTGTTTCTTGATTTCAACAAAATCCGAATTGAAAACCCACTTTTAAGTGCATAATCACCATAAAATTTTTCAACCTCTTCAACCGATTTAAAAGCAAGATACTCCCAAGTTTCTTTTTTAGTAGGAGAGTAGCATTGCAAACTATCAGCAAGTGTGTCTGAACTATCAACAACAGGCATTTGGGCAATTCCAGATGAAGTTGATGTCAAATCCATTGAAAACAGAAACAATACCCTATAAACGACAATCATTTAACATTAAATTAACCACTGAAAACACCAAGCAAAGTAACATGCATGCAATAGTATACTTAAAATACCATTTACATACACAAGCGTTGTTCTTTAAACCATTGAACAGTCTTAATGGTTGTACTGTTGCACATCTGGAAACCATTTACCAATAATAATGGTTGCATTTAATTTAAAGCAGATGACAATAATGATGATGATGCTGATAATGATACATTAGAATTAATCCACTAATATGAAGACATACAACCCAAAAATTCATCAACATTACAATTAATTGAATAATAGTAATATGCATCACCAATGACTAAAGCAGCAGTTCATTGCCCTGTATAGAAGCTTGCAAACATAGAGAATGTGATACCATACTCTAGTTACATGATTAAGCAGCAGTTTATGCTAAAAAATACACTAATTACATGATTAATAATTCAGTTACCATACTCTAGTTATACTGAATTCATTTATTTAAATGGTTTCAATGTGTTGTCTCCTGAAACCATTACTAGTGCAAAAATGGCTTATCAATGGCCTCCATGCAAAAATTGTTAAAAACATAAATCCATCAGAAAAAAACACCCTCCCTCTGATAAAATCAGCAGACTAGCAATTTCTTAAACACCCAAACTAGTGATTCTTGTACCTCTTCATGCAAATCAATAAATAACCACAACCATTCACAGATTTAACAAAAACTGAAAAACACATAATAATCAAAATCAGTAGAAAAAAAGCTCATGAAACAACCTCCAAATCAAATGTGATCACTGTGATTTGAACTGTGTTTGAAGTAATGTTGCCGGCGATGTCGATTAATGATGAAATCGATTTCGGTGATGATGATTTCAGCGAATCATGGAATAGGTGACCGTGATGATGATTTGGATGATGATGATTCCGGCGAGTGATGCAATCGGTGACAGAGATGATGATTCCGGCGGCAGAAATCGTCTGAGAAGGTTTGATAAGCTCGTGTGAAATCATTTGAAGAATTCTGTTAATTTTGGTGACGGAATCCGTTAGCTCCTGTGAAAGAGTGTGATTATTACACGTGTCACGTAATCTGAAGGCTGAGGTTCAATTCCTTTGACAGGCTGAGATTGTAACACGTGTAAAAATGACATCTGGTGGTTGTCCTTTACTTATGCACCGTGCATAAGTATCAGGTTTATGTATAATAACTTCAGCCCCAATTTAATACTTGCGATGAAAATTGAAAACATAAAGTATAGGATATCAACAAGGTCATAACTAAAAGAACTCAATAAGTTTTGTCCAATGTTAATTCATAGAATTTTCTCTCTCATTACTATCATTCATAAAAAAAATATTACTATCATTCATAAAAAAAAAGACCTTTTTTTTTTGACAAATAAAAAAAAAGACTTAAATCTAATTCTACGGTTCTTCAAAAGACAACTCTATTGATTCAAAAAAATACAGCGTCATCTTAAATTGAATCATGTTTATCTCCATAAATTCTAACAACCTTATTTTATTTCACTTTTTTTTTTTTATTTATTTAAAAAAGACAACAACATTATTTCACCTTTTTAATACACTTTACTTCATATTTTTAGGATTCGTATCCACATCACATGTATTAGTAAAATGTCTTATAATTTATAAATATTCAGTAATTTTTTTTTAAAATAAAAAAGTATACATAACATCACGATTTTTTTTTATACAAATATCACCATTTTTGAAGTATTTGATATATTTCATAAATTATTATTATTATTTTTTGTCATATAGCCTAGTGACTAGAAAATTCACCTTAAAAGTGAATAAGTGGAGTGTCCGGGGTTCGAACCCCGACTCTTACACATATAATGTGATGTCTCTGCCAACCGAGCTAAATTCACGGGGACCGATTTCATAAATTATAATATCACTGAAAATAAAATGATTGGGAAATTAAAAAATTCAAAGAATTTGAACTGAAACCATGTTTGGCCAAAAACGACATTGTCACACCTAATCAAAGGACAACATCATCCGCCCCCACTACATTGCCATACCTAATCAAAGAGAACAGCTTATTTTCAAAAGTTTATATTCATATACTTATTGTTACTATTAATATTTAAATCACTCTTAATGACAGTACAGTACATTTTTTTTGACCAAATGATATTTGCTTTTGTTTGGTAAGTATACCATCCCGTAGAGGATTTGGCTATCTTACAATAAATTTCATAAAGAGATGTTTAGTAAAATAATTTTCTCACCAACTTATGACATGTTTTCATTAATATTTAGAGTTTGTTTGATTGTCAAAACAAAAATATAAGATACGATAATTGTATTATATTTTGTCTCTTTGATGAGACAATATATTATACTATAGTAATAAATTAATCTTAATTTTTTAAAGAAACTAAATTAACTCACCCAAATTGGCACCAGAGAAAATCGAATATGAGACGTTAAGAAGAAGCACACTCCCAGGTTTCATGTCAATACCACCAGACCAATCCAAGTGGGCTTTAAATTTTATTCTATCATGCTTTTCTGGTTATAAAAATATATTCTAAAATCAACGAGTTATAAATCGCGAGGATAAAATAAAAAAGTAAATTAGACCATCTCCAATGGTGTAGTACCTATTAGGTACTTATGGTACTTATTAGGTACTACCATTGGAGTACCACCCATTTGAGTACCTATTAGGCACAATTTTTGAATACCTATTTGAGTTGGCACAATTTTTGAATTGGCATGCCTCTAAAAAAATTTAATGTCAACCATATAGACGTTGGTGCAATATTCGGTAAATAGAACCCAATATAATATGGGGTATTATTTAGTCGATGATATTTATCCACAATGAGCTACACTTGTCAAGACAATTCTAATGTCACAAGGAGATAAAAGAAAATTGTTTGCCCAACATCAAGAAGCAGCAAGAAAGGACGTGGAGCGTGCATTTGAAGTGCTTCAATCTCGATTCGCAATTGTATGTGGCCCGATGCGTAATTGACATATGGATACAATTAAACATATATTATATGCATCCATTATATTGCATAACATGATTGTGGAAGACGAACGACACACGTATGCTGGTCATTTTAATTATTCTTATGATCAGCCCCCCAACAATGATGTTTCAACAAGTGACACACATAATGGTCCTCATCCAAATCTCGCACCATACCTTCAAAGAAGAGCACAAAATTTGGCAACATATCTTGTCGAGCATATTTGGCAACATTTTGGGCATGATGATCAACAAAATTAATTATTTTTAAAATTATGTAATGTTATTTTAAATTATTTTTTAATTATGTAATTCTTAAAATTTGACAATATTATTTTAAATTAAATTTTGAATTTTAATTATTTTTCGAATTATAAAAAAAATAGTACATACTAATTTTGTAATTTTATCATTCAATCAATTTATATTATAAAATATATAATTAAATAATAAGTTATCGTAATGATGTAGAATTATTGATGGGACCCATTTTAGAACTTTTTAAGAAGTGCTCAATTGCAGGGGTTGGGTATCTATTAGGTACTATTATTAAAAAGTAATAAATTAGTGATGTGTCCATGTGAGACCCATTTAAGTACTCAAAGTTGGAGTGCTTCATTGTGGATGCTCTTATTCATTTATCTGTAAGAGATATATTTTTTAAAAATATAACTAAAAAAAGAATTTTATATTAAATTAAAAAATCAATAACTAAATTATTAAAATTAGAATATTTAAAAAATAAATTATTATTCAAAATATAACAAAATATGATTAATATTATTTTTCTTAAAAAATTTAAAATATCATTGATCGGATCTAATGATATTTTTGTTGTGGTCCACTGCCTCACCAAGAAGCAGCAAAGGAAAAAGAAAGAACAAAAATAAAGCCCAATATAGCCGTGCATGCAGTTCCTTCCAATGTTCCTTTCCCTTTGAGTGAGACATTTTTCAGCAAGAGTCTATCTCAGTGTGGCTCTAATGATAGTCGAGGATGCTGATGAGAGCTTCGATTCAGGCTCAAACTCAGACAAAGGAATGTAAACAAGGCGTGAGTTATTTTGTGTTAACATATCGATTCCGACAAAAAAAATGTCATTGTAATATTGAGTTCGGCCGCAGTGTAAGTAAAGTTTGACTAAAATTGTTTCTCTCAGAAATCAATGAAATGTAAGATTGTTGGAGGAACCCGGTTATGGTTTTGGTGTAATAAGATTGCACCTGATTTTAATGCTGCTTATGAATTGTAAACAGAATTTAGTTAAGGAAAAGGAAGTAATGTTTGCTTGTGTCACACGCAACATGCAAACAATTTGGCCTCTTGATACACCTAGTGTGCTTATATAGTCCCTAATAGTTTGTTATATACGAAATATGCTAAGGAGAGTGTTGTGAGTCCTACATTATTTAAGCAAATTGTAGGATACCAGATTTTTGATATGTTGTGAGTTTGGTTAGTAGGTACATGGAAAATACAAAGGTTTCTCACATGTGTGCAACGGAGAGGATTGCGAGATATGTGAAATAGACTCTTGATTTTGGTTGGTTATTCACCATTAAGGCAAACCAGTTTCGCAAACTCAGATTGGTGTGGAGTTAAAGGAGATGGAAAAAGTACAAGTGGCTATGTTTTTAAAGTTATAAAACATTGCTGTCTCATGGTGCTCAAAGACTTAGACTCTACTAGGGTAGATATATTTGGAAGTGGAAAGATCAATGACACTTACATTTGGCAATATTTTTGCAATAAACTAACTTAACTAAGAATTCAGTAGCACATAGGAGGAAAGTGTAAACACGGAAACAGATCCTCTACAGTGACATTGAGAGTCATGTGGAATTTCAGCCATCCATTTGAGTCAATTAAATCTGATCAAAATTATTACACACAATTGAATGGTCTAGATTATCACTGGACTCTCTCTAGTGGAAAAGCCACGGGAGAGAATCTCTGTCCGTGTAAACACATATAGAGACTTAGATTTCATTACATGAGAGTTGAGAGACCAAGTTAGTAAAGGGATGGTATACTTGGTACATTGCAATTGACAAGACAGAGTTTGATATATAGGTTTGAGTTACTTGGTGGAAAATTCAATTAAGTTGAATGCTTCAATGTCATTAAAAAAAAAAAAAGAACAATTTATCTAATAAATGTTCAATTAAGTTGTCTCTTCAATCATGTTCATTATGATAGCTTGTTCTTTAAACAATGAATAAAAAAAAATACTTGTCAATGTTGCACATGATAAGAAGTAACCAAAAGTCAGAGGAAAATAAACTTATTATACTAGCACCTTCTCATTCACATGAGATGAGATGTGTATAATGATAATACTCCATTGAAAAACTTCTAAGAACTAAAATCAACATGGTATCCAATTGTCTCAACCTCCGTGTCTCTTCTTCTCATCCCAATATTTTTCTTGCAAATTCAAAAAATCCAAAGCTTTCTAAGTCAAACTCTCTCACTCTTTCACCATCAACAAAACTAAACAAGACCAATCATGTCCTAAACCATTCCATGTCTTATAATGTATCTATGAGATATTCCAATTCTAAAGTCCATTTTTCTTCACCAAAGTTTGAGATAGAGCCTGATCCTACACTTATCAATGATGATCTTAAGCCAACTACACCTAGCCAAAGGACATTTTCAGGGTTAGAGATGGCTAGTCTTTGGGTAGGACTTGTTGTGGGAGTCCCTTCTTACTACCTTGCTGGTAGCCTTGTTGATCTTGGGATGGCTTGGTGGCAAGGCATAGCAACTGTGGTTGCAGCCAACATGATCCTTTTTGTTCCCTTGGTCCTCACTGGTCATCCAGGTACTTAACTTAGGGATCAATCTTTCTCAATATTATACTCCTTATGTCTCAATATCATAAGAGAAAGACAAATAATCTTGTTATAAACAAGAAAATTTATTGATTTTCTTGATATATGTAAATAATCTTACACTCCTTCTGTACATTAAATAAGCAAATATTTATTTTTCAGGTTCATTGAATAACTGATGTATATAGTTCATATTATGGATCAGATATATCAGTTATTCAATATATCTGGTCCATATTTTGGTGTCTCTACTTGAATTTATATATGAGTATTCTATCCACAACTTAAAATCTTTGGATTCGTTATGCTAATGCAGGTACTCGTTATGGCATATCATTTCCGGTTCTTGCTAGATCGTCTTTTGGCATCCATGGTGCTCATATTCCCACCCTTTTAAGAGCCTTAGTTGGTTGTGGTTGGTATGGAATTGAAACATGGATTGGTGGTGAGACAATTTTCCTTCTCTTACCAAACTCAATAAAACAAAGTACATTCTCTAAATCTCTACCTTGGCTTGGAACTTCCCCATTAGAATTTTTTTGCTTCCTAATTTTCATGTTAGCTCAATTATCAATTGTGTGGAAAGGAATTGATGGGATTAGAGAGCTTGAAAAATACTCAGCTCCAATACTCATTCTACTCACTTCACTCCTCTTGATTTGGTCTTATGTTAATGCTAATGGCTTTGGCCACATGCTCTCATTATCCTCTAAACTCTCAAATTCACAATTTTGGTCATTATTTTTCCCTTCTCTAACTGCTAATATAAGTTTTTGGGCTGCTTTAGCTCTTAACATTCCGGATTTTACACGATATGCTAAGAGCCAAAACGATCAAATTATCGGTCAAGCCGGTCTACCTATTTTTATGGGAGCATTCACATTTGTTGGTATAGTAGTAACATCATCAACAAAAATTATATTTGGTCATGTTATTTCCAACCCAATTCAACTACTCGGTAAAATCGGTGGATTTGTAACTACAATATTAGCAATACTTGGTATAAGCTTAGCTACAATCACAACCAATATTGCTGCTAATGTTGTAGCACCTGCAAATGCTCTTGTAAATCTTAGTCCTATGTTGTTCACTTTTCGAAGAGGCGCAATACTAACAGCTTTTCTTGGAATTGTTTTTCAACCTTGGAAGCTTCTTAAATCAAGTGAAAGCTTTGTTTATACTTGGCTAGTTGGTTATTCTGCATTGATGGGTCCTATTGGAGGAATTATACTAGTTGATTATTATCTTGTGAAGAAAACTAATTTAAGTGTTGAAGATTTGTATTCAAGAAATCCTTATGGTGCTTACTATTACTCTAGAGGATTTAATGTGGCAGCAATTTTGGCTCTAGTTGTAGGAATCATACCTGTGATTCCTGGTTTTTTGCATAAAGTTGGAATGTTAGAATCAGTTTCTGAAACTTTTGTAGTAATATATAATAATGCTTGGTTTGTTAGCTTCTTTTCTGCAGGGTTGATTTATTGGATTACGTCGAGTTTGAGATCGAAACCAGATGAATCTGCTGCTGTTGGAGACAGCCTTTTGCATAATCCTAAGTAGCAAAAACTTAGGAAATTATTTTTTTATGCTGTATGGTATTGGAATTATGAAAGATATTGATGTTATATATCGATCATTTATAAACTTAATGATAATTACATTAGTAATATTATGCTCAATATTCTAAAACCAAATGGAACGAGTTGAATTGTGAACCAACATTGTCTCTGATTTGATTATTTGAGGGTTTCTAACACGACTTCATTTTTGTTCCAACTATTTAAATCAATTAGATAACGTCTAAGAGGTTTCATCAATTCTATGTTTATTTCGGTTTTTAAAATATTGATTAAGCCATCTTACATTTAAATTTTGAGAGTGTTGTATTTTTATTTTCCTTGGATTAAAGGATATCATCAAACTATTTATGACAGATAAAGTATGCGAATTTCTGAGTATAGTTTTCTTCATTAAATAAAAAAATTCAACCTTAAATTTTGTTGGGCTTGCCTGAGTGCTCTAATTCTTTTTGACAACTCTAGAGCAACATGTGTTTAAATGAAATTTTTTTTCTCTACCCCTACATTTATCACTTTACCCCAACAATTAGAAGTGAAATGACAAATATGCCCTTATATAAGCTTTTTCTACTTTTCTACCGGAACACTTGAAATTTTTTTTTAGTTACCGGAACACTTTTTCCAAAGTGTTCCGGTTTGAAAAAGCCTGAGAATTAGCACTTATACAAATATAAAGACACATTTGCCAAACTTTTGGTTTTGAAATTGTTTTGGTCACTGCTAACAAATCATGAAATAACTAAAGAAATTAAGAACTAAGGAGGTTTTCATTGATTAAACCAGAGAAAATATCAAGGTTTCCACCCAAGTCTTTGAAGAAAGTAAGGAGGTTAAGAGTTGTTTCGTCATAGAAGCTGACATGATTAGAAAGGAAGCAAACACTACAAACCACCGTCCTGTGATGACTTGGATTATGAGGTTTTTCTGATAACCGAGTAATGATGGTTAGTTAAGGCGGCGGAGGAGAAGCTTGGAGATGAAAATGGAAATGGATATGCTCTGTTTTGATGTTTATCAGTTTTGTTAACCGAGTGTTCCGGTAACCGAAAACAATTTTATAAAATTTTTACACGCATGAACTCAAAGTGTTCCGGTAAAAAAGTTCTTAAAATTATACAAATCGAAATACTTTTGAAAAGTGTTCCGGTAAATTTAACAAATCGGAAAAGTACAAGAGTTTACCAGAACACTGTGTTTAAAGGGGTATACAACATTCATTAGAAAAGTAAAAAAAAAAATTACAAAAAAAAAGTATAGTAAAATAAGGATAAAATGGGAATATTTTAAAATACGTAGGGGTAAAGAGTTAAATGTAGGGGTAGGAAAAAAAAAATTCTGTTTAAATATATTTCAAATTTGCTTTTTAGGCCCGGGGTCTAAAAAGCAATTTTCAATATATTTTTATTGATGATTTTCAAATTCGATAATGATTATTAAGGTTTTTAGTAATATTGTTTAAAAATAGAAACTTTTTGCCGGTATTTTTTGAAAATTGCTTTTTAGGCCCACCTAGTTGCTTCGAAACCCCCCCCCCCCCAAAAAAAAAATATTCCAAAATCCCCTAAATTTAGGTCCAAATTCCATCACTAAATGTCATAAACCTTAGGTATAGACCTTGCCTGACTTTGACCGACGGCCACTGTCCCGTATATTATGTATGCCGATTTCCAACGCATTTGGATCAACAAATCTAACTAACCAAACAGGTTTTGTGACTCACTTACCTGAGCGAGGCAGGCAGGGGACTGTGCGAAAAGTTGTTTGTTGATTGATGCCAATAGAACCATTTGCAACATCAGGTACCTAAATGAAAAGTGTATTATTTTCTTGAAAAATATTCCTAAAGTTGAAAAATAAAATTTCATACCTCTTGAGCCAATGTGGTGACATTGTTGCTGTCTGTGAGATCAATTCCAGATCCTTATTTAGTAGAGTCAACACTACACACACTAGTGAATAACAAGCACTCAGGAAAGTGGGGCATGTATGTATTTTAAAAGGAATATACTCAATTAAGGAAAAAAGAAACACACCTTTGTAACATCAATAAATTAGCAAATGTAATAAATTAAGAGAATATGTCTTCCTTACTTTCATCCCCTGCATCACTTTCCTCGTCATTTGGGAGAATGTCCTCCATATTAATTTCAACTTCAATGATATCACCACTATCATCAGCTTCTGGTCTAATCAAATCATTATCATTTATCTCTTCCAAGACTTGTTCATTCCCTTTACTATATCACCAAATAAATCTATTAATGTCACCTAATTAAGCTGGCCTTCCCTAGTGTCACCAATGAGGCTAAGAAAACTCCAATGAATATGGGAGCAAATAAGAACTGTAATCATATTTCATCACTCAAAATTAGAATATCAAACAAGCAGCATACAAATAATGATTGATATGAAGTGACACTGTCACTGTGACAGTATTTGGGACAAGGTCAAGGGACCAACAGAAGTGCCCTACCTGATCAATTACAAGCAGCAAAAGTGCACCTGAGTGCGATTTTGAGGACGAAAACAAGAACAACGGTATCAATACATTCATTCCCTTCCATTCGTCTCTCTTCCACGCTACAAGAACGAGGGTTTCAGAATCTTTCAGAGTGAAAAGTATGAAAGTATGTTAATTAGCTGCTATATGTTGATTAGAGTGGTGCAACAATCAAGTGGGAGATTGTAGTTGGAGGCTGGGATTTGGAATACAGTGCTGAATTTGTACCGAATGCACAAAGTAGCTATTCTATTGAAGTTGAAAAAGCAAGAAAAGTTTATGCATCAGAAGAAGCAATTCAGAATTTATTCACATCAAAAGAAGCAGGTATAATGGTACTCTCAGTTGATAATTCTGCTTCTAGGAAGAAAAAAGTAGCTGCTTATCGCTATTTTGTCCACAAACACAACAACAATACACCATCTGATATGCAATTAAGCCTCAAATAGTGGTCACAACAATAGATTATGATACTGAACAAGGGTTTTGATTTTGTTTTGAATTCCATGAATTTTTGCCCAGTTCGGTTTCTAGCTACCGAATCCAATTTAAAGCAGATTCATGACTTCGGGTTGCAGGTACCAAAATGGTTATAAGGGCAAAATGGTGAACATGGACCTCAGAGCATAATAGGAGGGCCTAAAAAGCAATTTTCTACACATGTGATGATGATATGTACATTGCTTGGAAAAGAATCCTTATAAATAAGAATAGATAAATATCTTGCCACATCACCATCATCATACATCCATAACTTTCATCGTCATACACAAAAAAACAAAAATAGGGTTAGGGTTAGGATTAGGTTGTTGCAAACTTTATTAGGATTATATATAAAGATATATAAAGATTTCAGTTTCATTGACGTTTCCATGGATCTGCATTGAGCGCATTTCTTCTATGGCTTCCATACTCCGTGCCGCCGTGAACATGGCCCGGCGTGGCATTGGCCGATTCCGTGCCGCGGACATGTCTGGCGTCTCCAGTGGTGGTGAGTCCATCTCTTCCATATTTTTTTTATTCTTAGGGTTAGGGTTACGGTTAGGAATATTTAATTTGGTTGTGATGTGGGAAGAAATTGCATTGCCTGAGCCTGACTGAGTGAGTGATCTTGTTAATTTGGTTGTTATGTGAGAAGATATTGCACTGCCCCTTGTTAATTTGGTTTAGTTTGATTGATGATGCAGTTAAGGATGCTCATCGTCGTCCAGCTCCTGCTAAGAGTGGCCTTGGTGGAATTGAGTCCGCAGATTTAGTGGGAATAGGTATGTACGTCAGGAGGAGGAGCATGACTGTTCCCTTTGTTATATATATATATATATGGATTTTGGAACTAAGCTATCTATCAATATATAATTGTTTTCCTATACTGGATTTTGTTAATTCTTCTTCTTTTTGTAGTATTGGGTGCTTTAACTGGATGGGTCGTGGCTTGGAATGCTACAACCTGTCAGATGTATGTTGTTTCTCTTCTCTTCTTTTCAAGTTTTGTGTTTTTCCCTTTTCTCTGTACTTAATTACGTATTAATCTGCTACTAGTAACAATGTTCTGTTATGTAGTGTCATCAGTCATGAGTGGAAGAACTAACAGAAATGTGATTAGAAAGTGTCTTATCATCCCAAGTTGTGCATGTAGTCTCTTATCTCTTAAGAGTTATATATTTGTTTTTCGGTCATTTTTATTTTTCTGAGATTATCAATGTGTTATTATTGGTAGTTTATATCGTCTCTGTATGCTAGTTCTAGCTGTTTACCCATATTACAAACTTGTTTACGATGTTTTGGGAGATTTTGCCTGCTCACACCTAGGCATGGGAGCTGGTGTCCAAGCGTGAGAAACTAGAAGCTGGGTTCAATTCTGTCCTCTCACGCACAGGCGTGGGAGGCTGCGCCCAGGCGTAACGCCTGCGAGCCTATATATAGATTGTGCGTTTTCTGACTTTTTTAAGAGGTTTTTAGGGTTTCTGAAACCAACAAAAAACTAGGGTTTATAAGAGAACTTCTTGGGCAAACACTAGGGTTGAGATTGATTCATCACCTTAGAAAACACTTTTTATATTGAATTTCTTGGCCACGTGAAGAAATTCGGGCAAAGGGTAGAATTAGGATAAAAGCTAATTCTTGTAATCTCTTTGGAGAGTTTCTTTGTAACAAGTACTTCAAGTTTGATAGTGGATCGGAGAGCTGCTCTCTCCCCAGAGTAGGTCACTTTGACTGAATTGGGTAAACAATTTTATTGTGTTCCTTTTCTCTTTCGCCGTTTTATCTTTTGGTTTGATTATTATTATTGCCGTTCTCACGTATTTTATTGCTTAATCGTATTTGCTCCACACATCAAAATTATTGATGTGATTTAATCGAATTCACAATAGGTTCAAACTTCATTACTGACCACTTTATATTTTTTAATGTTTGTTAAGAAAGTATAAAGTCTAAGGTTGTGGCTGTCAATTGAGTAAGTAAGGCAGAGACTACATATTGGAATTTTTTTTGTGACTAAGTATATTGGAAATCTTTAATCACTGAACTTGGTGGATGGATATGGAAATAGATATCCTGCAGTTCATTTTGACACAGTTTCCACGCAGTTTTGCATTACAGCCATCCGATGAAAAACCTGTGGTAGAGATTGTTTCATGTGATTTTTCAACTGTGTTGATCTGAACCATCTGATCTATCATCAACGGTTCAGATTTAAAACTGTGTGAAAACTTTGTGAAAATCTACTGCAGGAAATCTGCATCCATCGATCCCTTTGTCCTTTTTAAAAAGTGGACTTGTAATTCTATCAATGTCCAGGTGTTTAGTGTGTGATAGCTCGTGCAATGCCGGATTGGCAACAATATAAAGGGTACTGTTTCTATCACAATAGAAAGCACTATTGGTTTAGTGGTTGACGCTGAATTTGGTAGGATGGACCCTAGTTCGATCCCCATCAATTGCGATTGGGATGAGCTGAAACGTCGACTTGATGTATTTTGCGACATATCCCAACCTAACTAAGAGTGTCACATGAAACTTAGTTTCTATGAAAGAGCCATACAATTTGACTAAAACTACCGACATTGACTATAAATTTTGAATTTTATCAATTTGGCCGTTCAATATCACTTAATTGGACTGACAAAGATTGAAAATAAGAATTTTTACGACCGGACTCCAAATGTATAGACATATTGTAACAAGAGTGTCACGTTTTTGTGAAAGGGTCGTGAAGTTCGAACAAAACTACCGACATTGACTACAGATTTCGAATTTTATCAATCTGTTAGTTTAATATCACCTAATTGGAATGACAAATGATTGAGAATAAGAATTTTTACGAACGAACTCCGAATACATAGTTAGATAAGATTTGGAAAATTACCACTAAATAATAAATCAGCTACTTGCAATAATGAAGAACCAACTTAATTTTTTTGTTAGAACGGCCTATATTTAAATGATAATGCAGTATCGCCCGATACTATACTCCTTCTTCCGTCTCAAAATATAAGACTTAGTTGACCACTGCACGTATACCAATGCACAATTTTGATCACTAGTATTTTTAATTGTCTATTAGTAAAAATTGTAAAAACTTGATATTTTGAAAATACTCATAAAAAACAAATCAAACAAGATATTGCTCTTTCTCCCCCGAGGTCTGTTAATCTTCTTTGGCAAGATGTTACTATTTATGTTACATTTGTGATTTACATGTGATTATTTTTGTTACATTTGGTGAAGGGAATCATGGTGAATATATTTCGTGAATTGAATATTGTGGCGGTTAAAGCTGTTGAAGACGGCGTGTGTTTTTCGGATATGAAAAGAAGTCCGCCTCCCGTTTACTGCATTGGACCTTTGATTGATGTTTAATTTAATAGTGTGATTCATTATAATCTTTCTCACCGAGACAGCAGCAACAAAATTACAGTGCAAAAATAAATGACTAGAAGATTCCACCACGCCTACACACATGGGACAAAAGCATCTTCGGCGTGAATAGTTCTCCGCAAAATAAATTATCCTTAGGGCTGTGTTTGTTTCGGCGATTAAAATTATAATCCTAGGATTATTATTCCTTGAAATATTATTGCTGAGAATATTATTCCTATCAATATGTTTTGTAAATAAATAAAGTACTTTGGAATATTTTTAAAATAAATTCAATTAATATTTTAAAATATTAAAAAAAATGAGTTAAAAATAATGGAAGAGTGGAGAGTTATAAGTGGTTACTTATTCCTATTCCCACCATTTTTTTATTATTATAAGGAGGGCGTAAGCCCAAAAAGAGGTTACACGGAAATTAAACCAGAGGTTGCAATTCCCAAAACATCAACTAACAATAAATGATTAAATTGAGTCGGACATGACTCATAAAAAATCATATTACTCAATAAAAATCATATTGGGTTTGTGCAGAATCTTGAATCCATGTGTGCTTAGAGGCATACTCCAGTTTATTTAAGATTTTTCACCAAAATTATTTTAGTAAAAAAATCAATTTTTTCATCAAAATGAGAATCTATTTTCAATAGCTTTTATCAAAATTCATTTTTTTATCATTCATCATCCTTCACCATCTTAAAAAAAAAGATTTTAATGATTGTAAACAAACGGCAAATAGCTTTAGATTTTTTTCAAAATCTCTACAACAAAATGATTTTCTTGAAAATGATTTTTTAAAAAAAAAAACAATTTTTTAAAATCTCAAATAAACATGCCCTATAGCCATAAACAAATACTAATTTTTATTATTATAAGAGACTCGGATTTTGTCTAATATGAAAGTTTTTTTTTTGTTTATAATGAGCTGAAGATCGTACCCAGAATCTATAACATACTACAAAAACTCCTCATCATTAGTCCAAACCTAGTGGCTTTGAAAAGATAATTATTTGACATGTGATTGGGTGACGGAACATAAAATGTTACTATTGAAACACAAGTTCAAGTTCACTATACAAACATTAACTCGTGAACGTGAGGTGGGACAAGTTATTAACTAGCTACAAATAAATGTCATCCAATGAATTCAGGACATAGGACAAATTTGAAGCTTGTCAATCACTAGAACTATATATTGGCAAATATTGAAAAAAATATAACTATGTCTATATATAGTGAGGTCGATTCAGGTTAACATTTATTCTTGTTTTTTCATACTGATGATTATATTTATTTATTAATCCTTTTTTCATAGTATTTAATAATTACTATATAATTTTTTTTCACGTGAGAAAATATTAGCCATCATAGCATCACGGTGTAAATTGTCAAACAGAAAACGTGGAAATGTGGCATCCCAATTCACCGATTGGTAGGAACATGTAATCAGTCGATTTAGTTCCTAAATTATTATTCTCTGACTAACTTAGTCTCTAAACTATTAAAAATAAGGGTCATGCTAAATAGTGTCTCAGTCACTAGTTAAGTATACTAAAAAAAAAGTTATTGATGAGAGAGAATAATTTTTTACATATTAAAGTATTGAATGCACAATTTACGAAATGAAATTTCCATATTTATATCCTTAACTAGTGTGCCTCGGGGGCACTGTTTAGCATTTTCCTAAAAGTAATTAAAAGGTCCCTAAACTATTTTTCATCCATCAATTTAGTATTCGATTAACTTTTCTTTTAACTATTATATAAAACCCTAAAATATTATTACCCTTTCTTCTTCCGATCCTCACCGCCAACCACCCTGCTCGTCGCCAACCATTGTTCTCTCCGGCAACAACATGTTTCTCGCAACGAAAATCTCTAGTCGCCGCTAAAAACATGTCTGTTTTTTTGTTCCCACTTTTATAAACTTGTAAGGGTTTGTGATTTTGTTTTATCCGTTTCATGTTGTTTTGCTTTTTTTCAAAATGCTTCAGTTGCTGCTCTGTTTCGGCTTATTCATGTTGTTGTCCATGTTTTTCAAGAAGGGGATTGCGTGAGAAAATTGTTTAGGCTTATTCCTGTTGCTGCTCTGTTTATCCCTTTCGTTTTTTCACTCTTTGCCCATGTTTTCTCAACGTGTTTTCAACATTATTGTATAAAGTAAAAACCCATGTTTTTTCCCCCTTTTTGTACCCAAAAAAAAAAAATAAACCGATGTTTTTTGTTGTTGCCTTTTTGGCTTATTCCTGTTGCTTCTGTTTTATGGGATACTAATTCTTGTTGTCTTTGTTAGGGTTGATTGTAATGTAAGTCCCACATTGCTAATAAAAAAAAAAAAAGTCAAAGAAATTATATTGAAGAAGTCCCACATCGCTTAGAATGATGAAGCAATGGGGAAATCAAGGCTATATAATGGACTTAAGTTCTTTGTTTATAATTGCACCAGTCAGTAACACTTTAAGCTTATATCTGATTTTTTTGTTTTTCTCTTGTACTCTTGTATTAAAGGGTTAAGAGATGTAGTTAGGTATTTGCTTTGGAGAGTGTGGGTGTATTGGGGGCCAAAGGAAGGTTGAGGGTAGTCTATGTGTTGTAACAATTTTCACATAGTGTTTATTCTCTGATTGTCGTTTTTGACAACGACCGTGGTTTTTTCTCCGGTTTAGAGTTTCCATGTTATATTCTTGTGTTGTGATTGCATTCTTTTATTTTCTCTATGCCGGTTTTTCCCAACAGTCTTTTTATTCAAAAGAAAATGAAAAAGAAAAAGTGATATGTAGTTGTAGAGTGTTGAAAAGCTCTATTTCGAGCTTTTGTTTGCTTTTTAAACAATTAACGATGATTTTGTAGTTTTTTATGATAGTTCACGGACCATTTTGTTATTTTTTGCAAGATAGTTTAGGGATTAAATTGAAGTATTTTAATAGTTTAGGGATTACTAACGGCCACTTAACGAAAAAGTTAACTGAGTCACTAAATTGATGGAAATGAATATAGTGTAGGGACCATTTAGTTGTTTTTAATAGTTTATGATTGGTGAGAGAGTGATAGTTTAGAGACTAAATTAGACTGATTACTCAAATATTTATTAATTTTTTAGTTTGGCTTGATGCCTCTGTTCATAAGCTTAGATATGTCCCTCACGTGATATGTGTATTGCATTCACCTTATGCGCTATGCAACATATACACATACATTTGTAAATTCCATCAAAATAAAAATACAACTGTAAAAAAATAAAATAATTAGCAACAAATAAAAAAAAAAGTTTAAAACAAACAGTCCCCAATTTTTTTATTTTATTTTGAAGAATCGCATTGTACTTTTCTAAATGGCACACATAATTCAAACGGTAAAAAATGTGTCGGATCTAATTAGTCAGTTCATTAGTCCTAACTTATCATTATCCACATATATATATATATATATATATATATATATATATATATATATATATATATATATATATATATATATATATATATATATATGGGGTTTTCTAACTTAGACCCTAGTTAGGTCTAAGTTAGCAAGGTGCACCTTTTCAATTGGACCAAAATACCCATTCTTTTAATTTTTGAAAGAATAGAGCAACAGGGGCATTTCTGTAATTTTACATAAAAAAAAAAATAACAACACGCGCCCCACCTTCTTAAACAATTAATAGACGTGGATCCAGTGTCGCGCGCGTACGGAAGGACCATGGTTACAGACCGTTGATTTCCATCAGACAGCCAAGATGTGATCTCATTAAGACTGTCTGATCAATCCGACAGCCTAGATCATCCTGATCTATCAGATCATCCTGTCTGCGACACACTAGATTATAAGCTGGAGAGAGAAAATTTTGCTTTTGAAAAAGGCAGCCACGTGTCAGCATATGAATGGGTCTGCGTGATTTTTTTCATTTTATACTTTAAACTCGATTATTTCGTCGTAAATTAATTTTTTATTTTTTATTTTTTATACCAAAATTCATAATTTTTTTTTCTCTACAAATAGAGACTTGGTTCGTTTGATTTACACACCGAAAAAAAAACGCAATTTTTCACTACTTTAAACTCGATTATTTCGTCGTAAATTAATTTTTTATTTTTTATTTTTTATACCAAAATTCATAATTTTTTTTTTCCTACAAATAGAGACTTGGTTCGTTTGATTTGGACACCGAAATCCTTCTGAAACCATTTATATGGTAGAATGGTTTCAGAGAGTTGTAATCTGAAACCATTTTGCTGGTAGAATGGTTTCAGTAAGTTGATTACTAGTTATTTGCTTCTGAAACCATTTAGCTTGTAGAATGGTTGCACATAGTTGTATTCTGAAACCATTTTACTGGTAGAATGGTTTCAGTGAGTAATTTATTAATTGTGTTTGCTTCTGAAACCATTTATCTGGTAGAATGGTTTCAGAGAGTTGTAATCTGAAACCATTTTGCTGGTAGAATGGTTTCAGTAAGTTGATTATTAGTTATTTGCTTCTGAAACCATTTAGCTTGTAGAATGGTTGCACATAGTTGTATTCTGAAACCATTTTACTGGTAGAATGGTTTCAGTGAGTAATTTATTAATTGTGTTTGCTTCTGAAACCATTTATCTGGTACAATGGTTTCAGAGAGTTGTAATCTGAAACCATTTTGCTGGTAGAATGGTTTCAGTAAGTTGATTATTAGTTATTTGCTTCTGAAACCATTTAGCTTGTAGAATGGTTGCACATAGTTGTATTCTGAAACCATTTTACTGGTAGAATGGTTTCAGTGAGTAATTTATTAATTGTGTTTGCTTCTGAAACCATTTATCTGGTAGAATGGTTTCAGAGAGTTGTAATCTGAAACCATTTTCCTGGTAAAATGGTTTCAGTAAGTTGATTATTAGTTATTTGATGAGATTAAGGTAGTGAAAAATTTGGTTTTTTTTTTCTGTGTCCAAATCAAACGAACCAAGTCTCTATTTGTAGAGAAAAAAAAATTATGAATTTTGGTATAAAAAATAAAAAAAAAAAAATTAATTTACGACGAAATAATCGAGTTTAAAGTAGTGAAAAATTGCGTTTTTTTTTCGGTGTCCAAATCAAACGAACCAAGTCTCTATTTGTAGAGAAAAAAAAATTATAAATTTTGGTATAAAAAATAAAAAATAAAAAATTAATTTACGACGAAATAATCGAGTTTAAAGTATAAAATGAAAAAAATCACGCAGACCCAATAATAGCGTGACACGTGGCTGCCTTTTTCAAAAAGGTTTCTCTCTCCGCGTCAGCCTTCACCCCCACGCGCGCCTGTCGGCGCGTGTGATGCACGCGCGTGGATTTTGTCAAATGAGAAGCTGCCACGTGTCCTGGGGGGGGAAAAAGAAGTGGGGGCGCGTGTACTGTTGCATAAAATTACAGAAATGCCCCTGTTGCTCTATTCTTCCAAAAAATTAAAAAATGGGTATTTTTGTCCAACTCAAAAGGTGCACCTTGCTAATTTAGACCCAACTGGGTCTAAATTAGCAGCCCCCTATATATATATATATATATATATATATATATATATATATATATATATATATATATATATATATATATATATATATATATATATATATATATATATATATATATATATATATATAAACACACACGTAAGATAATTATACTTGAATGAAAGACAAACGAAAAATAACCTGCGCTGTTATTCTTTTTTAGATGGCAAAATCAACTCTTTAAAACACTACATCCTGAGATCTAGGAGACATCACATTGCTATGCATGATTTTTTGAACTCTTTTTAAAATAGTCACAGACTCTGGTGCTAGAAAACCGAAAATGTCAAACGCAAGAGGTATAATTAGTACTTATTTTTAAATGAGTTGGGTCTTAAAAAAATTAATTAGATCCGAGTTACTAAAGCGAAGAGGCTTAAAGGGAATTTTTCTTGTATATAAGATGCAAATTAATCTAACGGTTTATTAAACAAATCCGTCAGCAGATGATGACAGGTTGACAACCGATCTATATGTGGCTACAAAAAAGATTCCAAACCATATATAGGACAGAAACTAATGTAGCTAGCTTAGGACTTAGGAGTAGTATATAAATTGGTGAGCTGCAATTCAATCTGGTAGTGTCATTCCAATTTATTTATCAGCTATTACTTATTAGTGACTGACATATGCTACTGGTTTCATTGTCCATAGGAAACTTCTTGTGTTATTAAGATACAAAATGAAATTTATCTAACTTATCCTAAAGCATGCTAGCCAGCACTCGGATTCGGATTCAATGCTATAGAAATTTCACGCAGTTTTACAAAGTACTAAATTACAGTTTTCCATTTGAGATCAGATGATTTTGGTGTTATATATTAAAATAATTTCAGCCATCAATTTTAGATTAAACGGTTCAGATGAATTACTATGTCAAGAAATTATCGGTCTTATCACACATATATGCATATAAAGCGGAACGACATCTAAGAAAAATGTACTTCAATGACAGCACAAGTTGAATGCAACAAGAGAGAAAGGATAATAATAATTTTTCGAGTTTTTTTATTTTAAGATATGATAAAAACATAAATACAATTGAATGATAATGTAAAGGGTTTGACACTTGACACTAAGGGCCCGTTTGGTGCACAGGATAAGAGACAGGATAGGATAACTGTATCATATCCTGCCGCAATCCAGTGTTCGGTGATACAACATGATATGATAAGTTAATCCTGAAGTTTATCCTATCCTGTCTCTCTAGTTATAATTCTTATCCTGAATTTGAGCTGGGTTACCAGCAGGATAGGATAAGAAAAAAAATTACTGATTTATTTTATAAAATATATTTTAAAATACATAAAATAAAATTAATAAAATATAAATAATAAAATAATTAATTTTTAAATACATATATATATATATATGAATAATGCTAGCAACACACTCCTCTATATATATATATATATATATATATATATATATATATATATATATATATATATATATATATATATATATATATATATATATATATATATATATATGATTTTCTCACAGGGGTAATTTTGTAATTTATATATTCTAAAAAAATCAAAATTTTACTAAAATTACAATATTTTAAAGTAAAATGATTATTAAAAAAATTGACAAATAGGGATATTAATTTAAATTTTATAAAAAATTAAATATAATTCTTTTGCAATAGTAGTTTTATTATTTACGTATGGGATGTATCATATATTTATTTGGCTTATCTAACATGTATATATTATTGAGTTATTTATTTGATCATGATTCATATAAAAAATTAAACTTGATTATTTTCCTATGATTTTTATTTTAAATTATATAAAGTTATTTGATTACTTATTTATATTTTTTATTTATAACATTCAAAGTATTACAAAATAATTTTTAAAAAATAACAATTGTTTTACAAGAGTAATTTTGTCAATTAAATATGTTATATATCTTATCATATTATTATGAGCAAATATGTATTAAAAACAGAATATAATAGTTATCAGGTTTGTTATTCTGTGTGCACCAAACACATGATATGATAACTGAGTATAACTGTTATCCTGCTGTTATCCTATCCTATAATTATCCTGTTTTATATTTTATCCTGTCACTATGCTATCCCGCGCACCAAACGGGCCGTAATACTATAAGTTAATCTGTATTTCTCACTTTAAAAGAAATTGAAGCACCATTTTGTTTTCATTTATTAGTTTATTTAAATTAAATTTATAATTGAGACTGTTTTATGCTCGTGGGCCTGTATATATTGATTGCGGTGTTTCTCTAAAATAATACTTCCTCCGGTTTCATATGTAAGTAAAAGTAACTTTTTTAGATTTATTGGAAAATGAATATATTTAGTCTAAAATATAGACCAAATACATCACTTTTTCAATGAATCTAAAAAAGCTACTTTTGCTTACATATGAGGCCGGAAGGAGTATGATCGGGTCCAATATAAGGTACTAGAAACATCAATTTTGGAGGTCAAAGGTCTTAACACACATTAATTTGGGTCACCTTGGAATCAATGTAAGACTTCTTACCATACCCCTTGCGTCCAACACTATTGAGCTTGATGTATAGATATAAAATGGTGGGTGGTTCCGATAGCGAAAATCTGATAACAGGGACCCAGCAGATCGTGAAGAGACTCTGACATCATCTTAAAATTATGTATCGAGTCTAACTTAACCATACAAAACGTAAGTTGAGGATTACCCTCACTTATAAACACGCATAGACCATCTCGCAAGCCAGAATCACTCAAGGGACAAAAGAAAACGAGTAAAGTTGATAAACCACCTAGAAGATTTGAAATCTTTATCACATTCCAGACACCATTCAAACAAAAGTAGCTTGGAAGAACGATGAGCAAATTAAAGGAAACAGATCGAATAAATACAAACTGATCGATTGAGACTCGAGAGTATATCTTGCTGGCATGATAATTTAATATTCCAGCAACTACAAAATATGCATATAACCAATTCCACTAATAAAAGTTTTAACATTACGTGTGGGAAAGTAAATAAAACTAGTCCCACACCCGTGCGATGCACGGGTGTTATGCGGTATTTTATATTATAATGTTGAAAAATCATTCGTATAAATTGAAACAATAAATATTATGAAAATTATAATAATAACATCAATAAAAACAAAATAATAATAATAATAATAATAATAATAAAGTGATGTTCCTTAAAAAAAAATATAATAAAGTGATGTAAATATAAGATAGATATTAAAGATGTGTTTATACATTTCGAAAAGATTACAATGGATCCTATTGCATCTACCAAAATAAGTTGGTAATCCATAAATTGTCATGTCACTATGAAAACGGTTTATGGTCATACTCATACACTGTGGTTAGATTAGTGGTTGCACAACTATCTAGGAATTATATATATATATCGATGCTTATACATTTAAAAAACTTATTTATACATCAGATTTGAAGTTACTTTGGTATCTTCTTCATTAACATTGATTAGCAATATCTTTAACTCATTCTTCAAAATAACTATGGAAATGACAACATATAATTGACCATGGAAAACAATCGATGTTGAAACATAAGTTTTTATTTATATTATAAATCTCAATGGAGGATTCTGAGTTGGATAAACTACTTTATTATCTCTTACAAAAAAACTACTGTATTATCGAATTTGACATTTATATTAATTTGAAACTTATTGGAGCAAAAATAAATCAACTTAACTCATACTCAAATATCGAATATGATAAAAATCATACAGGACATAACAACCATTAGTAAACTTTATTTTATCTATTTTTTTTACTAACATTAGAAAGTAGTCCTGACAATTGACCAACTCCTTATATTTACAAAGATTGGACAAAAGATTATTAGCAAAAACATTAACCTTTTTAAAAAAAAACAATAAAATACAAAAAATAATAAAATGAACAAACAAATGTAAATTAATAATAACCCAAAATAATAATAATAATAATAATAATAATAATAATAATAATAATTACAATTAGTACCCCACATTAAATGAATGTAAGTGGATGATATGGCTAAATGAAAAGTTTTCATTGGTTTGTGGATTAGGGTTTAGATAGACAATTTCACAACTATCTAGGATTTATATATATAGATTGAGTGTATATTAAAAAGTCATAAGTTTATAAATGTAGAATATGAAAAATATAGAGATGAAATAATAAAATAATAATAAATAATAATAATAATAATAATAATAATATAAGTAGAAATGATGTGGCATTGTAGAGTGATTTATTTGGATTTAAATGGATGATGTGGCTAAATGAAATAATTTGATTGGTTTAAGTGGATTAGGGTTAGGAGAACTATTTAGGAATTATATATATAGATGTACACGACATATAATTTGATTTTCGATTATTATTAATAATTAATACTAGCAGACATTAATAGCCATCAAGAATGAAAATGGAAACTAGAAGGTAATTGAATTCAAACACTAACGAAGTTACCACTGCAGTAGGGGCATGACAATTGATATATCAAGGATTTACAAGGCTGCTAGACATATATAGTTTTAAAACGAGTAAACGGTCAAATACCCCTGAAATTTTAAAATTTGTCAAATACCTTCATGAAATTTGGAAATAGGCAAATACCCCCTGAAATTTTAAAAAGTCAATGCCAGGGCACTACCAGTCAGAGTCCACGCCATGGGGTAAATTGATTGACTTTTTAAAATTTCAGGGGGATATTTGCCTAATTTCAAATTTCAGGGGGTATTTGACGAATTTTAAAATTTCAGGAAAATATTTGACAGTTTACTCATTTTAAAATCCATCTTGGACCGGCCGGACCACTCCAACCAAAAACTGGATGCATGATCGGCTCGAGTCAAGAATTGGGCCGGTCATGTAACTAAATTGGTATAATTCGGATTTTTTGCGGGAAAAATGATGATTCAGTGATTCTAGGTTAAATTAAGTCGACTAATTATTGTTCTCATCAAGAATTGAATTCGGGTTCGTTCGAACGATTCGTCTTAAGAAGAACTCATTAACCATATGTGTTCAATGTTTTGGTTCAATTTTTTTAATATAGGTCATAATTTTTAGACTAGGCCTACGCCACACGACACACTCTTATAGTTGAAAGTTGATTCTAACTCAATCCTACAAAATTGACTTGCAAAGTGAAGAATATCATCACTTATATATATATTTCGGTCATCTCGCAACTAATTTGAGAGATCATTGAGAGTTGAGTTTAACTCAACCTTACAAACAAAATTGGCTTATAAAGTAAATATCGCAACCGATGTGAAGTCTTTAAAACACAACGGTGAAAGATTGAAGATATATAGAGAAAGAAGATATCTTGAGAACCATATATATAACTCGACATTAATTTGGAAAGTCTTGTGATGAAAATAAACATTTTTTTTTTCGTATACCAAAACAACATTTTGTGTGTGTTTTTTCAAAATTATTTAACAATTTGTTGTTGTGGTATATATAAAATAAATTTAATTGGTCAGTGGGAAAGGAGCAGTAATGTTATATATATGCACATCCAAAAGTCAGCTGCCTATACATATAGTTTTCTATAGTTAAATAATATTTTAAGAATAAGTAGCAATACAATTAAATAATATGAAAACAAACAAAATAAATAAAAAATTATGACAAAACTACAAAGTGAGAGAGGGTAGGGTCTAGTTTACAAAGAGACAATGTACGTATTAGAAATTTTGAGAGTGATGAGGAGAAGAGAAGAGATAGATGCAGTCTTTGTGTAATGGATCTCGTGGTCTGACTGAACTATTGTCAACGGTTTTGTTCTGTTACTAAATTGGACTTTTTATTTTTTGGTACAATAATAATAAATTGGACTTTAAATCAATTGATCAATGGAATCAGTCTTCTCTGGTTTCACAAATCTAAAAGTGGTTTCTTCAAAACTTGCAACTTATTCTCTACCCCACATTTCCTTCTCCCCTTTACTATATATACACACATCAAATTCAACATATCATTAACATTCATTAATCAACCTTCTTTCTCAATTTCTCCTCACTTTCTAAGCTCCATTTTGAACCAAGGTATTGGGGAATAACTTAATTCATATAGCATATTGATATTAATATATTATTATATAGTATAATTGCATAAAACTAAGCATATTTTTCCCCTCATGTGATTTGCATGCTTATTCTAGAACATTAGTTTTAAGTTTGATGATAAGAACCCGATCCTATAATCTCGAGGAATATAGTTCAAATTCTCTTAGAAATAGTCATAAAATTTATAATAAATTTTCTTTTTAATTATTTTTTAAAAAATTTGCACGTCTGTTCTTCAATTTTGATCTATTTTAAATAAAATTTCTCTCCTAATAACACGTGTCAGAATTTCAGACATTTATTTTCAATCATCGATTTTACTGATATAATTTATTTACTTTCAGAAGTTACTTTAATTACTACATCGGACGTGAATGTCTCCGGCAATGGCAATGAATGATGAAAGAATTGATGATAGTCATGCAATAGAAAATGAATATCATAAAGGAGTGAAGCATTTGTATGAGAAAGGCTTTCTTCACAAGGTACCAAAGAAGTATATATTTCCTGCTACTGAAAGACCAACAAGTATTGATGATTCAAATGTTGCTAAGGAAAAACTTCAGCTACCAATTATTGATTTTGCTGATCTTATTGGTCCAAATAGACCACAAGCTCTTCAGTCACTAGCCAATGCTTGTGAGAAATATGGCTTTTTCCAGGTAGGATGTTGCTATCCAACTGTCACAATAGTTTAAAACTATAATAATGTTGAGGTGTCAATGACAATGATTGCATATTATATATATCTCTCATTGAGGTGTCAATGAAAATGCCACAAATAGTATGGATGTGGATTGAGTGCAGTCAATGTCTCTATAACTGTATGTAGTCGGAAAGATCACAGTCGTCTGATTAAGATCGGACGATTCAAATTTTAAAGTTAAAATCATTATATTTTAAAAAACTAAAAATGCAGTTGACTGCAGCCTGGCCGCCCTGGATCGATTTCCCAAATAGAATATCATTTGGGGATTTTAGCGCTCTGCGGTCACAATCCCATGCATTAATTTATACAGTCCATCACGTTGAATTATAATCAAACGGCTAAGATTTTAATATAAATTTATAACATCAAACCTAAAATTTGGATAGTTCGATTTTAATTAAACTACTATCAGTATAGTTGACTGCGTAACTGCATGCAACCCAAATGTATCACTTGGTCTAAGAAATTGTACAATGATCATATATATTCACATTTTTTTCTAGTGAATTTGTCTAAGAAGAATTGAATAGATAAGATATGAATCTTCATGCAAACAGATTTTTTTTTTCAATGTGATCTAAAATTGGAAGTTATTTTATACTGTATGATTTATGCAGCTAGTAAACCACAACATATCAGAAGATGTTACAAGGTGCATGGTAGATGTTGTAGGAAGGTTCTTTGATCTTCCATTAGAGGAAAGAGCTAAGTACATGACAAGTGATATGAGAGCACCTGTAAGATATGGGACCAGTTTCAGTCAAACAAAAGACTCTGTGTTTTGTTGGAGAGATTTCTTGAAACTCATTTGTCAACCTGATTACATTCCTCATTGGCCTGCTTCACCATTGGACTTTCAGTAAGTGCTACAAGAAGAGCTCAATTTAATTTATTTTTTTTTGTTGATTTGGAACATAATTATTCATTAATCATATCAAATTCATCAATGGGTCCCCTATGGGGTATGTCTTATAAGTAGACAAACTTTTGTTAATTAATCAAATTCATTACAGGTGTTAAAATGACAAAAAAATGTTAAAATTATAATTTATGAATAGATAAATTAATCCTCGAAATCTTAACAAAAAAAAAAAAATTAATCCTCGAAATTGTATACATTGATCAACATTTTTCCCAGTTGACAAATATTTTTCTAAATTATAAATTATCATTTAAAATGATCATCTTTAATTTTTAGTAAAAGAGAGTAAGAGACCGTAAAGTGATCCATTAACTAGATATGTTACGAGAGAGAATGCTCTGCAGTTAATTTATGATTCAATATAATACATTTGATAATAAAAACTAAATAAAAAAAGATATGCTCTTTCAAATAATAACTTTTTTTTTACCTAACTTTCAAATAATAACTTATACTTTTCACCAAGTGTGATTGCATATTTTTAATTTGTTATTATTATTTTAAACAGGGAAGTGGTAGCCACCTATACACAAGAAACCAAACATTTGTTCTTGGCAATAATGGAAGCCATTCTAGAAAGTTTAGGAATTATGGAAGACAACCAAGAAGAAGAGGCCAAAGAAAATGACAACAATAATAATAATATTATGAAAGAATTGGACAATGGTAGCCAAATGTTAGTAACAAATTTCTACCCACCATGTCCTGAACCAGACCTAACCTTAGGAATGCACCCTCATTCCGATTATGGTTTCCTCACACTTCTCCTTCAAGATGAAGTTGAAGGTTTGCAAATCCAATTTCAAGATAAATGGCTCACTGTTCAACCTATTCCCAATGCTTTTGTTGTCAATATTGGTGATCATTTAGAGGTAATTATTTTTGTTACATAATAAAAAAATTAACACATTGGCACTACATGGTCGAGTCTAGTAGAAGAAGTTAATCTGTTACGATCATTATTGTTTGAATCGCGCTAATTTTTTTGTTCTCGTTTATTTGGCAGATATTTAGCAACGGAAAATACAAGAGTGTGTTACACAGAGTTATGGTGAATGAAGCTAAGAGTAGAGTATCGGTTGCTTCGCTACATAGTCTTCCCTTTGAATGCACTGTGAGACCGTCACCAAAACTCATCGACGAAGAGAATCCAAAGCGTTACATGGACACAGATTTTGGTAGCTTTTTAGCATATGTGTCTACTAGAGAAACTAAGAAAAAGGATTTCTTAGAGTCCAGAAAATTGACATAAACATAATTAGTACTCAAATTAATTAGTAGTAGTAAAGGGACAAGAGGTATAGATGATTAGAAAGTGTAATTTTGTGGATGGATGAGGAAATTGTATATTTAGTTTAAGTTTATTGGATATACTTAGCTTATTTTCTTTCTATTTTGTATGATCAATTATTTCTGGCAAGCTTTTATAAGTGAGATGACTCGTAAACTTAATGTCTTAAAATTTTGGATAAAAATATGATGTTCAATTTACTTGTATAACTGTTCTTAAATCTAATGTAAATGTATATGATTTATGCTTAACTTAGTTCTAAATTTTGGCCCCTCAAGTTTCACAATTGCTTGATTTTGGCCCCCCACATTTCAATTGCTTGATTTTAACCCTCTAAGTTTCACAATTGCTTGATTTTAGCCCTTCAAGTTTCAATTGCTCGATTTTGGCCCCCCAAGTTTACCCATTTTTGCATTTGCTAGCCCCCGTTGACTTTTTTGACTATAAATTGCTTATGTGACATTTTAAAAAAATTAAAAATATGTTTTAATTAAAAAATAATAATATTTGCTTTTAATAAAAAGTTTAATAATTATTTTTTATTTAAAAAAAAGTTTACAAAGTTTTTAAAAAAAAATTCATAAAATGTTTTTTTTTACTTTTTTATATAACAAAATTATTTTACAAACTACATATAATAAAAAAAAAATTATAATTTAGTTTTTAAAAAACAATTTGTAATTTATTTATTTATTTATTTTTAAATACTTATTTAATTTTAAAATGCCACATAACCAATTTTTAATCAAAATATTCAACGGGGGGTTAGCAAATGCAAAATGGGGTAAATTTGGGGGGCCAAAATCGAGCAATTGAAACTTGGAGGGCTAAAATCAAGCAATTGTGAAACTTAGGGGGTTAAAATCAAGCAATTAAAATATGGGGGACCAAAATCAAGCAATTGTGAAACCTGGGGGGCCAAAACTGCATTTAAGCCATTTTCTTTCTATTTTGTATGATCAATTATTTCTGGCAAGCTTTTATAAGTGAGATGACTCGTAAACTTAATGTCTTAAAATTTTGGATAAAAATATGATGTTCAATTTACTTGTATAACTGTTCTTAAATCTAATGTAAATGTATATGATTTATGCTTAACTTAGTTCTAAAACTGTAAAATCAAAACAAACAAACAAAAAAACTGTAAATTCAAAACATATTGTCCTTTGAATTTTTTTTCAAAATTGGAAACGATTCTAACCTTCAATTCTATGAAACAATAAATTAAAGAAAAGTACACATATGCATACTAAAATTGGTGTTTCTTTAGCTTTGACCACAAAGAGTAACAGTCCCTCATACTTTGAAAGTCCAATTATACACACTTCAGAAGTACTATAGTACTAGAAAGTAAGTAGGAACTCGAACTACTAGAAAGTGATTTCTTAAGCCGCCAATTAAATGCATGTCCTTCACCTTGTCCTTGACCTTAAAGCCATTTCTACGTACTTGCCAAATTGACTTGACCATAAGTTACTCTTAATTAACCACATGCAAGTCTTTGGCATCATAAGTTGACTTTAAATTTTTCTACATTTTATATCTCTAATATCATAGTCATCATGTTAGTATTTCTGATGTGGCATGATCTCATACTCAAAATATTTTATTTGCAATTATATCAAAAAAATAAATATTTTATTTGCAATTGACTTAATTCATTTGGTAGTTGTTATATGGATACCTAACCTTTACCAACAAATTCAGCCCCAATTTTTTAAGATGGGTCAATTATTTCCACGCCATGCTAAAGCTGGCACATAAAGTCCATTACATGCAATGTCAGCAGAGTGTTTTTAAGATTTTGGTGGTGTTGAATATGACTCATAAATATCGGGAAGAGACTGAGAGTGATTCAGGAGCTGAGCTAGATTTAGGGATATTTCTTATTGTTATCTGGATCAAATTATTATTATAAATATCAATTGTTTGTAATACTAAAATCTTAATTTTTTCATTTATCTAATAAAAATGTGTTGTAGCGAATTCTACAATCGGAGATGAACCCACTATTTGAGAAACTCTGTTATCAAACTTCTTATGTGTTCATTATTATTTGTTTCGGTTATTATTTCCTTTGGTACCAATTGTTCCAACATGGTGGCTAATTAGGGAAGGATCAAGGAGAGTAATTTTGAGAGAACACATAAAAAAAATTAACATTTGACTAAGGTAAACGGTTCACATTTCCCTTATATTCAAGGAATTGATAAACAAAAAAGAAAAGAAAATAGGGTAGGTACATAAAATATAAAATAATTTACATTGTCATACAATTGCAACATATATTTCGCCAAATCACTCTGCATTACAATCTATTTTGATTATATAATCTGGAAGAATCTTTGATTTATATTAGATGCCAGTGTAAAATAATTTTACACCGATAAAGTATATTCATTAAAATTGGAAAAAAAAATATACTTGCTTATTTAAGTGATAAATTAATTTCTTCTAAAAAAATTAATTAATGATTTATTACATTTATAAAACATATTTGGGCCGTTTTATCTTCAATACAGTCATTTCAAAGTTCAATTTGATTGTCCAGCCCACTTTTTCAAATTTTCACCTAATACTTTGATGATGACAAAATTAAGCGATAAAGACTTGCAAAGGATTTTCTGTTTTCTGCACGCCGACTCTTCCTATTGCACCTTTTTATTTTGTTCTGATGTATACTATGGAATTTATAAACCTTCATAAAAAAATTATAATTTGTTTTGATTTAATTAATTTGTTCCAATTCAACATTTAGATAACTTATCTGAACTTAACTTGCTTAAACCATCCTAATAATATTACAAATTTGGATATTATCACTCTTTGATTTATGATATGATTGTTAGCCGATGAAAATTGCAGAGTCAAAGTTAGTCTGAATTCTTTCAAACTTTCAACTTCAAATTTGAATTACGACTACTAAAATACCATATCCTATTTATAATTTTAATTTTATGATACTAAGGGTTTTAAAACAAATGGAAATCATTTAAGAGACTTTCTCAAAAATCTGTTCATTAAGGACTAAAAATAAAACATAATTTTTTTTGAGAATGAAAATGTCTCATTTGTATGTTTAGTGATAAAATCAAAATCCACTATATTCATAAGGACAAATTTTTTTTAACCGCGTGTACGAAAAACTTTTAACCATGTGTGCGTGTGTTACGCATGTGTGTTACCTTTTCCCTAAAGATTCATCAAATCATCAAATGTTTTTGTTAGAAAATGCAGTAGAGAAATTAAGCTAATTATTATTATTATTATTTTTTTATAGAAAAGGATTTTTTGAAAGTACATCTGATTGCAAAGAAGCGAAGGACATAAGCTATGACCTTGATGGCCGGGTTGAAGTGAAAAACGGTCGAGGCAGAAAAGTACCCCTCGAGCCGCATCTAAGGGAAGAAGAAAGGGAAGCTTGGCTAGCCGGCCAGTACATCAATCTCGAATTGATTATTTTTTTTTAGAAAAGGATGAAAACAAAGAATTATGAATTTGCATGCGTTCGAATATATTATGATAAGAATGACATTAGAGTTAATATTTAGAACAACATCAATTTCTTTATACGTGCTAAAAACTCGATGTTTTTTTTTTTAACACAAAATCTTGTTTGTATGTACTATGTATCTATTATGTAAATTTATGTCATTTATGTCAATTTTTTTTTAAAAAAAAGTCATGCTTTATGTCATGATGAGTTGTTAATAAAAAAATTTTGTTGCTAAAAAAAACATGTTTTATGTTATGGTGAGTTTGTTAATAGTAAAAGTTTTTTGCCGGTAAAAAAAAATCAAGGGTATTATTGGTATTATGAAAAGTACATTTTTTTTTGTTTTTTTGGCTAGTGCCAAGTTTCGAACAAAGTACCTCTAGATTGCAAAGTGACTCCTCAGCCAAGTGGCTACCTGGGAAACAGGTCGTAAATATATAGGTATAGATATAGATTTGGGTCTGTTTGACCCAGTTTTTTTTAGAGCTTATGCAAACAGATTATGCAATATAAATTAAGTTTTATGCTATTTTATAAGTTCACACTAGTGAAAATTGTAATTCTATAAGTTATTTTATCATAAACTACCTTGACAAACTTATAATAATATATAAAAATTGCATAAGTTATTTGCATAAACTATAAATAAGAGGAAAAAAAGCCGGGACAAACGATACCTTATTTTATTTTTTTATAGGAAAATAGATTTTATTTTTGTAAATATTTTGCGTCAAAAAAAGATTTGGGTAAATATTTTTATTGAAAAAAATAGTGTTTTATTTTGGGTAAATAAAAGGTCTATAAATAGCAAGAACACAAGAATACAAGATACTACTCGTTGTCTGTCCTCGTTAGTAGTTATATTATATAGTTATCCATTCCCTCCCTAGATTCTTTGCGCCAGCCAGCAAGAAAATAGTGGACCCCACACCTCCTTCTTCTTCTCGCTAAAGGTTTTAATAAATATCCAAAAACCCTAATTTCTTTCACAAGCTAACTATCTCCAATTCAATTCAATTCAATTCAATTCAACTTCTCAAACCCTAGCGCAAATCTCTCACTTTCTTGATCTTCTCCTTCTCTCAATTTCGCGCACTGAAATTCCTCATGGAGGCTTCTGTCAAGCCAGAATCGGAATCCACAACTGTTTCTCTTGATCAGTCTCACGACGAACGGAAAAATTCTACTGTCAATGGTTGCATTGTTTATACTCGAGTCAAGAGGTCTCTCATTTCTTGTAACACTTTTTCCAAAGATGTTGATTCCAAGAGATTTAAGGAGAATGCTGAGGTTCCGCTTGAATTGGATAATGAAATCGGTTGCTGCACGGTTGGTAGGGATGATGAGCTGAAGACTGAGCCTCATGAGGTTCCGGTGACAACGTTCAAGCGGATTACAAGATCGGCTATGAAAGCGAAGGTTGAGTCCGGTGAGGAGACTGTGAGTGTGTTAGAACAACAAGGTGAAGCAGTTGGAACTGTTAATAAAGATGATGGTAAGGTGCCAGTGAGAAATTTCAAGCGAATTACACGTTCGGGGATGAAAGAAAAGGTTGAGTCTGGTGAGGATAAGGTGAATGTGTTAGAACAACAAGGTGCTGCTGTTGTTGCAAATGCAAGTGGTAAAAGCAATGGTAAGGTGTCTGTGAAGAGTTTCAAGCGGCTTACACGATCAAATATGAAATTAGAGGTTGAGTCTGGTGAGGATAAGGTGACTGACTTAGAACAGCAGGGTACTGCTATTGCAAGTGGTGAAGTTGATAGGAGTTTCAAGCGGGTTACGCGATCGGCAGCAATGAAAGAGGGTGAGGAGATAGTGACAGAGTTAGAACAGCATGCTTCTGTGGCTGCCAGTGAAATTGATGGTGCATTCCCTGTTTCGAGAAACAAGATGGAGTTGAAAATGTCAAAGAAGATTGTGGTCAATAAGAAGCCTAAAACAGTCAAGGAGCTCTTTCTTACTGGTTTACTTGATGGTGTCTCTGTGGTTTACATTGGCGGCATTAATAAGGTTCATTTTGATATGCTTATTGTTAAACAAAAAATTTGCATTTAGGGAAAAATCAAAACTAGAAGGATGATAAATAGTGTGATTAAGCACTTATTTATATCGATAGACTATTTTAACAATCAAAGACGGAATGTGATTAAATTGTTTCTATTCTAAGTTGTTTCTGAAAGCTATATTGAAATAAACTAGTCAAGATGGAATGTGATTAATGTAAGTCAAATTCTGTCACATTATTAGAAGACTTTTCATAGAATAGATAGATTAAAAACTTTTCCAAATTTAGTGCATAACCCAAATAGATTGTAAATTTTAAATGCAAAGTGAACTCTAGTAGCATTGTATATATTATTGAATTTTAGGAGGAAGGTTTAAGTTAAAATGGAAAGTGGATTAATTTTTCGTTTGCTGAGAGTTGAGTAACTGATTATCTGAGGCATTAGGAGATGGCATAAGTGTTACTAGTCAATAACCTTTTTACTAATAGGAATTATTATTAGTTTCAACCCCAAACATGGCATTACTAACTTAGTTGTAACATCGCATGCCAACATGGTATATATTACTGATTTAGATAGTAGCTCTTTGAGCATCTAGTAATTTGATCGTGTGCAATTTTTTTTCTATGTTATTAAGCTTCACACTGGGGCTCTTTGGTGGTCTGTTTTTTAAAGATACGGTGCTTTGATACGTTCACTGCCCATGGCGTTTAGTATTGCAAGTTTGATATGTTTTTATTACAGGCTCCAGGATTAAGGGGTGTTATAAGAGATGGAGGAATATTATGTTCATGCTGTCTCTGTAATGGACGCAAGGTGAGTTGTAATTGTGTCTTTGCTTACCCATTTGTTTCTTGGGTCTGAGACCGCCCCATAATTTTTATTTTATTTTTAAGGTTATTCCACCTTCCCAGTTTGAGATCCATGCTTGCAAAAAATATAAGAGAGCAGTAGAGTATATTTGCCTTGAAAATGGGAAGAGCCTGCTGGATCTGTTGAGAGCGTGCAGGGGAGCTCCTCTGCATGCTTTGGAGGCAACAATTCAAAACTTCGTTTGTTCAGCACCCGAGGAAAAATATTTTACTTGTAAAAGGTGCAAAGGTAAGCTTTGCGTCTACTATTCAGAATTATCATTATTTTATTTTTTTGTTTTACAGTTGTCATGCTGATCCTGATTTTGTGTGATGACATTACTGGAAGATATTGTATAGTTTTCTTTATTGTTTCTTTTCTCTTTTTGACTGCCTTGAGTGTTTCCTGATATCATTATTTTACTCGTAGGATGTTTTCCTTCATGTATGAAAAGAGTGGGACCTATATGCTGTTCTTGTGTAGAATCAAGTAAACCTGAAGAAACTGCTAAGAATGTAGTTGGCAAAAGAATCAGGTACTCAAGTCATTTCTACCCAAGTTTTGCTCATGTTCAGTGACCTGCATCATGGAGAAATTTTGTATTAAGTTGATTTTTGATGGTTCAATCAACACATTTTGAGCAGGCCACTACAGAAATGTTAACACTTTTTTTTCCCTCATTGATTAATTAGGTTTGCACTATTGAATTCTCATTTTGGTGAATTTTTGTCTGCTGTTACCAATAGTTACATGATTCCAAGAAATTTAGTCTAGTATAATACAACTAGTAGCATTCAAATTTCTAGTATAATCCAAGAAATTTAGAAATTTAGTCTAGTATTACCAATAGTTACATGATTCCACCTAACCGTCTTAATTTCAGCAACTTTGGGTCGGTTTTTTATGCAGCTGCTAACACCTTCATTGTGCTGGGTGTAAGGGTGTGTGTTTAGCCTCCAATTGCCTAGAGATATGTTTAAGTAGTGCTTATAAGACTTGGATAATCCTCATATAATCTAGTTTTGTAGGGTTGAGTTAGTTCTTAAGCTCAAGCTCGAATATGGTATTAGAGTCTATCTTAGAGCCATTGTTAGGCCACCCCACGTTGTCCATGCTCAAGGCTTATCACCCTATGTGTGAGTGTGTGTTGGAAAGCTGCCTTAGTTGCAGTTTGTACCTAGTTGCCTTAATTGCGTCAACTTTGAGTTGGCTTTACTACAGCCTCTGACACCTTCGTTGTGCTGGGAGTGAGGGTGTGTGTTTAGTCCCACATTGCCTAGATATGGCCTAATTAGTGCTTATAAGGCTCGAGCAATCTTCACGTTACAAACTGGTTTTATGAGGTTGAGTTAGTCTCTAAACCCAAAGTCTAAGAGAAATGCTATGTTCAATAGGTTGAGTTAGTCTCTAAACCCAGGGACGGAACTAGGTATATCAAATATGGGGCGGTCGCCACCCTATAATCACATGTATTCCTAATAATATAGTACTCCACCTTAGTAGTCGCCCCTGTAAAAATCAAATGAAAAAAAGCTAATAGCCCCTGTACAATAAATCATACACCTTTTAAATTAATGCATAACAATATAGTATAATACTCCCTCATGATCTTTTTATTTTATTTTTTACGCAACTTGTTCTTTTATAAGAAACAATTAATTTTTAGGTGCATTAAATAAATGCTTAATTGCATATTTGGTTCTTTATGTTTATTTTAGGTTTTAATTTGGTCTCTTATGTTTAAAAAGTTTCAAGTTGGTCCTTTTGATCAAATAATTTTTATTTAAATGGTCTACATGGCTAATGGATTTGCGTGTGCGGAAAACTCAAGAGGGTATACGTAGCATGTGAAAGTTTTAGAAGAAATTAACTCAAAATTTAACAAAAAATTAGAAAGAATTAACTCAATTTAACGAAAAGGACGAACTTATGTTGACATCAATAACATAAGGGCCAACTTAAAACTTTTTAAACATAAGAGATTAAATTGAAACATAAAATAAACATAAGAGACTAAATACGCAATTGAGCCTTAAATAAATTATGTATTTAATTTGTAATATAAACTAGATGCATAATTATTCAATGAACCTAAAGAATCAAATATTTCAATTGCCTATTATTAATTGTCGAAGTTAAGTTTTTTTTTTTTGACAAAACAGTCAAAATTACTTATTGTTTATCACGTGTTAAATGTTTGCCACCCTCAACATTATTTTCTGGTTCCGTCCCTGTCTAAACCCAAAGGTGCAATAAGATGTGTCTGAGATCTCCCTTTGCTCCTCTTTAATTTATATTTTCTTATCATTCAATAACAATATTTCAGGTCTCCTAGACCAGTGCTGGCCTCCAAGTCATCCTGTGCTTTTGAGCTGTCTATCTCTTCAAAAAGTAAGATACACAAGAAGAAAAGAACAAAGTTAGTATTCATATCTATTTCATCCATCCCATATATATCAAACGAATATATAGTTTTTGCATAACATTTGGTTTTCACTGACCAATGCATGAGTTTACAATGTTTCAATTTCTTGGATTCCATGAATTGATTTTCTCTTTATAGTGGTCTGCTTTGTTGTTTTCTTTTAACTTACGTGTTGCAAACTGTGTTATCAAGGTCATCAATAAGGGTCCGCAGCTCAAATTCTTCCAAGAGTGCTTCTGCGCCCAGTTTACTGGAGAAGAAAATTACGCCGATGACGGAAAAGAAGTTTGTACCTACCTTTAATTTTTTAGCACCCTTTATATAGTTAGAATAATATGCTTGTGGATAATTGTTTACAATCAAATAATTTTTCGTCACCCTTTTATTCTAATCAAGCGTTATTACAGGTCATCATCCGTAAAGTTGAAGACCACTTCAAATTCAAATTGTTTATCTCCACAAAATAATAGTCAATGGAAGATAACTAAGAAGTTAGTTCAATACTCCCTCTCCACTTGTGGGTAACAGCTGTAGTGTTTTTATCATGTTAACCATTATTTGTTTGTCATCCATTGTATTTTTTTCAGGGATCATCGGCTGCACAAGTTAGTATTTGAGGAAAATGGATTGCCTGATGGAACTGAAGTAGCTTATTATGCAGGCGGACAGGTTTGTTTGCGCTTGATGCAACATTTATTGTATTATGTCCATTATGCTGCTGCTGATGGTTATATTCTGATTGACAGAAATTGCTTGAAGGTTTCAAAAGGGGCTCTGGAATTGTTTGCAGATGCTGCAACACTGAGGTATTCTCAGTCGCACACTTAGCTTGTACATTTGTAGGAATTTCTCGAGAGTAAATAAATTGTATATAATTTCCTTTCAATATTTAACACTGCAGATCAGCCCCTCACAGTTTGAGGTCCATGCAGGCTGGGCTTCTCGCAAGAAACCGTGAGTCTTTTTTCTTTTCTTTTTATCTTGGGGTGATGGGAGCCTGGGAGGGATATTAAGCAACTACTTGACCTGTTTGTTGTTCGAGCCTGTGAATTTTATTGGAAGTGCACAATTTTTGGGCAGTTATGCATACATTTACACATCAAATGGCGTGTCTCTCCATGAATTATCAATATCTCTCTCAAAAGGCAAAAAATACTCTGCAAATGACAATGATGATCTATGCGTTGTTTGTTGGGATGGTGGAAATCTGTTGCTTTGTGATGGATGCCCAAGAGCCTTTCATAAAGGTTAGCTACACATTACAAAATATTTGATGGAGAAAATTATCTATTTGCCAGTTGCTACCATTGTGTGAAATGTGGAATCATGTTTGTTCACCATTATATATCCTTTTATTCATCTGCTTTTGTAACGAGAACTATGAAGATATTTATCACGATAGGTTGTTGATACCTATAATTCAAGTGTTTTTTTATATGACTATCATCTATAATTTAATTGTTTTTTTATATGACTATCATGCCATATAAATAATTTTATCATTCCTAGTATTCCTTTTCCTCCCGCTTACCTAAAAGATTAACCCTATAACTTCAACATTTGCTTTATTTGGTAAATAAAAAGATAGTCATTAGTGAACTTTTATGTTCTGATTTTTGGAATGTACAGAATGTGCATCTCTATCGAGTATTCCACGTGGTAAATGGTACTGTCAATTTTGCCAAAACATGTTCCAGAGGGAAAAGTTTGTCGCATACAATGTCAATGCTTTTGCTGCTGGAAGGGTTGAAGGAGTTGATCCTATTGAGCAAATCACCAAGAGATGCATTCGCATAGTCAAAGACATTGATGCTGAGCTTAGTGGGTGTGCTTTATGCAGGTAACGTTGTAAAGATTAGAAACCATTTTAGTTTTATGGACTTGGCTTTTGTCTTCACTGTACTTATTGGCAGCAGTCACCACGTGGACGTGCTTCACTGTACTTCATATTTGTGATTTTTATGAGATATACTATATGAAGAGAATTTTTTGTGCATGCAGGGGGGTTGGCTTCAGCAGATCTGGCTTTGGTCCACGCACAATAATATTTTGTGATCAGGTATGCACTCTAGTTTTGATGTCCGTACAAAGGCATCTCTAACATAGAGTTTATTTTTTCTTTTAGGGTTAAATATGTTTTTGGTCCCTATAAAATGTGGACCTTGTAAGTTTAGTCCTTATTTAATTTTCATTATATTTTTAGTCCCTATAAATTTTTTATTTTACATAGTTTTAGTCCCTACTAAAACTAAGTTTGTTTAATTATCATTAAACTCTTTAACTTTTGAATGATTTTTCATAGGCATGTTTAAAATATCATATAAAGTTTATTGATTAAAATTTAGAATTTTTTAACATGATATGAATTAAATATGAATTTTTCAAACGGCAAAAGTTAAAGATAAAAATAATGAAAATCATGACCTAGAAATCAAATTTTAAGCTCGTTTTTTCTGGAGGAACTTTTAATGATGTTCCAAACATACTTGCGAAAAAATCATTCAAAAATACAAGTTAATTTAACAGTAGGTACCAAAACAGAGTGCATAATAATTTTCCAGGGACTAAAAATATAATAAAAATTAAGTAAGGACTAAACTTAGAAGGTCACCATTTTATAGGGAACAAAAACATACTTAACCCTTTCTTTTACAATGATTTAGTGATCGATGCATATATGAATTATCTACTTAGGGATTTGTATTGTTTTACTGAGCCAACTTGATGTTGCCCCCCACTATTGCTGCAGTGTGAAAAGGAGTATCATGTTGGCTGTTTGAGGGATCACAAGATGGCATTTCTAAAGGTGTGCAGTTGTTGCTAATACATGGATACTTTAGTTTAGGCACCAACTTCCCTTTTGTCTTCTGAGCATATGCGTGTAACTAATTACAGGGATTGCCAAAAGGTAACTGGCTTTGCTGCAATGATTGCACGAGAATACATTCTACTTTGGAGAACGTTTTAGTTAGAGGGTATGAGAGACTCCCTGAATCTCTATTGGCTGTTATAAAGAAAAAGCAAGAGGTAAAAGGATTGGATCCCATGAATGATATCGATGTGAAATGGAGGCTTCTTAGTGGAAAAAACGCTTCTCCCGAAACTAGACCATTGCTTTTGGAGGCTATCTCTATCTTTCATGTAAGTTCTGCCCATCCTTCTCAATTCGTTATAATCCTTTATGTTTCCATTTTTGTGGAATGTTAATTGTCCATGTTTGTTCCACAACAGATGATGGAGTTGCTTTGGAATTTACCTTTTTTTCTGAATTTTGCCTTCCTTTTCTTTGTGTTCTTACTTTTCTGAAGTTATGGGTCACTCATGATGTGGTGCTCTGTGCCTCATAACTTGATATGACCCAGGTAAAGAGGGACCAAATGTGAACATTTTTAGAAAAGAGGGACTGAAATATATATGGGTGGACGGGACAAATTATATATGAACCATTTTTGGGGAATCTTTGCAATGTATTGGGTAGTAAGTCAATGGATTTCATAGCACCACCAGAGTGTGTCGAATGTCCTAGAACTACTGCTCCCTTTGTTGTGTATGATGCCATGTCTTGAATAAGTGGCCATCATCATGGCGAATAACGGTCCCTATTGGTGATTTTGAAAATTCCTGTGTCCTATTGGAGATTCCCCACATTTTTCATTTCCTGACTACCCGTGGCATTTTGTGCTCTTCGCAGCACTTGCAGTCCTGTTTTGCCTCTGTTCTCAAGGTTTTAATAGTGTCTAACATGTGTAACTTAAAGGACTAAACTGACACAAAAAAACTTAAGGGACCAAAGTGATATCTAAAAATAACTTAGGAGACCAAAAGTGTAGTTTAGCCAATGTCAGTAAGTCACCATGTGTTTTTATTACTACCTGTTCAAAAAACGGTTCAACCACGGTTCAACCTTGAGTTGGTGCCCTTACCAGTTCAATGACCTGTTTGATTTTCAAAACATTGGAAATTGGTCTAGACAATGTCAGTAAGCCACCATGACTTTTGATTCCTAATAAGTAATAATTTTTTTTACATGTAGTAGAAATAATAAATTATCTAGCATAATTTTTCAGTGTAGTGGCCATCACACTATATGAAATCCTGCTAAAGCACTCTTATTGACAAAGCAATCTATTGGCTTCTATGCACTTTGCTATACATTGACAATATGATTTTATGATGATTATCATGCTGCTGAAATTTTAGATTCCTTTGCCTCAACCCACTTTACTGGTCTTTTCATTTGTTGCTTAAGCCACTCTCAACTTGTTTATAAGTCCCCCCCAACATTTTCACCATATTTATGAGCTTTATATATATATGCCCTTGCTTTATGGTAATATTACAATAGTTGGGTTTGTTTTATGGTAATATTACAATAGTTGGGTTTGTGATTTAAGCTTCCCTTGCTTCAGGAATGCTTTGATCCTATAGTTGATGCAGCTAGCGGACGCGACCTTATTCGAGCAATGGTTTATGGGTAACAAACTACCTTTAAAGCACATTTGTTTTGTCTCATTTTTCTTTTTAATATTTATTGTTTTTACCTTTATCTGAATTGATGTATCCATATACAGAAAGAGTGTACAGGGGCAAGACTTTGGAGGAATGTATTGTGCATTACTGATAGTCAAGTAAGAAGTGGTTTTCTGTCTGTAACTTTTATTATTTGACACGTACAAATTACGATATTATTGACAGTTTGTTTCTTTGATATTGAAGTTCATCTGTGGTATCTGCGGGAATGCTTCGAATCTTCGGCACTGATATTGCTGAACTTCCTTTAGTTGCAACAAGTAACAGTCACCATGGGAAGGTGAGACATTACTGGTCCTCTGCCTTATTTGCATCATACATTTTTCTCTATTTAATTGAATCTCTGTGCTGAGATTTTGATTGATTTGCTGTGTATTGTGATCACTTGCGGCGATGACTTGGTGGTATTGCATTAATTAAAATTATATTTTTTCCGGTTCAAATAGGGCTACTTCCAAACACTTTTATCCTGCATTGAGAGGCTATTGGCTTTCATGAAAGTAAAGAACCTTGTGCTACCAGCTGCAGAAGAAGCACAGTCCATTTGGACCGATAAATTTGGGTTTAGCAAGATTAAACCAGACCAGGTATGAAATCTGTTTTACTGCTCTCCAGGTTGTAGCTATTTGACATTTTTGCCACTTTTCAGTCTAACATTTTTTCGAAGTTTGGATTTAATTATGTTTCTGGGGCTGATATTTTAACTATCCGAATTACTTATCACGACACCTATTGAGTTTTCCATTGTCCTGCAGCTTGCCAACTACAGAAGGAACTGCAATCAGTTTGTGACCTTCCAAGGGACAAATATGCTTCATAAAATGGTGCCTCCATGTCGAATCATCAATAATCATCCCTGACAATTTTTTAGCAAGAAAAAATCAATCATGAATGAGGAAACCCGCTGGCTTTCTCACCTCCATTTATTTATTTATTTTGCTTTCAGATGGTGTGTGTATATAGACTGTCGGCTACTTGAAGCCGATATTGGACTCATTCCTTCTGATTGTTTAATCATTTATGATCCCATGTTTTCTATGTTATAGTTTTTAAGAAAACACTTGTTCTTGACCTTGGATTAGTGCCTCAAAGTATATAATTTAATAAGATATAACAGGTTCTACTAGTTCAATGTGTTGCCCACACAGAAATTTCACGGCGTAACATTGTTTCTGATATTCCAGTTCCAGTGTAGTTTGATGTACTGAGCATAATTTTGACACAGCACATTAGTATTTTAGTTCATGAAATGCATAGAGCAAGAAAGTAGTGTATCTTTATTTTTATTATTAAGCATACTCCTGCCTATAAGTTGATGGGTAACAAAATAGTCAATACAGTAACTGTCAGTGTTTGCTTAGATATCTTGTGGATACATACACCGTCCTTTAGACTATGTTTGGATTGATGGTACATAACGGAATGGAGCGGAATGGAATAAGATGGAATGGAGCGGAGCGGGATGAAATGGAGCATAAAATGTATTCCATTGTTTGGACATTTTGTATTTCATCCCATACACCCCAAATTGGAGGGGAAGAAAAATAAGAGAAAATGATGGAATGGGATGGAATCCATACCATCACATACCACTCCATTCCATTCATTTTTAAAGAATCCAAACAATGGAACTTCACTTCATACCACCACATACCACTCCATTCCATCTCATACCACCAATCCAAACAAAGCCTTAGTGTAGGCAGTGCATTGAATTCAATTCAAAGTTAGTGTACAATATAACTGAACACATGGTGCATTAGAAGGTAAGATTAATCAAACCTCATTTCCTAATTAAAATGAAACAAAAAATAATAAACTGTTGATCAACAAGTCCCAATCCCACCACCCAATAATGAATGGCACACAAAAAACTCTCATTTTGTTATCTTTACATCTTTCTAATTTCAATCTTTCTTAAGTTACTTAGCGTGTCCATCTTCCAATGTCTAATTAATTACAGCATATTTTTGTCTTACCACCAAAATTCATCATTTTTCATTGATCCATCCATAATGCTTTTAAAAGCCGGCTTTTACAATAGAGACCCATACCTTTCTTTCCTCCTACTCCAATCATGCATCACTACCACACACACACACACCCTTTTTACATATACATTATAAAAGCATTCCTCACTAATCCATGCATTATCCCATCCTCCCAAAACCCATTTCTTAGACCTTAATACACAAATATTATATACTAACCAATTCATAAAACTCAAACATGAGATTCAACAGATACAAAACCCTCTTTTGGCTTTCCGGCTTTGTCATCTTTCTCTTTTCTATCATTATTGTTCATTACACCACACCACTTTCCAATACCTCTAACACTTCCATTAGTAGTTCTCAAAGTATTTTTGGTTTTCAACTTAGCATATTGAGCAAGATTATAAAGCTAAGTGGTGCTCAAGATTTTGTTTCTTTGTTTATAACAAATATTGCGAGTAGGAAACATCATCATAGGAAGAGGCACAAGGAAAAATGTGATAAGGCTAAATGGACTTCCAAGCTAATTTTAGACTATTATGCGACCACGGTTTTTACCGTTGATTTAAAGGGTTGTGCTAACTTTTCTAGCGTGCAAAAAGCAATTGACGCTGTTCCTGAATCTAGCTCTAATATCACTCGTATCGTAATCAACTCTGGTACATACAGGTTGATATTCTTTGTTTTTATCATTTTCTCAATATTCATTTGTTTATCGAAATTATCAATATATAAACATGTTTTAACTTTTAACATTAATATAAACACGTTTTAAGAATAATATTTTAACGCGATAAGATTGTGAAATGTAGTTTCACTTTTTTCTCTCTCGATAATTGAAATGTAATTTCACATATTTATGAAAATAAATGTACACCGTGGATATAAAAGATAAATACTCTATAGTAATATAATACACTCACTATTTCACTCCAAATATTTGATGAATCTTTAGAGAGAAAGTAGTGGTCCAAGCCAACAAAACAAACATAATACTACAAGGTCAAGGGTATCTTAATACAATTATAGAATGGAATGACACTGCAAATTCCACTGGCGGAACTTCCTATAGCTACTCATTTGCAGTCTTTGCTTCTAAGTTCACAGCTTATAACATTAGCTTTAAGGTAAGCAATTTGTTTAGCTACTTATTCAATATTAATTAAATTGTCCTACTTATTCAATATAAGTCTCTTTCTTACAAAATTTGTTCATGTAGCAAGTCACATTGCAAATGACTAGATACATTTATGATATTTTCCTAAATATAGTTGTAATAAAAGTACTAAATATCTTGGAAGATATATAAAATGTCAAAATTAAGTACATACATTTATAAAAGAGTATTTTACTAACATTCATACTTGCATATATGTAACATATTTGCATGGTGAAATTTTAACCGTTTGGATTGTATGAAATGAACAGAACACCGCTCCTCCACCATCACCGGGAGAGGTTGGGGCACAGGCCGTGGCACTGAGAGTTACTGGCGATCAATCGGCATTCTATGGATGTGGATTTTATGGTGCGCAGGACACACTCAATGATGACAATGGGAGACACTATTTTAAGGAATGTTTCATTCAAGGATCCATTGATTTCATATTTGGAAATGCTAGATCGCTTTATGAGGTAATTAATACGAATATTTATCTGTCTGTCTATCTATCGATCGACAAACACATTATTAATTTGTTAAATTATTATGACTAATTAAGTTTTGATAACAGGATTGTACTATAAACTCTATAGCAAAACAAGATTTGGTTGGCATTGGTGGATCAATCACAGCTCAAGGACGACAATCTTTGAAGGAACAGACAGGTTTTTCCTTTGTGAATTGCAACATTGTTGGAAGTGGAAAAGTGTGGCTTGGAAGAGCTTGGGGAACATTTGCCACAGTCATTTTTTCAACAACAAACATGTCTGATGTCATTGCTGCTGAGGGATGGAATGATTGGAGAGATCCATCTAGAGATCAGTTAATAACTAATTACTATATTCACATATTATTAATTTTCATACCGTCAGTGTAAAAAGTTTTATATTGTCGACTACACCGGTATATTTTATGAGCTTATGCTGATTTTGACAAAAATATACTGAGTCCGGCCCACAAGACAACACACTAGAATTGTCTCATATAAAACATTGCTAGCAGACCCCCCCTCCCCCGATCGTACTTTATTAGGAATATCGACAAATTAAACCACAACTGCTCATGCTCGACTTCAAAAATAGTTACAGTTAAAGTCAAACATTTTCAATAATATGGTGATATGATTGATTAACAATGTAAAACAACTTTATACTAACAATGTACTGAAATAAAATATTTTTCACATTTATCTATTTCATTTTTTAATATTAAAACATTATTGACATAATTTTATTTTTTTGTTAACACAGGAGTGTCTTCTTTGGGGAGTACCATTGTATAGGACTTGGTGCAAATTATACATCTAGAGTCTCTTATGCAAGACAACTGAGGGATTATGAAGCAATCTCATATATAAATGTTTCATACATTGATGGGAATGATTGGCTACTTAATTATAATTAGTCTGTTGATCATTAATTATCTAGTTAATGTATGATTTTGATTTTCTTATAAATAAAGTTAAAAGTTGCATATGCATTCAAGTCTTTTAAATGGTACTGTAATTTTCAAAAATGGTACTGTAATTTTTAAAAATATAGGCAAGTCTTTTAATTTGTAAGAGGGTTAACCCACTTAAGTTGGTTCGGTGGTATTAGCTTGAGACATGAGAGTACACTTCTCCTTAAAGTTTCAAGTTTGATTCTTTGGTGTCAATTTGAATGGAATAATTTAACTTCTTAAAAAAAAAAATTGTAAGAGGGTTTCATCATATAATAATTCTATAAATTAAGAACCTTGAGTAATGTCAATGTCATCATCCATCACAAACCAAAGAATGGCGCAGTCAACATTTTTATCTTTGTTGTTCACCATTTCAATGATCGTTATTTCTCATGCCATTTCACCAACACCTAGTCCCAAATCCAGCCCTAAATTGTATGAGACTATCTGTGATAATGATAGTGTAGTAGTGAATAAACAACAACAACAACGATGCTTGAAACTTCTAGAATCTAACCCTCAAATTACTTCGGACATAGACTATTATTGATGCTACTATGTATACTATTTATTCCATGAAAAAATAATTCAAATTTAAAAAAATGCAATACCAACCCGACCCGACCGACCGAATTCTGCGAACCACTGGACATAGACCAAGATCTCCATTACGTCGCACTTGTGGCATCTCTAAAGAAAATGGACCGACCGAATTCTGCTTATCATGATAAATTTCCTACTTGGACTGTAAAATTTGTACATATTGGATGTTATTTTCTCCTATTATACATTGTTTTTATATGTTTACGGAAGTTACAATCTTTGAGGAAATATCATTCTTTGTGCTAAGTTTAACATACTAACACTGTCAAAAAAAATTGATTTTTCATTTGCAGAATAAATCCAGGTGGTTAATAGAGAAAAAATAACTCATTAAACTCACCTGAGACAATTTATTAACTTGTTAGCTCTAAGTTTCTCATTGGGCCCTCCACACATTAGTACCAACTCCTTAAATTCTGAAAGAACTCTCTCACAAATTATGTCATGCTTTCCACACAGGACTTTACCAAATTCCACATGTATTGGATTTTGAAGTTCAGACATTATCTAGCACAAATATTGGAGAAAGCTTTTGTCAATTCAAATATTGCACAAATATTGAATTATTCAATTGACACCAATGAAAACCAGAAAAGTTTATAAAAACTACATACAGTGCAAATATTTAATTCGCATAGTTAACTAAAACACCATATAACTTTAGGTTAGTAATACGAAGGACAAGTAATCACTATGAATGAAGATGTGAGTAAATTCATGATCATCGCCAATTTAATAAACTTCGGTAACAAAATATGAATGAAGGGGTGATGAGTTTGATAAATAAAAAATTGGAATTGACAAAGACAATGACCATTTCACTAAAGTCAAAATGCTAAACTAAGAATCATTTCAAAAGTCAAAACTGGATCATCGGGTCTTCATATTTTGAAAGTTTTGATGTTTAAGCTAACGACTGTTAATTGAATAATTGGGATGTTTCATCATCAAATAGAAACATGCTAAAGGTCAAAAACAGAAAGCAGGAGGCAAAAAAGATCAATAACTCACTTGACCAATCACAAAGTCAAAGTTTCCCTTAAACCGCTGTCTCAGATCACTTTCCGGAGTAGCCAAAAGTTTCTCTGTTCCACCATTACTAATTCCTGATACAAAAGCTATCAAAGCTGTTATATCAAAATTTACCAGATCACTTCCAGCTAAAAGATTCCTAGACTCAGTGGATACAGAATTTTTATCGTCCAGGGAACTTAGTTTCATTCCTGTAATAACAGAACAGAACGTATCACCCAAATTTGTTTCAATATCGTCTTGTGATATATGTGGTCTAGTTTCAGTTTTATCTATAGAATGCTCAAGTTGAAACGAACCCACATTAATGGCATTTTTTTCTAAAGGATGAAGCTGTGTTTCAGCCTTTTCTACTGAAACCTCTACTCGAGAAGAATCCACAATCGAACCTTTAGCATTACATCAAGAATTCGGAACAACATCCTTGTCATCAACAAGGTTGATTTCAAGGACACATGCATCTCTATATAAAGCTTGAGTCTAGCACTTGTTACCATACGTTCCCATAAACTTCATAATAGACAACAAAACAGAGCAGAATTATGAACACCTAATTTAGGGACATCGAATAACATATATTAAATATAGGGACATCGAGCCACCTATATTCAACTTTGCATCTAAGGTGCCAAGGATCTTCTCCAGTTACATTTAAAGCTATGATGCATTTACACTGCAATTGCATTCAGACATAAACTCAACCATCTTCCGAATTTACCGTTATGAAAAAATCATTATCAAGGGTTATCTCGACTTGCATTTCAAGTTATGAATAAAACGTTCACATTCAAATTGCATTTAGACCATAAAATGAATTCATATTGTAAACCACATTTTGCATAAAAAATTCATCTCGTTAGAGTCATCCAAATACAGCGTCGCAATACTTGTCTTAAGAATTCTCCACTTACATTTTAAGTTATAAAGCATTCACATTGAAATTGCATTCAGACCACCAGTTTTCGGGACATCAATGGACATAAAATCAATTTAGGGACATCGAGGGACATAAACTCAATTTAGGGACATCGAGGGACATAAATTCAATTTAGGAACATCGAGGGACAAACTCAATTTAGGGACATCAAGTGACATGTAATCAATTTTGCATCGAAGGCACCAAGGCACACAACCATCTTCCCGATTAACCGTTATGAAAAAATCATTATCAAGGGTCATCTCAACTTGTGTTTCATTCAGAACGTATCATACTTGAAGCAATCACAGGTTCTGCCTGCATCAGATTTGAAACAGAACACAATCCATGTGCTATATTCCAAAATTAAAGTAACTAATGGACACAATTTTCAACTATAAAGCTCAGGTCAGCACTTGTTCCCATAAACTTCATAATAAACAACAAAACTTTGCAGAATTATGAACATCTAATTTGGGGACATTGAGGTACATTATTCAATTTAGAGACATCAGGGTCATATATTCAATTTTGCATATAAGGCTCCAAGGGTCTTCTCCACTTACATAAGTTATGAAGAATTCACATTGAAATTGCATTTAGACAATCAATTATAAGGACACCGAGGGACATAAGCTCAATTTAGGGACATCGAAAGGACATAAGTTCAATTTAGGGACATCGAGGGACATAAGTTCAATTTAGGGTCATCCAGTACATTAATTCAATATAGGAACATCGAGGGTATAAACCCAGTTTAGAGACATCGAGGGACATACCATTAATTAGGGAACATATACTCACCAAGAGGTACGCCCACATCCACTCCACAAAGAAGGGCAATCCATTCTCTCTTTGAAATCACAAATTGACCACGTTTGTCACAGATACATATTCCAAACCCAACTTTATTTAAATGTGACACAAATGATGCATCAATATTACATTTGAATCACCCAGGAGTCGATTTTAAAATTAACAGAAGACAAATAAGACTGCGCAGTACCAGGCTCAGCCATTGTAGCATTCTGCAAATCATCAGCCGCATCAGACCCGAAGCAGTTCAGGTTCTGCCTGCATCAGATTGAAACAGAACACAAGCTCTACGCTAAATTCCAACATTAAAGTAACTAATGAACACAATTTTCAACTGTAAAACTTGGGTTTTGTCAAAAAAAAAAACTGTAAAACTTGGGTCTAGCACTTGTTCCTATAATAGTTCCCAAAAACTTAATAATAGACAACAATACAAAGCAGAAATATGAAAATTTAATTTAGGGACAATGAGGTGCATATATTCAATTTAGGGACATCGAGCGACATATATTCAGTTTATGGCCATCGATGGACATATATTTAATTTTCCATCTAAGGCGCCAAGTGTCTTTCTCAACTTACATTTGAAGTTATGAAGCATTTACATTGAAATTACATTCAGACCATCAGTTTTCAGGACATCGACGGACATAAACTCAATTTAGGGACATCGAGTGACCTGCACTCAATTTTGCATCAAAGGCACCATGGCACACAACCATCATCCAAATTTACCTATATGAAAAAATCATTATCAAGGGTCACCTCAACTTGTGTTTCAAGTATGAAAAAATCAAGGGATATATACTCAACCATTTTCCCAATTTCCCATTATATATACTCAACCATTTCCCCAATTTCCCGTTATATATACTCAACCATTTTCCCAATTTCCCGTTATAGAAGCGATTTACCTGTTATCAGCGGCTTTGGAATCAATTTAGGGACATCGAGGGACATAAGCTCAATTTAGGGACGTCGAGGGTCATAAGCTCAAATTAGGGACATAAGCTCAATTTAGGGACACCGAGGGACATAAGCTCAATTTAGGGACACCGAGGGACATAAGCTCAATTTAGGGACTCCGATGGACATAAGCTCAATTTAGGGAATCCGAGGGGCATAAGCTCAATTTAGGGACATCGAGGGTCATATGCTGAATTTGGAAATCGAGGGACATAAGTTCAGTTTAGGGACACCGAGGGACATAAACTCAATTTAGGGACACCGAGGGACATAAACTCAATTTAGGGACACCGAGGGACATAAGCTTAATTTAGGGACACCGAGGGACATAAGCTAAATTTTGGGACAGCGAGGGTCATAAGATCAATTTAGGGACACCGAGGGACATAAACTCAATTTTGGGACAGCGAGGGTCATAAGCTCAATTTAGGAACATCGAGGGACAAAAGCTCAATTTAGGGACACCGAGGGACATAAGCTCAATTTTGTGACAGCGAGGGTCATAAGATCAATTTAGGGACACCGAGGGACATAAACTCAATTTAGGGACACCGAGGGACATAAGCTCAATTTAGGGACACCGAGGGACATAAGCTCAATTTAGGGACACCGAGGGACATAAGCTCAATTTAGGGACACCGAGGGACATAAACACAATTTAGGGACAACGTAAGCTCAATTTAGTGACACCGAAGGACATAAGCTAAATTTAGGGAAAACGAGGGACATAAGCTCAATTTAGGGACACCGAGGGACATAAGCTTAATTTAAGGACACCGAGGGACATAAGCTCAATTTAGGGACATCATAAGCTCAATTTAGGGACACCGAGGGAGATACGCTCAATTTAGGGACACCGAGGGACATAAGTTCAATTTAGGGACATCGAGGGACACAAGCTCAATTTAGGGACACCGAGGGACATACGCTCAATTTAGGGACACCGAGGGACATAAGCTCAATTTAGGGACATCGACGGACATAAGCTCAATTTAGGGACAACGAGGGACATACGCTCAATTTAGTGACACCGATGGACATAAGCTCAATTTAGGGACATCGAGGGACATAAGCTCAATTTAGGGACAACGAGGGACATAAGCTCAATTTAGGGATATCGAGGGACATAAGCTCAATTTAGGGACATCGAGAGACATAAGCTCAATTTAGGGACATCGAGGGACACAAGTTCAATTTAGGGACATCGAGGGACACAAGTTCAATTTAGGGACATCGAGGGACACAAGCTCAATTTAGGGACATCGAGGGACACAAGCTCAATTTAGGGACATCGAGGGACACAAGCTTAATTTAGGGACATCGAGGGACATAAGCTCAATTTAGGGACATCGAGGGACATAAGCTCAATTTTGTGACAGCGAGGGTCATAAGATCAATTTAGGGACACCGAGGGACATAAACTCAATTTAGGGACACCGAGGGACATAAGCTCAATTTAGGGACATCGAGGGATATAAGCTCAATTTAGGGACACCGAGGGACATAAGCTCAATTTAGGGACACCGAGGGACATAAGCTCAATTTAGGGACACCGAGGGACATAAACACAATTTAGGGACAACGTAAGCTCAATTTAGTGACACCGAAGGACATAAGCTAAATTTAGGGAAAACGAGGGACATAAGCTCAATTTAGGGACACCGAGGGACATACGTTCAATTTAGGGACATTGAGGGACATAAGCTTAATTTAAGGACACCGAGGGACATAAGCTCAATTTAGGGACATCATAAGCTCAATTTAGGGACACCGAGGGAGATACGCTCAATTTAGGGACACCGAGGGACATAAGCTCAATTTCGGGACATCGAGGGACACAAGCTCAATTTAGGGACACCGAGGGACATACGCTCAATTTAGGGACACCGAGGGACATAAGCTCAATTTAGGGACATCGACGGACATAAGCTCAATTTAGGGACAACGAGGGACATACGCTCAATTTAGTGACACCGATGGACATAAGCTCAATTTAGGGACATCGAGGGACATAAGCTCAATTTAGGGACAACGAGGGACATAAGCTCAATTTAGGGATATCGAGGGACATAAGCTCAATTTAGGGACATCGAGAGACATAAGCTCAATTTAGGGACATCGAGGGACACAAGTTCAATTTAGGGACATCGAGGGACACAAGTTCAATTTAGGGACATCGAGGGACACAAGCTCAATTTAGGGACATCGAGGGACACAAGCTCAATTTAGGGACATCGAGGGACACAAGCTTAATTTAGGGACATCGAGGGACATAAGCTCAATTTAGGGACATCGAGGGACATAAGCTCAATTTAGGGACATCGAGGGTCATAAGCTCAAATTAGGGACACCGAGGGACATAAGCTGAATTTAGGCACACAGAGGGACATAAGCTAAATTTAGGCCCACCGAGGGATATAAGCAAAATTAAGGGACACCGAGGGGCATAAGCTCAATTTAAGGACACCGAGGGGCATAAGCTCAATTTAGGGACACCGAGGGACATAAGCTCAATTTAGGGACACCGAGGAACATAAGCTCAATTTAGGGACACCGAGGGACATAAGCTCAATTTAGGGACACTGATGGACATAAGCTCAATTTAGGGACATCGAGGGTCATATGCTCAATTTGGAAATCGAGGGACATAAGTTCAATGTAGGGACATCGAAGGACATAAACTCAATTTTGGGACAACGAGGGACATAAGAACAATTTAGGGACATAAGAACAATTTAGGGACACCCAGGGACACAAACTCAATTTAGGGACACCGAGGGACATAAGCTCAAATTAGGGACACCGAGTTGGGACATCGAGAGACATAAGCTCTAGTTTGGGACATCGAGGGACATAAGCTCATTTTAGGGATATCGAGGGTCATAAGCTCAATTTATGGACATCGAGGGACATAATCTGAATTTAGGGACATAGAGGGACATAAGTTCAATTTAGGGACATCGAGGGTCATAAGCTCAATTTAGGGACACCGAGGGATATAAGCTAAATTTAGGCACACCAAGGGACATAAGTTCAGTTTATGAACACCGAGGGACATAAGCTCAATTTAGGGACACCGAGGGACATAAGCTCAATTTAGGGATACCGAGGGACATAAGCTCAATTTTGGGATAGCGAGGGTCATAAGATCAATTTAGGGACGCCGAGGGACATAAACTCAATTTTGGGCCAGCGAGGGTCATAAGCTCAATTTAGGAACATCGAGGGACATAAGCTCAATTTAGGAACATCGAGGGACATAAGCTCAATTTAGGGACATAGAGGGACATAAGCTCAATTTAGGGACATCGAGGGTCATAAGCTCAATTTAGGGACACCGATGGACATAAGCTAAATTTAGGCACACCGAGGGACATAAGCTCAATTTTGGGACAGCGAGGGTCATAAGATCAATTTAGGGACGCCGAGGGACATAAACTCAATTTTGGGCCAGCGAGGGTCATAAGCTCAATTTAGGAACATCGAGGGTCATAATCTCAATTTAGGAACATCGAGGGACATAAGCTCAATTTAGGGACACCGAGGGACATAAGCTCAATTTAGGGACACCGAAGGACAAAAGCACAATTTACGGACACCGAGGGACATAAGCTCAATTTTGGGACAGCGAGGGTCATAAGATCAATATAGGGACACCGAGGGACATAAGCTCAATTTAGGGACACCGAGGGACATAAGCTCAATTTAGGGACATCGAGGGACATAAGCTCAATTTAGGGACACTGAGGGACATAAACTCAATTTAGGGACATCGTAAGCTCAATTTAGGGACACCGAAGGACATAAGCTCAATTTAGGGAAAACGAGGGACATAACCTCAATTTATGGACACCGAAGGACATATGCTCAATTTAGAGACTTTGAGGGACATAAACTCAATTTAGGGACATCGAGGGACATACGTTCAATTTAGGGACATTGAGGGACATAAGATCAATTTAGGGACACCGAGGGACATAAACTCAATTTAGGGACACCGAGGGACATAAGCTCAATTTAGGCCCACCGAGGGATATAAGCAAAATTAAGGGACACCGAGGGACATAAGATCAATGTAGGGATACCGAAGGGCATAAGCTCAATTTAGGGACACCGAGGGACATAAGCTCAATTTAGGGACACCGAGGGTCATAAACTCAATTTAGGGACACCAAGGGACATAAGCTCAATTAAGGGACATCGAGGGTCATATGCTCAATTTGGAAATCGAGGGACATAAGTTCAATTTAGGGACATCGAAGGACATAAACTAAATTTTGGGACAACGAGGGACATAAGAACAATTTATGGACATAAGCTCAATTTAGGGACATAAGCTCAATTTAGGGACATAAGCTCAATTTAGGGACACCGAGAGATATAAGCTCAAATTAGGGACATAGAGGGACATAAGCTCAATTTAGGGACATCGAGGGTCATAAGCTCAATTTAGGGACACCGAGGGACATAAGCTAAATTTAGGCACACCGAGGGTCATAAGCTCAATTTAGGAACATCGAGGGACATAAGCTCAATTTAGGGACATAGAGGGACATAAGCTCAATTTAGGGACATCGAGGGTCATAAGCTCAATTTAGGGACACCGAGGGACATAAGCTTAATTTAGGCACACCGAGGGACATAAGTTCAGTTTAGGGACACCGAGGGACATAAGCTTAATTTAGGGACACCGAGGGACATAAGCTCAATTTTGGGACAGCGAGGGTCATAAGATCAATTTAGGGACGCCGAGGGACATAAACTCAATTTTGGGCCAGCGAGGGTCATAAGCTCAATTTAGGGACACCGAGGGACATAGGTTCAATTTAGGGACACCGAGGGACATATGCTCAATTTAGGGACACCGAGGGACATAAGCTCAATTTTGCGACACCGAGGGACATAAATAAGCTCAATTTTGGGACACCGAGGGACATAAGCTCAATTTAGGGACACCGAGGGACATATGATCAATTTAGGGACACCGAGGGACACATCCAGCACATTACCTCAATAAAAGAACATTGATGTTGTTAGCATAGTTCTAAATTGTAGTCTGTAGACACAATATAAAGTCTTCCCAACAGCATTTCAATTGCGACTATATTATGCCATAGTATTAAGGGTCACGGTGTAACCACAAGTCACAACCGGAACTGCAATTTAGCCCAACAACATTTGTAACAATTATCATATCTTCTAGCACTGTCAATTGCAAAATAGCAGTTCATTAAAATTTTGCTATGCTAGTGTTATAGGCTTATAGTGCAGCTATAGCAGTTATTTGGCAACACCGATATTTTCCATGAGTAAAGAAAGAGCTAATCAAATTGATATTACGTAATGTCCTATAAGAGAGAAAGCAAGAGTTGCTCATGTATCTAATAATTTGCTCAATTGTACATTTCACAAAGAAAGTAATTAAGAAATAGAATTTAAGATAAGATTCATGTCCAATTATATACACACAAGAGATTTGTGTTGATTAGGTTCCAATTTAGTATTGAATCGCGATACGATACGACTCGTATGTATCGTAAGATACTGATAGCCATGCAACAAATCTTTTGATTATAGGAGAGAGTGAAGAAGACAAGGGTCAATAAAATATGGATATAAGGATATAAACAACAAATTAGCATTACTAAATTGCAATGAGAAATACTCACCAGACCAACACAGCTTGATGTTCGTGCAACATTGCACGAACGGATTTAACCATAATCTTGTGACATCTATCCAAAAAGCTAGCTCAGCAAATCTATAAACAATTTGCACACCTTCTCCTGTAAACATAAATGCTGATTTAATAATTTCCAAGCGCATAACAAGAACCATGCGAATCAAAGAAAATAGAACAAAGATTCTGAAGATGTGATGCTACAAGTAATGTAATCTTACAATCAAATATTGTCCAGCTAGAAGGTGTAGTTGATATATTCTTTTTATCTTCGTCGAAGGAAAGCAAGTTAAAAAGATCGACGGTACCGTTGCTATTTCCAATGGGTTTATCAAAATCAAGTGATGCTGATGGCCTCTTTATTGGTGGTGAATTCTTCATTTTTAAATCTAAGGGACCCTGAATTCAACAGATAAACCTCAATTAGTATTTTGGTTTTTGTGGTGTAAATATTTGAAGATAACAAATTTTTTGACTGAGCAAACAATTGTGGATGTGACTGGTTTATCAAATGATACATCGAACATGCATCCGACTAGTGTTGTAAATCACGGATCACAGAAAATATTCGGTTGTTCAAATTCTACTCTGCTACAGTGTTATAGATAGCACTGCTATAGCAGCTATTTGACAACAATTTGTACTAACTCACTTGTCACAGAACAATAGCAGTTTGTTATAATTCCGTTGTTCAATAACGTGATATCTGCTATTTCAGAACACTCGGACGAATTAAAATATGAAAGGAAAATCTTTATGGAGGATTAAACATCAAATATAACATGAATACCTCATTAAATTTTGGTATTGGAGGCCGAATTTGTGGCATGTGATTCACAAGAATGCTTTCCTCAAGAGACAATCTCCTAGATTTTTGAATACCATTCTTGGCCCCAGTAGGTGGTGAAATTTTGAAGTTCAAGTTCAACTTTATTTCAGCTGACTTTGTAGCTTGTAGTTCACCTTGTAAAGCCCATCGTTTCTCCACATATCTGAAGGAACATAAGCTAGTTAACAATAGTAAAAAATGGAAAAGTAGATGAAAAATCATCTCTATGTTTCTAGCATAGTTCTAAATTGTAGTCTGTAGACACAATATAAAGATTTTAGAAGTCTTCGCAACAGCATTTCAATTGTGACTATATATATTATGCCATAGTATTAAAGGTCACAATGTAACCACAAGTCACAACCGCAACTACAATTTAGAACCATATAGTCATGTATAAGAATATATTGACAGTTTACTTGGCACGGATAAACTTCTGGATTCCACATCCATTTCTGTCAAAATTTGGTGGCAGTTTAGCTTCCCAGGGCTTATTTGACTTCACATTATCCGTATTTGCATAAACCACACCATATAAGTTACACTTGCAAGAGCCAAACAACATTTGTAACAATTATCATATCTTCTAGCACAGTCAATTGCAAAAAACAGCGGTTCGTTAAAATTTCGCTATGCTAGTGTTATAGGCTTATAATGCAGCTATAGCCATTACTTGAAAACACTTTGTGCTGAATCGTGTATCGTGGAGCAATAGTAGTTTGTTAACATTCTGCTACACTGTATTGCTATAGCCGATGTTTGGCAACAGGGATATCTCCCATGAGTAAAGAAAGAGCTAATCAAATCAATATTACGTAATGTCCTATAAGAGAGAAAGCAAGAGTTGCTCATTGTATCTCATAATTTGCTCAATAGTACATTTCACAAAGAAAGTAATTAAGAAATAGATTCCATATATAGTTTCTTACATTGCATGAAAGAAACTTGTTCTGGAAACCATGTATCCAAAGTTGTGGACCTCACCTTGTAACAAAATCAGAAGGTTGGGCCATTATAAAATTTCTAAACTGAGAAGGAACAAAAATGTATTTACCTTTGATATATGCACTCCAAGACTCCGGGGAATCCCTGAACATTGCATGCAAATGAAAATTCCTAAGTTCACACTAGCCCATTGTGGTTCCCTGAAATAATAAAATTCCAAAAAAACTCATTAATTTCAACAATAGAATTTGCAAGATCAGATGCTAAACTTTACAATGCTACAATGAACAATGAATGTGGCTGTTTTGCTTTCTTTCACACGACAAAAACTTTCAACTATGATTATATCTCATAATCGTAAGTAAATTCAATGTTAAAGCATCCCCAAAATCAGATGATAGGAACATAAGCAAAGTGAATGAAAAGAAAAAACATAGAATTGAGTGAAACACTTTTAAATAGCTGGATTTAAGTGCTCAGCGCAATGGTTATCAATCAGTTCAAGATTCAAATTGTGAATCAGAAGACTTTTTTTTTTCAGAAACATGAATTGAATCTTATCATCAATAGTAAGAAAATATGGCAATGAAAATGTGATTTTTAAGTAAAAAAAACAAGTGAGACAACACAATGATAAGCAGATATATCATATATGGACATCAAATTAATTCAAGATTCAAATCATATACCATACGACAAAAAGTAAAAAAAGAAATCATATATCAAATTAATTCAAGATTCAAATCGAAATAAAAACCAGATGGAACGATTCATTACAAATTGTTCATCTAAACCCTAAAAATCAAAATCAGAAAATCGCAAGAAAAAAAAGAATGGATAGAAAAGATTTACCTGTTATCAAGTTTATCCTTCGGCATGATGAAAAAATCGAGAACGAGTTACGGAGCGAGTGGAGTGAGTTACACGAACGTGTTGCGTCGTGTTGCGTTATGATGAATGACGGAGAAGGAAAGAATGTCGCAAAGAGAAAACAAATTGGGTAGAATGAATCGATTATGAAATTGAATTCAGAGTTGGTGATAATGAAAGATAGTGATAACAAAGAACCTAATCAAGAAACTATCTCTGAATTTAGAGTTAAAAAGGAAAGTTGTGTTTCAAAGGAGTGTGATGTGAGAGAGATAGAATTTGAGAATTTGGGGATTGAGAATTTGAGAATTTGGGGAAAGTTGTGTTTCAAATCAAAACTACAGTTTTGTCAAAAAAAAAATCAAAACTTGTTTTTTTTTTCTTTCTGCTTTATAGAATTTTGATTTATTTTTCTAAATATGAAAAATTGCTTTAGAAAAAAAAAATTAAAAAGTTAAATACACATGTTATTTTTACTTTTGCTTTCTTACGTGTGTCATTGTGCTTAAAAAAAAAAGTGTTATTGGTCGCATGTTAACATTTTTCTTTTTTTAATTAAAATAAAAAAGAAAGGACCAAAAAAAAAACCAAAAACTTAATTCAATAAACTTAGGGTCTGTTTGGCTTAGCTTTTTTTTAAGTGTAGAAGTTCTTTTAATCATAAAGCTAGAAATAATAGTTTTTTAACTAAAATTAAAATTGTTTGGTAAATCTTAAATTTTTTTATAAAAAAAAGTTAAAAGTTGTTGTTTTTTATTATAATAGGGTTAAAAGATATATTTGATAATATATTATTATTTTTTCTAAAATATAGAAATTTTTTTTTTTTACTATAGCTTTTAGAAATTGTTGTTTGGCCTAAATTATTACTTTTAAGTAAAAAGAAGAGAAAAAAAAGTTAGGTCAAACGGGCCCTTAATACCCGAATAACTTAGAAAACTCAATTATATTTTTCATTATGAATTTCAAAAGAATTCAATAATTTAGTTTATGGAGAACTTGAAAAAATCTTTAGACAAAAAATGGCACGCTCTGTCAACAAGAATGAGTTTCACAAAGATAACCTAATCATAAGGACATTGAAAATGACATGTACACATAACAAACACTAAAAGGTTTTAGCACAAAAAAAAGAAACACAACTCAAAATTAAAGAGGGTGGTTTGTTTAAGAGTAAAACGAGAAGTAATAATAATTCGATGAACAAAAACAAAAACAAAAACAAAAACCCTGTAACTGTGGAAATGAGTGGAAAGGAGAGGATAAAAGTGATACCTTTATGGAGCAGAAAAAAAAAGTAATGAGAAGGTGGATATGGAAAATGCTCTCCACCAAGGTAGTGGATTTTTTTTTGTCAAATAGCCTAGTTGCTAGAAAATCTACCTTAAATGTGAATAAGTGAAGTGTCCCGGGTTCGAAGCCGGACTCCTGCACATATAATGCGATTTTCCTACCAATTGAGCTAAGCACACACGAACATGTAGTAGATTGTTTTATTCCTTTTTAAATGTTATTTTAGCATAAAGTTCTTCCATCGATGTAGTGAATTGTATTATTCTTTTTTAAATTCCAACCTCATTTAGCACATACACTATTCAACTTTCCATTAAATTTTCATGAAAAATGTGAAATAGAGTTATTTGACAAAATAAATATAAAATTCAGTATAAAAAATAATATATATATATATATATATATGAGGTTTTCTAACTTAGACCCTAGTTAGGTCTAAGTTAGCAAAGTGCACCTTTTCAATTGGACCAAAATACCCATTCTTTTAATTTTTGAAAGAATAGAGCAACAGAGGCATTTCTGTAATTTTACATAAAAAAAAAAATAACAACACGCGCCCCACCTTCTTAAACAATTAATAGACGTGGATCCAGTGTCGCGCGCGTACGGAAGGACCATGGTTACAGACCGTTGATTTCCATCAGACAGCCAAGATGTGATCTCATTAAGACTGTCTGATCAATCAGACAGCCCAGATCATCCTGATCTATCAGATCATCCTGTCTGCGCCACACTAGATTATAAGCTGGAGAGAGAAAATTTTGCTTTTGAAAAAGGCAGCCACGTGTCAGCATATGAATGGGTCTGCGTGATTTTTTTCATTTTATACTTTAAACTCGATTATTTCATCGTAAATTAATTTTTTATTTTTTATTTTTTATACCAAAATTCATAATTTTTTTTTCTCTACAAATAGAGACTTGGTTCGTTTGATTTGGACACCGAAAAAAAAACGCAATTTTTCACTACTTTAAACTCGATTATTTCGTCGTAAATTAATTTTTTATTTTTTATTTTTTATACCAAAATTCATAATTTTTTTTCCCTACAAATAGAGACTTGGTTCGTTTGATTTAAACACCGAAATCCTTCTGAAACCATTTATATGGTAGAATGGTTTCAGAGAGGTGTAATCTGAAACCATTTTGCTGGTAGAATGGTTTCAGTAAGTTGATTATTAGTTATTTGCTTCTGAAACCATTTAGCTTGTAGAATGGTTGCACATAGTTGTATTCTGAAACCATTTTACTGGTAGAATGGTTTCAGTGAGTAATTTATTAATTGTGTTTGCTTCTGAAACCATTTATCTGGTAGAATGGTTTCAGAGAGTTGTAATCTGAAACCATTTTGCTGGTAGAATGGTTTCAGTAAGTTGATTATTAGTTATTTGCTTCTGAAACCATTTAGCTTGTAGAATGGTTGCACATAGTTGTATTCTGAAACCATTTTACTGGTAGAATGGTTTCAGTGAGTAATTTATTAATTGTGTTTGCTTCTGAAACCATTTATCTGGTACAATGGTTTCAGAGAGTTGTAATCTGAAACCATTTTGCTGGTAGAATGGTTTCAGTAAGTTGATTATTAGTTATTTGCTTCTGAAACCATTTAGCTTGTAGAATGGTTGCACATAGTTGTATTCTGAAACCATTTTACTGGTAGAATGGTTTCAGTGAGTAATTTATTAATTGTGTTTGCGTCTGAAACCATTTTATCTGGTAGAATGGTTTTAGAGAGTTGTAATCTGAAACCATTTTGCTGGTAAAATGGTTTCAGTAAGTTGATTATTAGTTATTTGCTTCTGAAACCATTTAGCTTGTAGAATGGTTTCAGAGATTTGTACTCCGAAACCATTTTTCTGGTAGAATGGTTTCAGTGAGTTGATGTAAGGTAGTGAAAAATGAGATTAAGGTAGTGAAAATCAAACGAACCAAGTCTCTATTTGTAGAGAAAAAAAAATTATGAATTTTGGTATAAAAAATAAAAAATAAAAAATTAATTTACGACGAAATAATCGAGTTTAAAGTAGTGAAAAATTGCGTTTTTTATTCGGTGTCCAAATCAAACGAACCAAGTCTCTATTTGTAGAGAAAAAAAAATTATGAATTTTGGTATAAAAATTAAAAAATAAAAAATTAATTTACGATGAAATAATCGAGTTTAAAGTATTAAATGGAAAAAAATTAACGCAGCCAATCATATGCTGACACGTGGCCTGCCTTTTAAAAAGGCTTTCTCTCTCCGCGTCATCCTTTCCACCACGCGCGCCTGTCGGCGCGTGTGATGCACGCGCTCGATTTTTGTCAAATGAGAAGCTGCCACGTGTCTGGGGGGGAAAAAGAAGTGGGGGGCACGTGTAAAATTGCAGAAAATTACAGAAATGCCCCTGTTGCTCAATTCTTTCAAAAATTAAAAACATGGGTATTTTTGTCCAACTCAAAAGGTGCACCTTGCTAACTTAGACCCAACTGGGTCTAAGTTAGCAGCCCCCTATATATATATATATATATATATATATATATATATATATAAGATTTTTTTTAGCAATAATCATTTTATAGTCATCTTATTTTTATTTTTTCTTGACAATATAGTCATCTTATTTTATTATCCCAAAAATCTTATATTCATCGAATGAGACAGCTACTCATTAGTCATTACAAATGAGTTAATTAGTTTACTCAAGAGTAAAAGTATCTTAACAATCTGTACCCAAAAAAATCTTAATATCCATATTTATATTTCTAAATTTCTAATAATTCTCAAATTTGAAAATTTCCTTCGGTAATATTTTCAGAAAGTTTGACTCTATATAATTCATATAATAATTATTTTAGTAATCCTCAACCATTAATTAATTTTAAATTGACCAATTTTAATTTCAATTTCATTTTCACTTTCACGCAATAAAACAATCTCAACCGTTTATTTTAATCAGACGGCTCAAAGCCATAACAGCATATCAGAAAATCTTGTTCCCCTATCTAACCTTTTTTCACGCTCTTACTAGCTACTCTACTCCCTCCACTACATATATTCAAAACACAATTTTTCATTTCACCGACCCATTAACAGTTTTAACTTTTAAGGCTCCAACGTAAGACAATAGTGTGAGTGAGACAAAAGGGTTGTGTTTTGTTGTACCTCAATCATGCCTTCAGGTCCTAAGAAGAGAAAAGCTGCTAGGAGAAAGAAGGAAAAGGAAAACAACAACATTAACATCAACCTTTCATCAACCAATAACCCTCTTCATGGTATGTACTTTGTCCAATACATTCTTATGTTTGGATTTACGTTTGTTGGATGTAAAAGTGATTGTAGATACATAAAATTGATTCTGACATGTTTGGTTATTATTACTTATTAGTGAGTATAATTGATTTTGCTTTTAAATGTCATTTCGAGTCTTAAATTTGTTTTTATCTAAACATTAATTTTTTCATTCAGATCAATTTAATCAAAATCAATTTGACTAAAATCAGTTTTACAAATCAATTCATTCAAAATCAGTTTTCATTGGAAACAAACACACCTTATGGATTACCAATCATTAGTTGTTGGTTAAGTGAGGACCACGGTTCGATCCCCGCAACTGCGATTGGGAGGGGCCTAGAACCACTTGATGTCAGAACTGTCCCATGAACCGGATTAAACCTGTGGTGAAAGCCAATTAAAAAAACACACCTTAGGGATTTTTAAAAGAATGTGCAATTCTAACTGTCAATTAATCATACATGGGTTCTTTTCAATTATATGTTGTATCAGATGTTTATCAAGTTTTTGAAATTATATTTTTTTGATCTGTTTTGTTAATTTGGGTACATTGGGTGTTTGTTAATTATTCTTGTTCAATTTTGTTTTGTGTTTTTTAGGTCAATTTGGGTAGATAGGTGTATCTGTTAATAGTTCTTGCCGTGTATTACTTTGATTTGGAATTTTTTTTTGGGTTGGTTTTAGTTAGTTGATAATAGTTTGATTGATTTTGTGAAAAATGTTAGCAAATGATGATTTGAAGTCCCAAAATGAGGTGGAAGAGAGATGCCACAAGTGCGACGTAATGGAGATCTTGGTCTATGTCCAGTGGTTCGCAGAATTCGGTCGGGTCGGGTTGGTATTGCATTTTTTAAAATTATTAAGTATATTGTTTGAATTATTTTTTCATGGAATAAATAGTATACATAGTAGCATCAATAATAGTCTATGTCCCTCTCCATGGAATTTCTTGCTTCACATTCTTGTGCTCACATAACATTAGTCTCTCCAAAGTTCACGAAAGGGCCAACTCAATTTCATGCCCCGTTTGTGGTACGGGATTTTCCTGACACTATTTACAAAAGTGCAGCTACCTACTTACCTGAGGCAATGAAGCAGGATTCAAAGGAACAGAAGAAAGAAGCTATTGATCAATTCAAAGTATCCAAACTTTCATTACAAGGGACATTGGTTAATACTTTTGAGGAATTGGAGATTTATGTTAGAGGTTATGAGAAATTTGCTAAAAAGGTTTGGTGTATAGGACCCATGACAAGTTAGCCTTCGACAAGTTCGGTAAAGACGATAAAGGCTTCATCGATGATTTTGAATCGAAATCCAAATGTCTAAAGTTATTTATTCCTAACAAAGCTTGTTCTGTCATCTACATATTTTTCAGTGGTTTGTCTTTCATTCAACCTTGAAACTATCAATTCACAACTAAAATGATTAGAGAAATCAATGATTAAGCATAGCAAAGTAGTTCTTATTTCATTTGTAGCTTCACTATTTTATAATCACTGTATCTCATGTCCTAATTGATACTACTATACTATATATATATATATAGTACTTATTTCATCAGCAGTTCAAAAAAAAAAGTACTTATTTCATCAAATTGTGCATAACTTAAACAATTAAACTTAGATAGAAACGGCAAATACTGATCTTGAATGATAACAATAATTCCCTAATCAAGATATTTCATACTAAACAAACACTAAAGAAGTGTTCAAGTTTGACTTTGCCATTTCAACTCTTCCACAAACAATAACAAGTTGGTAAGTTATCATAATCTTGAAATGGTCTTATTGTGTTGTTGTGAATTCTTTTAAGGAATTGGAACCAGAAAATGTAAAGGATTACATGAAAACTAGGAACAATAAAGTTTGGTGTGTTGGTCCTGTTTCACTAAGAAACAAGAATCACTTAGAGTGGAACTTACCTACAAGTTTCATTGAACACCATGATGTCATTTTCAACAAGAAAAATGTTGCAAACAACATCAATCTACTTGGTTGAATGTTGGAGGATATCTTGGATCAATTGAGTGACATTGAAGTGAGAAGATCCTCCTTCTTCAACACCTCTCTTAGCCATCTCTGCAAGCTCTTTAGCCCTTTTTCTTCTCTCTTCACTTTCATAATTCTTGTCATCCATTAACTTCTCTATAGCCCTCTCAACATCTTCTTTCTTCACCAACACGCCAAACTTCTCTTCCTCTCCCCAATTTGAAGGACTCTCCACTCCAACCATCACACCAACCTTTAATATTTCCACAACAAACCTCTCATTGAAAAACTGATCACCGAACAACGGCCACGTAATGACTGGCACACCAGCACATATTGCTTCTAACATCGAGTTCCAACCACAGTGTGTTAAGAATCCTCCAATCGAATAATGTGATAGTATCAATACTTGAGGAGCCCAACCCTTTATCAAAAATCCTTTCTCCTTAGTCCTTTCCTCAAAACCCGATTCCTTGATCCAATTATTCAATTCTTCTGTTTGATTTCTTTCCCTAATAACCCAAATGAACGGTCTATCGCACGCTTCTAACGCCATACCAAGCTCTATGAATTGCAAAGAAGTTAAATTACACATACTTCCTAAACATACATAGATAACCGAATTCGGATTTTGCAAATCAAGCCACTTTAAGCAATTTTCAACAACAATTGAAGTAGCAACCTTAGTGTTCCCTCTTTGAGCCATATCTAAGTGATTCTTGTTTCTTAGTGAAACAGGACCAACACACCAAACTTTACCATTCCTAGTTTTCTTCAAATCACTTGCATATTCTTGTTCCAATTCTTCAAAAGAATTCACAACAACACCATAAGAAACCATTTCAGCTGCAGTCATTTTATCAACAAATTCTTTCCAATTTCCATCATTTGAAGATGGGGTTTGTGCTTTTGTGATCTTAATTTTGTGAGAAATTTCAGGTATGAGAAAATACTCAGAATCTGTTGCTATTTTCTCCATAACATTAGAAAGTATCAATTTTTGTTGCCAAACAAGACAAAAACAACTAACCCCATAAAATGAAATTCTGGGAATTTTGTATTTAGTAGCAATTTGAGAAGTGTAAGGAAAACCAACATCAGAGATTATGCAATTTGGTTTTGGTGTTAATTTTTCAAAAGCTTTTTCTGCTTGTTCTTGCAGAAGAGTATTTGCTACATAAAAGAAAGTGAAAGCCATGGACATAGATGGAAGCATGTCAAAATTTTCACACCCTTCTGGAAATCCTGCATCTTGAGATGGGAATTGAAGTTCAAGTAAATGAATTTTGTGACCAGAATGTGTTTCAGAAAATGTTTGTGAGAAACGTGAAGCGTTGTGTGGAGTTGTGACAATTGTAACTAAGATGTTATGTTGTGTTAATGTTTTTGCAAGATCTATCATAGGAAGCATGTGGCCTGGGGACATAAGTGGAAATAACACAAAGTGTAGTTGAGGTGCTTGAGACTCCATTTTTAGGGAATGAATGAAGGTTTCTAGTACTATGCACTTATCTACTATTAAAAGAACCATCTTGTTTTATTTCTTTATAATAAGAGAAAAAATAATATGGATATGACGGTGTAAAATAATTTTTCACCGTCAGCCAATAAAAACAATGTTTTTTTTGCCACATCTCCTGCTTCATCCCACTTTTTTAATATAAATAATAATAAATTGATAGTTTTTTATTGGATGATCGTGTAAAATTATTTTATACTGTCCGTAGATCTCTATTAAAATCTTACAAAAATGTATATGATGTAAGAGGCTAACTAAGCAAGATATTTATGATAGCACACCATGACGCCAACTATAATGTTTGGCAGAAGAGTCCAAATGTCAAAGTCTAGTTTGTATTATTTTTTTTATGGGATTGATTGTGGAATTAATGAGTAAATAGTTACATTTGTTATCCACCAGGACCACCACTCAGCAAAGTAGGGACCTGGCTTCAGATTTTAATAATTCTATATAGTATCAAATCTCATCCGTTCATTTCTGATTGGACGGTCTAAATTAGTTACTGTGTTAACGCAACGCAGTGACTTTGTAATATCCAATCCCCACAAAGTAGTTTTACTAATTATCAAACGGTTATTAGTAAATAGTTACATACACGCAACTGTAGTATCAATTAGGACATAAGATATGGTGATTATAAAATAGTGAAAGCTACAAATGAAAGTAAGAACTACTTTGCTATTCTTAATCATTGATTATGAGTTTTGATCTAAAATTTCTTGTATAAACAATTTGCAATTAGAATCAGAAGATCCACCATCTTCAACAGCCTTATAAGCCATATTTTTAATCTCTTTAACTCTGTTTCTTCTCTGTTCCCCTTCCACACCATTCTCCATAAGTTTTTCAATAGCCATCTTCACATCCTCTTTCTTCACCAAAACTTTCTCACATTTAAATGTATTCATCGGATCCACGACAACTTCAACACCAATCCTCACGCCGATCTTAAGCACTTGCACTATTAGTTTCTCATTGAAGAATTGTTCAGCAAACATTGGCCAAGTTATCATTGGTACACCACATGAAATTGCTTCCATTGTTGAATTCCAACCACAATGAGATAAAAATCCACCAGTTGAAGGATGAGATAATATTTCAACTTGCGGCGCCCACCCTTTAATTATAACTCCTCTTCCCTTATTCCTCTCTTCAAAATTCTCTTCTTTTAACCACTTTTCTAACTCAACAGAACAATCATTTTTTCCAATCACCCAAATGAATGGATGGTTTGATGCTTCCAATCCCAAAGCAAGTTCCTTTAGTTGTGAAGCAGGAATGAAAGACAAACTACCAAAACATACATAGATGACAGAACAAGCTTTGTTTGAAATAAGAAACTTTAGACATTCGGATTCAGAATCATCGATGAATCCCTTATTGTCTTTACCAAACTTGTCAAAGGTTAACTTGTCATGCAAGGAAAGTGGTCCTATACACCAAACCTTTTTAGCAACTTTCTCATAACCTCTAACATAATTCTTCTCCAACTCTTCAAAAGTATTCACCAATATACCTTGTGCTGAAAGTTCAGATTCTTTGAATTGATCAATTGCTTCTTTCCATGCCTTCAAATCTTGCTTCATAGCCTCGGGTAACTGTGCTTTTGTAAATTCAATTGTATCAGGCAAATTTGGTACCACAAACGGTGTCGACATTGAGTTGACCCTTTCATGAACTTTGGAGAGGCTAATGTTATGTGAACACAAGAGTGTGAAGCAAGAAATTCCATGGAAAACAACTCTTGGAATGTTGAATTTTGATGCAACATTTGAAGTCCAAGGAAGACATATATCAGAAACAATGCAAGTAGGTAGTTTTTCCAACTTTGAAAGCCAATTTTCAAGTGGTTCTTTAAGCATATTAGAAGCTGCAAAAAACAAAGGTTGGTATTTAGGAGAAGGAAGTGTATCCATATTTTCAGACCCTTTTGGTAAACCTGCTTCTACACAAGGGAAAGGTAACAATTGGAATTGGATTTTGAGATTTGAGGCTTTTGCTTGATCAATTACCATGTTGAACCTTTCTGCATTAAGTGGTGTAAGGATAACAGTGACAATGACACCATTTGATGCAAACAATTTTGCCATTTCTGTGAAAGGAATGAGATGGCTTTGAGACATAAATGGAACAAGAAGGAAGTGTTGTTGGTTTGATTGGGAAGCCATTGGAAAATAAATTAATGTTAAGGATGAGATAATGAAAAAGAATATGAATAAGAACAAGTTAACAGGTATAAGATTGTGGTGTTGTATCTAATTTGAAACTAGAAAATGCCAAAAAGAAAGAAGCGGTGGGTGGCAATCTTTCTTTTTCACTAAATTTTTTCAACCACTCTAGTTCTGTCAACTTTCTTGGAATGTTATAGCAGATAATAAAATTCATAAATTTCAACTAATTAATAAGATAGTATGTTGGTAAGTGTTATAGAGACTCTTACTACTTGTATTTCTTTATTAATTCATAAATTTCAATTAATTATTTTTCTATTTATTATACTTATATTTCTTTATCAACATACAATAGATAATTTTATAAGTTAAATTATTATAAGAAAATTATTTCATTCATTAATAGAAATATAAACATGAAGTAAAACCAAAATAAACTAGAAATATAAATATGAAGTAACTTATTTAAAATATAAATAATCATGGTAGTGGTCACTTCAATTCTGTAATTAACCAAAAATAAACTATTAATTCTGTAATTAACCAAAAATAAATTATTTCAAATGCAAAGTTTCTTATTTTCTTAAAACATTAGTCATTCAACCCAAAAATAGCCTATTCAAATACAAAGTTTCTTGTTTCATAACTTGCTCTCTAGTAAAATACAATGTATATATTCAACCTAAATCAAAACAAACTTGTCGGGTTACCCAAAATATAACAATAAACCCAATGTATATCTATGGATACTCATTCATCAGCTATACAACCACAATCACAATAAAACTTGTAAAATGTCACATTAAAATCCAAAACATTCAACAACAAGAAAACATTATTACATATGTTGTTCAAACAAAATCATTACTGATAGAATAAATGACTCAAAACATACTGAAAGGTTAATTAGTTCTAGCATTCACCAATAAAAAGATAGATATCCACTTAAATGTTGTCAGACTTACCATCATCATTTATTTGATGCTTGACAGATACATCTTCCTATCTCCTTTTCTCCTTCAACTTCTCATCAAGCTCTTGTAGTTGTTTGAGCTTGACAAATTTATCTTCCAATCTCCTTTTCTTCTTCAACAGATGATCCACTTCAACCTCTTTGTTTGCTTCCAAGAATTTTTCAGTCATGGCAGGAGATGCCCAAATTGTAGGCCTCGTATCACGTGGGCATTTGGTAATTACGCAGGCCTCAACACCACATTGGGCACTCAACGTGTCGATATCCTCCAACAACTTTGGTAATATTCTCTTGAATCTTCTCTCTCTCCATTTCTCATCCAAATTAGTGGCAGCCATGAACCCTCAAGCATTATAACGAGGATCTGACTAATTAAAAGTATTATTCTAGGCGGCATGTTCAACCCGGTGTTGTCAATTGCGGACTGCGAAAATAGCAGTTTGTTCAATCTCCGCAACGCAATAATGCTACGTCATTGTAGTTGATATTTGACAATATTTTGTAATAAATAGTGTATCACGGAACATTAATGATTTGTCCAAATTCTGTTTTGCTATGGCGCTGCTATTTAACAAGACATTAACCATAGACAGGGTCGACCCTAAGGGTGCACAACCACGTCCGTAGCACCGGGCCTCAAAATTTGGCGGCCCAATTTTCATAATTTAATTCTCTTCTTTCTATTCGTACCTCCCTTAGTTGTTATTTCTACCCTTCGATTCGTAATGAAATTTTGTCTTTGAGGGCCCAACCCACTTGGCACTTCAGGCCCATCATCGACTCAATTTCCTCTTATTCTCTTAACCATGATTGATACGCAACCAATCTGAGCCCCACCTCTATTCGCCGCACGCACACTCAACCTCTCGTTTTCGATCCGCATTCATTTCTCGTTTTTCAACCAGGTTGTTTTTCTTAATCTAGTTCCTCTTCCTTTTCCTTCATAATTCTCATTATTTATTCGTGATCTTCTTCCTTTTAATAAGATCCTAATCGGCTAACCCTAATCCCTAGATTCATAGTTTGATTTATGTTCATTTGCGATTGTTTGTTTGTGATGCACCATCTAGGATTTATTTTTTTTGTTTAGTATATGTTTGATTTCACTTTTGGAATTTCGTTTGTTCGATTTAATTTTCGATTTCATTTTCATGATTTTGTTTGTTCGATTTCACTTTTGGAATTTTGTTTGTTCGTAATTTTGTTAGGCTCATATATATATATATTTTTTTTGTATTAAAGGATAAACACTTGGGTTCATGGCTTCCCCTAACTTGGATGAGACACGGGGAGAGAAAAGATTCAAGAGAATAATACCAAAGTTGTTGGAGGATATCGACGCGCTGAGTACCGAACATGGTGTTGAAGTCTGCATTCTTACCAAAGGTCCAGGTGAGACTATACCTACAGTTTGGGCATCTCCTCGCATGACTGCAAAATTATTAGAAGCAAACAAAGTGGCTGAAGTGGATCATCCGTTGGAGGATAGAAAGAAGTTGGAAGATAGATTGGTCAAGCTCAAACAAATGCAAGAGCTTGTTGAGAAGCTCAAGGAGAAAAAAAGATCAGAACATGCATCCGTCAAGCATCAACTGAATGATGATGGTAAGTCAAACAACATTTAAGTGGCTATCAATCTTTTCATTGATGAATGTTAGACCCAGTTAACTATTCAGTATGTTTTGAGTCATTTATTGTCGGTCATAATTTTGTTTGAACAACATATGTAACAATGTTTCCTTGTTGCTGAATGCTTTGGATTTTAATGTGACATTTTATAAATATTATTGTCATTGTAGTTGTGTCGGTGATGAATGAGTATCCATAGACATTGGGTATATTATTATATTTGTGTAACCCAACAAGTTTGATCGATTTAGATAACAAAGCTAGGATTGTATGCATATTTGTATGAATAAACACGATGAGGAAACTAACCTAAGCAATGAATAAAAGGAATATGGAACACAATGAATGAATATTCAAGTAAAAACAGGGAAACTAACCTGCGAGTGCTTCTATCTTCTCCGCAAGCGACCACCGTCATTTCCACCGCACAGAAATTGGGGAACGCGAGAGAAGTGGTGAGGAGCAGGAAATTGTGAATTAGGGTAGAGAGAGATCAAATTTATGCGTTACATTCTTTTTTTTTTCTTCTTTTCAAATCAGCTGTTTAAAGTTTGAAAATAAATGGTGAGGAGATGAGAAAGAAACTGGATCGTACCCAATTGCAAGAGGGATTTGCAACACAAACTTGTGTAGAAGAAATTTGGGGATTCCATCGCTGTTGTAGTAGGTTGCTGAACATGTTTGAAGGTGTTCTTAGCTTCCTTGAACAGAATTATAGCGCGGCCACCACCGATTTAGGTCACCTCTTTAAGCCGGTCCAAAAGCGGATCGGAGCGGGCCGACCCAACTTAGACGTTGCAGCTCAAAAGTGAGAGAATGTTTTTTCATACCCCTCATAATTTCTTGTACGTTTTTTCAATTCTTTTGAATTTTTTTGTGTTTTTTTCTTTTCTTTTATTAGATCTACTTTTAATAATTCCACGGGACCTCAAAAAATCGGAGACGCCCTTGTCCCCCTCATCTCATTTTCTCACTCCAAAAAAATATTTTGAATGAAATTCTATATGAGTGAGTTAGTGATTGAAAAATATTTTTAAAGAATTATAGGATGCATGTGGTTGGTTGGTCGATGCTATATCAGAGCAGCTTCGGTGGCTAATCAAAACTGGTCACTCTCTAAAACCATATTTTGATTGTCCATTGAAGTGAGTATGAAATAGTATCAACCAATTACACATAGACACCTATAATTTTATAAATTGAATTCTCGATTTTATTTCTTAATCACTCACTCATACGGTGTTTCATTCAAAATATTTTTTTGAAGGGTGAAGAAAGGGTTCACACTTTAATTTGTGAACAATGTTTAGTTCAAAATATTTTCATGAGGTGTGTGAGGAAGGGTAAAAAAGACAAAAAAAAAATGATGGGAGGTATGAAAAAACATTCTCGGGCGTCTAAGTTGGGCCAGTCCGCTCTGCTCAACTTTTGGACGGGCTTAAAGAGGGTGACCTAAAGGTGGTGGCCGTGTTATAGTTCTGTTCAAGGAAGGTACGGTAGACCTACAAACATGTTCAGCAACCTACTGCAACAGCAATAGAATCCCCAATTTCTTCTACACAAGTTTGTATTACAAAGCCCTCTTGCAATTGGGTACAATCGAGTTTCTTTCTCATCTCACCATTTCATTTCATACTTTAAACTAGCTTATTTGAAGAAAAGGAATGTAAAGCATAAATTTGATCTCTCTCTACCCTATTTCACAATTTCTTGCTCCTCACCACTTCTCTGGCGTACTCCAATTTCTATGCAGGGATTACTTAAAGTGCACGAACTGTATTTTTTCTATATTTTGTATTTTTACACACTTGTTCCGTTTATCCTTAGTTGACAGGCCGGTCCATATTCCGTTTAAGTAAAAAAAATAAAATAATATATAACACTAACAAGTGGCAATGAGGTTAAGGGGTCCCAAGAAACATTACCCGCACGAACCCACAGCTTTGAGTCACTTCTTACGTACTTTAAAGTTTTTGTGTCTTATCAAAGGTTGTTTGGTTTTGTAGATAAGAATGATGTTTATCTATTTGTCCCCTCATCGTCCTTGTTCTATTCTACCACTACAAAATTTATGTCTTGCTGTTTGCTAAGTTATCTTTCGGTCTCTTGATGCTTGATGCCAATGTGGACTTATACCCTCCTTACAATATATGGTACTAGTTCAGTTGGTAGGAACATTATATTATGTTTGAAGTTGATGTTTCAATCTCGATTATTCCACTTATTTCTAACCACCAGACTACTTGATAAAAAAAATATACCGGACTAAATTATATATTTTTTTAAAATATAAATTAAATATTTTACATTGTACAAGAGTAGATAAATAAAAAAAATAAATACTCAAAAATATACAAGAATAGAGGGAAAAAGTTGTTTCCAATAACCCCAAAAGTTTCTGATTCTAACATGCATGAAGGTAATAAAACAAAAACAACATCAATACATCATCACTTATTTATTTGCTTTCACTTGGCCTTCATAGCTTTGTTCTCTAACCTAGGTTAACATAAACCTTGGACATGCATTATATCTTCAATTAGTTGAGTCATGTTGTGATAAGAAGAGCCACCTTCTTCTAATGCTTCCTTTGCAAGATCACCATATTTTCTAGCACTTTCCCTAATCTTTTCATTTTCTTCATCTTCACCCATCACCTTCTCAATAGCAAATCTAACATTTTCCTTCTTAACCACAACACACTTTTCTTCCTCTCCTAAATGCACAGCACTTTGTGCTCCCAAACTCACACCATTCTTCACAACTTGCACCACAACTTTCTCATTATAAAATTGCTCAGCAAACATAGGAAAAGTTACTAAAGGCACCCCACCACAAATACCTTCTAATGTTGAATTCCATCCACAATGTGTCAAAAAAACACCTATTGCTTTGTGTGACAAAATCAACACTTGTGGTGCCCAACCCTTTATCAAAAACCCTCTATCTTTCACCCTTTCCTCAAACCCTTCTTCAATTAACCACTTATCCATTTCATCTTTTCCATATGCACCCCTCAACACCCAAATAAATGGCCTTTTTGTTGCCTCTAATCCTAACCCTACCTCTTTCAATTGTTGAGGTGTTGCACGGTTTAAACTACCAAGACAAACATAAATAACTGAATTTGAAGGCCATAAATCAAGCCAATTGAGAATTTTATTTTCACTTTCATCATTTGAGTTTATTATTTTTTTACCTCTTTCAACTTTATCCAACTTATCATTGTTACATAATGAAACAGGACCAACACACCATACTTTATAACCACTTACTCTTTTATATTCTTTAACATATTCTTCTTCCAATTCTTCAAAACTATTAACGACTATACCATATGAATATTTTTCTATTTCCCTTACTTCTTCGCGAAAACTATTTAACTTTTTATTTTCCCCAGGATTAAACAGTCCAGGAAGCTGACATTTTCTCAATTCAATTTGATCTGGCATTCCCGGAACAACAAATTTTCCTTCATTAGGAATACTACCTTTTAAATTGCGCAAATTATGATTGCACAATAAATGAAAACAATTAGTCCCGTCGAATATAATTCTCGGAACTTTGAATTTTATTGCAATTTCCGCTACACACGAAATGTGTTTATCTGAAATCACACAACTAGGAACCGGTCTTAAATTTTCAAAAATATTTTCTAGTGGACTTTTCAGTTTACATAAAGCTATGTAAAAATTAGACATTAAATCCATTGAAGGTAAAGTGTCAACACTTTCACATCCCTCAGGGATTCCTGACTCTACATTTGGAAATTTAATGTGAAGAATTTGAATTTGTGATCCTAATTGAATCTCTCTATCTATGCTTGATTTGAATTGAATGGAATTAAGGGGTGTGGTGATTATTGTTACCTTAACTTTGCGACGTGCTAGTAACTTTGCCATATCTACCATTGGAAGAAGATGACCAGGGGCCATTAAGGGAATGAATATGAAATGAAGATTATTAATGTGACATTGTGTTGAGTTCATTGTGATAGTTTTCTATTTTTGATGAATATGATAATTTTTTTTCTTCATGTGTTTGTGTTATTTTGGCATGGAATCTTGGGTATAAATAGGGACATGTTTGTTGCTACATTTTGGCATGTAATAGGGAATTCAATGAATTTGAATGCAAATCTTTAGCAATCATGATTGTCTTTTTTGTTTTGTTTACTGTAGATAAGGCGGTATGTTTATCTTTATATGCTCTAAATCTAATCATCAATTCGAAATTTGAATAGAAGAAAACTTAGACATGCTTTTTCTTTTATTCTTTTTGTTGTTATTGTTATTTTAGCTACGATTTTTTAGTGTTGTTGAAATATATACAGTTCATGCATGATTCTCTTGTGATTCAAAAATAAAATGCACCATACATTTTGTATCAAAATAAAATAAAATAAACTGACCCGAATCATATGATTGATTTGGTTATCATCTATAAAGTTATTTTAAACAATCAAGATAGAGGATTTCAAATCTCTAATAAGATCTCAATGATTATTTTAAAGATATTATTTTGAATTTCATACACTATTGGAAAGTTATATCCATATTGTCACATCATACTGGTGTTGGGTTTCACTAGGTTGGATCGACACATCGGACATTGAACAATATTATAGGTGACTTTCAGGGGCGGCTCCAACTTTTTAGAGACCCTGCTCAATTTTTAAAAATAGGCCCTAGTAAAAAAATGAAAAAAAAAATCCTCTCTATATAAGTTTTAAATAACATTAAAAAAGTCATTCTTATAACCAATATATAAAGCGACATCCGAAAAAAAAAAGAAGATATTTTTTAATCAATAAGATCTAAATATAATTTTCAAGTTAATATTACTATCAATCTTCTAGCTACTTAAAAGATGTCAACATTTTAACATTTTTTAAAGCAAATTGATCCATTAAGTCTTCATTTTATTTATCATTTATTAATTTTGTGTTTATTACTAAGTAATAATAATAATAATAATATTTTCATGAGTATTATTTGTTTACGCTTATTGTTACTAATATAACTACTATCCACTGGTATGGTAGTTGGTATCATGATATCATATATTGAAGATCTATAGTACATAGGAGGCCTCCAACTTCTCCAAATTTAGAGGGGCCCTATGCGGCGGCACACCTTGCACACCCATAGGAGCCGCCCCTGGTGACTTTAACACTACACTTTTATCTAAAATCTTAAGATATTAGGTTTATGAGTCCTCTCATTTATAAAATGTTCAATTTCAACTTCTAACGAATGTGTGACTTAACTCACACTTTATAGATCTCAACATCCCACAAATGTGAGTCTCTATGTGTCCATAATAATCCATCACCACTCATTTATTGCTACCCCGAACTGGGCTCTGATACCACTGATGACGAGGAGCAGCCGTGTGATCATCCACATGTGGTAAGAGAAACCATACAAGCGAGTTGGATACCACATATTAACCCAAAACCTTAAGACGTTAAGTTTATGAATCTTCTCACTTATAAAGTGTTTAACCTCCACCCGTCAAGAAAAAATAATAAATAAATAAAAAATTTAAATTTATGCATACACAACACAATAAATTTGATATAATAATTATAATTTTCGAAATAAAGTTAAATACAAATAATAAAGTTTAATTGGAAAAAAATATATGTAAATAGTTTTCATTTTGTTTTTTAATAGGTTTTTTATTTATATACTTTTTTATATTTTTTAGTTTTGAATAGGGTAGCTTCTAGGGTATGTAGACATTAACTAAGGGTCTATTTGACCTGATTTTTCTAGCTTTTTTTTTAGAGCTTATGCAAATAGCTTATGTAATTTTTATATATTATTATAAGTTTGTCAAGGTAGTTTATGATAAAATAGCTTAAAAAATTACAATTTTCACTAGTGTGAACTTATAAAATAGCATAAAATCTAATTTATATTGCATAAGCTATTTGCATAAACTTTAAAAAAGAGCTAAAAAGTAATGTGAAACGGACCCTAAGTCTCTCTTGAGGATGAGGTTGACACATTTGAGTTCCAGCCTTCCAGGTTGTTCCTTCTCAAAGCAATTGCAATTTGCAAATTGCAAAGTCTCTCTTGAAGGGCTCCACCACTACTATTGGTCTTCCAACAAACCAACCATAATACTAATAGCCACGGGAATATCGTTTGTAAAAAACAATGGAAAACAAAAAAGGGCCCCAAAAATTGTCGATCAGTGATGTATGCGGAGAGAAAGAGGCTGTGAGAAAATAAGGAGAAAAGAAAAAATTATCTATGTAGTGTGGTGCATGATAAAGTATGTAAAGTCATTTAATCTAATAATGGTTAAACATGGTGGTACATATAGACTATAGTGCGTAAGCCACAAATAACAACATTGTTATTTTATAATTTACATAAAATTTATTCATCACTGCCGGTGTCTATTATGTAAATTTATGTCAAAAAAATAATAAAAAAAAGACATGTCTTATGTTATGATGAGTTTGTTAATAAAAGATTTTTGCTGCTAAAAAAAAAGTCTTATGTTATGGTGAGTTTGTTAATAAAAAAGATTTTTGTTGCTCAAAAAAAAAATAAGGATATTGTTGGTATTATGAAAAGTCCACACCAAAATTTTTTATATTCTCTTTATGTATAGGTATAGATTAAAAAAATTCATATAAAATTATATAAAATAAAATTACTTATGATTATGGGTGGATTATTTTTTAGGTATTAACTCTCTAGTTTCTAAAAAAAGGATAAATTATTTTGAAATTATGAAATTATATAAAATAAAATTACTTAGTGAGGTTGAGTTTGGGCCTGAAGTTTTGGGATCGGTAGGTTGCATTTGACATGGTTTACCTATTGTTTTTGTAATGGAAGATTACCCTCTCTTAATCCCATTAATGTATTTTCCTTACTTTAAAAAATTAATCAAAAGTTTAAAATTTGGGATGGCCGGTGGCAACTATGGTTTTGGATTTCTTACCATAACAGAATGAGACCGTACGATAGAAAATCAACAGTTGACATTGCTTTTTATTTAATTACTTAATTTTATTATATCAATTTTAAACTGTCTAATTTGTAATCAACGGCTGAGATTTATTACTGCCATAAACCGCGTGCTCCTGCGCAAGAGATCGAGATCCTGGCAACGACAGCTATTACATAAGTGTCACTTATTTCAAATGTCACTCCTTTTTTCCACCCTCGTAAGGTTTTTTCTAATTAACCCTCTCATAAATTGAGGGTATATGCCCTATGCTGATGTAGCATGATGTGACACCAATGAAATTCATCCAGATATATTTAAGTCAAACATAATTAATTTTTTACCATAAAGTAATTTTGACTACTTTTATTTTTAAATTAATTATATTTTAGGTATAATATTATATGAATTTACATTTTGGTCCTAATTGCTTCTAATTTGTTTACATCTTCTTCAAATTGTTTTACGGTCTCAAATAACTTTCTTCTTCGCATAAAAAAAAAATTCTTCTTATGGTCAAAAAACTTTCAATTCATATTCGTTATGATTTCACCTTCAGATTCGCTCTCTAATTTCACCTTCAAGCTTCAGATTCGTTCTTTGTATGGAACCTTCAAGCTTCAGATTCGTTCTCTGATTTCACCTTCATTCAATCATCTCCTCAGATTCGTTCAACCTCCAGCTTTATAAATCAGCCAATTGAATTAAATCAATCGACAAAGAGTGATTCTGATTCTGGAACAAATAAAAAATTAAAAATTGAATGAGCGAAGTGATTCTGATTCGATTCTGGAACAAATAGAGAATAAAAAATAAAATCAATGTTACCTAGACGAATCCGATTCTGGAACAAACGTAGCCGATGATGGAGAAGTGATACCGGAAGAGGTAAATGAGCGTTTGAAGGTTGAAGGAAGGGCAAGAAGAAGCGACAATTGCAAAAGAGGAGAAACGGCGACGACAATTGCAGAAGAGAAGAAGCGGCGACGGCGAAGAAGAAGTGTCTTGTTGAAGGAAGGATCACAAGCGAAGCGGAAAATTTGGTGGCCGATGATAAGAATGGAGAAAGAAGTAGTGAAAATTTGGTGGCTGAAGCTTGCTGTGATGAAATTTGATGGTAAAGTGAAGCGTTTACACAAATAGCCTAAAATATAATTAAATAAAATTAGTAACCTAGAATATAATTAATTGAAAATAAATATAGTCAAAATTACTTTGTGGTAAAATATTATTTATGTTTGACTTAGATACATGTGGATGAATTTCATTGGTGTCACATCAGCATATGACATATGCTCTCAATTTATGTGAGGGTAGAGAAGTAGTCACCAAATAATAATTTAGTACACCTATTGTTGTTAAAGATTCCCACCAAGCTATAATTAACAACCTTGTAACTATTGTTTGTGTTAAGAAGTTTCATATCGACTGTGAGATGACCTGAGTTTAATGTAGTTATTATTTTTGGTGGTGCACTGGTGCTTCCTGTCATGCTCCGTACCTTTTTATTTTTGGTTGTGCTTCTGTGATATGGTAAAGATAGCCTTTATAAGTGTAGTGTAAACCTCAACTCTCAAACTAGCTTTTGTGGCTGAATATAGACCCCTAAAATTCTAATGTTTAGTTTGCACATTGCATAATGCAGGTGCAGGAAATTAAGCTGTGTTTCTAGTGGAACTGTGGAAGCTAGGTCACGTTGCAAACAAGTAGAGAAACTTTCTAGTGTATAATGTGATATGATAGGTGCACTATATGGATCATTTTTCTTTATGTGTTGGAGTACACCTACAGGCTACACTCATCTTTTTAATAAATTTTTGGTTATAAAAAACAAACAAATTAAACTCTGATTATAATATTTTTGGATTCAAAAATATTTTATCGAAACTAAATGGTGTTTGATAAGTAGTATAAACAAAGAAATGTTGCGATGGCAGTGGTATATGCAGAAGCCGACAGAAAAAGATGGTGAGAAGAGGAAAAAGAAAACGATAACAGTGTTTTTACCCACATATTAATGTTATTTTTTAACTAATTTCTCAACCATTGGATGAGTTGGCCGAGAACATTGCAGCAGACGCAGCTGCAGAAACACTTGTAGCTGAGGATCCAAATTCCAGTTTAGGATCTCAATCATTAATTACAGATCAAATGATTCAGATTAATGTAACCTTAAAATTTCTGTAATCAATCTCAGCCATATATAATATTTTATCAACTCAAATATACCAACTTACTGACTTACATATGTATGCATCTAATTGGGAAATGGATTCTCTGCAGTTAGTTTTTGACTGCAGGTTAATCTTAGCCATCCAAATTTATTAAAATTTATTATTTATTTGATCAAAATTAAATCTAAGGGTTCCCATGTAGTGACTGCATGACTGCAGCATGCTTTGACTGCATGGGATCTAGGTCCGTCTAATTGTCTTATTGTCTTATTACTTGCTCAACTTTGCACCATAGGAGGTTCTGTCATTTCATTTGATGGCATTTGGATCACATGCACAACACTTGTTCCAGAACTACACACACTTCTTTTCTTTATTCACAAGAAATAATAGGGAGGAAAATAAAGTATATTTTAGCTTGCCTTATCTATATGTCCATAATTTTATATGTAACATCAATGATGCATGTTAATTGCCCCAAAAATAAAATAAAATGATGCATATTAATTTTGAAAATATTTATATTTCAAAATAAATTTATTTTTCATAAAAATTGTTCAAAGAACTTTTTTCCATATATTAATATAATCGAAGGGAATATAAAATAATTCTAAAATTGAGAAATTTTGTTGTCACTTTATGTTTCCTTGTGTATGGAGGACTTGTTACCTCATCTAGTAAAAAATTTACCGGAGAGAATCCAAGTTCATCTAAACCATATATCGGGTGTGCTCGACCCTTAGAATTTTTTTTTTCTTTCAAAATGTGAGGTTATAAAATAATAGTTATATATTGTTAATATTTATAAAATATTATATGTACTCATCAATAAATTAGTTATAAACTATGATGTTTGTGTCTATGGTTTTTAGTTTAAAACCTAACATTGCAATTTTTTTTTGTTGCATAATTCTAATTGCAGTCATTTCAAATTAAATCAAAATAGAGGGTGTTTTTAATTTTATTTTGGTCCTAAAATAATAGTTATATATATATATATATATATATATATATATATATATATATATATTTTTTTTTCTTTCTTATGTGTATGGTTAATAGTACACTCAAATAATTGTGATCATCCACATATTTTTCATTTAACTAATGTTTTTCGAGATTGACTTTGCCGCTTGTGTAGTCTATGCGTAGGATATCCAGAAACCATAAATCACGGGAACTTCCCCTTTTTGGTAGACAGCCTATTGTTGGGGCGACTAAGCCCATAAACTAATTTTGTCACTTTCAAAGGGCCGACTCAAACTAATAACCCGCCAAACAGTAAAGCTATCAAGAACAACTATATAAGTAGAGATTTACTTCTGGCACACCCCGACATACATGGCCACCCCTAAAAACCCCATTTTACCCTTTTAGCTACTTAGAAAGCGAGTGTGTAAATAGAAAAAATTGCGGGGAAATAGTTCGCTTTCTAGAATGCAAACTACGGCTGAGTTCGCTTCCTAGAATGCAAACTGCAGTGAGTTTGCTTTCTAGAATGCGAACTGCAGCAGAGTTCGCTTTTTAGAATGCAAACTGCGGTGAGTTCACTTCCTAGAATGCGAACTGCAGCTGAGTTCGCTTTCTAGAATGCGAACTCCTTTTTTCATGATTTTTTTCATTCTAGGGGGTGGATTTGAGTTAAAAATATTGACACTCGTTACTTAGAGTGCGAACAAGTGCTCGCATCCTAGAAAGCGAGAGGATTAGTTTGGTAATTTCAGGAGGTGACCGAGGATATTCAGAGGCGCAAAAAATAGAATTCATATAAGTATTAACCCGTTAAAACCTATCCATTCTACATTTTTACCTGTTATCCGAATCCATTCAAACATTTATGAGCTTAATAACTTTCAACCTAACACCAACCCAATCCGGTCAATACCCAACCCTTGAGTCAAACTATCATGGACAACTATATAGGACAACTATAGAAGTATTAACTTTAAGAGAATATCTATTACTTTCTAAACGACAAAGTGTAACACAAGTGGTAAATACTTGGGTTCGATTCCCAGTTAGTGCGTAATTGTATGCGGGGAATACCTTGGTTTAAAAAAAAAATGACAATATAAATTATTGCGTGTTACACTTACAGTGTGATTTTGTAACTGCTGAAAACATTTTTCCCTTGTTTAGTGGATCCTCTTCCTTTTCTAAAACTTTATGATGTGGGACTTCCTGTTCTCACAATTGTTTGTGTGATAGCTTTCACAAATATGCATATAGCCACTAACTCACTCTTAGCTTTAATTATTCATTTTATGAGTTATCATTGTTCACCATTTTTAACTTGGTAGTTGGTACTATATAAATATGTCTTAGTACTTACTATTTAACAAAATTCATTGTTCACCATATATACAATTACAAATAACATCATCATCCCTTAATCCTTTCAAAATATCATTCCAACAATAGCATGAAATCCGAAGATCCAAAGCTCCACTTTGTGTTGTTTCCAATGATGGCACAAGGTCACATGAATCCCATGATGGACATTGCAAAAATATTGTCACAACATAACAATGTTAATGTTACAATAGTAACCACTCCACAAAATGCATCACGTTTCTCATCAATTCTAGCACGTTATCTTAACATTCAAGTAATCCAACTCCAATTTCCATGTAAAGAATTTGGATTACCAGAAGGGTGTGAGAATCTTGACATGTTACCTTCACTTGGCATAGCCTCAAACTTCTTCAATGCAACAAAATTTCTACAACAAGAAGTTGACAAGCTATTTGAAGAGTTAACACCATCACCAACATGCATAATTTCAGATATGTGTTTGCCATATACAATCCATATAGCTAGAAAATTCAATATTCCAAGAATTTCTTTTGTTGGATCAAGTTGCTTTTATCTCTTGATTGTGCATAATTTATATGTCGCGAATATGAATGAAATTATGGCTAATAAAGAATCTGAGTACTTTGTTTTACCTGGTATACCTGACAAAATCGAAATGACCATAGCTCAAGCAGGAATAGGATATAAGGGTGAAGCTTGGAAGCAATTTAATGATGATGTGATTGAAGCTGAAATGGGTACTTATGGGATAATCATGAATTCTTTTGAAGAATTGGAACCAACATATGCAAGGGAATATAACAAGGTAAAAAATGATAAGGTTTGGTGTATTGGTCCTGTTTCACTCAGTAACACTGATTATTTGGATAAGTTTCAAAGAGGTAATGACAATAAGGATTCAATTGATGAATGGAAGCACATGAAGTGGCTTGATTCTCAGAAACAAGGGAGTGTTATCTATGCAAGCCTTGGAAGTTTATGTAATATAACATCAACACAAATGATAGAGCTTGGTTTAGCATTAGAAGCTACAAAAAGACCTTTTATTTGGGTTATAGGAGATGGAAATCAATTAGAAGAGTTGAAAAAATGGATTTATGAAAGTGGATTTGAGGGGAGAATCAATGGTAGAGGCCTAGTAATTAAGGGTTGGGCACCTCAGTTATTGATATTGTCACATTCTGCAACTGGAGGATTCTTGACACATTGTGGATGGAATTCTACTATTGAAGCAATATGTGCCGGTGTTCCAATGGTTACATGGCCACTTTTTGCCGATCAATTTTTGAACGAAAGTTTTGTTGTGCAAATATTAAAAGTTGGTGTGAAAATTGGGGTGGAGAGTCCTATGAAATGGGGTGAGGAAGAACAAAGTAGTGTGATAGTGAAGAAGGAAGATATCATTAGAGGAATTGAAAGATTAATGGATGAGTCAAGTGAAAGTGAAGAAATAAGAAAAAAGATTAGAGAGCTTGGTGAGATGGCTAAAAAGGCTATAGAAAAAGATGGAACTTCTCATTCTAATTTTACTTTGTTCATCCAAGATATCATACAAAAAAGTAAGGATATGTTTGAAGGAACAGGAACCGAGGAGTTGAAGGAAATTGCGGAGAAAATGTATGATGCTGAAATAAATGATAAGGTTTGTAGTGTTGGCAAAGAAAATTGTTGAAAATGTGGATCATGTCATTTTAATTTGACTTTGCTTATCCAAGATTCCATGCAACAACATGCACCAATGTTGAAACTTGAAGAGATATATCATATATGCTCAATTTAAATAACGTATGTCCTTTTGTTGTTATTTTTTTTTTTTGTCAAGTAGTCTACTGAAAAGTAAATCCACCTTAAAGATGAATAAGTGGAGTGTCTGAGGTTCGAACTCCGACTCTGCATATAAAATGTGATATCCCTATCAACTGAATTAAGCTCACAGGGACTTATCATTTTGTTGTTATTATTTGTGTTCTTTTTCTATTGTTGCATAATGTACGCATGAAGTTATGTTATAACTTATAAGTGCATGAAAAGGCTATTGAATTGATACTTTTTTGTAAGAAGAAGGTGCTATATGCTTACCTTGCAGGAAAAAAAAAATAGAAAATGAAAAATCATGATGGAGTGGTAACAAACAAAAATTGTGTCTAAGCCACTAAGTTTGGTCTAGTGATAAGAAGTTTGGATAATAAACTATAGGTCATGAGTTCGATTCTTAGCTCATTGTAAAAAAAAAATTGTGTCTCTGGTGCCATGAAACATCTACAACACTTGCATATTCCCTTTTTCAACAAACTATCACTATGCTACCACATGGTGTGGGGTGTGCCTCAAAAAGTACATACATTAATTTGTTCCCTTCAACTTTCACATAATTTGATACCTCATGCCCTACTAATTACCAAACACACCGATCAACATTTAATGGGAAAATGGAAGAAATAATTTTCTTGTATGGTGAAGAAATTCACTTCTAACTAATCTTTCCAATAAAAATGGGGGCTTGAAAAAAAAATATATAGGCCAAAAGTGATATTAACCTTCTTCAAAAATACTAGCGGGATTTAGTGCCTTCTCCAACCTTTTGGAGGTCATGTGAGATTGTTAAAAGTAGACGCTAACAGTGAGGGAATCAGAAAAAATAGTTTAGGGGGCCACAATTTTTTTTAATATACAAATTAAATACGAAAAATATATTACATATAATAATATACGGTGTAAAAATATATGTTGGTCAAATTGTGTTCAAATAAGATTTTTTTTAGCAAATAAGATGTTATGTTGATATTTATTTATGTTAGTTCAATTAATTTTACTCAATATTAATTTTACTCAATATTATAAATTCAATTAGGTATGCGTTATTTTTGGACGAACAAAGTCAAAGTTATTTATTATAAAATTAAACTATATAACTTAAAATAATACTCTACGTACATGTACAAAGTGAAATGAAATCATCAATAATAGAATATAAACTAATAGGCTTAAATGCAGTTTTGCCCCACTATTTTGATTAAATCGAAATTTTACCCCCCCTGTTTTAAAACGCGGACTTTTACCCCCTGTTTTATAATTTTTTGGATTTTGTCCCCCCTAAAATTCTGCTTTCGAGTCACAACTTCAAAGCTTCGTACACAACTCAATTTAGATCAATAATTCACCAAACGGATATCGAAATGACCGTAATCGAGTTATCTTTCCACAGAATCAAACCTCACTAAATTCGGAGTTACAAAGAGAGATTAATTACCATTTTAGTGAAGGTATGTCCCCCAAAATTCTGCACAAAATCTGCTTTCGAGTCACAACTTCAAAGCTTCGCACACAACTCAATTTGGATCAATAATTCACCAAACTGATACCGAAATGACCATAATCGAGTTAGCTTTCAACAGAATCAAATCCCACTAAATTTGGAGTTACAAAGAGAGATTAATTACAGTTTTAGTGAAGGTCTGTCCAATTACTAATTTTGCAGAAATCTACTTATGACCTTCAAATTCAACATCGTCTACCAAACACATCGTAACTCCAAATTTGACGAAATTTAAATGACAACAAGGGTAATTTCGTTAGCTTTCCGGACATGTAAATACTATTGAAAAATGAGCTACAGGGTGAGAGACAAGACAAAAATATCAGTAGTAGTTCCATACAATAATTAATCTCTCTCTGTAATTTGGACAGACCTTCAGTAAAATGATAATTAATCTCTCTTTGTAATTCCAAATTTAGTGGAGTTTGATTCTGTGGAAAAATAACTCGATTGTGGTCATTTTGGTACTAGTTTGGTGAATTATGGATTCAAATGAAATTCTGTGCGATGTTTTGAAGTTGTGACTTGAAAGCAGATTTTGTGCAGAATTTTTGGGGGACATACCTTCACTAAAATGGTAATTAATCTCTCTTTATAACTCCAAATTTAGTGGGGTTTGATTTTGTGGAAAGATAACTCGATTACGGTCATTTCGATATCCGTTTGGTGAATTATTGATCCAATTTGAGTTGTGTACGAAGCTTTGAACTTGTGACTCGAAAGCAGAATTTTAGGGGGGGCAAAATCCAAAAAATTATAAAACAGGGGGGGTAAAAATCCGCGTTTTAAAACAGGGGGTAAAATTCCGATTTAATCAAAACAGGGGGGCAAAACTGCATTTAAGCCAAACTAATATTTGCACTAATACTTGAACTAATATATATCATGAGTTTCTTATAGTCATTAAAAATAAACTCTAAACAAATATTTACATTAATATTTCACTAAATTTCACTAAATTTTGGAATAATTATGAGACGGAAATACAAATTCAGTCCCAAGTTTGCGACAGATATTTTACTTCGTCTCAATTTGGAGACGGAATATCAATTCTGTCCCAACTGACCAAAGAAATTTAAAAAGAAATATTTCTTAGTGAAAAGCGTCGCAAATTCCGTCCCAATTTAAATATTTTGGGACGAAAAATATTTCCGTCACAAATTTCTGTCCCAGATCTATTTTTTTCTAGTAGTGAAATACGTGTACATAATTTCTTAAAATCATTGATAATATATTTGAATTAAAACCAACCTTTTGTAAAATAACTTTACTACACAAGAATTAAAATAACTTTATTTAGTTTACTAATATTTTCAGATGTATTTATTAATATTTTCCTAAAAGATAAGCAATTGGACCATCTTTATCCTACATAATTTTTTTTTTTATAAGCAAAAATTGAATTATAAGGAGTACAATGGGGTACTCAACCCTTACAATTCTTATAGCAACCATTACATGCTAATAATGCATTTTAATGGATCCTTACACCAATCTGAAAATACACAAGAAGACTTACTAGCTATTTTACCTATAAACCAAAACCATGAAATATAAATAATCTTGTCTTCTAAGACTTTCCAATTAATAGCTTCTCCTCTAAAAACCACATTGTTACGCGCACGCCATATACACCAAGTGGTGGCCAACCAAATAACGTGACGAGCTTTTTCATATTTCTTATTTTTCAATAAAACTCCAAAAGAGGAAAAATGTTTCCACCCGTCATCAAAAGAGATGAAATCCACATTCATCCATTTAAAAATCTGCTTCCACAACTTTTGAGAAAAAGAGCAATTAAAGAGCACATGAGATAATTCCTCTTGTTCTTCAAAACAAAAAATGCAACATTGCTCATGCGGATTAACAAGGATAGATTTTCTTGCCAAGGCCATTCGAGTTGGAAGTCTTGATAATAATAACCTCCATCCAAAAATGCTTACTTTGGATGGAACATCATTTAACCATAATTTTTTGAAACACAAGACAAAAATTTCATTAATGAACAAAGTTACATAAGGATATATCTTTGTGGATTATATCGATAATACAGAGGGGGGTGCTATTAACCCAAGTTTTGTTTGGCTCAGTTAGGGCCCATTTGGCTAAAAAGTCAGCTGCTTGGTTTCCTGTTCGCCGAACCCAATTGATGCTCACGTTAGGGTTGTTGTCGAGGAAAGCTCTACCTCTGCGTGCGATTCGACCTGAGTAGAAGTGGTTGAAATTGCGTTGTTTCACCGTATCAACAATTGAAGTCGAGTCCAGTTCGATAATGACTTGGGTATTACCAAGAGACTGCGCGAAATCAATAACAACATTCAAACCTAGGGCTTCACCGTCTAAAATATCACTCAAGCCGCTTACCACCACCGTCTTGGCTCCAACGCACTTTCCTTCCTCCGTCCGCAGAACCATCCCTAAACCCCAACGGCCATCACCACAAGGGTGAGCATCCACGTTCAGCTTTAGAGAGTTTCTGGGCGGAGGTGTCCAGTTAGTGTTGTTACCACGAGGTTGAGTAGCAGCGGCGCACATAGGAAGACGATGAGGGTGACCCAACGTTTGGTATTCGATGGAGGACGATATCGCTTGCTGAACAACACACATAACAGGTAGGTTTTTATCCTAAAAAACGAATAGATTTCTTGCTCGCCAAATATGATATGTTAAAGCTGTAATCGGGGCCATACATTCCTGATTCTTAGTTTTAAGCATAGTAGATAGCCACTCTGAGAATGATTGATGTCGATCTGTGGTATTAAAATGGATAGTCATAGAAGAGCCAAACCACACTACTTTTGCCCATTCACATTGCATAAACACATGATCAATAGTTTCTAGGGATGTGTTGCATCTAGGACACGTTGGGTTGCATAGGATACCTTTAGAACTTAAGCTGCTTCTAACAGGGAGGGAATGATTTAAAATTCTCCAAATAAGAGTAGCGTGCTTTGGTGGTATTTTTAGCTTCCAAAGGTTTTGCCACGTAAGGTCAGTGGCTATAGCGTTGCTACTAACTTGATTATGTCTGAGATGGTTCCACTCCATGGCTGCGTGGTAGCCAGACTTAACCGTATATAAACCATCTTTGGTTCCGGACCAAACTAGTTCATCCTTAGAGTTGGGTTCCACCAAAGGAAGCTGCAGAATCTGATTGGCTTCAAAGGGTAGAAAGATTTGGTGGATAAGGTTCTGGTTCCATTGGTTAGTGGCAGGGTTGATGAGGTCCTTAACCAAATTGTATCGAGTATATCCTTGTTGAGTCTCCAAACTTTAAACCCGTTTTGCTTGGGCAACCAGCTGTCCTTCCATATGTTAACGCTTTCTCCATTCCCTATAGTCCAAAAACACCCCTTTTGGAGGATCCATCTGGCATGGAGAATACTTCTCCAAGTGTAACTGAGCATGTTACCATTCTTAGCCTCCATGAATTGGCATTTAGGGAAGTATTTAGCCTTATAAACTTTAGCCACAAGAGAATCAGGTTGTGTAGCAATTCTCCAGCCTTGTTTTGCTAGAAGGGCTTCATTGAACATACAAGTGTTTCTGAAACCATACCCTCCTTGTGTTTTATTTTTGCACATTTTCTTCCAATTGATCCAATGAAGCTTTTTCTTGTCTGTATTACTACCCCACCAAAAGTTGCTAGTCATGCTTTCAATTTGTTTGCAAAGCCCCTTTGGGAGGAGGAAGCAACTCATTATATAAGTAAGGATAGCTTGAATAACTGCTTTTAGTAAAGTCCCTCTTCCGGCATAGGAAAGATTTTTTTCCTTCCACCCTTTTAGTTTTTTCCAAACCCGATCCTTAATATAGTTGAAAATCTGTTGTTTAGATCTGCCTATGTCAGTAGGCATTCCTAAGTATTTAGAAAAGTGATCAACTCTTGTCATGGGGAGGATATGATTGACTTCAACCTTGACTTCATTAGGGACCATTTTGCTGAAGATAATCTCAGATTTTTGCATATTTACCAATTGACCAGAAGCCCGTTGATAATCTAGAATAATGTTCCTAACGTTAGTAGCTTCCTGCTTGGTGGCCCTGCAAAAAAATAGGCTATCATCAGCAAAGAGAAGATGAGTGACCTCAGGGGCACCATTAGCAACTTTAACTCCATGAATGAGTTGTTTATTTTTTGCCTGGGTTATGAGGCCTTAGAGCACATCAGCACATATGATAAAAAGGAAAGGAGAAAGGGGATCTCCCTGTCTGAGGCCTCTTTGAGGTCTGAAAGGAGTAGATGGGTTCCCATTAATGAGGATAGAGAATTGAACAGTAGTCACGCATTGCAGAATAATGTTAGTGAGGTGTTGGGGGAAGCCCATAGCTTCCAAAGTTGCTCTTAGAAAGTTCCATTCCACCCTGTCGTAAGCCTTTGCCATGTCAGTTTTTATCCCAACAAAACCTTTCTTTCTGTTAGTGTGCTTGAAGTAGTTGAAAATCTCAAAGGCTACCAAAATGTTGTTAGTTATAAGCCTATCTTGAACGAAGGCACTTTGGTTGTGGCTGATGATATTAGGAAGGATAGGTTTCAGTCTATTAGCTATGGTCTTGGTTATGATTTTGAAAATAACGTTGCAAAGGGATATGGGTCTATAATCACTAGGGGTAATGGGGTTCTTTATCTTCGGAATAAGACATATGTGGGTGTTGTTATACCGGTCAGGGTTCTCCTCCTTGTTAAGAACGTTCAGGACAGCCTCAGTGACGTCTTTTCCCACTATGTCCCAGTAGTTGTGGTAGAAGAGAGCTGGTAGCCCATCAGGGCCCGGGGCAGCCAATCCTTTCATGTCTTTAATGGCATTATGAACTTCATCTGCAGTAAAATTAGTGCTGAGATAGGATTGCATCTCCTGGGTGATTCTGTTATTAACCAACTCCACGATCTTGTTAGTATTGTAGGTTTCTTGACTGGTGAAAAGATCCTTGAAATGTTTAATGAGGGTATCTTCTATGTGGTCAAAATCAGAGTGAGTAGTTCCCTGGTTGTCTCGGATGGTGTCAATCTGATTCCTTTTCCTTCTTTGGGAGGCTTTTTGGTGAAAAAATTTTGTGTTTTTGTCCCCATGTTGCAGCCAAAGGACCCGAGAGCGTTGATTCCACCACATTTCTTCACATTCAAGTAACTTGTCAAGTTCCATCTCTTTTTGTTGGATCTGTTGCATCATGTTATTTACGCTGCTACCATTGTTTATTGCATGCAGTTCTGATTGAGTCTCTTTGATTTTTTTCGGCAGGCTTCCAAATTGTTGTTTGCCCCAATGATGCATGTGTTGCAGGGTGGAATCCAGCTTGCTAGTCACACTGCCTCTGGCCTTACTCCAAGCATCTTTGACAATGGTAAAGTGGTCCTTATGACTAGTCCACATTTGTTCATAGCGCCTGCACTGATTGGTATGTTGTAAAGGCCTGCCAGGGTGGTTAGTAGAAAAATCAAGCATAATGGGACAATGATCAGAGCTATATCTTAGTAAGTGGTTATTTTCATGAAAAGAAAAATTTTGCATCCAGTCATTTGTAGCACAAAACCTGTCCAATCTAGCTTGAATATAATGGCTACCTTGTTGTCTATTGTGCCAAGTGAATTTAGATCATTTATACCCTATATCAGTTAAGTTGCAATTATACAAGGACTCTCTAAACGCAGTAGTAATATTGTAATCTATGGGATTTCCCCCAACTTTCTCATCAGAGCTTAAGAGAATGTTAAAATCACCAAAAATAAGCCAGTTCGTATTAGTATTAGTATTATCTAAGTCATTGATCAAATTACAAGTAAGTAATTTATTTTGGTTAGAAGGGAAACCATAAATGCCTGTTGCCCGCCAATGCATATCATGAGAGTGAATAATGCAGTCAATGTAGTTCAAATCATATGTAATTATATTCAAATCAACAGTACAATTTTTCCAAAGTAAGGCAAGGCCACTAGCTTTACCCCCACTAGTGGTGGCACAATCTACAATCTTATAGTTGTAATCATTAACGAAATTATGTAAAAAATGAGAGTTAGAGCTTAGCTGTTTCGTCTCCATTAAGAAAACTATATCAGGTTGGTGCTTGGCTATGAGCTTTTTAAGGGCTCTTGCTATCCTTGGGTTGCCACACCCTTGACAGTTCCAAGATATGAGCCTCATACTGATTGGCTGGCCTGCCCTGCAGGTCCTGCCATTTGAGTGTTTGTGCTTGTTTCCAAGCTTGCCTCGATTCTAGGCCTTTTTTGCATTTTCTGGTCTTCAGTTTGCTGTTTTGTTTCCATCGAGTCATTGCCTTGGTCAGTGCTTCTTATGGGTTTTTGCCATATTCCTTGCACAACACCATCATGTGTCTCATTTGAATTCTGCATATTGTTATTTGGGAATCTAGAGCTCCCCTCTGCAGCTTCTTCCTGAATCTTCATAGCTGCCATTTGAGCTAGCATGCTTGCTGGAATTGGTGGGCTATATTGTCCAAATGTTTTTGAATGTGATGGATTGCTATAGAATTTTCTGTCCTTTTCCTCCATGACCCGTCTCCCATATTGGTTAGATCGTATCCATGGGCCTAAGGGAGCAGCGTCTTCCAAGTTCAGAGGTTCATTCTGGCAAAGATTGTCTCCATGACCCAATATACCACATTTGAAACAGACCTGTGGTAACTTTTCATAGCGAAAGTCGATCCAAGATGTGCCATCTTTATGATTTCCAATTAGACTACCTGTTTGAATTGGTTGATGGACATTTACTGCAACCTTGATCTTGATTATCATCTTTTTTCCCGGATATTCGTAGAACTCAGATGCTTCTACGCTTCCTAGCAAATTTCCGATGCTTTCTCCCATCTTCTTGGTCTTGCAATGTGGGGGAAGACCCCATAATTGAATCCAAACGGGGGCATGAGTGAATTCCACCAGTTTAGGATCTGTTTGTCTGTCCCAAGACTTCACAATAAGCCATGAATTTCGAAAAATCCACGGATTTCCAAGAAGGATCCTTTCTTGGTCAATGGATCTTGTCATGAAAAACTGGAGGATTCCACCTTCAATTTCTTGAATTTTGAGGCCTTGGGGAGAACCCTAAATACTTTCCAATCCATTTTGGATTGAGCTAACATGAATTGGTTTTTCTGTGATAATTTTGCCTAAGAGACTCTTTTGGCATGCTGTGACCCCTTCTTTGACAATGTTTTCAGGATAAACAAAGAACCCAGTTCTGCTCTTAGATGGTGAAGCAGTGAAGGGTTGTTGAGGAGTTTGCTGATGTTGTTCCATGGAGGGAGCTTCAGGGATCAAGATCCTGGGTCTGCTAGAGGCAGAAAAGGTGATTCTGGGTGGGGTTTGGTTCTGGTTCTCCATAGGGGTTCTCAAAGGAAACTATGATCAACAAAAGAAAAACTTGAAAGAAAAGAAAGGAAAAACTACCAAGAGAGGAAAAGTGATGAGGGTTCAAGAGAAAAACGTTTGAAGAAGGACAAAGAACGTATCACAACTGAAGAGGAGAATAACCATCCACACAAGGGGAGATAACTGCCAAGCTTTTACAGCACAAAAATAAGAAGGCTAAAAAAGTTTAAAGGAAGAAGAGGAATCTTGGAGAATTCTTTCAAAGAAACGTCAAACGATTAGCACATTTAATTGCATTGATTATATCAACTTGGAATATCTCATTTAACCATAATTGTTGTAAAGCTTTCACTACATTTTCATCAATAGCCACAACAACTTCGCGAGAGTGAAGGAACTCGTAAGTCGAATTCACCGAAAAAATACCTGATTGAGTAAGCCTCCATCGTCTGCTATCTGCGTCATTGCTCACATTAGTCCTGAACCACGCATCATTCTCAATACCCCCAATCTTCATAATATCACGCCACCACAAAGATTGACCTTTGACATTGCTAAGATTAGAGTGCAAAAAATTATCAGCCAAACTCTCATATCTATGTTCTAATAGTTTGGTCCATAAAGTATTATGATCACACAAACCTCTCCACTTCCATTTACAAAGTAAAGCTTGGTTGAAATAATTTAGATTCTTTATACCCAACCCACCTTTATCTTTTGGTAGGCAAATTGTGTCCCAACTAACCCAACAAATCTTCTTAATATCAGAACATCCTCCCCAAAGAAATCTCCTTTGGATACTAATCAATTCTTGTAACACACACACCGGTACCTTGAAAAAAGAGAAAAAATATAATGGGAGGCTAGAGAGTACCGAATTAATGAGTGTAACTCTTCCGCCAAATGATAAATTTCGACCACTCCAAGTATTAAGTCGTTTCTTCATAGCTTCCACTATAGGATTCCAAGTGACCTTTCTCCTTGGATTAGCTCCAACTGGAATTCCTAGAAAACGAAAAGGTATCGATTCTACTTCACAGTGTAAAAAGGAGGACGCTGCGGAAAAAAAATTATCATCAAGATTAATGCCATAAAGCTTACTTTTGTAAAAATTAACCTTCAGTCCCGATACTAATTCAAAACTTCTCATCACAGTTTTAAGCGACCACAAATTCTCCCACTTCCCTTCACCTACTAGAACGGTATCATCTGCAAATTGAAGAGTGTGAAACTGTAAGTCATCACGAACTTTAAAACCATGATAATTGCCATTGTCAACAGCCTTCTGCATTAAGCGAGTGAGACCTTCCGCAACTATCAAGAAAAGAAAGGGAGATAACGGATCCCCTTGTCTCAGCCCTTTATCAACAACAAAATCCGCCGTAGGACTACCATTTACAAGCACAGACATTGAGCTAGTAAAAATACAGGCTTTCATCCACTTCAGCCACCTCTGCGCAAATCCCATTCTCCGCATCATATACTCCAAAAAATTCCAATTTACCGTATCGTACGCCCTCTCAAAATCAACCTTCAATAATAAACACTTGTCTTTTCTTCTCTTGGCAAAATCAATCAGTTCATTCACTACCAAAACCCCATCCAGAATCTGACGATTAGGAACAAAGGCTGTTTGACAATCTGAGATCAATATACCAATAACTTTTTTTAGACGAGCCGCCAACACCTTTGAAAGGATTTTATACAAACAACCAACAAGGCAAATGGGTCTATAATCTGATAATACCTGAGGATGATCCTTTTTTGGTACTAGTGTCAAGAAAGATGCAGTGATCGCCTTTGGAAGGAAAGCAATACTGTGAAATTCGTTGAAAAACTCCATAACATCTGTTTTTAGGATGTCCCAACAAGTCTTCAAGAAGTTAAAGTTAAATCCATCAGGACCCGGACACTTATTGCCATCACTATTCCACACAACCTCTCTAACTTCCTCAACCGAAAAGGGAGATAATAAAGAAGAATTATCTGCTTCCGTCAAGGAGTTAAACGAAAGCCCATCTAGAGTAGGACGGTTATGCCATTCTTCGGTGAAGTTATTAGCAAAATAATTTTTTACAAAAGACTTGATCTCATCGACCCCTTGAACCCATTTGTCACCATCTCTCAACGCCACTAGTTGGTTATTCCTCCTTCTACCCTTTAAAGTCTGATGAAAAAATTTGGTATTAGAATTCCCTTCTTTAACCCACTTTGATCTGGACTTCTGTTTGAGTAAGCTATCCTTAAAATGAAGTTGCTTCCAAAACTCCTTATTTAGGCCCTCTAACATAAGGTAATCAGCATCCCCATTAGTACTTGAAAGAAGGCCTTCAAACTCATTAATATCGGAGACTGTCTTCTCTATGTTTAGATCCAAATAACCAAACACCTCCTTGTTCCACTTCTTTAGACTCTCTCTAAGAAGTTTTAGTTTTTCTTTCAAGACAAAAGCTTTTTTACCCCTAATATCGTAACTTTTCCATGCTGATTCCACAAAACCATTAAACTCTGGATGTTCTAACCAACCGTTTATCACCCTAAAAGGTTTAGGGCCCCAATTACACGACGAGCTGAGGAGCCAAACTGGACAATGATCAGATATATCACGGTCTCTGATCCATTGCCCCTTAACACCATTCTTCTTCAAGAAGCCCTCTGATAACAAGAACATGTCTAAGCGGCTCATAGCTATACCGTCTGGGCTGAACCAAGAAAATTTCTTCCCTAGCACAGGTATATCAATAAGCTCCATGTCATCCACAAACTCTTTGAAAAAGTTAACCTCACTCCTCCTTGTAGCAACACTACTTCCTTTTCTTTCGGATAAATGAAGAATAGTGTTAAAATCACCACCAATACACCATTCACCACTATCCCCTCTTCTAAGATTCAATAAGTCTTCCCATAATTTTCTTTTGCCCGCTAAATTACAAGGAGAGTACACATTAACAATGTTCACCCTCATACCCTCCCAATCAACACAAATCCCCACAAAGCCGTCACCATAAAAGATATTTAGCAATTTGAATAAGTCAGAGTTCCAGATTGTTAAAATACCTCCAGATGGTCCTACCGCCTCCTTAGCCGCCCAGTGAACATCTTGATGCCCCCACAAATTATGAATCATAGAATCATCAAAATGTGCCCTCTTTGTTTCTTGTAACATACATAAATCAAACATACCTTTTTTGAGAAACTGACTCAACCTCCCCCTCTTAGCACTCCCCCCCCCCCACCCTCTCATATTCAAGGATACTATCTTCATTTGGCACACTTTTTCTGTTGCGCCCTTAGAATTCTACCATCCTCATCTCTTCTTTCATTATTGTGAATGTGGTGAATACAAACATCTTCATCTTCCTCTCCTCCTACACCCAAGTCTCTGGCCCCCTTCCAAATTTTTGACGTAACTTCCTTTTCTCTATTTTTTAAAAATACCTTGTTACAATTTCTAATATCTGACGATTGCAAAGAGCTACAACAAAGTACCGTGCCTGCTGAAGAAACAGAGTTGGAAGCAATAATTAGTTTCTTAATTTTTCCAACAGGATTACGCGTGCACTTGTCGTTCTTAACCTCGAGACCTTTAGCAGATCTTTATCCTACATATGTTTTTATGGAGTGTGAATTGCTGCGGTAAGTTTTGACACAGTTTTAATTTTTTTTCCCATTAATTACATAAAGAAAATGGTTGACGCTGATACATATTGTTAGGTGATAGTAAAGAGTTTTGAAGCAACCTAATCGTTTTTTCATCTTACAGTATTTCATAATAACAAGCTTTATTTTCTTGCTATTTCGTTTACGCTTCTTATTACTCTAACAATTTGAACCCCCACACCCCAATTATTGCTTTGATCCTAAATTTATTTTAATTAAATTGTTGAAATAAGTAATTTTTGTGGAGATGAATTTATTATTAAACGGCAATTTAATACACTTGTTAAATAATTCATCACTTAGTTAAAATTAAATGATTAGTTAAAGGTGAATTCTTTAATGCCCATAAAAAATGTTTAGTATCATAACTTGGAAGGAAAAATGAATCTAATAAAGCTTATATTATTTAAAAAATATTTAAGTATGAGAAAAAATAACACAGCTTCAAATACTTGATTATTAGGTATATACTATATATCCAATAAAACTCTTAGAATTTGATGTGAATTTGCTTTTGCATTTGCAGATCCTAATGCTTGGTTCTCTAGTGAAGCTGACAAAGGCATTGGTGTGTGAACCAAAAACTACCACTCTCAAACAAAAATTATCTATTACGGTTTTTCTAGAAATCTTAACTTGGAAAGATTAGTTAGAAGTAAATTTCTTCACCACACAAGAAATGAATTTTTGGCACAAGTGATAGATACTTTGGTCCTTTAATCTTAAATATTTAGATTTCACAATCCCTCACTTGGAAGCCCAATCCCTCATTTTATACCCATCATTAAGTAACACTACTAACCTATATTTTTTTTAAGCCCCCATTTTTATGAGGCCATATGCCATGGTTCGTATGACACATACATAAAAAATACTTGGACTCGAACATGAAATCTCTCAAATTAAAGACGTATCTTTTTACCACTAAATCAAGTTTTTGGAATTCTTTATACATAATATTAATATAGATAAAGAAATGATAAGCAAAGCATAAGAGGAAAAATCAAACTAATTTTACCACGATGTATTTCTATACATAGTAGTATTACATAAGAATTGTTAAAGATTTTTTTTTAATATGTTAAAATAGCATAATTCAAAAACGAATAAGTTTTTTTTACTAATCTTACAGTTCTTAAGGGAAAGGGACCCTAATAATTCATAGTTCCAACATGAGATAAATAAAATCTGGTCAAAGTACCATTAAGCATCAAACTCGAGTTCTCTCGAACATAAAATAATTTTAAAATGAGGAGTTATGCTCTGGCTTTATTTTTAATTTTTTGGTGTTAATAATAGTCATTTCACTACAAAAAAAAGTCTGATGACAGCAATCCTTATTGCGGTGGTTGAATGGAACCGCCACTACAAAAGCCAATTGCGATTTGCGACGGTTATTTGAACCGCCACAATTAATTAAATAATTGCGGCGGTTGTAATGGTAACTGCCACAATCAATTAATTAAATATAAACTGCCGCAAAATGCTTTTTGGGCGCCTATTCCAGCGCTTAGTTCTAATCGCCGCAAAAAGCTTAGGATGCAGCAAAAGGCTTTTAACGGCGGTTAAAACCGCCGCAATTAGCAAATACAACCGCCACAATTTACTCTATTAATTTTATAATTATTTTATATAAAATTTAAAATATGATATTAAAGTTTCAATGTTAAAACTCTCATTCAACGTTAAGCTGATCTAACCTATGTTTTTTTACAATAAAAGTCACCTTCAATCTTGCATAGGGTAGAAAATTTGGCGTTGCCACCTAGTTAGTACAAAAAGTTAAATGAAATAGACAAAAACATAAAACAAACATATATATGATTAATTAAATTCATGAACAAAGTTAGTATATAAATATGTCTTACAATCGTAGTTAATCAATATCAATAATCCTTCCAACTATACAAAACATGGCATCCCAAAATCAAAAACTCCATTTTGTATTATTCCCAATGATGGCACAAGGCCACATGATTCCTATGATAGATATTGCAAAAATCTTAGCACAACATAACAATGTTAATGTTACAATAGTAACCACACCACAAAATGCATCACGTTACACATCAACCATAGCACGTTATATTGAATCTGGTTTACACATTCAATTAATTCAACTTCAATTTCCATCTAAAGAGTTTGGATTACCAGAAGGGTGTGAGAATCTTGACATGCTACCATCACTTGGTATAGCAACAGATTTCTTCAATGCATCAAGATTTCTAAAACAAGAAGCTGAAAAGTTATGTGAAGAGTTAACACCACCACCAAGTTGCATAATTTCAGATATGTGTTTGCCATATACAATTCACATAGCTAGAAAATTCAATATTCCAAGAATTTCTTTTGTTGGAGCAAGTTGCTTATATCTCTTGGCTATGCATAATATACATGCTAACAATTTGTTTCAAATTATGGCTAATAAAGAAAATGAGTACTTTGATTTGCCTGGTATTTCTGAAAAAATTGAAATAACTATAGCACAAACAAAACTAGGATTAAAGGGTGAAGCTTGGAATCAATTTAATATTGATTTGGGTGAAGCTGAAATGGGTTCTTATGGAGTAATAGTGAATTCTTTTGAAGAGTTAGAGCCATCATTTGTGAAAGATTATAAAAAAGTAAACAATGATAAAGTTTGGTGTATTGGTCCTGTTTCACTTAGTAACACTGATTACTTGGACAAGGGGCAAAGAGGTAATAATAAAAATGGAATAATTGATGAATGGAAGCACATGAAGTGGCTTGATTCTCAAAAGCAAGGGAGTGTTATTTATGTAAGCCTTGGAAGTTTATGCAATATAACATCAAAACAAATGATAGAGCTTGGTTTAGCATTAGAAGCTACAAAAAGACCTTTTATTTGGGTTATTAGAGATGGAAATCAATTAGAAGCATTGGAAAAATGGGTTGAGGAAAGTGGATTTGAGGGGAGAATTAATGGTAGAGGATTATTAATTAAGAGTTGGGCACCTCAGTTATTGATATTGTCACATCGTTCAACCGGGGGATTCTTGACACACTGTGGTTGGAATTCTACTATTGAAGCGATATGTGCCGGTGTTCCAATGGTTACATGGCCACTTTTTGCCGATCAATTTTTGAATGAGACTTTAGCTGTGCAAATATTGAAAGTTGGTGTGAAAATTGGGGTGGAGATACCTCTGAAATGGGGTGAGGAAGAAGAAAGTAGTGTGTTGGTGAAGAAGGAAGATATCATTAGAGGAATTGAAAGATTAATGGATGAGACAAGTGAAAGTGAAGATAGAAGAAAAAAGATTAGAGAGCTTGCTAATATGGCTAAAAAGGCTGTAGAAAAAGATGGATCTTCTAATTCTAATGTTACTTTGTTCATCCAAGATATCATACAAAAAAATAAAGATATGATTCAAGGAACAGGAACAGAGGAGTTGGAGGAAATTGAGGTGAAAATGTATGATGCTGAAATAAAGTCAAATGGTGCAATCATAAACACTTGTGAGGAGTTGGATAAGGTTTGTAGTGTTGGCAAAGAGAGCTTTTAAAATTGTGATCATGTGATCTTAATTTGTTTTATTTTTCTATTATTGCATAATGTGTACACTGCAAGCATGAAGTTATGTTATAAATGCTTGAAGAGGCTATTGAATTCATACTTTTTTGTAACAAGAAAGTGCTATATGTGAACACTTCATTTTGCTTATATGTTTAAAATTTTAAATCCCAAGATGCAAAGCTATAAACTTTGTATAATTGTTTCCAACAGAGCCGGCCGGCCTGCACACATGTGCGAGAAGTGTGACGGAATCGGGCCTCAAAATTTTGAGGGACTCAACTCAAAATTTTGAAGTCCTATAATATTACTTATATATTATTTATACCCATAAAATATCATATGTATATTAATAGATTAAATTTTAGGTCCTAAAATAATAATTATATATTATTAATGTTCATAAAATATCATATGAGTATCAATAGATTAAATTTTCGATTGTTGGCACAAGGCTACATGAATCCCATGATGGACAATGCAGATATATTTGAACATCATCGCAATGTTAATGTTACAATCGCACATAATACCACATTCAAAGTACAGAAAATCACATAAATGGTGCATGACAAGGACATTTCATTCTTTTCCTTTTATGGTATTTCCATTGGCAAATGATGACACAATATCCTTACTTTTTTGTATGATATCTTGGATGAACAAATTAATATTAGAGTGAGAAGATCCATCTTTTTCTACAGCCTTTTTAGCCATCTCACCAAGCTCTTTAATCTTTTTTCTTCTTTCTTCACTTTCACTTGACTCATCCATTAATCTTTCAATTCCTCTAATGATATCTTCCTTCTTCACCAACACACTACTTTCCTCTTCCTCACCCCATTTCATAGGACTCTCCACCCCAATTTTCACACCAACTTTCAATATTTGCACAATTAAACTTTCATTCAAAAATTGATCACCAAAAAGTGGCCATGTAACCATTGGAACACCGGCACATATCGCTTCAATAGTAGAATTCCAACCACAATGTGTTAAGAATCCTCCGGTTGAAGAATGTGACAATATCAATAACTGAGGTGCCCATCCCTTAATTACTAGGCCTCTACCACTAATTCTCCCCTCAAATCCACTTTCCTCAATCCATTTTTTCAACTCTTCTAATTGACTTCCCTCTCTTATAACCCAAATAAAAGGTCTTTTTGTAGCTTCTAATGCTAAACCAAGTTCTATCATTTGTGGTGGTGTTAAATTACATAAACTACCAAGACATGCATATATAACACTCTCTTGCTTTTGAGAATCAAGCCACTTCAAATGCTTCCATTCACCACTTGAAACCTTATCATTATTACCTCTTTGAAACTTATCCAAATAATCAGTGTTACTAAGTGAAACAGGACCAATACACCAAACTTTATCATTTCTTACCTTTTTATATTCTCTTGCATATGTTGGCTCTAACTCTTCAAAAGAGTTCATGAGTATCCCATAAGTACCCATTTCAGCTTCAACCATATCTTCATTAAATTGTTTCCAAGCTTCATCCTTTAATCCTAGTGCTGTTTGTGCTAAGGTTATTTCAATTTTGTCAGGAATATCAGGCAAAACAAAGTACTCATTTTCCTTATTGGCCATAATTTCATTCATATTTTTGGCATGTAAATTAAGCAAATTGAAGAGACAAAAGCAACTTACTCCAACAAAAGAAATTCTTGGAATATTGAACTTTCTTGCTATATGGATTGTATATGGCAAACACATATCTGAAATTATGCATGTTGGTGGTGTTGCTAACTCTTCAAATTGCTTTTCAACTTCTTGTTGTAGAAATTTTGAAGCAATGAAGAAGTTTGAAGCTGTACCAAGTGAAGGTAACATGTCAAGATTCTCACACCCTTCTGGTAATCCAAACTCTTTGCATGGAAATTCAATTTGGATTAATTGAATTTCAAGATAACGTGCTAGAATTGATGAGAAACGTGATGCATTTTGTGGAGTGGTTACTATTGTAACATTAACATTGTTATGTTGTGACAATATTTTTGCAATGTCCATCATGGGATTCATGTGACCTTGTGCCATCATTGGAAACAACACAAAGTGAACCTTTGCATCTTGGGATCCCATGGTATTGTTGAAACTTGGAAGGATTAAAGGCTATGTAATTTTTTTTTTGTTGAAAGGATTAAGGGATGATGATGATGTTATTTGTATATATGGTGAACAATGAATTTTGCTAAATTAAAGTTGTAAGACATATTTATATATATATATAGTAATATCTCTGAATATTAGCAAGCAAGCCTTTTGAATTTTCTTTCCCTAAATACAGCATAAGTTTTATATTTTAAATTATTCGATATATTACTTTATTTATATTTTAAATATACATTTTATTAATACTATTAATTTATTTTTGGATAAGAAATCAGAGTTGGGGTCATCCGCACACAAAGTGACCCACTTGGGGTTGGTCTTGGTCTAGTAGTGTTGGCTTAGGTCCTTGGAGTATGCTCCTCTTAAGGTCTCAGGTTCGATTCCTCCTAGTTCTAATTTCGGTGGGTTAAGTCCATACAGAGAAAAGAGAAAAACTTTGGCTTTAAATGGGGCCCCGCAAGTGGGCGGTGAGATTGGTCCCCTTGGATTAGTCGGTCCTAGGGCCGGATACCAAGTTTTCAAAAAAAATTTACAAACATCACATCGTTATAAAATGGAAATTTTGAATTATATACTTTTTTACATATGCGAAAATGACAAAAGCTAGTTTATAATAAGATGAAAAATACATGCACCGAAAAAAAAAACCATTAAATTTGTTCTTGTGGTGAAGGCTGAAGGGTTTGAGTAGTATATACGAGTTATTAGGTCTAAATTTTATTGACTATTGTGTATAAAAAAAGATGAAAAGTATTTAGATTAGATGACTAAAATAATTTGGGCATACTATTTAAATGCACAAACAAAAATATATAACTTAATTATTTTAAAATCCATATTATTTAATTATTTTCTATTTTTCTATTTTTATTCAAGTATGTCTCAAATTGGTGTGGTCACCTTAATAAAAATAAAATAACAAAGGTTGTGACAATCCAAAGACAAGAAGAGACGCTTGTGTTGTGTAGAACTCCCTAAAGAGCTTTTAAGGTGATGTAAGCGCTTACATATGAGAAAATTGGATTATTTGAATCATATAAGTTTGATTTGTCGCCGGTGTAGAACTCCCTAAAGAGCTTTGTCTTCACTAGTTAGCTAGCAACGACTAACAAATTGGACGGATTTTTTAATTGCCCCTGTTTACTTTGTTTATCGCCAAAACTCAATCCTCGATGATTGACACTGAATTTAGTAAGGAGTACCACATTTCGATCGTCCGTAACTGCGATCGATAAGGGGTTTGAACCACTTAATGTCAGAACTGACTCCGAACCAGATTAAGCAGTTCAGTGGCTAAATACTTGTTTTTTTCCCTAACTTTATTTTTCTTGTGAATAAAGAAAAGAGCGTGTAGAGTTGTGGAACAAGTGCATGTGATCCAAATGCCATCAAGTGCAGTGATAGAACCACCTGTGGTGCAAAGTTGAGCAGTATAAGACAATTAAGCGCTTCATTTCATTGTCTTCTTCGCTAGCTTAATCTAGTGGACACAGTACAATATTTGTTTGTAGTGTAACTTTTTTTTTTTTTATTTTGAACGGTTTTGTTTTTTAATTTAATTGGTCCATATTAGAATTTGTCATCATAATATATCTATTATTATACTGTAAAATTGAATTGCACGTATATTCACCTACTCTCTAGTCATCACAGGTCTCCAAATACAAACGAAATTGAAAATGAGAGCATGTTATTGCAAGAAAAACGAAAATCATTAATCATAATTAATTTCGAATAGAAACTAAAATTTCACTAACTCTTGTTGGTTTTTACTTTTTACCATATTATAGATGTAAAGTTTTGATTGCAATTTTACGGTGATATGATTAATCTACATCGGCAGTGCTATATAGCACGACACATTAGCCACATGACATGCACGACATCATGTTACCATGCGTATATTTGGTAAGGAGTTACCACGCATATATGATATCTAGTATTCTGCTTCATGGTAAATTGATATTTAGTATTTTTCTATTAAAAAATGATTTATGTACTTTTGTGTTTTTTTTTTCGGCTTTCACCACCAATTTAATTTAGTTCGGGATCAGTCATCTGACCTAAGAATAATATTACACACGAAGTGACTCGCCTAAAATAGAACTACCTCAAATAAAGTCTATGGAAAATAGAAGCCAGAGAGAGTGTACGTATATTGTTCCAATCTTCTTTAAACAACAATTTGAATATCTAGCCGCCAGACTCTTTGAAGAAGAAAAAAAAAGTTTAATTTCATGATGAAAACATACAAACTAGGAGCACCTTTAGATTAGACAATTTTCAATTTTAAATATATAAGGAAAATGAAGTGAAAACATATAGCACCTTCTTCTTATAAAGTATAATACCTCTTCATGCATTTATAAGATAACTTCATGCTTGCAGTGTACATTATACCACAATAAAAAAGAAAAAAAAAATGACAACAAAAGGACAAATATTATAAATTTCATATCTCTTCAAGTTTCAATTTTGATGCATGAAATCTTGGATAAGCAAAGTCAAATTAAGATGACATGATTCACATTTTCACTCCTCACAAGTGTTTATGATTGCACCATTTTTGACTTTATTTCAGCATCATACATTTAACATTTTGTCCTCAATTTCCTTCAATTCCTCTGTTCCTAATCCTTGAATCATATCTTTATTTTTTTGTATTATATCTTGGATGAACAAAGTAACATTATAATGAGAAGATCCATCTTTTTCTACAGCCTTTTTAGCCATCTCACCAAGCTCTTTAATCTTTTTTCTTATTTCTTCACTTTCACTTGACTCATCCATTAATCTTTCAATTCCTCTAATGATAGCTTCCTTCTTCACCAACACACTACTTTCTTCTTCCTTACCCCAATTCATAGGACTCTCCACCCCAATTTTCACACCAACTTTCAATATTTGCACAGCTAAAGTCTCATTCAAAAATTGGTCAGCAAAAAGTGGCCATGTAACCATTGGAACACCGGCACATATTGCTTCAATAGTCGAATTCCAACCACAATGTGTTAAGAATCCTCCGGTTGAACGATGGGACAATATTAATAACTGAGGAGCCCAACCCTTAATTACTAGGCCTCTGCCTTTGATTCTTCCTTCAAATCCACTTTCCTCAATCCATTTTTCCAATACTTCTAATTGATTTCCATATCTAATAACCCAAATAAAAGGTCTTTTTGTAGCTTCTAATGCTAAACCAAGCTCTATCATTTGAATTGGTGCTATATTGCATAAACTTCCAAGGCTTGCATATATAACACTCCCTTGTTTTTGAGAATCAAGCCACTTCATGTGCTTCCATTCATCAATTGAATCCTTATTCTTATTACCTCTTTGAAACTTATCCAAATAATCAATGTTACTAAGTGAAACAGGACCAATACACCAAACTTTATCATTTCTTACCTTTTTATATTCCCTTGCATATGTTGGCTCTAATTCTTCAAAAGAATTCATGAGTATCCCATAACTACCCACTTCAGCTTCAAGCACATCATCATTAAATTGTTTCCAAGCTTCACCCTTATTTCCTGCTCCTAATTGTTCTATGGTCATTTCAATTTTGTCTGGGATACCGGGTAAAACAAAGTACTCAGATTCATTATTAGCCATAGTTTCATTCATATTAGTGACATGTAAGTTATGCAAAGCCAAGAGATATAAGCAACTTACTCCAACAAAAGAAATTCTTGGAATATTGAATTTTCTAGCTATATGGATTGTATATGGCAAACACATATCTGAAATTATGCAACTTGGTGGTGGTGTTAACTCTTCAAATAACTTTTCAGCTTCTTGTTTTAGAGATCTTGATGCTTTGAAGAAATCAGATGCTATACCAAGTGATGGTAACATATCAAGATTCTCACACCCTTCTGGTAATCCAAACTCTTTACATGGAAATTGAAGTTGAATTACTTGAATGTCAAGATAACGTGCTAGAATTGATGAGAAACGTGATGCATTTTGGGGAGTGGTTACTATTGTAACATTAACATTGTGTTGATGTGCTAATATCTTTGCAATGTCCATCATGGGATTCATATGACCTTGTGCCATCAATGGAAATAACACAAAGTGGATCTTTGCATCTTGTGATCCCATGCTATTGTTGGAATTGGAACTTGGATTGATTTAATGATATGATTTTTTTTTATTGGAAAGGATTAAGGATATGGTGAACAATGAATTTTGCTAAATTAAAGTTGTAAGACATATTTATATTACTATATAGTAATATAAATATGAATGTCTTACAAGAATTTTATATACTTTTTTAATGTATGCGAAAATGACAACAAATAGTTTATAATAAGATGAAAAATATAGGACCCAGATTTGTTGCCGTAGATATTAACACAGTTTCCCGCTGTTTTAAATCATAGCCACTGATTTTTGATCGGACAGCTGTGATTAATCTATCTCTATTCAATATGAGCCACTGATTCAGATCGAACGGTCTTTGACTGTTACAGCGTCCTATTGTAACAGTAGGAAATCCGTTTCCAAAAATACATGTACCGAATGAAAAAGAGAAGATGAAAAGTCATATTATTTTGTCTAGTGGCGAGAGTTGAGTGGCTTAGATAGTATCAGTATGTAGAGTTTTTATGTTCAAAAACTTCATTGATCCTATCCTAATATATAATAAAATAAAATAAAGAAAAAAAATGATGAAAAATATTTAGGTGACTAAAATAATTTGGGCACATATTTAGACACACACAAATATATAATTTAATTAGCTTAAAATGCATATTATGTGATTATTTTCTCCTTCTATATTTATTCAAATACGTGTGTACTTAGATAGCTCAAATAGTTGTAGTCATGCCTTTATAAAAATAAAATAAAAAAGGTTGTCACCACCCAAAGACAAGAAGATACACTTGTGTAGAACTCCCTAAAGAGCTTTTAAGGTGATGTAAGCGCTTACATATGTGAAATTTGGATTATTAAGTTTGTTTTGTACTTTTATCTACGTCAATATAAGAGGGTCCATCCGAAATTGTAAACAAAAATGGACAAATGTTTTTGATTCAATACATCAATTTTCTTACAATTTGGGATGAAGAGAGTATATTGAAATTCTGGTACACAGTAGATAAGTGTTGTTCACGATGTGCAGACACTTGTCGTAACACTTGTCTTAGCAGTAAGAACAATAAAGCAGAGCATTAAAACATATACTGAAAAGCATAAACAACACACCAGAATTGTTAATCCAGTTCAGCACAACAGCCTACTCTGGGGGCATAGCAAGCTAGGGATAAAGTCCACTAAATAGTATCAATTCAGAGCTAAACTCTCTGGTTTACAACTCCTCACTTAATCACTACCCATGCTATACTTTCTACCTAAGGCTCACCTATGAGGCCCTCCTCAATCCCTCTTCAATCACAGACAGCGATTGGATCAACGAAACAATTCTGAACAGACTAGAAGACACACTTCAATGAAATTAACACCTAGCCAACGACTAAGTTCATAATTTGGAGTTGCTTAAAAGCTTCATCCAAGTACAATATTCAACTCATTACCTTCAGGTTTCTGAGTGAGGACACGGTGACCATCTCACAACCCGAGTGGTTCACTTTACACCAACTCTCCTAGAGAGTGGCTTAAAGACACGAAACCCTTAAAAGACTACATCTTTGATATTCTATTTTAGCTTCAAGTTTCGGTGTATAAAACAGGGTTAGCAACACCCTTTATATAGCAGAAGACTAGCTTGGGCTTAAAGACGAAATTAGGTCTTCAAAATTGCAGCAGCAGCAGATATATTTTTGAAACAAATATTATATTTTCTAAAAGTTATTTTATTCCTTTAGAAAATAGAACTAGGGTTCGGCTGCCTTCAGAAACAATGGACCATGTGCGCCTTGTTGTATAAATCACCACGAAATAATTCTTCCAGCAAATCTTCAGAAGATTGAATATAAAACAATAACGCTAGCTGGCGCACAGTCAGACACACAGGTGTTGTTCTAATGTGTACGTACATCTGTCTCAACACATGATGTAAGCACATATGTCTCAACACTTTGACTAAATGATGTTTTTGCAAAATGTAGCCAACATAAAAAACCCAACATATATAAATTATGTATCATTAATGTCGAAATTTTATATGCTCAAGATATAATTTAAGGAAAATCTTAAATTATATATGCATAATTAAATATTATATTTTTTCTATAAAAACTATGTGAACATTTCGGCTAAAATTTGTTTGGAGGTATATCCATTATTCAATCATTCAATTACATGTCATATTGACGCATTTATATATATGCTACACTAACTGCTAAATACTTGGTTTTTTTTCTTTCTCTCTTGTGAATCCAAATGCCATCGAATTAAGTGATATATATAAGGGTAAATAGTGTCATACCCCCCTGCAAAATAGGCGAGTTTTGCGTTACCCCCTGCAAAATATTTTTTTGAGATTACCCCCTGCAATGTCAAGATTCCTTGCGTTACCCCCCTGGCTCAACAAGTGGGCATATGACATGGACGAATCTTGACGTGGCATGACACGTGGAAATTAATTTATTTTTTATTTATTTTTAATTGCCAACTCAGTAATTATTTATTTTTTAATTAAAAAAAATGAAAAAAACTTTTTTTTTAAAGAAACTTTTTTTTTAAAGAAATCTTTTTTTTTTAAAGAAACTTTTTTTTTTAAAGAAATTTTTTTATTTAAAGAAACTTTTTTTTTTTCATTCCGTTCATATGCAACGATTGTTCTTCGTTTTCAATTTCAATTTGGGGGTTAGGGCAAAGCGATTGTTCTTGCGTTACTATGTGATTGCAGTTTTTTTTTTTGGTTACTCTATTATTATTATTATTATTATTAGTTTTTTGGTTACTATTATTATTATTAGTTTTTTTTTCATCTTCGTTTTTTTTTTGGTTACTCTATTATTAGTTATTATATATATATATAAGAATTTTTTTATATATATATAATAACAACTTTTAGTAAAAAAAAAAAAAAAACTTTCTTTTAAGTAAGTTCATAAAAATATAACAACTTTTAAGTTTTTTTTTCATTTTTTTAATTAAAAACCCACATTAATTAATGAGTTGGCAATTAAAAATAAATAAAAAATAAATTAATTTCCATGTGTCATGCCACGTCAAGATTCTTCCATGTCATATGCCCACTTGTTGAGCCAGGGGGGTAACGCAAAGAATCTTGACATTGCAGGGGGGTAATCTCAAAAAAAAAATTTGCAGGGGGGTATAACACTATTTACCCTATATATAACCTCCCATGGTGCAAATTTGAGCAAGTATAAGACAATTATGCGCTTACATATGAGTTAAGTTTTTTCTTACCTTTTCTTCTATATATATTTCCTTTCATTTCATTGTCTTCTTAACAGCTAGTTAGCAAGTGAAACAAAATTGATATATGTTAAAGACTATTTATTTGGACGGCTTTCTTTTTTAATGTAATTGATAATATATATCTCTGAATGAAGACCCATTTTGTCCATATACAGAAAATAAAATCTAAATTAGTTGATGACATTTTTATATTGAGGATAAATTAGTCTCATCTGCCACTTCTCTTGTTCTTGTCTTTGCAACAAATTTAATACAACCGATATTTCGTCAAGTCATCCCACACTTCCTTTTGTTCGTATGGTTTGGCTTTAGTTTGGCATCATGTTGTGTGGTTCATATGGTTAATTATCTCGCTATAATTTTATCTTCTCTGGCAGTCCACTTATGCTGAGCAATTGGTGTCCGGTGCCGGTGGATAGGATTAAACTCTACTCTTAGTAAAAATCCTGGTCACACCACTAGTGCAGAAAGGAGATACAACTACTGGCCAAACAGACTTTCCACTACTGACCGTGGCGAAGTGAAATCAATTTTGTGTTGGAACCAATAGACCGGAGTAGAGGGGTCACACTTGAGTAGCATCGCGGCTGGTTGGCAGGTTTTTAGATCCTAGCTCCCTACTGGCCTCGATTTATTCTCAGATAGTCTATGCGTTTTTTCCCTTTGGATTAGATAAATTTCAATTTTGAATATATAATGAAGTGAAAACATATAGCACCTTCTTATAAAGTAGTATTAATTCAATACCTCTTCATGCATTTATAACATAACTTCATGCTTGCAGTGTACATTATACAACAATAGGAAAAGAAAACAAATAATGAAAACAAAAGGACAAATATTATATATTTCAAATCTCTTCAAGTTTCAATTTTGATGCTTGATTGTTGATGCATGAAATCTTGGACAAGCAAAGTCATATTAAGATCACATGATCCACATGCATTTTCAACAACTCTCTTTGCCAACACTACAAACCTCATCATTTCTTTCCATCTTGTAATCCTTGACATATTCTTTCTCCAACTTCTCACAAGTGTTTAAGATTGCACCATTTGACTTTATTTCAACATCATATACTTTCTCCTCAAATTCCTTCAACTCCTCTATTCCTGTTCCTTGAATCATATCTTTATTTTTTTGTATGATATCTTGGATGAACAAAGTAACATTAGAATGAGAAGATCCATCTTTTTCTACAGCCTTTTTAGCCATATTAGCAAGCTCTCTAATCCTTTTTCTTCTTTCTTCACTTTCACTTGTCTCATCCATTAATCTTTCAATCCCTCTAACGATATCTTCCTTCTTCACCAACACACTACTTTCCTCTTCCACACCCCAATTCAAAGGACTCTCAACCCCAATTTTCACACCAACTTTCAATATTTGCACAGCTAAAGTCTCATTCAAAAATTGGTCAGCAAAAAGTGGCCATGTAACCATTGGCACACCGGCACATATTGCTTCAATAGTCGAATTCCAACCACAATGTGTCAAGAATCCTCCGGTTGAACGATGTGACAATATCAATAACTGAGGAGCCCAACTCTTAATTACTAGGCCTCTACCATTGATTCTTCCTTCAAATCCAGTTTCCTCAACCCATTTTTCCAATGCTTCTAATTGATTTCCATCTCTAATAACCCAAATAAAAGGTCTTTTTGTAGCTTCTAATGCTAAACCAAGCTCTATCATTTGTGTTGGTGTTATATTACATAAACTTCCAAGGCTTACATAGATAACACTCCCTTGCTTTTGAGAATCAAGCCACTTCATGTGCTTCCATTCACCACTTGAAACCTTATTATTATTACCTCTTTGCCCCTTATCCAAGTAATCAATGTTACTAAGTGAAACAGGACCAATACACCAAACTTTGTCATTGTTTACTTTTTTATAATCTTTCACAAATGATGGCTCTAACTCTTCAAAAGAATTCACTATTACCCCATATGAACCCATTTCAGCTTCACCCATATCTTCATTAAATTGATTCCAAGCTTCACCCTGTAATCCTATTCCTGTTTGTGCTATAGTTATTTCAATTTTTTCAGAAATACCAGGCAAATCAAAGTACTCATTTTCTTTATTAGCCATAATTTGCATCATATTATTAGCATGTATATTATGCAAAGCTAAGACATATAAGCAACTTGTTCCAACAAAAGAAATTCTTGGAATATTGAATTTTCTAGCTATATGGATTGTATATGGCAAACACATATCTGAAATTATGCAACTTGGTGGCGGTGTTAACTCGTCACATAACTTCAAAGCTTGTTGTTTTAGTAATCTTGATGCATTGAAAAGATCTGATGCTATACCAAGTGATGGTAACATGTCAAGATTTTCACACCCTTCTGGTAATCCAAACTCTTTAGATGGAAATTGAAGCTGAATTAATTGAATGTGTAAACCAGATTCAATATAACGTGCTATGGTTGATGTGTAACGTGATGCATTTTGTGGTGTGGTTACTATTGTAACATTAACATTGTTATGTTTTGCTAATATTTTTGCAATGTCTATCATAGGGATCATGTGGCCTTGTGCCATCATTGGGAATAATACAAAATGAACTTTTTTATTTTGGGATGCCATGTTTTGTATAGTTGGAAAGGTTAAGGATATTGATTAACTAAAGTTGCAAGATATACTTATATACTAACTTTGTTCATGAATTTAGTTAATTTTTTAAGGTGAGAGGTTACATATGGAAATGTAAATGTTGGATTATTTGAATCATATATATGTTTGTTTTATGTTTTTGGCTATTTCATTTAACTCTTTGTACTAACTAGGTGGCAACGCCAGAGTTTTTACCCTATGCAAGATTGAAGGTGACATTTATTGTAAACAAGTAAAGGTCAGATCAGTTTAGTAAAAAAAAAAAAAATTATGACTATTATGATCATCATCGTTATATTGAATTTTGTAAATATATGGCAGGTGTGTGATGCTTTCAGCTACTGGACTTTCACCATCTAGGGTGCAACCTTCGATTGCTTCGCCTAGCAATGTAGCACCGCCACTTGGATTGTTCCCCCACAATTTAGTTGGTAGCTACTAAGAGATATTAATTGAGGGACTGAAGTTTAAACTCTGACTGCATCCCATTTCTCCACATTATAGTGAATTCATTCCTGGATTGATAATCCTCCAGATTAGGTGATGTTGCACCGAACTGGATTAACAAACGATCTGTCTTATTTATCTTCATGCACTTAATTTATTTTTAACTTGTCTATTGTTTTCTGTACTGATAAGACAGATCATAAGGCAGTCTTACATCACAAGGTACCGACTTTATGAATAGTAACCGAAAATGTGATTATACTCTGTTACTTTAGATTGTCTCTTGATCCAACAGTGTGAAATCATAAGATGCTGAGCGTGATATAATAATGTATTAGGAAAAATCCAAATATTATCTAATAAAAGATAAAAGATAGGATTATGCAAACTAGTGCACTTAAAGGTATTGGAAATATATATTTATTAGCATTTTCCTAAAAGATAAGCAATTGGACCATCTTTATCCTACATATGTTTTTATGGATTAACTATAATAAGAATTCATTGCCGTAAGAAAAAGAAATTCTTTATTTTGAATTGTATAGTTCAATGTATGCATTGCTATGTGTTTTACACATTACAAAGAAGACAAATGAAAATTGTGCAGGCCAAACCGCCATGAAATAATAATAATAAAAAAATCTTAATATGTCAATTGTCAAGTAAGGTTGACGGTGATACTGATACATATTGTGAGGTGATAGTACATCCCCTATAAAGTGATTGCTATGTCTTTTAGGATGATAATATTACAAGCAATATATTGTGTATACGACTCTTCCGTAAATTCCAGAGTAGTGAGAGGGACATAACTAAAAAATGGAAAAAAATACAGTAAAAGGACAAACCTTGGAACTTCGGTTTATAGGGTATGTGGAATGAATGGATATTAACTTCAAAAACAGAATTTAATTTATACATGATCATGTATGATATTTAAAAACACATGATGTGTGTCACTTTCATTAAATGATGTGACAACGCATCATTGAAAATAAATGTAAAAAAAATTTATACCAGCGGTGCACCAAAACAAATGAATGGATATCAAATATACTAGTAAACATTCTTGTCAAATCTACCGTTGAAAAGAAATGAATGGATATTAACGAATACAAATTTTATAAAATCTACCGTTGAATTAAAAGTTATAAATTATTTTTATAAAAAATTTCACAAATCTGAACTCGTTTAATATATTATCGAGAGTAATTAAAATTAATGGAATTCTTTAAAAACACATAAACCCTTCATTTTTATGGGAGTCTCATTTAATAAGGAGCAGCTTATGACTAGACAATTTTAATTTTTAATCATATAACCAAAATAAAACTAAAACATATATATATATATATATATATATATATATATATATATATATATATATATATATATATATATATATATATATATATATATATATAATATACCCTCTCTTTTTTATATTAATATATAGTACACCCTCTTCTTATAAATTAAACGAGTATATTCAATACCTAATTTCATGCATGAAACTACATAATTTCAAGCTTTTGCAGTGTGGAATATGCACTAACAAAAAAAAAAAATAACATCAATTAAAGGACAAATAATATTCTAAATTGCATTTCTCTTTATCAAGTTTCAACTTTGGTGCTTGATTGTAGTTGCATGATATCTTGTATAAGCAAAGTAATATTAAGATAAGAAGATCCACCTTTTTCAATAGCACTTTTTGCAATCTCACTAAGTTCACTAACCCTTTCTCTTCTCTCTTTACTCTCTTCTCCCTCCACATCCATCACATTACATATTGCTTCCTTAATACCTTCTTTCTTCACAACCACACCTAACTTCTCTTCCTCTCCCCACATCAATGGAACCTCAACACCAAGACTCACACCAATCCTCAAAACTTGAGTAACAAGTTTCTCATTCAAAAATTGATCAGCAAATAACGGCCAAGTTATCATCGGAACACCAAAACTTATCCCTTCCAGTGTCGAATTCCAACCACAATGTGTCAAGAATCCACCGACGGAACCATGTGACAATATCACCATTTGTGGGGCCCACCCTCTAATTATTAACCCTCTCCCTTCATTCCTTTCCTCAAAATTTTCATCACTAATCCATTTTTCCAACTCTTCACTTTTACCAATTCCATCCCTAATAACCCAAATAAATGGTCTTTTTGTTGATTCTAATCCCAAAGCCAATTCAATAAGTTGTGAAGAAATTAAGTTACTTAAACTTCCAAGACAAACATAAACAACAGATTTTGGCTTATGTAAATCTAGAAAATTTAAGCAATTATTTTCACTTATTGAAGCTATGTTACCTCTTTGAGCCTTATCTAAACCATCTTTGTTACAAAGTGAAACAGGACCAACACACCAAACCTTATCATTTCTCATCTTTTTGTAACCCTTAACATATTCTTTCTCTAACTCCTCAAAACTGTTTATGATTTCACCATATGATTTCATTTGAGCTTCAAACATTTTCTCAGCATATTCCTTTAGACTTTCCAGTTGTACTGCTCCTGGAACCTGCTCTTTGGTGACTTGAATTTGATCAGGTATATCAGGAATAGCGAAAAACTCAGAATCTGAATCGATACTTTCAAGAATATTTGAAGTAAATACCTTCAAAATGGAATGAAGACAAAAACAAGAAAAACCATGAAATGAAATTCTAGGAATGTGATGTTTTTCAGCAATTTGAGAAGTCCAAGGAATGCAAAAATCAGAGATAATGCAATTTGGTTTTGGTGACAATTTATCAAAAAGTTCATCTGCTTGTTTATAAAGCAAAGAAACTGCATGAAAAAGATTATACATCATATCTTGTGAAATGGTAACCATATCGAAATTCTCGCAACCATCGGGTAATCCAGCTTGTTTTGATGGAAAATTTAGGGTTATTAGTTTGATTTGGAGACCATTGAGAATAGCACGAGAAAGAACTGAAGTAAAACGTGATGCATTTTTTGGTGTAGTGAAAATGGTAACAATGGAACCATGTTGTGCTAAGAGTTTTGCTATGTCTATCATTGGGATAATGTGACCTTGTGCTATCAAGGGAAATAGTGCAAAGTGTGGAACATTAATGTTTGCTTGCAAAACCATGTTGGAAAAATTTAATAATAAGGAGTTGTTATGAATTGTTGGGTGTTGGACTTGAATTCAAGTGTGTTTCAACTTCCTATTATATAGATACCATTTTGTCGACAAGTGCAGTAAGATACATCAATTTTTCAATAAGCTTAAAAAATTATTTTTTACTCATAATAGTGATCAGTAAAATAAGTCCATTGTGGACAATATTTGTATCATGTACTATAAGTTAGTTTTCACGGTTGAAATAATAAATAGTATCATTAGATTAAATGAGATATAATAATTAAATTTACATAAATGTGTGATGCAAAACTTACCTGTGTGCACATTAGACAAAATTTTATATCGTTTTATAAAGATGTTACTCTCCCACCCTATAATTTATTTCATTTCATTTTATAAAGATGTTACTCTTCCACCCTATTATTTATTTCGTTTTATCTATAACAATATATAAAGGGGATAAGGGAGTTTGGGCTGGATTTTTTTTGGTCCATTTTGCCCTTAACTTCCTTTATGGTTTTTTAATTATTCCATAATTGCCCTTAACTTCCTCTCTTTTTTTTTTTATGGTTTTTTCATCTATATCTATTCTATACTATAATATATAAAAAGAATACATGAGTTTTGGGGTAGAATTTTCATAATACCAACATTACCCTTGCTTTTTTTTAGTAGCAACAAAAATCTTTTATTAACAAACTCACCATAACATAAGGCGTATCTTTTTTTTTGGGTACATAAGTTAGACACAGGCAGGCGCGGAACGCGCCTGCCTGGCCCGCTAGTAAAGATAAAGATAAACATGTTACTCTCCCACCCTATAATAATCGGCATATTTGTATAAATATATATAAAAAAAAAAAAAGCAAAATAATAACTAATAGTACTTATAATTTTCAATGTCATATAATTATTTTTTAATTTGTACCTATAATTAATATTACATGCACAACTATTATAAAAAATATATTACATGCACAACTCTCAATTAATTATTTTCTTTTATTTTGTTTTTATGATAATACTCTCTCTATGACTCTATCCAAAATATAAGGGAAAATTGGTCAACCAAAATTGATGTATTTAGTTCAAATTTTTAACCAAATAAATCAACTTTCTTTGACCAATTTTCCCTTATATTTTGGAACGGGAGAAGTATAATGATAAAAACATTATATTATCACTCTATCTTTTTCTTATTATTGTTTTGGTAGTGGTTTAGAGGTCAACACTTACCGAAACTAATACACATACAAGGAAGGGAAAGGTGATGACTCATAAAGTATCTTCATAAAAATATTATATTATTGCTCTTAATTTATTTATTTTTTGTCCAGTAGTTTAGTGGCTAAAAATTCACCACCTTATAAGTGAATAAGTAAAGTGTTTAAGATTTGAATGCAATAATTCTACCAATCGAACTAAACTCACGATGATTTGTCGCTCTTAATTTTAACTTGTACAATTTTATAATTTATGTAGTCAAAGAAATAGCTTATTGTGGACAGACAGGCCTAAGAGCATAGGTTCTAGTCTTCTAGAAGGTTTTTTTAATTGGTGAGGTAAGAGCATATGCAATGAACATTGGATTATAGTGGAATCATGGAATGTTGCATGGATGGCAGGCACTAGAATCATCTGGTGAGGGCCGGCCCTGTGGGTGTGTAAGGTGAGCCACCACATAGGGCCTCAAATATTTAGGGTCTCTAATTATTTATATCGGTTTATTAAAAAAATTATATAAGTAAAAAAAATTAATGACTTTGTTACTACTAAAAATATTTTATAACTCAAAAAATAAAATATTTAATAAACACACTCTTAATTTTATAAATAACTTGTGGTTGTTTGTAAAAAAAGAAGCAACATTACAAGAAAGTTTTTTTTTCTAAGAAAATGTAAAGTTGATAATGATATTAGATTGAAGATGTATTTTAATGTCATTGATTAAAATATATTGCTTTTAGATGTTATTTACTATGATGACTATTTTTTATATTATTTACAATTTAAATAGAGAATGACTTTTAAAAAAAATTATATTTTTATTAAAGATTCATTTTAAATTTTCAAACATGACCTTCAAATACTCGGGATCGGCCCTGCATGTGGTTTTAGAAAGGGTTTTTTTTTAAAAAAATTATGTTCTCTTTAATTGGTGATGTAATATCAGTTATGATTACCACAAATTCTCATACATGGATCTGCTGCAGTTATAAGTTTCCACAATTGCATGATATTTTAAATTAGACGGTTTATATCAATTATTGCGTCGACGCAGTAACCACGTAAAATCGGTTTCCCATATTCTCTGGTTCGACGGAAACAATAAAGTTAGTGGGTGGGGGCAGTGATGTGAAGATTCAGTTCTACGTTCTTTCAGAAGAAAAATTGATAGCTTTCGTCCCCACTTGTTATTTTTAAAGTGATATTGACATGAAGTTTCTACTCTGTTACCAATATCGTTGGGAACCTGTGAGGCAGACGAGGTGGATTTTCTCCTTCCAATCGAATTTTCTCCATACGTATGAGCCAGGAACTGACCACATGCTTAAGGGGACCAAAACCCTTACAAGTTGGACCAATTCATTGTTGGTGCATGCAGATGCATATTTACTACTCCTTCCTCCCAAAATAAATGGCCTATTTTTTACTTTGTGTACTATTCATATGATCTGCTTTTATCATATTTTTCTACTAATATATAAATGCAAATATTAGCATATGAGATATTTGATTTGTCTCGATGAGTATTTTTAAAATATATAATTTTTATAATTTTTAATAAAATATAATTTAAGATATTAACAGTTAAAGTTGTATATTGACAAACATGACTTTGGTCAACTAGGTCATTTATTTTGAAACGGAAGAAGTATTTATTACTAATTAATTATGTACAATCTTTTTTTTTACAGAAATTATTTGCAATCATTTAAAAATTACTGCCTCTCGGATTCTTTTTATTAGATACATATAAATCAACAAAAATTTATATATTTAATTTGGTTATAATATAGATTAAGTATACCAATTTTTATTGATGTATATATATCTTTGATGAAAATATCTCTTTTAAATTTATGAAAAAGATTGAGAATGGTATTGAATCATTGATTATAATTTTAACAAACTTAGAGAGAGCCACTGAGATTCAACGTGACTTGGATTCGCTAAAGAAAAAAACATACTTGGAAGTCAGACGCCATTCAAATGAAACGAAACTTGGAAGTCAGATGTCCACTAAAATATAGCATTCTCAATTTAATAGTAATAAATATATTTTCACACCAAATAAATATATTTTAATGCTAACATTTACCTATTTATATTTTTGTAAGTGATATTTTGCTGGAGTATGGACATGAGTTTAAATTGAGTTAATTTTGTAAAATTTATTTACTAACATTTACCTATTTTTTTGGTGTAAAAATATATTTTAATACTATTAAATTGAGAATGCTACTTTTTTTTTTTTTTGAAACTTGCTACATCTTATTAGGTATAAACTTGCTACATCTTAAAGGATACACAAAATAAAAAAAGTTTATACCTAATATCATGAAGAAAAAAAATTAAAGTGGTAATAATTTTGCGATGTTTTTGTTTTACAAATAGATTAATTATTATAAAGACGTTGAGATTTTTCTTTAATAAAAAAAATAAGTAAAACACCAAAATCTTACATTTTAATATTATTTTTTTATAGCTTTCTTTCCTTCACTGGATAAATTAATTTTATTTAATGTTTGTCAAACACAACATCGAAACTTAAACTTACAAGTAGTACAAAAATTTAACCTCTTCTGTTAAACTCAACCACCATTTTGTATTGTTTAATACTTTTTCCGTGATTAAATATAAATAAAAACTATCTTCAAAGTTCATTTTATAATTAATGTATGAAACGTAACTTTGCATTTGTTTGGCGATATTAAGCTTTTTGGTTCCATGAGATTAGTTTGGTCGTTGTTCTAGATTTTTGATACCGACACTTCACCTCCATAACTAAAATGTGGACAATATTTTCCAGACAAAAACCCCGACCAAAACATATACGTGGGATGTTCTGAACCTTTTTCAACCCTTTCAATTTGATATGGCCACAAATTTCTTGATTTTGTTTGGTTTTATCGTATCTTTCCTACTATTGCCTTTTTTTACTTTAATCATTACTGTTACTATTGTTTCTTACAAAATATCGGAAAGACGCTGAAAATTTGAAAGAAAAAAAACGATAAATTCTTCGGAGCAATTCAATTTTAAAACAAAATACAGAAACATCAATGACATGATATTCATTCTTTCTCCGTACTACCTACCAACGCCTCATTTTTTTCTCTTATTCTAAATTCATCTCTCATTTCATTTTCCTTTCATTCTATTGCAAACCCAACACCACGATCGGAACTAGGACCGAAAATGAGTTGAGTTGAACTCATTTGAATTTAACTTGATAAAAAATGGTTACGTCCGATACTCAACTCGAGTCTAATAAGGATTTTTCTTAGTTCAATTTTAACTCGTTTAAATTTAACGAACAACTCAATTCAGCTCATTCAAAAGTTGATATATTTTGTCTTTAAAATAAGTCAAAAAAAATTTAGATCTTTCAACCTTTAATTTTTATTTTAAATCCAACGATTGAATTAAAATAAAAGTTTTCCCTAACATAAGGTAAGGTGTTTAAAAGATAGACGTAAATTCAAAGTGTCATACCTTCATTATAAGTGTCATCTACAAATACTCCAAAAACAAAAATACAAAAAAAAAATTAAAAAAAAAAAAAGACACCAAAACTAGCTTCCACTAGTGAAATTCTGCATCTTTTTTGTTTACTAACTTCCAAACTCATTTGATTCACGGACCATGTTCAACGAGTTAATTGTTGAATTGATTTCCAAACTATGTTTAAGTTGGCTTGATTCATAGTCACCTAACTGAAACTAAATCCTCGTCCCTCTATCGGCACAACTAAATCTTTGTGACAACACAAAACTCTACCTACAAATGTAACACAAATCAGAGAAGTAACAACAATAAGGAAGGATGTGAAGGAATAATCCATGTTTATGGAAGTTTGATCGTCTTCTTTATTCTCTATCTCATATTTAAATTATTAGAGTTCTTGATCCTTTAAATGTTGAGATTTACTTTTGTTATTCTATCGATTTCGCGCTCGCCCTACGAGTTATCAAAATGAGAAATTTTGAGGAAAAAACACCGTATATGAAATTCAATACTTTTACATGTACACTACTTAAGTAGCGAATTCGAGAAATTTGAAGAAAAAACACCCCCCTAACATGGAAATTTCTCATTTTCTATAACATCTGCTACTTAAGTAGCGGACGTTATAAAAATGAGAGTTTAGAAAGAAAAAAAAAACCACTCTCCTACAATGAAATTTTCAAGATTTTAAACGTAAAATCCACTGCTTAAGTATCGTACGAAGATATGTTGGTAATTTTATAGTGCACGCCAGAAATGAGATAGAGTGACAAAAATAATCCGCTACATGACAAGAACAAACCAAAATCAAAGGTTTCCAATTAATTTGTCGATGCTTGATTGATTTCTTTGTTTTTCAATAAACTTAAATTAATGTAATTTACACAAAAACACGATTATCAATTTGTAGGTACCGTTTATTTTAATTTCAATCTCAATTCTTTATTTGTTTAATCCTAATTCATGAAATTTTTGACCTTTTATTTTATGGTTTAATTTATAATTGTGAACGGGAACATATTAGTTAAGGATTTCCGGTAGACATCAACAAACCGAAAATGTTAACAAAAGAGGTATGGTAAATATCTACCACCAGAACACTTAAAAATGTTTTTCGGTATGTTTCTTCAAAACTAATCTCTCTTCTTCGCTTTAGTTTACCGGAATTGTTTTTAACAAAGTGTGAGGAGAAATCGAAAGTTGATGATGTTAGTTTATATATGAGGATAAAATGGATAGTTCACTCAAAGAAAAAAAATATTGATTATCAAAAAAAAAAAAAAAATATTAAACTTTTGAGGAATTTAATGCATAATTTCAAAGATAATATTTTTATATTTAACTTTTTTTGGTACAAATTTTTATATTTAACTTTTATCATGATTCATGTTTCCTCAACATTTATCAGCATTTTTATTAATAATTTTTTACTATTTTATTCAACAATGATTAATTACTTAACCATATTTTGACCTATTTGAATTTTTTATCTCTCATAATAGTCATTATTGAATTTTTTTATGAAAAAATGTAAAAAAGTTAATAATAAATGAAATCATGAAATCTGTCAAAATAAATCATTGGCAATTCCCAATGGCAATCTTATTTGTAAAATTCTAAGATGTTGAAAGAAAAAAACAACAAAATTATAAAATTCAATAGAAATTAATGAAATCTGCTAAGAGATGTACAAGTTTCATGGAAGTGAAATTAATATACAACAACACACAATAGATTACCTTACATCTATAAAAATAAAAATAAAATAAAGAAAAACAAAGAAACCAAAGGTCCTTTAGAAGACTGAGAAAGAAAAAAAAAAAAAAAAAAAAAAGGATAACTTACAAGGAGGTGAATGCTTACAAGTTACAACAAAGACTGTACAAGATGTCAATGTGGAAGGAGCAACATACCGATCCACTCGACCACTTCTAAATAGCTGTTCTTCATAGTTCCTTATTATTGAGTTGTTGCTAGTTTATTATTAGACTCCGCCGTATCATGGTTCCTTATTGTGGTGTCTAGCCGGTCGAGATGAACTGCTCTCCATGAACATGAGTTGGAAGATTTGAGCAACAAGCCCAAAGCAGCAGAGCATGTTGCCCTTACAACAGCATCAGGTGATCGACTCATTTGCCCAACCAGCATACCAAATACCTAAAACAAGAGACAGATCTCTGAAACCTCATTTTTCATGCACCATCGGTGTAATACTTTTTACACTACTGACCAATCACAAGTAATCATTTGTATGACTTTTAAGTCAAATAATTCTTATGATCCAATGATCACGATTTATTGATAGTGTAAAAAATCTTTAGTCAGTGCGAATCAATTAAATCCTTCAGGAACTTACCTGTGTATGGTAGTCAGCTAAAATATGCTGATTGTCAGATAGAGAGAGCATGCTGCTACATAAGTACATAGCATTTGCCTGAATTATGGGCCATGGTGCATCAAAAGCCTGCCTCATCAAAAAAGTAATATGCTAAGTTCTCAAGACCTTAGATTTAAACCGTTAGAAAAAATAATTAACATTGCATTGGTTTTGAATTTTTCTAGTCTTTATTATTGTAGGATTATTCCATGTTCAATGAAATTTACAGGAGGATCCAATTGACTTAATATTAATTTCAGTTAGGAAAATAATCATGAATGAAATTTTATGGTGAAAAGCATGCATCTACTGGAATTAATATGTTATGTAAAGTAACATGTGTTGAACTCAGTATGGTAAAAAGAACCTGCACTGTTGACGCCATATAAGTATCCACTCTGGAAAGAAGATGCTGTGTGAATTGCTTTGCGATGTCGCGTAGAAAATCCTCATAGTCACTTCTAAAAAACAAAAAGACAATATTATCTCACAGGAAAATTCTTAAAAAAAATTGCAAAGTTCAAATTTTAAAATCTGTCTAATCATACCGGTGATCAGAAAGGAAACTCGATGTGTTTAGTAGGGCAAGCAATCCTTCTATTTCCATCAACGGAAAAACTTGTCTCAGGGTATTCTGTCAGCAAGTTTGTTTCAGAAAAAAATGATTTACCATGTTAGAAGTTTCTTTATGAATCTCCAATTCAAGCAAAATTGAAGATGATGATTGATTACCCGGCATGCTAGTCGGACACTAGAATCCTCATCATGAAGATGTAAAACTAGACGAGGAATAGCAGCATGCACCTTTGAAAAAAAATCAATAGCATGGAATGAGCTTACTGAAATACTAAGAAGTTAATATATGGACATTAACAGAGAATAATAGATTGTGTGATTCTATGCCACACGGTTCCCATTCAATCCAGTATGGATAACCATCAACTTCATATCAGTTTTGCTGGTGAATAAATGGAAGCTAGAATTCATATTTTAGTCCATAATTTAGAACATAGGATAAATAACAATCAACAAATGCAATCAGAATTAGCAACATACCTGCTCAACAAATGCCTCTCTTAGTGCCCCAATTCCATAGTTGCTTAGTGCTCCAAATACTGCAAAGGAACTGGCTCGCATCTTTGCATTCATGCTTGTCTGTGATTAAATTAATAGTATTGAGTTTTTAGCTTCTTCAAAAAAAAAATAATAGTATTGAGTATTTCCCAAAAACGAAACGATTATTTAATAGAAAATTCTCTAATTCTTTACAAACAGAAATATTAAATAGTTTATTAAGCAAGGGTAAAATATCCTTCAAAACAGAAAATTCTAGAAACAAGAACAAACTAGCTTTAATTTAATATATACGGTTACACAAATTCCTACTTTTTATAATGGCATAGTACAACGTTGTTGGCTTCTTGCTAAAAGAAAAAGAGAACCACACTCCGGATCCCATTTTAACTGGTTCAACTGGCCATTCTGGTCTGGTTTTGATAAATTGGTTCTAACAAGAGATATTCAACACTAATCACTTATCAATCAGTACCAACAAATGTTACCCATTATATTAATCTAACATTTAATAACAACAGTTACAGATCATGAAAAAATGTTTGAAAAAAGTTGGTAGGAAGGAACTTGGCAGGTTTGGGTTTTATCTGGTAAGCTTCCTGCTGCACTATTGAATCTTAAAAGTAGTAATAGATAGTGTGAGAGGTTTTTTTTTTTTCAGAAACATATTGGTTCAACAATAAAAATGTTGTTTTAGAACAAATAATCCAGTCTGCTTTGGGCCAAAGCTGAACATGTAAACAATTAATGAACATTTCATTTGCATATCTAGAAAAGAAAATAATATTGGATATAGTGGCATATGGATGTAATGAAACATAAGTAGAATAAAATTCAAATGATATAGAAAAGTAAACTGACGCACTTGTAAATTTCGAAGCCGTATTGAAAGATTAAGCAAGATCGGCTCAACTGCATCATCAGGTGAAGATTCGAGAATCTGAAAGGCAAAAAAGTAAAATTATCAATTGAATTTAAATGGTTTTAAAACCTAAAAAAATGAAACACATGAAACTATTAAGTTCACCATCAGTAAGCATGACACTGCAGTTAACTGTACAGATTCGTCAGAATCATCTAGCAGGGCTAATATAACACCCAGGACTTGAGTTGTATACTTCAGAATATGAATTGATGGGATCTGCAATATCAAAATTTGGAGATGTTAATTCTTTCAGAAGGGAGCAGGAGGAATCATGGTGAGTATAGACATCTACGAAGAATTGAAAATTAAATGAAAACTAAGTTAAATCCCATATGGAGAAACATTCACTAGTCTAGATCAGATAAACAGTTATTACATAAATTCAACAACTAAGCTAATCAATAATGAAAATAGTTCTGCATCCAGTTCGATGTAAAATTTCATAGATTTTCTAAATAAATTAAGTTTAAAATAAAGTTAATCTTCATCTCGATACTAATGAATAGGATTAATATGAGAATGTGCAGATTCCCAAGGGATAATTGAACATTCAATACAGGAAAAAGTGTAAAGAGTAACCTTAAACTTTACCTCTATTATAAATAGTCACGGTCAACTTATAAACTTCATCCTAATCAGTGCTTAACATCAGTTATTTTAACAAAATCAGATATTTTGTTGGCTAATTAACATGAGGCACCTGACTAACTATTAGAGTATGATCCAGGTTGTATTGTGTATATTAGCGTGTATTTTTCATCTGTATTGATTACACTTCTAGATTCTTTTCCTACAGTTGTTCAGTTATGCTTTATGTTTACGGTTGTTACCAACTCGTGCAGCTAATTAATGATTAAGATTTAATAAGGAAAACCATTAGAATCTATTCAGAATTAAGATAATCCAAAATAACCTATTGCAACAATAATGTTAGGCTTTCTGGTTAAAACTGTAACCAACACATGCAATTAATTAATGATTTATATTTTCTAAGGAAAAATGTTGGAATCTATTCAGCATTCAGAAAATAACCTTTAGCCTATTGCAACAACAATTGAAGTGTATGCCTTAATTGAGACAAACTTAAAGTTAAAGGTATTTAAAACAGCTAAATCAATGTTGATTTAACTAACATTGGATATAAGAAACAATGGTCAAATGATGAAATAACCACCTGTACTAATCCTCTCAAACAAAAGCGCCGAACAGTAGAAGACTCATCTGATACACGTCTACATAAAACCTCAACCATTTGCTCCAAAAGCGAACCAAGTCCACCGCTGTATAGTTGATGGTAATAAATAAGCACTTTAAGTCAACAGTAAAGACCTCATTTAAAATGTAAAAGTAATTATCAAACAAGTATTATTATGACAAGACGACAAACCGTAAAAGCTAATTGTTACTGTTAAAGTTAAAAAAATGAAACATTGTCAAAGACTGACTCTCCCAAAGGCTAAAATGCAGATACGTGAAAGTTTCCGTCCCTCGTGCAAAAGCTAATTAGTCCTGAGGTGAGGAAAATACACAAGCCTTTTTTACCTTGTGCATAATTTTAATTTAATAATTAAGAATGGAGCCAACAAGGATTCAAATTCCTAACTACCTGATCATAGAGACACATATTATACAAACAATTAACTCTCCCAAAAGCTTAAACTACTAAGAGGAGAACCAGGTATAAACAATTAAAGTAATTAACATGGTATGAAAACCAAGCAGGCATATCGCCTAAGAAGCCAACATGATATATTCAATTAAAGTAATCTTAGTGAGACAACCAAATCAACCGTGAATCAGACCCATGACTGCTCCAGTCAAGCAATCAAGCCTGTAAGACAGACAAGCAGAAAACAACACATTGGATTCACATTGGACTGCTGAACAAGCTCTAACCTGGAGTAAATACAACTCCTATGTGTAGGGATGGGACCCCACATGGACTAGAAATATATACAATCCTCGCCTCTTCAACTAGCTTTTGGGATTGAGTTAGGTGCAAGTGCAACCCAAATATTAAGAGTTTGAAAGGCATCAAATAGTTCAGAATGATCTATCATTAAAATTAATCACGTAGAGTTTGAAAGTTATTAGGTTTTTGGGCCTAACTAAAACGACTCACAAGGTGAAGACTGTGCGAAATGCTACCGCTACGCAGTCCTACATAGCACATAGGGGCCACTATGCGGTCTTGTGTAGAGCCTAGGAGCCACTACGCCACGTTACAACTGCTATTGACTACACACAAGCCTTATAAATAATATATAGGTCATATTACTACTAATTGACGAGGTACTCTTCACAAAAGTAATACCATAACCATATCCTAAAACAGAAGGAACATGAGTAGGTCCTAAAATGTTATAAGAAACAAAATAAAGAGTCGGTTAGCTACCACATATACATCCATAATTTAATACAACATTCCAACATTACTGGAAGGCAACTTGTAAAAAGTATCACTCTATACGCACCTATAACGAACAAATTCTGACAAGGCAGCAGCAGCAGCTTCCCTTTGGTATTTCTGGGGTCGATCCAACGATTTTATCAAAACTTGGCAAATATTTTGGATCTGTGTTTTCAACAGGACAAACAACTTAGTCAAAATTTTCTATCAGAAAAAGAGCTGTATTACCAAAATAATTAGGAGCAATTCTGTTCACAACCATGCAACATCAAAGAAAGTAAATGATCCCTAATGATAAGCCTTTTCCTATCATATTTATAGAGAATCCTAAAGAAACAATAAAACTACAATAACTTTCATGATAAGATAGGTGCATTTCTTGCATGTCTTCTACTCCTTGTTCAAAATTTCAGTTGATTCATTGTGTAGGAAAATATGAGAGAGGTATCTGGGTGGAGCTAAAAAACAATCTATTGACAAAGAGAAAGATGGTTATAAATGCAAACATGAGGCATGCTCCTATTCGGTAAAAGAGAAGAGAAACAGAATAACAAATTAAACATCAAACTAACAGGCCTATGTAATAAACATGTAAAAGGCATCTTAAAACATTGAACCAATTTGGATAAATTTCCTTACAACTACTTGTGGACAAAGAAATATTAAAAATATTTTACAATAACTATAAGTTTGATAAACAATGACTCTTGTATAAGTAGAAATTACTTTCTAAAAATTTCAAATGTTTTGAAACTTCTCATTTTTATGTTCTCTATAAACATCTATTAGATTATAAGATCTTTTATGTAAGTAATAACCATAAATTTATTTTAATTTCCCAATAGCAAGAAGCTAATTCAAACCAGGACTAAATTTAGTAATTGTTGTATCAGCAATGAGTAGAACACTGAAGTAATAATACCAAAATACCCTAATACTAGGAGTAGCAAATTAATTCTTTAAAATCATTGTGTTTCATGATTTGGAGTGCAGGCTTTCTCGACAATGACATCATCAAACAGTACATTTCACATATTCCTTGAAACTAAACAATGTAAATTAAATTATTGAGACATTCTGAAATATAAAATAACTACCTAAATACATACTTATTATGTTTTGGTTTTTGACAGACAATCATGTCAACCATATCAATTGGCTGTGTATTAATAAAATATTGATACACAGCCAATTGATATAACTATCATGACCGTCTGTAAAAAGCCAAAACAACCCAAAATGTAGAAGCTTGAGCTGTTAAGAGAAGTGTTCAAATATGGTTCTGATTCATACACCAACATGCATACCCATTGTGCAATAGAGGCAATGACGATTGATCTCCTGATCGCTTAGTCAGTTTTATTTATGATACCATGTCAAGAACTTAATCAACCTAAAACTACATGCTTTAAGCTATTGCAGAATTTTCAAAACTGGGTTGAGTTATATCTCCAAAATTATCAACAGATGAACAAAGCATTCTCATAAATCTACACTTTCTTAATGTATAATAATGAAACTACTCCAATAAATTATCAGCATTTTCTGACTGGTCATGCAAATATGCATTCATTTGGATATTTGGATATATAAACTTATGTATATATCTATAAATTAATGTTGGAGTATACTTGAAAATTAAATACCTCTTTTGGCCTCTTTATAGATATGCAGCCGGCTATGTCTCCAATGAGATTAATCCACCTCTCTTTTTCAGAAAGTTCCCCATCTCTGGCTAAAATCTGAATAAAGAAATAATTTGTTATATTGAGTTACTTACAACACCATCTTACATCCTTAAAATGGAGCAATTGTAATGTTTGTCTACCTTTCCCATCTCAAGGTCACCAACACATTCACAGAATGCCTGGAATGCAGTCAGAAGATTCCTACACAAAGAGATAAGATGGATTAAATATAGGATTCACAAGTGCAGTTGTGTGTATAATATATTTGGTGCAGTCATATAATTTGGTTGACACAATATGCTTACTTAGACAAACAGCCCTGACTTCAGTTTCCTCGGTACCATCCTAAGGAAACCAACTAAACCATATTAGAATGGTGGGCAGAATAGGAAAATTTGCACCAGGGGTTTATCTGTGAATGTATTGAGCAATATAATACCGGGTGAAAATTATAAACACAGGTACCGTAATTTTAGTTTCCTCGGCACCATCCTAAGGAAACCAACTAAACCATACTAGAATGGTGGGCAGAATGGGAAAATTTGCATCAGGGGTTATCTTGCATATTTAAAGTATTTTAATACTTAGTAGTAGTGAGGTTCACAACTATTCCCCCTTGTTATTTCTTAGAATTGGGAGTTGAGTCTAACGCAGCCGTACAAAACCAGCTTGTAAGGTGAGGGTTGCCTCTAGTTATAAACTCGTGTTCAGGCCATCTCTCAACTGATGTGGGAGTCTTCAACACACCCCCTCACGCCCAACACTATTGGGCTTGGTGCATTGGATATAAATGGTGGGTGGCCCGATAGCAGAAACCTGATACCAGATGGCCCAGTGGATCTTGGAGAGGCTCTCATACCATCTTAGAATTGGGAGTTGAGCCTAACTCAACTCTACAAAACGGGCTTGTAAGGTGAGATCTGCCTCTACTTATAAACCCATGTTCAAGCAATCTCTCAACCGATGTGGGACTCTTCAACATCATTGACAGTGCCAGTTAGATTCTTGTTGAAGTTGTAGTGGTAGTCTTAGGTAGAAAGGGAAGATAAAGAACACTCGTAATATTAATATTGATGCAAATTATATATGTTTAGCTTTATTACAAATGACAAAGTACTAATCTATGTTTATACTAATCTTGGATACTCTAAATTACTCAAATATGTCATAAGATATTATTCATATATTCCACTAAGTCTAATTTTAAACTTAGAGTCCGTTATTCATGTGTATAGGGTAAAATAAACCACGACACAAACTTGAAATGCAACACAAATGTGGATGCCAACATTCAAATAGTAATGCTAATCCTCACCGCAATGGTTCAAGGTGGCCAGAGTAAGCTAACCCGTGACAGCTTCCAAGTTGCAGCATCAGCTCAGAAAGAACAGAAGCATAGTTTTGCTCAACAGCCCTTTTTCCAACTTTTCCCCCACCTCTGCATCAAATAGAAGTTTACAAATTGTTTGATCATTCAGATATTTTCAACTTGAAATATATTGATAATACAGACCTGAAAAAGGCGGTAAGAGCAAAAATTGCAGCTTCCAGTTTTCCATCCTCTGTATGATTGTGGACTTGGCTATCCTCAACTCTGTCTACATCACATCTAAGGACAGGAATCTGACTAAGGACAGATATCACGTGTTCTAGAAATAATCCTGACAGAACCATGTGCTGCGAAAATGCCTGGAAACATGTATCCACTAAATGAATCAAATAGTTGATAAACATATTCTTTAAGATCTACGCAAACATCGTATATAGGTATTTGAAACTCTGTAAATATTATGTTACAACAAACATGATAGATTAAGATCTGATTTAAGATTGATTTTATCCCTATAACCGAAGGATTTTATTGTACATATTTATTAGTATAAATTTGTATAAACGATCACACTGAGGGCTGCCGACACCACTTGTTGAAAAAACTGAGGATTTGATATCTCAAGCATTCAGATTCATTCAGTTTCATATTCAAATTGGCATAAGAGTTCATATCATGTGGGCTGGATAAAACCCTATAAATCCAAGTAAGAAAGCCTAAAAGTCCAAATCAGAAACCCTAAAAGTCCCAACAGTGACTCTACCAGCTAGTAGTCCCATCGACCAACCACCGTCAACATTTGGGTGCTTGCACTAGTTTAAGTGACCGTCCATTTGCTTACTGTAGAAACATCAACGCCATCAGAGCCGCCACAGGCATAAACAAGCCTTTAGTCGTCAGTTTTGTGGAAACTTGTATACTAATATGTATTCCACATGCTCCACTTCACTCTTACTTAACAATGAAGATTTCGATTCCAATGCCTCTTCTAGCTCAAGTTTAGAAACTACCCTCTAAGTCAAACAAGAAGCGTATCATAAGCAAAAAACATGTTTGGAGAAAGTGGCCCTTGCATATGCCCATTAAATATGTCAAATAAGGAGGTAAAAAGGTATGCACTCAACCCCCAGTGCGAACCTATTGTATTAAACAACTGACTCTAAGTGACACCATCACCAGCAGATACGGTAACTGTGTTGTGCACTGTAAAGTTGAGAACAATCTGAACCTAATCCACACTAATAGTTACAGGAAACACTTTTATCACAACTTAATAGTTTTCATACTACTCTTAGCCACCACCATATATATACATGTAAGGGACATACTAAAACAGACAAATTCCCTCTTTTAAGAATTCAAAAACAAATAATCCTCAACCGAAGTCCTAACAACTTCAAGTAGAATAATTAGAAATTCCTTTTGCATGACAAATAATCAATATTCCTGTTACATGCTGGAAAAATTTAATTCCACTTTTGGATAGTTCTAGATATGTAAAGTTTTTTACATAAAACATGATGTTTAAAAAATCATTATATTTTTACAAAGTGATAGAGGTGTTGTATCCAACATCTACTCCCATATCCATGCATCATTGACAAAAACAAATTCAAGTGAATACTTTTGTACAACCAATTATAATCATTGTTATAGTTAGAATTGAAGGGGGGGGGGGGGGGGGGGGGGAATATACTTATTACCGAAAAACGACAGACTTACATAGAAGGCATCCTGCATGGGCCATCCACCACGCAGCCTAGATATATCCTTTGTTACTATATCCTTTCCAGCAGTAGCCAGGACTTCATCAAAAACAGTTTTTGCACTAGTAGTTTCAGCCAAAGAAGCAATCTTTTTTATATAGTAAAGGATAACACCAGAGGCAAATAGCAAGAAAGCAATGTTTATGTTTATTAAAACACACAGAGAGCAGGGGCAATGATTGTCTGTCAATATAAAGAACCGTGACTGTGTTGATATTTAGGTAACTTGCGGAATCTAAGACTTTAGGGAAAAAAAGGATACAGCGCCAAGAGTTTCCACGCGCAAATGCTTATCAGTTGCATGCACAGTGGCAGATATCAATGACTGTGTTGTCCTGCAATACATTATATGTCACAATAACTTATGCTCAAAATATTTATCAGGTAAGATGATATAACCAAAGGAGGTTTCTCCAGTAACACAACATTAGTACATAAAATATGCTTTAAACCTTGAGATATCAATCTCAGTCAGTTCACCCCCTCTTCTTGTGACAAACTCAACAACAGCTTGAATAGCACCTTCAGCTGACTGCTTGATCTTATCACATATAGCTACTGAGCAACCATGAAGCAAAGCAACCAGCTGTGTGCAAGTGTCAACGAAGTTGTTAATTATAATTTACAGATACACACACACACACACACACACAAACGTAAGGAGAATAAGAAAAGATAATTGCCTCATCCTTTGTCAACAGAATACAGAGGGAGGAAATGATCCTGTTGAAAACTTCGGATGGATCAATAGAGGTGTCCTATATACCCACGTGAAAACCGTTAGACTATCTGAACAATCCCTCATCATCATTACATAATATAAAAAAAGAATAGGTTAGAGTAACTTAGATTATCTAATAATATTGGTTCCCATATTTTCTTATATATATTACTTTCTTATTTAATTAGGATTAGTTAGTACAAACAAGAATAAGAAATGGTGTTTTGTCTTTTATATTACCATTAACATCTATATACATCTATATACATATACATATATATAAAGGGAATACAAACTTTTGGTGTGGTTTTCTCATTTCCAATTTTACCCTTTATATAAATTATTTTATATACAATTTATTTAATTAAATAATTGAATATTTCAAATATCCATACTTACAAAAAAGGATATTAAGCTTTGTTGTAACAATTTTTTCTTCCAATTTTACCATTCACTTAATTTCTTTTTACAACTATATTTTTCCTTACCGATAAAATAATTTAATTTTTTAAATAATCGGATAAATAAAAGTGCAAGACGAGACATTAGTGCCTGTCAATATAAAGTCATTATTCAAAATATTTCTTTTCATCTCCCTTTATACCAGTAGGACTAAATCCTACTTCAACAAAAACCAAGTACTCTTAGGTCTTATTATTTTGGTATAAATATAATTTTGGTCCCTCAAAAAGTGTGTTTGTAGTCCTATTCCTCGCCAAGGATTAAAAACACAGTTTATATTGAATGAAGGGAAATAGGGAATGATGTCAAAAATTGTTGCATTTCCAAAATTGGTACCCTGTTTCTTCTCCATCAGTAACTTAAATGCAAGAAAGGCAGAAACAATGTGGTTAATGAACTCACATTCCTCAGCATGGCTATAACATCTTCAAGAGAAGACAAAGCACTGTATGAAAATTCTATATCTTCAGCAGATATAGACAAACCAGGAGGTTTTGGAAGAGAGAGAGAAATGCTGAAGAGTTGATCAAGAATCTGCAAAACATAATCATTAAATGGACTGTTTAATTATAAGACAACAGTGTCCTCTTTGAAGTAAAACTAGAGAACACGTTTCTTGTAAACCTTATAATATTTCAGAACACGGACAAGATATCAGGTACATACTTGCGCTGATATTTTTCGGACTTCAGAATTTGTGTCAGCACAACGTGGAAGATACATTGTTACTCTATCTCCCAAGCACAAAGCTTCACGACTTGGCAATAAAAATGCAGCTGGAAGTTGAAAACCAAAATAAATATTTTCTGTTAGGTGTAAAATATTGGCAATGAGGTTTGTACCTACAACCTCAGGCAAACAACCCAAACCCTTTAAACAGACAGTTGTATATACTTTAGTATAATTAAACTAAAATCCAAAGTTGTCTGATGGAACATATTTACATGGTAGCTTAGAAAAATTCCCATATAGAGTATGGTCAATTTGCTTGGTATGTGCACAACTCCCATGGCATCCCAGTGCGCAATAGCCACTAACACAAACCATCCGAAACTTGAGAAGCAGCTCATGGACTGCAAGACAACCTCTTTTCCTCTGATATTCAACAGGGGAAGAGATAAATTGATCAATTTGCCTCAGGATAAGCATTAGCAGCTCTGCTCGACTTCTTCCATCCTCTCCACTAAATATTATGTATTTACTAATTAGTACAAGTGAAAAAACACCTTTACAGTTTATACACACAGGATGACATGATGGAAAGCTCAAAAAGATGAAGGATAAAATATTATGTTCATAATAATAAGCAAACATCCGTCAAAAAAAATAATAAGCAAACATTGAACTGCAAAAGTTATAGCCCAGAATACAAATATGATTGAAAGAGTAACAATTCTTTTTTTTTAAATAAAAAATAATTATTTGAGAAGAGCAATGGAAATAAAATGAGGAAGCAATAAGAAGATAAGAATGAAGCAATTAAAACATAATTCAGAGAGAGAAGCTGTATAAATAAACGCAAAACTATAGCAGAATAATGTGACGATTTTAAATAAATTACCCAGTGAGAAGAATTGCACATAAAAGAGATATCAGGTTGTCTATAAGGGGACTGACTACTTCAACTGGATCATTTTGTATCGCAAAGAACCCTAATGTGGCCTGTCAGGTTCACCAGAAAACTTAGATGACTGAAACTTTGCAAATACCTCAACAGCCAAATAAAAGCCCATACCTTCATCACATAGTTTCTGGTTTCAACCGTGAGCTTTGGCTCCACAGAGACCAATGTAGTGCAAGCACTTAACGCAAGAGCCTCAATAATTTTAAAAAATATATGAAAAGTTAGATATTATTGGCTAAAATTGACAAGTGACTTCACCTTAGACACAAATATTCATTCAACATTTTATATACCTGAGTACGTAAGAGTTCATTGTAATCAGCAAAACCATCGTTATCATCTCGACCCATTAAAGTTAAAATATAATCTAGCAGTTGGTCCCTTCTTTTCAATGGAAACGGTGCACCGCTTTCAGCAGCATTAATGACAGCATTACCTGCATATCAAAATTGCATCATGCACACAACTATAAGGGCAATATCAACCTAAGTTTGATGAAGATCTGGCGAACTCTCAACAAGAGGTGAAGCAAACTGGAAACAAGCTTCTAAAACTCAAGAAGGTAGCATGAAGATGCTGCAAATGTTATCTTGATTTTGTGATTCCTCGGGAGATGTGGTTTAATTTTAACGCCACATAAGACAATGGCAGCAATTCAAGTTACCCATGGATACATCTTGAAGTGCTACTCAAGTGCAATTTTTTTGATAGATCCATCAAGATTGAACTAGCAAGCCTATTTGTATCAAGTTCTCCTACCATTATTACTTGCTAAAAAAATTATCTGCTTGTTTTCAAACACAGCCCGCTATTTATGCAAGATAAAAATATTTTATAGAAGATCTCCAGAAACTGGCTGTTTTTAAAAAACCTATCTTCTCCTATAGACATGGCATTGTGACCTATGGCAGATATAATAGATATTGGACCCTACGGTCGCAAGCACAAAAATCCTCCATTTCATAAATCAAAGACACCACCATGGCGGAAATTTGACAACACTGTTTTACATATGTTCATTTTCTAGAAAACCATAAAATAAATGTGTTCATTAAATAAAAAGCATGAAAAGCTATAATGATCATATTAACAGCAGAAGCAACAAGGACAACACAATGAGGATCAATAATAATTACAATATGAAAACATGATTACTAACCAAGTAAATCAATTGCTGTGATCACAGCTTGCTTTGCTATAGGGTGACGCACATGAAGAAGTCTTGAAAGCATGTTGGTGCCCTGCCCACAAATAAATAATACGATCAAATCAGCTTTACAAATAACCACTATTAACGGGAAGTGAGATAGCAGTTTTCTCATGATTCACCACTTGGAGAGAGAAAAAGGATTGGTTTTAGACTTTCAGATAATTTTTTCATGACTAAAAACTAATCAAAACTGTTTTAGACATTGTTTACACTACATAAAGACAAAAGTTATCAGTATTTACAGTAACCGTGTATTTCTTAGTAACAAACTTCAGTAGCTAGCAGCTTTTAGTACAGCTGTCAGACAGTTGTTATCGAAGATCTATGGGATTAACTATTTTTATGTTAGTTATACTTATAACTGTGACAGAGGTTTAATACTGTAACAGGGTTGTGATAGCCCTCAAACCTCATAAATAAATAGCATCCATACACTCTCTTTCATAAGACATAATCAGAATTAAGTTTTCCCAAATCCTTAATCATCTAAATTTCTCCTCAGATTCTATATATTACTTTTTTGCAATAAAGTATCAAAAGCTGGTTCTTGAACCATTTCCATGGATTCTGAACATTTTGCACCACCTGCTCCACCACCATCAGTGAGCTTTCTATCGAGCCCTTTTCCACTCTATTCATGGTCACTGCCTCCATCTCCTCCATCGTCAGCGAGCTTTCTGGTGAATCCTACACTAATCAAGTCATTCCCACTACTGATGAATAAATCCTCCACAATGGAAGAACAGACAACTGTCCTATCTGATTAACTAACTTCAAAACCCAAGCACCAGTCGCCATGCATTCCTCATGCCGTGTATCTGATTAACTAACTTTCTACTTGCTCACTCAACTATGCAATCCCATATGTGCCCTCCACCTCAAAGATTCGCATCTCCAAACCTCATTAAAAGTTAGGATAACAACTCATGAAACTGTTTTCATTAATATCGGGAAAACAGTAATAATATATAAACAGCTAGTTGCCTTTTTCTTCAAAAGCTATTTCTTATTTTCTTGTATTGGTCTTATAAACTCTTTGGTTCATCTGAAATAAAGCAAGGCAACAAAAGATAGATACCCCTGCAAATACTAAATCAAAAGAAGAGAGAAAAGATAAACCTACAACAAGGGCATTTATTCTGGCTTCAATAACCGATGATGGGGCATACTTCGCAGCATATCCATACATTAAAGCCAAGGCAGCGTGTATGTCATCAGACTCTACAGTTCTGTAACTATCGGAGAACAATGACAGTAACCTGCAAATGATAAAAGTTAAAAACAGGTCAGAAAGATTCTGAATCAAATTCAAGGTTGGAAAAGAATAACGAACATTCAATGTGGATGCACTTTTGTCATGTTTGAATACAAACTAAATAACTGTTCAACCAAAGGAACTTTTTTCTACATTGTAGCCAAGTTCTGATGCAAATTAAGTGATTGTTTAACCAAAGCATATATTGATCTACAAATTTATCAGATAAATTATGAATCTAATTGAATCTTATAAAACTAAAAGGAAAGAGACCCAGTCTTAGAAGTTTGGAAGAAGGGTATGGAATAGAAGCTTAAGACATTAAGTACAATATGAGTAAGGGACATAATGTGAATTTGGGCTATAACAATGTTACCTAAATGGAAAGGTGAATGGAAAGAAAGGAAGGAATGGTCAGAAGCACTGCATAATTGGAAAGAAAGGGCATTGCAGAACCTTTTTTTTTTTTGCAAGTTCTATCTTTCTTTTCTTGTTTGTCAATAATTCATATCTGTATAACTGGGGGTTCATAAATTATAACTACTTTTTGTGTAACAGGATACCAATTCCTATCAAGTTACTATTTCCTTGACATATTCCAAAAATTGGTGCATCTTACAGAGGCACACTTGATGTTTTGTCCTTTAATGTGAGATATGTTAAACTGTGAACATCCCAACAGTAAAAACAAGACCAAAAAAGGAGATAGAGGGTTATGACTTTAACACTAAAATAGTAAGATCCTAACAATTGTCACAGACACAAGAGCATAATGTACCATAGCAAGCAAAGATTCTGAAACATTCAGACCATAATGAAATACAGAAAAATGATTTTTAAAAAAGAAACAGTTAGAAGTTGTCAATAAGTTAGGGCCTTTTTGGTTTCTGTTTCCATTATTTGTTTTCAAATCTCATTTTCACTGTTAATTACAAAAATGCCAGTTTACCATAAAAAGTTGCTTTCATTGTTTTCTGTACAAATTTTTGAAAACATGAAATAAGGCGAAAACACTGACATTTTTGTAATTAGTGAAAAGTGAAAACCAGAAATGTAAACAGAAAATGGAATGAGAAACCAAACAGACCCTTATAGTTTCACATGCATAAGCCTGGGTTTAGAATGTGAGCGGATAAACCAATTTGGAAAGAGAAGTGTATACACTCAATCCTACAAGACTGGCATAAACCTCTGAATTATGGTTTGTCCAACATTGTCTATGATATCCTTCAGCTTCTCCAACACTGTGTCCAAGTGAGATGCAGCAACCTTCACACACAAAAAAAAAAAAAAAGTAATTTAAGAAGCCGAGGAAACGGGAAAATATATCCAACGAAGTTTTGAAAGAAACTTAATTACCAATCCCATTGCTTTAGCCAAACCAAGCCTATTTGTTGGGATTGCAATGTTCGATTGCTTATACATCCAATTCATTTTATCATGGACATAAGCTCTGTCATTAACCTTTTGAAGCAGAATCCCCAAGCATCTGTGTCAAAGTTCAATATCACTTAGCTTCAGACAGCTGGCATCAACCCAAACTTCAAAATCTAAGGTTGTTATAATGAAGATGGAATTCCGAAACAACTAATGTAGTAGATAAGTCCTGAAGCACAGGGTAAGTTAATTGATGAATTTATAGCAAGTTTGCGTGTGTGTGTGTGTGTACGTGTTTATATCAAAGCTCCATTATGTAATACACACAAATCTCATATGTCTTTTATTTCTGTTATCTCTCAGCATGGTATCTAAATTCAGATTCGCAAAAAAAGATGTGACCACATTTTCATTTTGGTCCCGTAAGTACATCTCAGATGGTAAAAGGCTGTAGAAGCATTTGATATGTTGGGGAGCAGGTTCGAACCCGCAATTTGTTGCCAAAACCTAATCCATTAGAACAATTCCACAAATGACTCCTATTATCATGTTTCTGAAAAATTACACTATTTCTTTATCTATTATTTTGAATATCTAGTTTTGTTGTCAAAGGTAGAAAAAATCCTAAGCAACCAATTATAACCACTACTTTGGAAACTGGTTGCACAGGACATACGAACTGACAAAATACCGGTCAACCCAACCAGTCTAGTCACACCATAAAACTGCACCATCAATTTTGTTCTACCTAATTTTGTATGGATAGAAGAAATTGTTGATGAGAGTCCCACATTCAATAATGATGTGGGCTGAATAGCAATTATAAGACATCGACATCCCTCACCTTACAAATCAGTTTTTGTGAGGTTGAGTTTGATTCAACCCAGATTCTAAGAACTGAGAAACAGTCAGCTTCTCATGCAACACAAAGAAATATTTAACATATAATTTTTGCATCAACCAAAGCATGCTTTAGATAGGAGAATTGATACCGGTGAAGAATTGCAGCATGTTCATCATCAGATGTATAAAGTTCATAATGTTTGGCAAATACATTTCCAAGAGACATAATCCAATCTGCATCTTGAATCACATCCAAAGATTCTGCAAGAAACTGCAACCCAAAAATAAAGAGATGCAATAAAATATCTTGCTGGCAGAAGTTGTTTGGATTTCACATTTGTTATAATGTCTACAATTTGAAAAGTGGAGGACAGGATTTTGGCAAGTCAATGACTACTTACGTTGATTATCATGTCATCCCAAGTGTCTTGATGTGATGGATCTTGTTTCAAGTCATCCGTATCGCTAACATATGCCTTCATCTTTGGAATCTAGAACTTACCAAAAACACAAATTAATTACACTTTGATACCATCTCAAAATTGTAAGCAGGAACTGATACAAAATAGCAGATTATGATAGACTTTATTATAAAATGAATGTATATGAAGTTTTTTGCTGACTCGTGCCATTTACTATCTCCGTCCCTAAATATAAGACCCCTTTGAGAAAATCATAAAGATTAAGAAAGTTGATTGTGGTATTAAATTTTTTGACAATTGGTATTCACCTATTTTCGTAATAATAGCTTGGTTGTTTTTACAATTTTATCCTTCAAGAAAGAAAATGAGTTAATGTTTTCTTTAGAGTATTTATTATAGATTGTAGAAAAAGATGCATTATAATTAATTAGGGGTATTTTGGTAAAGAAATAATGAATACCCTTGGAAATTTGAAAAGGGTCTTATAAAAAGGGACAAAGAAAAATTTCAAGAGGGTCTTATATTTAGGGATTGAGGAAGTATGAAGTGGTTCTAGAGCTCATAAAGGGCCTGTTTGTTATAGATTTTTTAAACATAGATTCTTATAGTGTTACATAATTTTGTGTAAAAAAAATTAACAAAGGAATTTTTTATAAAAGCTTCAAATGAAAATTTGGTTTGAATAGTTATTCTTAAAAAGTTATTTTAGGTATTTGATCATTTTATTGAAACTTTTTTTGGATATCAAAATTTCGAAAAATCACTTAATTTTGAAGCTATTTCAAATAGATTTTCATAAAAATCATTTTTGAAATACAACTTTTAGAAAAAATTGTGATTTTGACTATGTTTTGATTTTCAATAATGTGTGTTCATGTTATATGATGTAAAATTAGTGTTTCAATTTAGAAAAAACGAATATAAAAAAACTTGTAATATTTTGAAAAACGGTTTTAGAAAATCTATTTTCAAAAATACAAAGAAAAAATCCATTTTTTTAAAGCTGAAACAAACAGGCCCAAAATAGTTACCTCATCTAAAAAGTTTATAAAAGATCAGTTTAAGATCCTACACCATGGCCAGAATACACCTTATAACCTTGAGTTAGTTTCTTAGGTTCAATTAGACCCAACTTTAATGACAAGGAAGTTTAAAGATCAGTTTAAGATCCTACACCATGGCCAAAATACTCCTCATAACCTTGAATTATTTTCTTGGGTTCAGTTAGACCCAACTTTAATAACGAGAAAGCCCAACAACAAAATAAAATTTCATGATTTCTGTATTTATATTAACTGATGCACAACTAACAGCTGACTATGTGAAATCTTTGTCGACATTTATGTGCAGAGGTACAATATAATGCAAATATTATTTCTAACTCGAAACTTGACAGATTCTCGACATTCAACAAAAAAAAAAATTCAATCTGTTAACACATAAGTTTTCAGGACAATTGTTACCTCATCTTGCCAAAACAAATTGATATTTTTCGGAAATAGAGGTGCCAGGAGACATAGAACCTACAAAAACATGCATATACTTGTCATCTAAGGAGATGCAGAAAATGCATTCTTCTAAATAAACTGTGACCGATCGCATAGTATTAAGTAAGCTTTGAAAAGCAGATTTTGTATGCATATTAAAGCGACCTCATTTAGTTTTACTCTTTCATAGTAAAATGTAAGAGGAAAAAAAAATGCAGTTCTAAATAACAGGTAGAAACTATGCAATAGACATGTACTAAAGCTAATAATGAATTAATAAACTATATCTTCTTTTTTATGTAAAAATGTTAGTATATCATTGAACATGTGATGATTTTTAAAACATGCTAAAGGACTTATCTATGTGAGAATACATCAAAGAAATAATTCAAAAGCAAAATGTGCAGTATTCAAGGATGGCATGAGCTCACTGTCAAAATCTGGGTGGCCAATTGCTCCCTTGCTAGAGGATCATGTAAAAGCACCACAAAACGGGCAAGAAGTTCCTATATCAACCAGAAATGATTTAACCATATATATGCTGAATACAACAAACAATGAATTTCCTTGTACTGTAGAAATTTGGAATTAAGGAAATTCAAACAGAAAAATCAGACTGTAAGGTAGAGAACCTACTTCGGCAGTTGGAATATCAGGACGGCTTTTGCACTCACTTAACATATCACTACCATAAGATCTATGCCGCCACAGTTCTGAGATGCACCTGCAAACCTGTAAAAGTAAAAATAATGTCTTCAAATTTGCCTGTCAAACCTCTGTGATATCAAAAAACACTTCACAGTGCATACACATGAAAGGATAAAATACATCATAGCATTCACTTCAAATTTCTAAAAAAATGAAAATACTAGACATAACACTTTACCATAGCAACAGCACCAGTGTAGGTCTGTGGTATAATCATCTTCAACAGAAAAGGCCATAGGATATGCTGAAATTGAAGTCCAATAGCAATATAAGACATTTTCTTTGGCAAAATAGCCAATAGGAAACTAAAAGAAATAATAGGAGCCAGTAAACTAATGAAATCACACCACAAAATTGATCGGTAAAAAAAAATAAAAAATTTACCTCCATTTCAGGAATTGTAATTGTGACCAACAGGAGACCTTTTTCACAAACTGCTCGTAACTCACCAGGGGTAACTGCTCCAATTTTCATCTGAAAAGTAAAAACATGAATCACAGAGTTAGGGGCCTGTGATAGATAGAAACATGCCAGAACTATATAGATATTTTTATATTTGTTTTTGGTAAAAGCAGAAATTTTATGTTAGAACAAATAAACTGGAGGATGAGTAAAACCGTTATAAGAAAGAGTAAAAGATACTAGAAAGTGGAAGGGGTTAAAAACAAGGGAGCCTTTGAATGACATCTTATAGAAAACACCCATAAATGCATAAAATAATGAAGCAAAGAGAGCCTTTGAATGACATCATATAGAAAACACCCATAAATGCATAAAATAATGAAGCAAAGAGGATTACAATATCCAAGGAAATAACCAAATGTGCCAATGTTCTTGAAACAATTTTGGTATCAAGCTCTAAAATAAGGTTATAGAACTCGAGAGTCTACATAAACTTATGGAATCTCCGTAAAGTATACTCATGAGGAAAGTGTACCTCGGTTCTCTTATTTGGTATGCTATCAAGATAACTCTGATTTTGTTCTGTTAAAGCACAATTGCATATGAGATATTCTATGAACAACTCTCCAGAAGAACCAACCAAGTAACAGTGCGAGGCCATAACAACAATTAACTGGAAAATGAGGAAGACAGAAGACAAAAAACATTGACGGGTAATAATTTGCATTATTGTTAAAAAAATATTAAAGAAAAATAGGAACAGTAAATGGTCAACAACTTACCTCAGAAAGTGCCTTTCGAACACCTAAATTATGCTCTTCTAACAAGGACTTTACAGCTTCAACCAGTAGAGGTATTTTACTATGCCAAGCTTCAGATAGCCTTTGGAAAACAAAGATTGCAGGTCAGCTGTTAATACTATATATTTACCAATAATTAACATCAAGACTTGAAAAAACAAAAAAACACCTCGGTAAAAGATGTTTCAAAACACAAAGTGCACCAAAAGTCGCTGCTTCTTCCTTCAACCTACATTTCTGGAAGCATTGACAAAAGACAGGAGAAGCAATATTGCACATCACATTACAAGAAACATAATAAGAATCATTTTATCAAGGGGAAAGAAGGATCTTAAGAAACAGACAAATATAAAAGATAAAATGCCCTCCTCAATTGCATAGACTACCAAACCACAACACATGTAAATATAAATATGATTCAATTTAAAATTGAAGAAACAAGATACAGTTAAAACTAAGGGTGCCTGTTTTTGTAGTAATTACGAAAGAGAAAACATTTCAATTGAACATAAAAACAAAAACAAAAAAAATAAGGGGCTTTTTATGTTGTGAAAACATATTTTGTTTTCATTTTCTAAAATGTGTTCATTTTAACTTGCTACTAAGAAGGTATGACGCTCATAAAATGAACAATTGTGATGGAAACAAGAAGAAATGCTAGTTGGAGATGATGCACTTTTTAAAATAATAAAAATAATATTTTCACATTTTCATTGTTTCCTAAAAATGCACACAAGTGTTTACTTCAAGAGTCTAATATTTTCTTGTTACCAAAAAAAATTAACACTAATTTTAGGAAATGAAAATAGAAAACATTCTCGCAAAGTAAACGGATTACGAGTGAAAACCCGGATTTTGAAAACTAGAAACAGAATGAAATGAATGGTACTTTTGCAATTATTAATGAAAACCCGTCGACTAAAAATGTAAACCGAAAATAATCCAAACATCCCAATTTGATTATTTTTGTCTCCATATAATATGAAGTTTGTATTCAATTTCTTCCAATAATTTTATTACTTTCACCAGATATGTATTTGTTGACCTCATACTAAGTGTCATATTTGAAATATTTGTTTGTCTCATATATTTGTTGATTTCATAGAAAATGTGTTATGATCTTATTGTATAAACATACCGTATTGTCATATCATGTAAATACGAATAATAACGCTCATACTCCCTCTGCCTCATACTAAGTGTCATGTAATATTTGTTTGTCTCATATCATGTCATTTTAAAATACCAATGAAACATTAATTACCTTTTCCACCAATACTTTTTTATTGTATCTCAACTCACCTAACTATTCTACTAACTACATAATGAGTACGGGTATTTTATTCAATGAAGCTCATTTTATCACAGAAATTAGTATACTAGACAATTTTTTTAAGTGTGGCAAACCTTAAACAACATTTAATGAGACAGGGAGTATTAATTTTGCACTTATTGCTTTAAGCCCATATAAAACCAACTTGGTTGTGTATTCGATACATGGTATCCCAAAACCGTATTGACCTAGTGGACCCACATCCTCAACAACAACAACCAAGCCTTATCTGGTTATCCCACTAAATGGCGTCGGCTACATGGATCAAATGATGCCATAATGCTCTATCATATACCATATTTATATCCAACTCAATAGTCTCTAGATCTTTCTCAATAGTTTATCTTATAGTTTTGCTAGGTCTTCCTCTGCCTCTAGTTATTTGACTACATTGGCCATATCATACATAGTGTACTTTATCATGTAAATAGGAATAATATCTCCCATATTTATTTTGTATTTAATATCTTGAGCCTATATAAAACCAAATCTGTTGTCTTGAGCCTATATCAGATTGTATCTTAACAACATTACACAATGGTTTTTATAATTCAACAGACTTCACATATCTTCTGATATTATAGTGTTCATATTATAATGTCAGTAAAATTTATTTGTTTCAACCAGAAAGAAAAAAGTGAATAAATAATACAAATGTTATCATGTATACAGATATACGTAAAAATTTGCAAATACTTACGGTTACAAGGAACAAAAACAAATCATCGGGATACACCAATCCAACCGTCAGAAAGCAATGCTGCACCTCATTATACATCTGTTGTACATGATTAAATAAATCAAACATTGGACTTCTTTTCTGGATAAAAGGAAAAAGCTCATCCAAACTGAACAAAATAAAGTTGCATTCACCCTTGAAATTGAGTGGGTTCGAACTATAATGGTGCACTTTAAATAAAATGAAGGTCAAATAAACCCTTGTTTTGTCAACTGAATGAAGATCCAAAAGAAAATCAATGGAAGAGCGACTACAAATACAAATTCAAAGACAAACCCTCTACAAAAACATAAAGAACAAATGAACGAAATGTCAACTCAAAAGGGTCTCCATATAGTTTGCACATGTCAAATAGCAAAACCCTAAGGAAATCATGTCATCTGACTGGGATAAGGCTGCTTTAAAGTGAGCAAGGATGGATCCACTACCCACCCTTGGTCCTAAAATGCATTCGGATCTCAACCCCGCTAAAATTTAAGGGTGAATGAGCGCTTACTTGCTCACTTTAAAGCAAACTTGTTTTAGAGGAGCTTTTTCCTTCTAACCCATAATAACAAATTCTAGAAGACAACTCTGTCCCAAAATCAGAACAACGAATGCTGCCTAAACCCTAAAGATTATAACATCAAACTAGCCAAATACACCAAAACTGCAGACAATGAAGATCTCCAGAAAATGGTAATGACCAAGTGAACCGACCTAATCAGCCACAATCAGCCTTCACATTCGTTGCAAAAAAGCACCAGGAAAAAAAAAAGAGTAAACCAGTCTAATCAATATGCCTACTATTGGAATTGAACTCCAAGAAACAATTGTAACAAATAACAAAAATGACTAAATCTCAGAAAGAATACACAAAGATGAAAGATAACCTATAAACACTACAAAGGCACGGGCCATCAAATTCAAGGGATTAAAAAGTGAGGCCTATAAAGAAGTATGGGAACTTTGAAATAATAGGTGCTACAGATGTTATTATACAAAAATCCCAAACAATTCCAAGTTCCAACAAATGAAACTGATACTAATACCTTCAATCCCACCGAGAAGACTGATTGATCTTTGTTTTCACTATTCATAGAAACCACAGGTAGAAGTGTAGCTAAAGTAAGAGTCAAATCCTGCACACCACCGATAATTTTAATTGAATATTCAATTGATTAATTCCAGCAAGACATAGAGTGTTACTAATCACATGACAGGAGAACAAAGCAAAATAAAAGAAGTTATTAACAAGGAACTTTTAAAGTTACATGGAGATCTGATCAAAGATAATCACAGAAAAGTAGGGTAAAGACATTCAACATACGAGGAACTTTTAAAAATAACTTCATAGCATACATTACCTCAAAATCAAGCATAGGAGGGCCACTTTCGGACAGTAAAGAGGCATTCAACAGATTGTGGAGACTGCATGTAGCTAGAAAAGCAATGTCGAGATCCTTTTTATACCTAACAGAAGAATAGAATAATAAGAATTTATACTGTGATACCTGCTTATATTCATAAGTATCGTCTATATTGTAGTCTTATTATAATGCACTCGTTAAAAAACTAAAATACAACTGCTTCCCACAGAGCATGCAAGCAACTAAAGTTGTAATCTAAAGCAAAATGCAGATCACTCTTACAAATCCAATATTGTAGGAACAAGCCTTGGTAAGGCTGCTTTTAGTTGTGTCCGTGTTATGAGACCAACCATCTGTCCAAGTGCTTCAACAGATGCTACACGAACCTATATCAAAATAAGTTGAAATAACCAAAATACATGAGTACTAAAAACAGGTAAAGAGATCACCTAAATAATATGTTAAATTACTTATTGTCAATCATTCAACTACAAAAACAGTGAGTTTAGAAACTCAAATTATATCAAGTGATTTTTTCGAATTAATGCTTCATATCAACTATTAAATCAAAGTGTTAAAAAGTCCCATATCGGATGTGAATTGGCCTGGACAAGGGTTTATAGACGCAATCCTCACCTTACAAGCCAGTTTTGTAGGGTTGAGTTAGGCCCAATACCCAATTCTAATATGGTATTAGAGCCTCTCCAAGATCCGTTGGGCCACCCACCATTTTAATCCACGCACCAATCCCAATAGTGCTGGGAGAGTGGGCGTGAGGGGGTGTGTTAAGAAGACCCACATTGGATGTGAGTTGGCCTGGACAAGGGTTTACAAAGTAGAGGCAATCTTCACCTTACAGACCGGTTTTGTAGGGTTGAGTTAGGCCCAATACCCAATTCTAATAGAGTATTGTGATCAAGTTTCTTGTCATTGACTATTATTCTCTACTTATCATTGTTGATTTAGTTTCCTTATTTTTCTATTTTTCATTTCTTGCGAGATTCTGTCTTGTATATAAGTTTGCACACCTTATTGTAAAATACAAGCTATTCATTCTAAATTATTCAAGTATAAGACATAATTAAGCCAAAGATATTGAGGTAAAATTCCCTTAACATGCCATGTATGAAAGAAAATAAAAAGGGATAACATAACTTTTGTAAGAATTATTGGTTTATGGTGTAAGAATTATTGATTTATGGTAAGTGAAAAAGGAAAAGAGAGAAAAATTGTTAATGGCAGTAAAGTAAAAATATATTTTGTAGATTGAATGTGTTATAATGTCCTAACCTGATTGATATGCATAGTAATAATTAGGGTTAGTGAATAAGGCATGGTGAATAGTAGTAAATTAAAAATATGATTGATAGATATAACGTGTCACAATATTCTAACTTAATATTGATATTGATACTAATAATTAGGTCAAATACAAGAACTACTAGTATAAGGTTCAGCCCAATCATAATCATAATTACACTAATACCCAACTAACTCTATATCTTAACAAATTTCTTAACTCAGTACAAAGAAGAAGAAAAAATCAGTAAAAAAATATGGACAAGGAGTTAGATCTCGCACAAGGGCATCAATGAAAAAAAAAATATCAGTAAAAAAATAATAGAGGACTATATAAGCAATCAAACACGGAACCAAAATGGGATATGGTGACAAACCTTTAGGTCCCGTGAAGCTGCCCAAACTCTTAACAAAAGCTCAAAAGCAGAATTTAGAAATGACCTGCACTACATAGAGATATCTCTAACCCTCAGAAAAGAAAAATAGGATATGTAGTAGCATGAATCAGAAAATAAACTAGAAGACTATATTGTGATCTCACATGACATCACCATCCTGCGGTAAATGTGAAGGAAAATCTGTACTATATTGCCAAGCAGCTTGACACCAACACTTGAAAGCTGAAAACAATAACAAAAGATGAGTTAAATAGATCGGACTATCAATAGAAACTACACCATTGAGAAAGGTTAGACAAAGTTTTTTCCCCATCCCTGCACCACCAAGTAATAATGACATAAATTGAAGCTATAAATAATAGCAAAAGGATCATAAATCTACAAAATGTACATTTGCAAACAACTAAAGATTACCAAGATTCATCGGTACAGATATATCACATTACACCGCTATAAACTATGGGTCCGTTTGTTTTAGATTCTTAAAAAATCATTTTTGATGTTTTAGTTATGTTTGTGTATAAGCTTTTTTTAAAGATCGTTTGGATGTAAATAATTTAGAGATTATTTTTAGAGATTTTTAAGTATGCTATTTTGTATTTGTTTCCAATTATAAAAAGAGATTGTGTATTTCTCCCTTCTATTAAAAATGATTTTCTTACACAGCTAATCAGAATAGCTTTTCATTTTCAGCATAAACATTATTTTTTAACACAAAATATTTTAAAGAAAGCTTACACACAAACATAACCAAAACAACATAAGTGATTTTTTAAGAATCTTTAACAAATGGGCACTAAACCTAGAATGTACTTAAATAGAGTACAATGAAAATAAGATTTCCCAAATGGTTGTTCAAGAAATACTAGTTCAGTTATGCTCAGCTGTCGGTCTTTTTGAACTGGCTGTTTAGTGGTAATAGCAGTTAGGAATCTTTTTTTTTTTTTTGAAAGGGCCAAAAGTTAGTAATTAGTTGTTAGATTAGTACTTTTCTCCTTTGCCAGGTTTTGAACCATGGACCTCTCACTCCTTTAACCCTTAGCTCACACCAGTAGCGCTGCCCAACCCACCCCAAGCAGTTAGGAATCTGTGTTTGATTCTCAACGAATATGACTGAATCTACACTTTAGTTGGTTTCAATCAGTTAACAGTTTACTGAAACAGACTCCCTCTCACACACACATTTGCTCTTGGTTTCTATCACTTTTTTGCCAGTTCTTAATTTCCAACATACCTGCTAAAAAACAACGGAGACAAAGTTGTTCATATCTAGGATAAATAAGAAATCACCTACCAAACTTTACCATTCATTCAAGAAGTTAGTCTACTAACAGTCAATTACATCACATCACAATATTCTTCTTGGACATGTTCATTTTAAATTTCAGACACTACAAAGTTGTCATTTGAAAAATCTGTAAGATTTTTAACTTTAACTTGTTCATTGTGCACGACTATATTTAATAGATTGTGATAAGGAAGTTTCTCACTTACCAATACAGCTTTTTCTATTTGGTATGAGGCAAATGATATGAATGTGAGAGGTCAGAGAAGAGACTAAAACAAAAATAATTGGTAGGGAAAAACTATAGAATAGACAGACGAGCAAACAACAATGATTACACCTTTCGTGCAAAAAGTGTATTTCAAACTAATCAGCATTTTCTTTATCTGTATTCGGATGTGTCTACCTTATATGGTATGAAATTAAAAACAAACAAAAAATTATTTCATATGCAATTAAAACTAGCCAGGCAACTTGGACAATTCAACCAGTTCTTGACAAATCAGCACAACATCAAATATAATATCACATATTATTACACATCCATCAAGAAAATGACAGAAAAATCACCACACCATTTGCAAAAGTTGCCCGGTGCATTTCTCGCACATTTCCAAGAATTGGCAAAATTCGTGAGAGTACACCTTTCCAGCGGGGAATGAACAGCAAGGCTGTATTAGATTTATAAATTAGAAAAAAGAAAATACATCAGTGTTTACCGCAGAATTTGAACCTACCCTTCTCCCCACCCAAAAAAAAATGTGACAGCTGGAAAACTGTAAAATTTTATCACTCACGACTACTAGAGGCAAATTCTGCAAGGATTTGAACCATAGCCTGTAATGCTGAACTTGTCCCAGATAAATGAAGAAAAATTTCTTCCATCACCTACAACACCAATTCAAGGGTAAGGGAGATTAAGGACAATGACTGAGAACAAGCTCAAAATTCAAGGAAAACCAGGATAAGCACTAACAATATAAGCATATATAAATAATTTTTAAATAGAACCTAGTGTATACTAATGAAATTAAAATTAAGGGGAGATTTTACTTTAATGTGTTAAAAATAGTTACAAATTTTAAAACTAAAGATTTATTTCCAACAGAGAGCATTACAAGTATCGAGAGATAAAATGAATTATGGAGTTTGTAAAGGATATTCTAATTAGATTTATCTAACTGGCAATCAGAGAGACTGTAGGGCTGCATTCTGTTAATCTTTTTTCTCCTAGTCTTTTCTCCTAGTCTTGTCTCCCTTATAACCTTATTTTTCCTTTTCTCTATTGAACTAAAAATATTATATTTGGAATACCTAATAAATAATCTTTAATAGTTCAAACAAAAAGAAATAACTCACAAGATCAGGTAAATGTGACCCTATCGCAACAAGTAGGCTTGTTGCTGCTCGTTGCCAATCAGAATTGAGTTCCTGCAGAAGACAGTCAATGTGAATTCCATAGACTATGAGCAGTAACATACAAAATATGTTTAAGACGATAACTAAAATGTCCTTAGGTAACTAGGACTTTAATTTGAATATTAGTACTATTCCCGTACTAGAAACAAACCAATCAAGAGTGCAAGAGAATAACAGTCATTTCAAATAAATATTGAAAAGATGGAAAAATAATGATTACATAAACCAATATTGGAAAAACCAAGTCCCACATTGATTAAAGATGCGGCCTGACTAGAGTTTATAAAGAGTGGCACACCTCACCTTACAAGCCGGTTTTGTAAGGTTGAGTTAGGATCGATATAAAAATCTAATATGGTATAGAGCCTAGCGTTTCAGGCCATCCACCATTTATATTCACGCACCAAGCCCAATAGTGTTGGGCGTGAAGGGGTGTATTGGAAAAACCAAGTCCCACAATGATTAAAAATAAGGCTTGACTAAAGTCTATAAAGGGTGGCACCCCTCACTTTACAAGTCGGTTTTGTAAGGTTGAGTTAGGTTCAATATAAAAATCTAATAACCAATAAGCCCAAGGTCTCTAACAAGAGTTTAAGATACTCACGTAGAATAAAAGAAAAGGAAATATCAAAGTTGTAGATTAAAAAGTAACGATTCAATTGTTTATTCTAATGTACTACTTATTAACCAAAAATAACCAAACTCGCTAAAGCTAAACCTATACTATACTGGAAAACGATAACCTAAAATAGGACAAAATCCTAAACAACAAATAGCACTAAGTCAAAACATAATTTCATAAGTAAAAGGAAATACTGCGTAACGATTTGACATCACATGGTTGCATGCTGTACACACAACCACATTAACTAAATGGTCGTGATTAGCCTTTGCATGTCTAAAACCATCAATCACATGCCCATCAATTTCCAAACTCACTTTTGACAGCCAAAATCCCTTCTGTCATTTTAATCCAAATCTTTATTTCTTTGCACACTCACTTGACTTCCATTCTCACATGCCCATCAATTTCCAAACTCACTTTTGACAGCCAAAATCCCTTCTGTCATTTTAATCCAAATCTTTATTTCTTTGCTCATGCGAGTAATTAAGGAAATGGCTTCTAAACAGTTTTCTTAGAAAGACTTGATAACTAAATTCCGACCACTGAATCAATATTTACAAGTTGTAAACAATACAAATAATAAGATGTAGAAAGATGTTAGCCATTTGATCCATGCCTAGGTGGATGAAATGGATAAATGTTTTTGGTGTGATCTACAATACAAAAAGGTACCGCTCAAGCTTGAAGGAATGTTTTACGGCACAGCAATTGGATTGAATATTGGACGATAAGAGACAACAAGAAAAACATGTTATTGCAATATTAAGATGAATATTAAGTGGTCACATAAGACATGATAAAGTTTGGCATAGAACTATTAATAAGAAAATTGGAGTAGCTCTCATTGTAGAAAAGATGGCACAGAGCCATGTCTTGGGTGATTTGGACAAGTGTACTGTGTAGAGAAGACCCATAAAAGATTCTATATCTAATAATAAGAGGGGAAAGCAAAAGAAAAAAAAAAATTATTTGTCAAACCATTAAAAGAGTAAGAGGTAAACAGTCTATTTTCAAACTTATACATGATAGAAAATTGCTGTGTGGTTTAATCCATGTATTCAGCCCATCTAGTGAGTAGTGAGAAGGCTTAATTGTTATTGCTGTTGTTGTATTATTTGTAACCCGTTGCTTTAGAACTAATATCTAAGTAAGTTGCTTTATAAATCCACGGGAATCACAGGGGTTACTCTATAAGGAAATTATCTTTTAAAATTCAAATCACCATCCATAAATAAGCATGATCCAGTTAGGGTATGTTTGGATTGAGGGTTTTTGAGGATTAAGTCTGCATTTCAGTCTATATTATAGCTTCTATAATTTAGAGAGAGAAAATAAGTCCTCCCGTCCAAAACCCCTGATCCAAACACACTCTTATCATTTCTACCTCTTCTACTGCATCATCGAACGAAAAAAAAAACCAAATCAACTAAGACATTGACATAAATGCAATTATCAGAACTTCCAAACCTCAAACACCAATGTTTGGACCTTAATTTGACCAAGCCTAAAAAAACATCAAAAGCAACTTCCATACCATTATTTTTCCTTTTGATCAAGGTAAGATTACTTTCTTTTTTTAACATCAGTTCACTTTAGTGCAGCATGATGATTTTGTCTTCTACCTTTATATTTCCCATCTATTCACCGCAGTACGATCGTATTTCAGTTAATAATATTCACTAAGTTGAGTTCCTGCTAAGATCACTACTCTTTGATACAAAAAGTAAAATCATGCTACATAGTGATTACTTGAACTAAACTACATAAAGCACACCTTAGAGGATATCATCTCAGAAGTAGCAATCTTAGCAAGTTTCCCCATGAAAGCATAATCAACATCTCTTTCATCAAGAGCTCGAACTCCAAACGCCATAACTTGAAAAACACCAGCCATATTTCCAAATCGCTAAAAACAAAATTAAAAGCAAAATCATGATCCAACTATAACTGATAACACGAGATGCTATGCTAATGGTAGGAGAATGAATATTGAATATCCTCACCCTACGTCCACCGCGTGAAACAGTCGCACAGCATTCAAGAACAAGAACAGGATTTCTACAAAAGCATAAATGAAATTAAAGTGAAATTGAAGTGAAATTAAGTAATGAAAAGAAAAGGTGACGGTGATTACAGTGCAGCGAGGTCTTTGAGAGAGGACATGGAGGATTCTCTAACGGAGGAAGAATCATCGGCGAGTAATGAGAGGAGAACATTGATTGCGTCTGTAAGAAAAAGGAACGAACGGTGATTGAGAGATCGTAAGAGGAATTGAAAGAGTGAATCGAATTAGGAAGGTACCTGGTGCGGGAATTGAAATTGAAGAGGCCATGGAAGAAGATGAAGATGAAATAATCGCAACGGAAAAGAATGAATATATATATATAAAAGAGTTTGGGGAACTGAGGGGCCTTCTTCCCCGGCGCGGACATACACAACAGACACACTGCTGCGCTGGTTATGCGATGCCGTGACACAAAATGCTCTTTTTAGTTACATTACATTTTATTTTATTTTTATTTTTTTGACGATATTTTTTTAATTTTTTTTTTTTTTAAACAGGTTACATTACATTTTATTAAATACTCCGTACCATTTACTTTGATTAATTTTTGAGTAATGCTAATGTGTAGTTCATGACCACCATAATATAAATTAAATTGAAAATCATAAGAGATGGGATAATAATAAGTTGGTCAGCCGGATATAGGGCGTACGTTTGTTTTAACTTTAAAAAAAAAAGTAATTTTTTTTGTATTTTTAAAATTGATTTTTATGATAAATTTAATTAAAAATAGTAAAAACTATTTCAAATTCAATTTTTTATAAATTTAAATAGCGATTTTGACATTCAATAACTTAAATATTCATGTTAGAGATTTAAATTTAATAAAATTCACAATTTTTTTAAAAAGTTATATCTAAAATATAAAAACTAACAAAGTAATAAAATACTTAAAAAGATATTTTAAGAGAACGTATTTAAACCTATTTTTCAATTGAAACTTTTATAAAAAATTCTTGTTAAAAAACGTTCAACAATCTAGTTAATTAAACTAAAAAAATAAATACTCTCTAACTCAATTTAAACACATCCAGTTAAGCAATATTCTTCGATAATATGCATAGAAATAAGTTATACACAAATTTAATTAAGTTCAAATAAATCAACTATATGTGTAGTAATCGCACTAAACTTCACATGAATAAACAAGGAATGTTAAAAATGTTTAGCAATCGCACTGAACTTCACATGAATGAACAAAAAACGAACACCACTTATAGGTAGACATTTCAAATGAAAACAAAAATAAATTAATGCAAGAATGATAATTATTAATGCAAGAATTCAATATCAACTTGTACATGAGCAGGATTTTTAGTAATCTCACGTGGGAAAAAAAATGGAAATTATTATAGTCATTTATGTGGTTCATTGTCATTGTTTATAATTTATAGGATTAATTTGTTATTTAAAAAATTACTAATCTTGATAGTTTTTTAAGACAAACTAAACTTTAAATACTAACCAAACTTTATGTAATGTGATTATTCTGCAACAAAAATGTCTGTTTTATAATAATTCAAGTGGAAATGTAACCTTTGTCATTTTAAGTTTCATACAGTATAATGAAAATGAAATGGACTAAGTACAATTAATTAAATAGTATAACAATATATGTTAAGTAAGGTAACAACCACACTCGGACTTTCATAACTAGGCATGACAACGGGGTGGGACGAGGACGGAGTATACCCCAAACTCATACTCAACGGAGATCGGGTATCTCTGACGGGGTTCGGGTTAATGTTTTGCCAAAAGAAGAAAAAATGAAGACAACAAGCAATGGTTGGTTATTTAATATGCAATTTGTATAAAAGTAAAAGGACACTTGTACTTGTTCTACTGACTTTCGAGCATATATACAACCCTCAAAAACTTTCAGAGGCAGTGTGAGTGTAGTACATATGTGCCACCCTCGCAGCCTCTGAAAAGAATCATGGGATAATAATATGTTGGTCGACCGGATTTAAGGTGCGTTTTTGTTTTAACTTTAAAAAATAGGTAATTTTTTGTATTTTTAAAATTTATTTTTATGATAAATTTAATTAAAAATAGTAACAATTATTTCAAACTCAATTTTTTATAAATTTAAGTAGCGATTTTGACATTCAATAACTTAAATATTCATGTTAGAGATTTTAATTTAATAAAATTCACAATTTTTTTAATAAATTATATTAAAAAATATATATAACAAAGTGATAAAATACTTAAAACGATATTTTAAGATAACGTATTTAAACATATTTTTCAATTGAAACTTTTATAAAAAAAATCTTGTTAAAAAACTTTCAACAATCTATAGTTAAGCAAACTAAAAAAATAAATATTCTACGACTCAATTTAAACACAGTTAAGCAATATTCTTCAATAATATGCATGGAAATAAGTTATACACAAAAAATTTAATGAAGTTCAAATAAATCAAATATCTTTTTATAAAGAAAGAACTATCTTCATTCACATATAATTCAATACTAAAGCAATGAGTGTAGGATATATTCATACTATATATAAAAATAATACATGAGTTTTGGTGTGAACTTTTCATAATACTAATAATACCCTTGATTTTTTTAGTAGGAACAAAAATCTTTTATTAACAAACTCACCAAAACATAAGACACATCTTTTTTAGCAAGCAAAAAACTTTTACTAACAAACTCACCATAACATAAACCATAACATAAGGCATGTCTTTTTTGTTGGACATAAGTTAGACATAGGCAGATGCGGCCGACCCGCTAGTATCTCATAAATCAAATAAAAATATGAATTAATATCTGATGTTCCCTTTCGTCTTTTCTTGCTTACTCTATTCTTTTGGCTGATCCAACATCCTGCTTGTCATTTGGTTTTTTTTATCATGTTGGTATTAGTAACTTTATCACAACTCTCTCAAAATTGAACAAGACACACATATGAGACTAAATATTTGGAAAATCATTGAAAACAATGACTGTGGGAAACACCAATAATACAGATCGAAGTGATTGAGGAGACATGGTCATTTTATCATTGATAGATAATGTTTCATCGACTATAGTTCACTTTTTCTTAAACACTTTTTTCATAAGCAAACGTTAATTATTAGTATTAACATGTTATCTTGATAGTCTGAATTTTTATTACTGTTAAGATAAATTATGTCAAATGAATTCTCAGGAACAAATTTTAACTCGATTTTTATTTTTTATTTGTTTATTATGAGCTGTGAATCGAAACCAGAACCTATAACGTACTACCCAAACCCCTCACCACTTGACCAAACCTAATGGCTTTAAAGTTTAAACTCGATTTTTGAATTTCACGAAAATACTCTCGCAGATCGTTACGGCTTTAAAGCAATAAGCACATAACCTGTCCAGATTATTTGCTCTTACAAGAGCCTAAGTAAATTGACTTATTTTGAGATATTTTATTCACAGTTCTTATTTCTTAAATTTTGAAATAAAAACTGATCCAAACATATGATGAATGCAACTTTTATCATACAAACCGATGATATGTTCCTTCATATTTTTATACGAATTATATCATTTTTACAGATAATAATGAAACAATGAGACTAGATCATCCGAAACCGTGTTGTTACTATGCTAATGGCAAGAAGTAGAAGCAATTTCTTGAATTATACTGAAAGTTTATAATGGTTTTGAAAAAGTAAAAAAAAGGAGAACCAACTATAGCTGTTAGACTGGAAACCTTTGTAATATCCATTACTTCACTCGTAATCATGGTCAAAAAGGAGAACCAACTGGAGGTGCAAGGCCAAGGTACCGCATTATCTTTAACCGACGATCCTTCCTTTCCGTTTTCATTGGATAAGTCGCTTCCTGAAGAGTAATTATTCATCATTTAGTGTACATGAAAAATAAGTTCTTATAATGATTATGCCATTAGTATTGAGTTAGCAACTCACGTCAAAATGAACTCTGGGCTTACGTTCCCTTTTCCCTCTTCGTCTCTCTTGAGAATCATTTTTTGTTCCGCTTGAGCTGGGCGAAGTGTACTTACCTGCTCAAACCATAAATCCATATTAAGAAAGCAAAAGGAGAAACAGAAAGAGTAAATCATTTTAGGAGTGTTTATGACGTATTCAGTGAGGTGTGGGTGCATGTGTGATGTGTATGCTTTAGAGATATTAGACAAGAGTCCTACATCGTTCTGTAATTGAGGCCAACAAATGTCCAAAAACATGCATGGACAAATGAAATGATCCATGGATAACAGACAAGACGACGCATGTGAGACTTTTTTGAAGGAAGTGAACCGAAAACCCTTTTAGTTTGGCTAGAAGTATTTGCATAATAAAACCCATAACTATCATATATCACTGTCATTTAACAATGGGTAAAAACGTTTTTGGATCTACAATTTCTTTTTATGAAATTCGATAAAACAACAACTGAACAGAGTCTATGATGCATACTACTTTTGGTTAGAAACGTAATATTCCATTAAATCACAATATAAAACTGATTCTTCTTTCTTTTAAAAAAAAAAAAACTGATTCTTCTTATGAGGAGTGTCAAGAAGGAACACACACTCTAACACACATTTTTCAACACACTCTCTTGTATTGGTTAAAACTTAAAACCCATATGGGTCCCACCAAATCATGTGGGTTCCATATAAATTTGACGGGACCTATACAAATTTTAATCAATAAAAAGTGTGTTAAAGAGTGTGTTGCTAACATTATTCTCTTCTTATTTATTAAATGTGTTTCCGAACCCATAGAGCTTAGAAAATGTAACTTTCTGTTCTAAAAACCACTTCACCGTGCAGCAAAACATAATTCTAAACAAAAATAAGGAACATACCAGCTGAACGTTCTTGTTGATTAGAATGAGCAGACCTATCAGGACTCAAATTTTGGCAAGAACTGAGTTGTGCCTTTCTTTGCAAGGCCTAGTATCATATTAAATTAGAAAGAAATGAAAAGTTTAACAAGGAGAAGAGAAAATTAGAAAGAGAGGCAGATAGCTGAAATTGTAAAATTTATGGTAGCCAAAACATGCTCAACATACTTGCTGTAGAGCTTCTTGAAAATCATTTGAAGGGTTATTGCTCCTTTCTTCAAAAGACTGCGAAAAAAAATCAAGCATAATAGACATGAGACAATGACAAAATATACTTTAAGAAAACATCCATAGAACTATCTCCTTAACAATAGTTGAATTTGTGGGGAAAAAAAAGGCTCCAAATTATCCAACAACCCAAGCCTCAAAAAGTTAAAAGGGAATTTGAAAAAACATGGATTTGAAGAATTTATAACTTCAAAAATAGTGCAATGCACAACCCTAATCAAATGTTGACTACAAAAGTGTGAGAAATTGATTCCCACTAGGATGAGGAATTCGTCAACCACCTATTCTAGTGTGGCTTTATTTATATGTTACATTGTTATCAAAATCTAAATAAGAGATAGCGAACACCCTGAACTAGAATGTGCAAAAGCATAGTGTGGGACAAGGATTAAACTCACATCCTCAAAAATTGAAATATCTGTTGCTGGATCAATCCAAGCACTGTAAATGAACAAAGTATTATTCAATACAATCAGTAGACAGGATTAGGTAAATCCAAGAAACTGTCGTGTAAAATATATGCCACAATACCTGGGATGATTTCCATAAAACTGCACTAAAACATGTCCATCACTAACACAGTCAGATAATGCACATCTCTCTTCTATGATCTGGAAAAATTAATTTATTAAATGAGTATAGATGAATGGGTTATGAAATTCAAACACAATAGTGGTGGAGAAATATCAGCTCCACACCAAATTCATAAGCCAGTCCATTTTATAAAACAGAGTCTGAGAAAGCTGGATTCAAAAAAATCTGAATTATATAACATACATCAACACAACATTGAAAGTATGACAATTTGCATCAGTAGTTTCTAGTATTGTAACCTACAGAAGTATCCAAGTAAAATGGAGCGCCGTTTTGTATTAAATGATTCTTCCTATTAGAGATATAGCTTAGCTTGTAAGTGAATCTACTCTATCATACTTTTGATGTTGCGTTGATGTATGTTATATAATGAAAACATAATTTCCCTCTCTCCATCTTTCCTAATACTTCCACTCAAAAGTAGTTCTACCTTCAATAAATTGAAGGATTAAAAAAAAATTGATTCACAAAAAATGGACTTCTAAAACGTTAAGTTTAACTTCTAAATTTCCCATGAGAGAACATTGTCTAACAGATCTCCACACAGAGAGGAGCAGGTTAGAACGAGTAAACATATAAATAAAAGAGATGCTTGTAATGGTTGATGACATCCAATACCAAAAAATGATGATACTCGCTTGTATTTATATCAGCAAGTCTTTAATTAACATAATTCTACTCAATTATGCACTATTAATAAGGAAAAAGGAACATATACAGCTTAAACTGATATAGAACCTGTTCCATTGATTATATCTAAAGCCATTTTACATTTTAAATGCAGATTCTTCAATTTGAAAGATGAGGACATGTCACAATGTCCAGATGCTTGTGTATTTTCCGCTAAACAAAATTAGGCGGTAAGATAAATGTATGCAAAAAGATCCTTTAAAGATGCCAGAAATAAAGGGCAGGCTCAGTAAATATGAATCCTCTTGTCCAATTAACTTCATTTTGGCTATGCAGAAAGGATATACACATAGGCAGAAAACAACAAATGTCACAAGGTATCAAGTAAATACCTCAGCAGGCCACCACATTTGACAAGATGTTCTTGCCCATACAACATTTCCAGGGGTTACAGCAAGAGAACTGTTATCACTGACAGATGATTCGCGAGGTGTAGATTCTGACATCTTAATACAAGCATCCCTATAAAGAAACATAAGTTTCAGTCTGCTTAGAAACATAATAACTGAAAGGTCTCAAAATCACTTGATTGTACTAGCAAGCCAGTCCAGTATAAAGCAAACCTATTGCCGCGAAGGTCAACTGAATCCAATTCTGCAATTGGAACATCAAAAGACTCAGATGAACAGACTGGTCTACCCTCTTGGAATTTGTTACATCGAACCAGCGTATCTTTAGAAAATTGTTTAATTTCCATTCTCCTCTCCAGTGAACTGTTTGCAGTGACATCGGAAAACCTCACTTCACCGGAAGATGAACCAGGTGAGGAATCTGTTTGAAAAAATTGACCAGATGAAAGATCACTCATATCTTTGAAGAAAATTCTATTAAACTTTACTTATGATGGATTGATCCTAGATTTAGATCATGATGGAAGCGGTAATTCAAATTATATTTGACATACGGTAAATGTAAATGTTTGAAGAAATAGGCTAAACCACGGGCCAAACCTCTATGTTTGGCAACATCAGTAACACAGTGTTAGCATCTATACAATTAGCTCTAATAGAATCTCGCGGATCCATGTAACAGCAAAACTCAATTAAACCCCTAAAAATTTGACATTGTCTATAAGAAGCAGTTTAGCTTAGAAGAGATAATAAACTTTAAAAGTTGAGACATGTGAGTTTCAATAAATCCATCAGGAAATTTTTAGCTTAATGGAGCCACTTAACTTTGAAAGTTGACCATGTGGGTTCGGATACAATACAGCTGTGAAATACAAAATCTAATATTCAATTCAAAGAGTGTTCATTATTTTTCTATGACACAAAAAAATCCCATTATACACTTTCTCTTGAACACAAATATGTAAAACAAAAGTCTGAAGCATGAAATCAATTGACTACAAATAATTTTGTTATGAATATGCACCAAACTATTAGTATGCCAACACAGCCAAGCCATTATTTCTTTCCATTGCCATGAAACTCATCAAAGAAACGAAAACTAAACTACATTGTTATTTCATAGCTCAACCATTGAAACACCATAAAAAGATATTATATCATCATCATCATCATGATGTACGATCTGTTGGGGAAACTCGCACATACCAAGGATTAACCCACACACCCAACCCAAGGACCTTTGATAGAACATACACAAACACACCATAAAGAAAAGTAATAGCATACACAAACATTAACATCGTTCGGCAACAAACATTTAACATGGTTCGGCACCTCTTGCCTGCACTCAAAGAAACACCTAAACAAATGTATTCACTATCTCAAGTAAGATTACAAAGATTGTAGCCCACCTAAGCTGTATGCCCTATGTATTCGAGCATCCACTCGAGTTACAATGAATGATAAACATAAAACATACCTATCTCACTACAACCTACAAGTAACCACCTCACCAGGACATCGGGTTGGAGATGCTTCTACTCTTCAGAATCCTCATATTAATTGTCTCACTCTCACCTCTCTTTTCAATTAACTTCCCAACATAATCAAAAAAGGAGAAAGGGGAAAGTTTCAAAATTTCAATTCGAATTGCTTGCTTAATTATGAAAAATCTACAATTTAAGTCAATTTCAATCAAATTGGTAGTAGCTTTGCAATAAGCAGTTAACAATCAAATTGAAAAGCTAAATTTGAATGATCCCAAAATCAATCACCGGGATAATTAACCAATTAAACAATCAAATTTCACAAGCAACATAGTAAACAATCAAATGTGAATATGGGAAATTGTTTGAGAAAAAGAATAGCATACGAATAATAGGAGGATTGAAAAAAGAGAAATCAGTGCGGCGTTTAGGAGGTGAACTTCTTGGTTGTTGAGAATGTTTGGGAACACGATCAATAATAATAATAATCTTTTTCTTGGCCATATTGTTGTGAAAAAAGGAACCCTAAAAGTTGTTGTTTGGAACAGAATTTGATTGCATTGACGACGCAGTTGAATGAATACAAATAGTAACTAAGTTATAATGAGATTGTGTTGTGTAGTAGTTAAGTTATTCTTATTCATTCATTCATTCATTTATTCAAGAAAGAAAGAAACAATCGTAGTTGTTTGTTTGTTGTAAGTGCTAACTATACATGTATGTATGTATCGGAATGAATGAATGAATGAATTGAAGAGAATCAAAAAAGAGTACTATAATTCCCAAAAAGATTTTGGTACTATGATGGACCGAAATAGTAAAACAGCCCCGACATGGCAACAAACTACTCCGGATGTGTTTCATAACAAAACTAACTGAATTCACTGCTAAATTTACAGTTTTAACTTTTACACTACACCACTTCATTATATTTTATTTTATGGAAAATGCTAAACAGTGCTCCCGGACACTCTTTAAGCATCTTAAATAGTAAGTTTTTGTTAAAATTTTATGGAAATTGTGAAGTCAATGCTTTGGAAATCGAAATGTTTCACTTTTTGGATAAATTATTTCTTTAAAATGAATGCTTAAAGAGTGCCCCGAGGGCACTGTTTAGCAAGATCCTTATTTTATTTTATTATTATTTTGTTTTAATTACATTTAATTTTAAAATAATACAGTAGATGACAAAAAGGATTTGACCCATTGTGAGATTAGCCTAACGTTAGTAGACCATCTCCAATGGTGTAGTACATATTAGGTACTCATTGTACTTATTAGATACTACCATTGGAGCAATACACATTTGAGTACCTAATAGGTATTAATTCTACAATAAGCATTAGTACCTATTTTGTTTTCGTGGGTCTCATCTATAATGATGTATAGTTATTGGTGAGATATGTTATTGGTAGGACCTATTTAGAACTTTTTAAGAGATGTTGGGTTGGAGGGAAGGGATTTAGTACTTATTAGGTACTATTATTAAAAAAATAAAAGACACATCTTCGCTCGTAGCTTTTGGATATTCATCGGCACCGGTACAAACAGACAATGTGGATCGAAATGGTCTCGCAAAGTCGGTCCCTGTACAGCCAACTGAAGTTGGCAGTCAGTTCGAAGCAAAAAGTGAACGTAACTGGGATGAAAGTCCATTCGCGTTACACTCAAATGGTACATTAGATTGGATGTGACATGGCCTTTCTCAGTGGCGGCTCGCACACATGTGCGAGGCGTGTGACGACATCGGGCCTCAAAATTTTGAGGGCCTCAGCTCAAAATTTCGAGGTCCTATAATATTACTTATATATTATTTATACATATAAAATATCAAATATATATTAATAGATAATTTTTTGGCCCTAAACTAATAGTTATATATTATTAATGTTCATATAATATCATACGAGTATCAATAGATTAGTTAGCTATACTCGTAAATATAGTTTTAGTCCATTTTTATCTTTGCATAAAATTTAACCTTAGATTAGGAGATTCTTTTTAACGTTATATACAAAGATAATTATTTTGTATTTTTTATCTCATTTGATTTAATGCAATTGGTTTAATATTGATAATCTATATGTTTACAAAAATAAAAATGATTTTTTTATATTATACGTGATTTAAATCGACAATTTTTTTTTAAAAAAAAAATTAAATTTTTTATATTAAGGGACCACTTTTATATTTTGCACAGAACCTCCTAAAACCCGGAGACGTCCCCGGCCTTTCTCATGACAAAGTAACTAAACATAATAAGAACAAGGACAGGTTCATATTCATCCCACTTCAAACTTTGAGGAGTCACATAATGCTAAGACCTTATTTCCATGCACATGAAGCAATCAAATCCCTATTCATTCAACCTAGATATAGAGCTTCCATCTCTCTCTACAAGTCTATATCTATCACTGTAGTTCTCAAGCAACTTCTTTATAGTGCCATTCACCAATGAACTCAAAGGGTAAGGACTGACTGAAACCAGCCATTGCAAATCTTGACCTCCACTTCCCAAGCACCTCGTGTCATTCCACTCTCTCAACCCTTTCCAAAATGTGATTGTTCATCCCTTATGCATTACATACACACTAGGGTATTATTTCAAACCACACATTGCATTGTGGTCATATAGTAAAGAAATATGGAATATCAAATTCAAGGATCGGGAAGTCTTTGGTTCCTTCAATTGCTCGATATGCAAGACGACCAACTCTACAACTTCGAGTGCCATATCTTCCAAAACCAAGTTTCGTTATGTCTGGTTTGCAACAACCTAACAACCTAAGATGATTAGGCAAGGAAGGGTTGTCATAGAATCAATGAGTTTGTACCTTTTATTCGAGTAGAGATCCCCACCCAGGCCTGTCTGTGGGAGAAGAAGGGCTGAAGCAAGGAGTGTGGATTCTCCCCATCTCGCCCAACACCAGTTAAAAAAATAACTAATATTCCAATGTTATTAACTTGTTTTTTCCTATCAAGTTTCACACTTGGTCACTTCGATTAAAAGTCTGTGGTCAAATCAATTCCACCCAAAATAATAAAATGGAAAATGAATGCAAGGGTATATATCTTGGCAGGGAGTTTTATGAACATATATTCCAACAAAACAAATATTAATCATACTCTCAATAATTTATATAAAGATATATTCGTGACCATTTTTATTGAAACATGTATCATATGTATCAATACATTATACATGCAATCACCAAAATGTGATTGTTTATTCCTTATGCATACATACACACTAGGGTATTATATATTATTTCAAACCACACATTTACTTGTAGTCAAATAGTAAGGAAATATGGAATATCAAGTTCAAGGGCAGAATGTGATGGTGTAATTGGGTCCTTTGAAGCAAGTAAAAGTACTACTTTTATCATCATAAGCATAACTATAAGCTTGAGGACATTGCTTTTCAAAAATCTCAGAGTATTGAGTAGGCTTGCATATATCTGGCGAGTTGAATTCTTCGGTACAACAATACTTTGGCTGATTGAAAGCCACACAAGCACTCTTGCAAGCAACTACTTTCCCATCAGGTCCTTTCATTTGCAACTCAGCCGGGCACACATCGTTGATATTTGCTGGACAACTCGAGGGTTTGCAATCACCAGTTCCACCTTGTGGAGCAATGGACATAGGCACGTTGAAACCGTCAACATTGCTTATATCATAGTAGTCTTGTCCCCCGTTAGCTTCCACGTGTAGTTCTGCTAATGTTGCTGGGGGAACTGCACCGGCACCATTGCACGCGACTTGGCCAGAGCCACAATCGGCAGTGGCACAACTAAATTTGCCTGAATTGCTAGAGCATCTGGTTCGGCCCCAAAACCGTCCCTCCCATGGAGATGGGACATCCACAGAGTCGGACTGACCCGATGCTAGCTCAAAACCTGTTTTTGGTAATTGAGGCTTTTGAGCACTTGTTAGGGTCCCTGGCCATACCGTGTATGGACATTTGTTCGTGAAAGTGATCTTAGCTCCATAAGCTCCTACATGATGCAATGCAACAAATGTAAAGATTTGATTAAAAAACACAAATATCAAGCAATTCACATGTTATAAAAACATTGATGACTAAGTTAAGTAAATTTTATGCAGACGTCTAATTATTTATATTCTACTTGTAATATTATCTTTCAAAATATTTAATCAAATATTAATATAGTCAGGAATAATTAAATGTTTATCCAGAAAAGTTTAATTAATAATGTACATGGTTAGTCTCGTGGACTTAACTCAGTTGGCAGGAACATTGCATTATATATGCAGAGGGTGGGAGTTCGAACCTCGGTCATCCCACTTATCTACCTTAATGGTGAAATTTCTAGCCACTAGGTTATTTGACGAAAAACAAAATGCACATGGTTAAAACTTTAGAAGTAATAGTTAAGTTTTTTTTTTTACATATAGTTATATTTTTTTTTACCAATTTTGGTGGACCGGTCCATACATAGCAAAAAAAAAAAACTTTGGCTTTAAATGGGACCCCCGCAAGTGGGCGGTGGAATTGGTCCCCTTGGATTAGTCGGTCATAGGGCCGAATACCAAGTTTTTTAAAAAAAAAGTTTTACTTTTTTACAAGAGAAGTAATAGTTAAGTTTTTTTTTATATAAATTTTTTAAAGAGGTGCGCAACGCAAGGACTTCCCAGAAGATCATCACTACTCTCACCCAAGTACACTTAACTGCATGGGATTCGGTGGAAGTAATAGTTTAGTTAGTGTAAGCAATATATAAGCTTGAATTTTATATTATTGATTAACATACTCTCATTCTTAAAATGAAGTGAGATTTTAGTCACTTAACCACTAATATGCTCCCACTTGATTCTTAGGACTAGTATATTAACGTACTATAATCATAAATTTGTTAAAGTCCACCTAAAAGATTATGATTAACCCCCCCTTAATTTGGTAGAAGAAAGTTCATATCATAAAAAAAAATATTAAAAACAAAGATAATGAAGATAGCTAGCAAGTCATGTAGCCAATATATAAATAGGAAATAGACAAAAAAAAAAAAAAAAAAAAAAAAGATTTATAATTTAGAAAGGAAATGGAATGGATTAATTGTTGATGATCATACCACAAAAGAAGGAAGCCAAAATAAAGCAAAGAGCAAATTGGGTATTCATTATGGGGTTTTCAGTTTTCTTAATCTTAATTTTGATGAATGGTGAGTGAGGTACTTAATTTGTTTTGTATGTGATGCAATTTCATGTTCAAGTGCATGTTGGTATTTATAGGCTGCAAAGCTTGAATAATCAACATGGATGCAGGGTACGTGGGGGTTCAATATTGGCCTTATTGGTGCGTGTTAGTAATGGAATGTATAATATCATCATTTTCAATATAGACTCTTCCTGAGCTGCCAATTTTGTTGAAATTAACTCAGTTTCTACCGTTAATTAGGGAGTGATTAATTTGTTTTAATTTGCAACTAAGCATGTATTTTCATAATCATCATAAATTTAATCTTCACTATCATGATTTGTAACTAACTATTAAGTGATATAATAAAGATTAATTTCAGTGTGTCTTTCTACAATAATAATAACTTATTGTGTTGTGCCTCATGAATTTCTTTGAAAGTACTAGAATATCAAAATCAAATTGATGTCGATTCAAAAAAATTACTATGCAAAGATTTTTTTTACCTTAATGTTAATGTCTTGAACCAAAGAGAAAAATGACAACAATTGTCACATTCTTGAAGAATGTAAGATCGACCGTGGATCCACCACAAGAATATAAAGATGTCCTTAATTAGGATCTAGAATTTATTTATCCAAATCTAGAGGAGTAACTCTCAATGACAAATATTTAAGGTGTAAAAATTTAGAGGAACAAAACTATACTCTCAATCCTTAATCATTTGATCCTGGGTTCAATTCCCGGCCAGTGCGTATGAAGAAACATTTGTTGAAAGATGTCAACACCTTAAATAGATCTTAGTTATCTCGAGGGGATTAGTCTTTACAGTTGCGCGCAGATGATATCTTTAGTTTACCAAAAACTATACTCTCAATTTCGACGGAACAACAACTACAAACATTTAGTGTATTAAACTAATTTTACCTTATACTCCTACTATGTTTGTCGACAAAATATTACACTATTATTTTAAACAACATGTGCAGAAGATAATAGGTTATCTCGTAATTCAATAAGAGATAAGAATTTAAATTTTTGTTCAGTCATTAACTCTGAGTTTGTCCAATCCCAAAAATAGTCTTAAAATCAAACACGGTACACCTAAAATTATCCTATTAAATTTTTGTATATTTTTTGCAGTTACACGTAATATCGCGTAAGCTTCAAACTTTTGGTGGAAGGATTATGCCATTATGTAAAGAATCCATCTTTTCGCACCTCTTGGATTTGCTCGGTCACCCCCTGAAATGACCAAACTAACCCTCTCACTTTCTAGAATGCGAACACTTTTTCGCACGCTAAGTAACGAGTAGCAATATTTTTAGCTCAAACCCAACGTATCCACCCCTAGAATAAAAAAAATCATGAAAAAAAGAGTTCGCATTCTAGAAAGCGAACTCAATTTGCAGTTTGCTATTTATAAAGCGTACTCAGCTGCAGTTTGCTATCTAGAAAGCGAACTCTTTTTTTCATGATTTTTTCATTCATGGGGGGCGCAGACGTCGCGTTTGAATATAAAATATTGTCACTCACTAAGTAGAGTGCGAACAGTTCTGGTATCGCTATTTAGAATGGGAACTCAACTTACACTTTTACACTTTAACTAGTGTACCTTATAAAAATGTGGTCATTATCTTATATCATATTTTAATTTGCCACTGGAGCGGTTGTGATATTATCGAACAATCACACACACCGTAGATATAGCTATCCTGAATTGTTACTTTATTTCATATGACCAAGTTTACATTTATACTTGCAATAGACATGTATCCAGACTACAAGAGTTGATAAGTTTGACAGAAAAATGAAAATTAAGCGAATGAATGGTTCACACTTTAACTTGTGAACTGTGTTTCTTTCAAAGTTATTTCATGAGAGATGAGAGAAGAGTGAAGACAAAAAAAATTGAATTTTATAAGGTTCGCATTCTATAAAGCGAACTTAGTTTGCAGTTTGCTATCTAGAAAGCGAATTCTTTCCCCTCATTTTTTTTCTATTTACATACTCGCATCCTAAGTAGCGAGAGGGGTAAAATGGGATTTTCAGGCGGTGGTCATGACTCAGGGGTGCGAGAAGTAGGATTCTTCTGTAAATCGATTAACCCACAACAAAACAAAATCTACAAATACAATCATAGAGGCTTTGTGTGATTATTTTATAAAAATAAAATAAAATTGAGGCTTTGTGTGGACATAATGGGCCATTCATATTGCCACCACTCTGTATAGATAACAACCCCCCACCCCCAATTCATAGTCGTTTCTTTTCTTTTTTTCTTTTAAAAGAAAAATACAACAACATGAACACTCTATATTTGAAATTTAGATGAACATATATTTATCATCCAATTATTTAATAACACATTTTTTGTATTTAATTGTTTTAAATTAATTATGCATACAGAGCAACGACATCCACAAAACTCTATAGTACTCAAGAATTTTTCGAACAATAATTACTTTGAATACAATATAATATTTTTAATAACCCTCTCAATGAACCACATATTAAATTTGGAAAATGAACGTCATCCTTGCATTATGTTTTCAAAATATTTATTTATTTTGACGAAAACAAATTTAATTATCTCATATCATTCATCTAATAAGTAGTAATAGAATTTGACATCAAAAATAGATATATAAGAGAAAAAAAATATGCACCGACAGTGTAAAATAATTTTACATTGTCAATTAATACTAACCATATTTTTCGCCACATCATCCCACTAAACTCTACTTTCTTAATATGATGTGAAAAATGCTTCATTCTTATTGGTTGTCAGTGTAAAATTAATTTACACTGACGATAGTATCTTTAAACTCATATGACAAAAGAGTTTAATTGTTGTGCATTGTCAGTGTAAATTTTTTTACACACACTCAATGATGTGTTGCCACATCATTTAATGTATGTGACACGTCATGTTTTTTAAACACAATACATGATGTGTTGGTATATTATTGGACGTACATGACAAAAACAATAGATATATTTTGGATACACTGTATGAAGTAATTTGTATATAGTTCATTTCACATCAAATATTAATAAAAATTATGAAGTATATTATTTATAACGTATAATTATATATAGTTCATTTCACATCAAATATTATTATTGAATAAAATCGATGACCTCCATGCATGTGCTCTATAGTGTTCAATAACGCCAACCACTACTCACCATTTATTTTATATAGTGTCCATAAATCCATAATATTGTCTATGACTAATGATTAAAAAAAGTTTCACTCGTGCTAATGAGTTGTCGATTGCCCAACATGGAAATCACTCACATTGTATGAATAAAATCATAAAATAAAATATTGGTTTCGCAGATGCGATGCATACTAGGACAGTTAACAGATTTGTTAGAGGGATCCTCTATGTATCTATTGATTGTTTCTCAAATTTTATTAATTATTTTTTTAAAGGTTAAAGTTAATAGTTGTCAAAAAAAAAGGTTAAAGTTAAAAATGAGTTATTATTTGTTAATATTTTTTCTCTTTAATTAAGACTTCAGTTTTTTTTTTTTTATTTTGTATTATCCCTTTAATTTTCAAGAGAAGTGGCACCGATAATCCAAAGTTCGGCCAAAGTTAGGAAAATCTGACAAAAATTGTTAAACCAAAAATCAAATTCGGGCTCTCAAGAACAATTCATCCTAAGAAGAACTCATTAATCACTTGAGTCTCCTGTCTTAGTTATTAAGACTTAGTTTTAGGACTATATATTAACTTCTACTATATTTTTTTCAAATATCTATATAGTGTGATTTGGTTGAATTTATGTAAAAAAAACTACGCTATCGTATATAGAACCAATGAATTCTTTCATAACGAAAAAAGAAACGTCGTGGGAATTCGACTATACCTTTTTTTTTCAAATATCTATATAGTGTGATTTGGTTGAATTTATGTAAAAAAAACTACGCTATCGTATATAGAACCAATGAATTCTTTCATAACGAAAAAAGAAACGTCGTGGGAATTCTCTAAAAAAAAAGGAATTCTACACCCAAAGTTAATTTGCATTTTTAATTTTCAAATTTGTGTTCAATTGCAAAGCTGAGTTTATGCATAGTCGAATCTCAGTTTGCCATAGTTTATTTAATTTACGTTCTGGTTGATGGCGTAATAGACTTGATTGTTTTACTAGACTAGAGACAAAGTCTCATTTTTTATGGAACTGCCCAACACAGTTTGATTTTTAAGAGAAATACTTGTATGGTTTTGATCACCATTTAGTCACACTCATAACAAAATATACATATTATTCTCTCTCATTTTTTATGTGACCAAATATTAATGGTTCATACAAGTATTTTTCGATTTTTAAAACTATGCATACAATGATGTTAGAGATTAATATTCGTAAACTGGCAATGTAATCACTCACATGTATGACTTTTAGGTCCGGTCAAATAAAAAAAAGTATGACTTTTAAAGTGAACAAAGACTCTCGAAGTAAACAATTATCTCATGTTTTTTTGAAAACAATGAAAATGTCAGAATAACTATTTTCATATTATTTTTTAAATGCATTTTCATCCTTAACTAGCATTTTATATGTTTTCTATAGCAATGACTCGTTCTAAAATTGTTTTTTCCTCATTATTAACAAATGAAATTAACATAAATATTAAAATTAAGAAATAGAAAATGTTCTTACAAAAAATAGACCCTTAATATATATCCAATCTTCTTTTACTTGTTCTTCATTTCTGCATATACATCACCACATATTGATTTCATTATTTTTCTCTTTGTTAATTTTCTTTAGTTGGAGCACCATAATCACAAATTTTCCTCGAGTAAACTGTCAAATACCCCCTTGAAATTTTAAAATTCGTCAAATACCCCATGAAATTTGGAAATAGGCAAATATCCCCCTAAAATTTTAAAAAGTAAATCAAATTGCCCCCTGACACTACCAGCCAGAGTCCACACCAGGGGACAATTTGATTGACTTTTTAAAATTTCAGGGGGTATTTGCCTATTTCCAAATTTCATGAGTATTTGACGAATTTTAAAATTTCAAGGGAGTATTTGACAGTTACTCAATTTTCCTTCCTTAATTGTCTTGTGTACGAGTTGAAGGATGTATTAGTTTTTTAAGCACTGTTTTTCCTTCCAATATTGATTTTCTTTTTTTGATTTTGGGTATATGCTATGATATTGTTGGGCCGGGGAGTTTCACGATTAATACATTGGGCATTAAGCAATCACACAAAAAACTTTGACATCACATTTTTATCTAAAATTTTAAGGTATTAAATTTATGAATCATGTTCTCACTTATAAAGTATTAAACCTTAATTTTTCCAAATAATATGAAACATAACTCACACGTAATAGATCGCAACGATGATAAGATATAAAAAGGAATGGCAACAATAATGTATGATATAGTGTGTGCTTTTAAGAGAAACACATATGTTATAATAATTGGCAGCTAGCTTTGCATCCATTGTTTAGTCACCTTAATTAAAAAGGTGTTGTAACATGATGATATATACACGAGAGAGAAAAATAAATTATTCAAAGTTTAGGTTGATAAATAATATATATAAACAAAGGTAACCCGTGCTGTGTTCGATTTTAGTAGCAGCATCCCTTTCAACATAACTAAAAAAACCTCACACCAATCCCTTCCTCTCACGTAGGCCATGGACTTTGAGACACTAACATTGCATTCCACACAATGTTGTAGGGAACTAAAAAATGAAATATAGTACTACACAATCATCACAACAACAAGCAACAGTGTCAGAACTGACTCACGAACCAAATTAAATTGATGGTGAAAAATCAAAAAAATCATCATAATAGCATATACTATATTATATATTCCACCCTCTTCTACGATAATTGTTGTATTTGATCGTTTTACATATATTATTAAAATAAAACAAGGGTAAATGATCATTTACCCCCCTGCAAAATAAGCAAATTTTCGTTTACCCCCCTGCACAGATTTTTTTTCTGTTTACCCCCTTGCAAAAAATAGATTCCCTCATTTCGCCCCCTGGGTGTACAGCAGGACAAGTGACTATGCAAACCTGTTGACGTGACTTGTACATGTGGAAAAAATCATTTATATTTATTTTTTAAATTCCACGTCAGATAATATTTTTTTTAAAAATAATAATAATTTTTTTCCTACAAAATAAAAAAAATTCTGTTTTTTTTCCCCAAAATTTTTTAAAAAAATTCCTACAAAAAAAATTAATTTTTTTTTCATACAAATGATTTTAAAAAAATTTCCAACAAAAAAAAAATTTCCTCCCAAAATAAAAAAAAATGAATTTTCTTATTTTTCTCCCAAAATAAAGATTTACTCCGAAATAAAGTTTATTTCCGAAATAAAAATTTTAAAGATTTATTTTCAAACTTTTTGAATTAAAAAAAACATAATCTTTATTTTTTAAAAACAAAACTTTATTTTTTGTTATTCTTTTTGAATTAAAAAAAATCGAAAAAGATTTTAAAAAAATATATATAAAATAGAAAAACAAGTTTTATTGGTGTTTTCCCCTTCTATCAAAACCATTTGCCCTAAAACTAGAAAAATATAAAGAAGCAGAAGACAATAATGAAGTAGAAGATGATTTCGGCGATTGAAGAAGACGACGACAAATACAATCATGACGGTGGAAGCAAACGATTACGGCGAAGATTCTGTTTTTTTTTTAATTAAAAAAGATTTGAAAATAAATCTTTATTTTTGGAGTAAAATAAGAAAATTCGTTTTTTATTTTATTTTAGGAAAAAAAAAACTCAATAATTTTGTACGAAAAAAAAAAAGTTATTTCTAGGAAATTTTTTTTAAAATTTTGAAAGAAAAAAAAAACAAAATTCGTTTTTTAAATTTTGTATGAAAAAAAAAAATTTATTTTATTTTTTTGAAAAAAAAATTATCTGACGTGGAATTTAAAAATAAATATAAATGATTTTTTTCCATGTGTACAAGCCACGTCAGCAAATTTGCACAGTCACTTGTCCTGCTGTACACCCAGGGGGCGAAATGAGAGAATCTATTTTTTGCAGGGGGGTAAACAGAAAAAAAATCTGTGCAAGGGGGTAAATGAAAATTTCCTTATTTTGCAGGGGGGTAAATGATCATTTACCCATAAAACAATTATTATGGGAAGGAGGAGGGAGTATATACATAAAGGAGTAGAGACATATTGAGTTATTCTGTTTAATAACTCATTAATAACAATGAATTTTACTAATTTAATTATTAAATCCGTTGTAAAAATCTTATGACTCAAATCACACAAAGAACAAAAGGTGTGCAAAACAAAATCAATGACAACCAAAACTAAACAATAAGTGAAATGTATTAAAAAGTCTTTTAACTTTCATGTTTATCTAACAATATATTCTTTTAAATTTTTAGATAATAAATAAATCATTTAAGATTTTATATTGTTGTATCGTTAACTTATAGTTATCTTTCATTACAAAAATTTGTTATGTTGATAGCTTTCCGGTTAATCTCTTCTAACACATGTGTTTTTTTCATCAAGATATTCAATATGATTATAAGTCAACGTTAACAGTCGACGTGCAACAAGACAACAAAAGTTAATTAAAAAGATAATACTGCAACAAGTTAGAAACGTGCTTGAAAATTTAAAGAAGTTGGATATGTATTTGTCCTAAACAATAATAATATACTCGCTCAGTCTCATTTTATAAGATCTATTTTGACCAAATGCACTATTCATATGTCTTGTTTTGACCGTATTTTTCTAAAAGTATATAAATATAAATATTATCATATAAGATCTTGTTTGATTTGTTTCGATGAATATTTTTAAAATATCAAATCAATTTCTATAATTTTTACTAACAAAGAATTAAAAATATTCGTAATCAAAATTATGTATTGACATACGTGCAGTGGTCAACGAGTTCTTATATTTTGGGACGGTGAGAATCTCAATTTAACCGTAAGCAAAACCAATTGCTCTAACTAAAACAATAAATAAGTGAGATCAAACTTATAGTAAGAATCAGTACCAGTTGAAGTTGGTTATAGGTTGCTATATGAGTTGGTCAGAAAATTAGTTACTATATTGTTATGGTTAATTAATATAATTAAGATTGTTGTACAAAGTGTAATCTATACATTACTCATTGTAATTAATACTATTTTTCAGTTACTAATAAAGTTTTATTTTTTTGTCGCATTACACCATCTTTTCAGATTACCGGTCTTTAATGCAATAACACAAAAAATAACGGAAAATATAAAGAAAAGAAAAGAAAAGGAAAGAATCCGTTGGTGTTCTTGAATAGAAGCCAAAAAAAAAAGTGTAATCTTGTTTACTTTGGTTCTTGTCTCTTACTTTCTCTCTCTCTCTTTTACTCCTTTAGACCAAATAAATTAACTGATACATATATACATACATACCCCATTGCCCATTTCCATTGCATTTTGATATTCACAGATACATAATAATGAGTTCATCCTCAGCTCAGAATTCTGGCCATGATCTTTCTTTCAAGATCTTGTTGATTGGTGATTCTGGTGTTGGAAAAAGTTGCTTACTTGTCACTTTCATTTCCAATTCTTCTGTTGAAGATCTTACACCTACCATTGGTATTTATTTTATTGAATTATCTTGAATTGTTGATCTAGCTATTCAGTTTGTTTCATGATTCAATCTGTTGGATTTTCAGTATTGACTTAGGCAATATGATGTCATTGTTTTGGATTGAAATTAACAAACTATTCAATTTATGCTCCGGTTAATTTCTTGTTGATGATGTGTTAGCTCATTAGTAAGAATTTGATCTTGTAATTTAAAGAAACAAACTTTAAATCCGCTCGAGGATAGTTTTTTTTTTTGCTTTCACCACCTGTTTAATCTGGTTCGGGGTCAGTTCTAGCATCAGGTGGTTTCACCACCTGTTTAATGTTGTTTATATGTGATTTGTAGGTGTTGATTTTAAGATCAAAACACTCACTGTTGGTGGAAAAAGATTAAAACTTACTATTTGGGACACTGGTATGTATCTCTACTATAGTCGAATTTAGATCTTTTGTTCAATCCGGGTAGCTTGTGATTCATAGAGTGTTTATGTTGAATAATTTGTTAATTGAAGTCTCAAAATGACTTATTAAATAAGCATTGGATCTATTGCAGCTGGGCAGGAAAGGTTCAGGACTCTAACAAGTTCTTACTACAGAGGAGCACAAGGAATCATTCTAGGTATGTTAATGTGGTTTATGTGCATATTGATATCTGCTGCATTTTTCTTCTCGTTGTCTTTTGCGCCCCTTTATGGCATGAAGAGTTCAGTAGGCATATTTATTTTGGTCTTGTTGTGAAATCGAACCATGATTTTGTAACACTTAACATTGATAGAGTATATTTTTTTTTTTTATTACTGATGATGACTTGTTAATATTAATGATTTCTATTTATGGAGTGCTTCGTTATCTTTTCTTAGTTTATGATGTCACAAGGAGAGAAACCTTTACAAACTTATCAGAAGTATGGTCTAAGGAATTGGAACTCTATTCGACTAATCAGGAGTGCGTGAAGATGCTAGTTGGAAATAAAGTTGACAGAGTAAGTTTTTATGCTCTAATTAGTAAAAATCTTATGTAAGATTACACGGATGTGGGAAAAATGACACAAAATAGTATGTTAAATTCTGTCACATGTCATTACCAGGTATTGTGTCTGAATTTATGATTACCATAGGGAATGAATTTGATATTGTCTTGAAATATTGCTTATTGGATTGGTTGAAAATTGTGGTTTTGATCTTAGCTACGTTTATACAATGAAATGACATTTAAGTTTTGTATTCCAAGTCCCTTTCACCATTTGTTAGAATTAATGACAAAGGATAAGTACTGGCATCATGAGAAAATTAAGACATTATCATGATAAGTACTCCCTCAATTCTATCCCATCATTTTTCTGCTTTAGGTGTGGATCAACTTAGAACACCTTGTCCTTCCTACGACTGGTTTTAGTTTATATGAATATGCATATGATATGACGCTCATACTATCCAGAGTCTCACATTTGATGTAATATGACCTAAAAATGTGTTTATAAGTGAGAGACATTTCTCGCCTTACAAGCCAATTTTATAAGATGGAGCTAGACCAATCCAAATTTTAAGATGGTATTAAAGTCTATCTAAGATTTGTTAGGTCACTTGCTATCGGGCCACTTGAGTGACGCTCTAGATGTCTAGTTCTGAGTGTAAGGTCCATTGTAAATCGCACATTTGATGTGCTATGGCCTTCAAATTTGTTTGCAAGTAGGTGTTATCTCTTACCTTATAAGCTGGTTTCTATGGAATACCATTGCACCATGTTATTCTGATGACATCCATCAGAACACCAGATCCTTGCATTATCAGCCAGATTAAATTAAATTCTATAGCCCCATTTATATGGATGTGGCTTGCTTGATATGTTAACACTTTCACTGCATCCATGGAGCATTGGCCTTTGAACTAAATCTCAATTCAGTGAACACAAAGATTTGTACACGCATACACTTTAGGAGGCACTGCCATTTTGTCGAAGCATCCAAATAAGCCAATGATTTACAGTTCACTAATATCTGCCATGGTTTATTTCTCTATTTATAGGATTCTGAAAGGGCTGTCAGCAGAGAAGAGGGCCTAGCCCTTGCTAAAGAATTGGGGTGTTTGCTTCTTGAATGTAGTGCTAAAACTCGAGAAAATGTGGAGAAATGCTTTGAAGAACTCGCTCTAAAGGTACAATTTCAGAAGTTTCCATTAGTGATGTTTCTGTCATGTGCATTTCACAACTTTCTAATCAACTGGCAGTTGGAATTAGGATTACACTTCACATTTTTGGTAATTTGCTATGTTAGTTAATCTGTTAGAAATTATGTTATAATGACAAACTAGTATGACGCGATTTTGTAGATAATGGAAGCTCCTAGTCTATTGGAAGAAGGATCAACAGCAACTAAAAGGAATGTTTTAAAACAGAAACAAGATCCACAAGCATCTCGAAATGGTGGCTGTTGCTCTTAAAATTCTGCAGTGTGAACAGTTTGGACAAATCCTCTTATCCTGTATATGTGAGATTCTTCGGTAGTTTTTTACTGCTGCCGGTGTCTTTTGGTTGCTCAATTACTTGAATGCGGAAATTGGCAACAATGACGCGTATTAGGTTGTGTAAATTTGTTTGCCTGTGATGAATGATGTATCATTTGTGTGTTGCTCCCAAAGTCAATATGATAATCATACTTGCACAGTTGTTTAATCATAAACTTATACAAACTATATAACATATCTTTGTTTAAAGATTACAGTGCATGCCATGAATATGTTATTCTCTTTGTTGTTACCATTCGGCCACTGAGTGAAGAAACTCAGATTCAATTGTGTACCATAATCAATAGAAAGAATCAACAATTGTTTTTTTTTTTTTAAGAAGCTAAATTAGCCCAGCCAAATTGACACTAGAGAGAATCGAACCTGAGACCTTAAGGAGGAGCACACTCTCAGGTCTCAAACCAATACCACTAGACCAACCCAAGTGGGTTAAGAATTGTATACAATGCCAAGTTACAATAAATAAATAAATAAATGGTGATACTTAATAAAGAAAGAGCAACTATATAGTAGTGAACTTTAATAAGGACAATCTAACAGAGAAGTTGCATGAAACAGAAACTTGGATTGTGCATTAACATCATCATCTGCTGGTGTAGGAAGATTCAAGTCCAAGTTCAAAACATTTATAGGTGTCTTATGAGTTTCATGTCTTCCACCATCATGATGAGTACTCAACATTGTTGCAATAGAGTTACTCAGAAGTTCCATGCATCCTCATATCATGTCCCCCTAAAGCTTGGTCAGATGTTAACTCAGCAACACATATACATCATTCATGAACTTTTTTAGATCTATAGTAGTAGCCATAGTAATGCTTTATAATTGTAAAGTAACTGTGATTCTTGTGTTTGTGGGGTCATATTGAATCAATGATGATGATCACTTTATTCACAAAGGTAGTTTTTTTTCCCTCTTTTTTTAACAACTATTCACAAAAGTAGTAGTTAAAACTGCTTTTTGTTGATTTTCTTGTGTTGCAATTATTTGTTTAGGTTTCTTGTTGTGACTAGCTTTGTGTCCACCAATTGCTAGAAATGAATTATGAATGAAAACAATTGTCATTGTCACAAGTCTTACATTGATAAAAATACGAGTAATGATATTTGTCCAACCATTTTGGGACAACCTTTTTGTTGGTCCTTCTTCTAGCTTCGTCTGTGTTAGCGCGCCACTGATGCTGATGATAGTCATTGATGCTTTCCCTTCATGATCTGCATGCGATCGTTCCCCATGATATATTAATGGTTTTTGTTGTTTTAACACAAATGGAATTAATTAAGAGAATAAATTAAGGTAAGGGGTTAGAGATGCATCGGAGTAACAAAATATGGTACTTTTTGGCTATGACAAAGTTGTGTTTCCAAACTAGTTAGTGACATTTAAGAGAGGTAAATGTAAATTCTTTTATTATAAGTGTTTTTTGAGTCTAGAGATCTTCCCTATTTTAAACTTGAGCATCATCGTCCCTTACTCTAATAAGGAAGATCTTTTTTCCTATGAATAAAACAAAACAGAGAGATTCTTAGGGCAATCAAGGGTGTGATTGGTAAGTTCAATAAGCTAGTTTATAGTAATTTATTGGACTAACTTATAAGTTTGTTTGATAAAAATGGATGTGTTTGGTCACAAGTTTATCTAAGTAGATTATAGGGTTTTTTGAGATGCTGTTTCAAATAGCTTATGAGCATATAGCTTATGATTTTTTACATTTTATTCAATATTTACCCTTATTATATTATTTTATCTTTTCAAAATTATAATAACTACCTACTAACTATATACATTATATACATGTGAAACATTTTATTTTATTTTACTAAGGGCACACATATAATATAAATAACTCTCTTTGTTTCATCACTTTCATGTACATTCACCCCTAAAATAGTATTTTCCTTTAAAATGTTTTCTTAGCTTCTTCCGTCCAATTTTATAAAACCTCATTTGATTAAATGTACTATTTATGTACTGTATTAATTTTGTTTTGTTTTATAATTAATTTTAATTATATATTTATTTACTTATCTTTCTCTCTTTTAGACGAAAAGTTTTTTATTTTTTTACTTCAAAACCCATTACAATGTTAATTTCACAATTGATTTTCTCGGTGAAATTTCTTCGATTAACGAAGAAATAGAAAAGTGAAGAAGAAGAAGAACAACAAAAGATAGAACTCAACTGAATCTACTATGAAGTTTCTTCAATCTCTCTTAGGTATTCATCTTCTTCAATTTCATATACAATCACTGATTTTTCAGAATCTCAACTACATTTCCTTTTTTTGCAGGTAAAACCCGTTTTGCAGTGCGGTGTCGGGTTTTGGGTCTCCGATTCTTCAATGTTTCAACAGAAGAGTATTCGAAGAGGAACTACGCTAACAATGTTGCTGAATACAACACTGTATTAGGTTCTCTCAATGCTCAAAGAAGGTTCCTCTTTCTTTTCATTTTCATTTGATTTCATAAAAAACAAATGTAGAAATCAAAATTATCAAATAAGAATATGTTAATTTAGTAGTAATTAGTAGTCATTTTTAAGATAATTTCAGGGACATAATAATTAATCATACTACAGTAGTTTGTTTCATATTTTGAAATTCTTAGAGATAGATGACATTGTATCTTCATTGGGCCTGTTTGTTTGAGATTTAAATAAAATGATTTTTTTTTGAAAAAAATCATTTTCAAGAAAATAGATTTTCTTAAGCTATTTTTTGTTTGTTTACAATCATAAAAATCTATTTTTTTAAGATGGGGAGGGATGATGAGTGATAAAAAAATGGATTTTGATAAAAGCTATTGAAAATAGATTCTCATTTTGATGAAAAAAATGATTTTTTTACTAAAATCATTTTTGAAAAAATCTGAAACAAACACAAGTAAGATAAAAAAAATGGATTTTTTTTTGGAAAAAATATATTTTTTTGATGAAAAAATAGGTTACCTTTTTGGTGAAAAATCTGAAACAAACAGGCCCATTATTTCTGATGACATTGTTTGGTAGGATGTTTTTGCTGAGGGATGTGTATGATGATATGATGCTTGATGGAGTGAAACCAACCCGTGACACTTTTCATTCCCTTGCTGTTGGAAGCATGAGAGTCTCTAAAATGCAAGATGCTTTCTTCTTCAAGGACCAAATGAAAACCATGGGTTTGGTTCCTGATGTATGTACTATTTTTTATTTGTTTTCTTCACAAGTTTATGCATTTACAACTTGTCGTTTTCATTTATGCTGTTGATATGGGATCTTGGATGTGTACTGTTTGATGTTGTATTGTATGATTAAAAAGTGTTTACTTTGCGGATTTTGTTGATAATGTATAGTATAAACTTCCACTTCACAGTCTTTATTATTTTTGGAGATCAATGACTAGTCTCATATTGATGATGTAGGTTACCTTTTACAACTTTCTAATTTCAACCTGTGGGAAATGTAAGAACTCTGATCAGGCTATTCAGGTACTTGTCACCGTGTAATTCTTATAGACAGGCTTATAATGTTATACTGCATTATAAGCACTTATTGCTTCCTCGTCTTTAGATGTATAATGTTTTCATTTGTTGTCTTCTAAAATGAAGATTTTGGAGGAGATGAAATCCATGGAAGTAAAGCCAAACGTACAAACCTACATCTGCTTGCTGCATGCGTGTGCAGCCCAAGGACGCATAGACAGAGTGTATGTTATATTGCTGCTGCTTTAATTTATCATCTAATCTATTTACTATTAATAAAAGAAGGGTCTTGCTAACAAGTGCCGTAAGGACATTGTTTAAGGTTTCCAAGCAAGGTAATTAATCATTGAAAAGATAAGCATATCTCTTTTCAATGTAATAAAATCAGAAGCTCCCATGATAACTTCTTTCAACTTGCTAAGCAATGCCCTTAGGACACTCATTAGCATTTACCATAAAAGAATGACCCTGAAGGAAACATATCATCTTATGATTTCGTTTCCTATCCAAGATATTTTTTTAGTTTCCGTGTTTTTACCCAAGTTTCACTGTTACTAGTATTTCACTGAAAGTTGATTTTTTTTTTTCATTCATGCTTTCACTTAAACTTTGTCAAATCATTATGGCATGGATCATCAATGTGTTGTGTGATGCTACTCTTAATTGCCTAACGAATCAAGCTTGCCTGCCTACAATCTCGATCTAATTTTTCTTTGAAGTAAAGTAGGGGGATTTCTTATTTCAAGTTGTCTTTTTCAAAACATTTAATTATTCAAATTTATGATCCAGGTATGCAATTGTGCGTGATATGACTGCAGCTGGTCTAGGATTAAACAAGTTCTGCTATGCTGGGCTTATAGTTGCACACAAGAACAAAGCACCTTTTACTGATGATTTTGATGCAAAAGTAGGTGCTGTATCTATTTCTTTATTTGACATGTATTATGCTGTATTTTGTAGTAATCTTTGAACTTATTGTTCTGTGAAAAAAGGTTACTGAGTTTGTGGAGAGGTCGAAGATATGGACTTCAGTAGAAACAGACAGTGCCAATGCTGAGAATGTGATGATGGGTGTTTCTGACGAGGAGTTATATAACTTACCAACAGCAGATTACGTTAATAGGCGTGGAGGATTCTTGAACAGGCAATTTACAGCTTATCATACTGCATTTAATGCTGCTGCCGACTTCAAGAATGTTAAGGTATGAAGTGCCATGTCTGTATGAAATTTCATGATATTGTTAAATGGTTCTTGAAGTGTTGTCATCTAGCGGCACTATAGTGTTGCCGAATTTTAACAAACTGCTCTATTGTTCTGCAATATGTGATTTAGTACTAAGTGCTGTCAAATAGCGGCCATAGCAGCGCTTTAGCATAGCGGAATTTGAACATGCCGTTATTTTCTGCAACCTGCGGTTGACAACACTGGGTTCTTTCATGCTTTTAAGTTCGTATTCTGATGCTTCCTGCTTGGGTGGCTTGAAATCATTCAACCGTGACTTTGAGATATTGGATCAAATCATCAATGTACATCTAGTAAAAATTGGTTAGGCATGTTATTTGGATGTCTATTTGGCATTTAACTCGAATCAATATATCCACTTTACTGGTTAATATTGCACATTTCTTTCAAATATTCTTTACCTACATCATTTCGGCTTTACTCGCAGCAAGCAATTTTGGTGTGATGTCATTAAACCATAATGTTACATGTCATTTTTGAAGATGTGTTTGTTTATATATCAAATGTGACATGTATATGGTGGCTAAACTTGTATGGTTGATGTCTAATTTTGGCAGTTGACGGATGAACTTCTTGAAATGCTGAGCAAGGAGAATAAAACTCCTGATATCTATATTGCCATGCAAGTAATTAGGTAATTAATTATTGATTATTAATTTCTCTTGCACTATTCAGATAGCCTGTAAACATGCATTTTATCATACTATAGCTTTATGGTAGTATGTAAATGTAGATTAACGAAACTGGAATTTATGCTCGCTTGAAGTTAGACACTATTTATATCATCAATAACTAGTGCATGTGCATTGATTAATTGTTTCTCTTTTTCTCGCCTTTGTTGCATGCCATCGTCTAGGTTTTAACATGTCTTCGTGTTACCAATGGTGAAACATGGAAACCGTGTAGTTACAAAAGAAATAGAAAATTTAATGGAAATACTTGTCAAAAGTAAATGAAAATACTTCTTACTATATCAAGAACAATTGTTATACAATAAGTTTTTGAAGCGAGTTATATTTATTCGAGATGCTAGCAACATATTCTCTAACACACTTTCTAACACAATCCCTTATTTTGTTTGCAATTCATTAGTCTTACCAATAGGAGGAGGGAATGTGTCTTTGAGTTTATGTCGCTAGTAGTACTCCGCTAGTACTCCTCTTATCATAATAAAGGACAAGTTGACCCCATAAAGTTTTGTAAACGCAGATATTAAAGTACTATAAAGTGCTGTCTGTGATGCAGAAAGAGAGATTTTAGGGAACAACCTTCCTAATCTCTTTATTAAACATTTATCTAACACCAGAGAAAAAATGAAACTTCAAATTGCTACTCAAAAACAGATTCCTATACTACTTATAAAAGGAATTCTTGTAACCATCAAACTTGGGCAACTTGTTTGTGGTGAAGTAAGGAAACATGTTTGCAGTTTGAACTTTTTTTGTTCTACACCAAATCCTCATTTCTTGCTGCTGTTTCAACTGTTTTGTAGTGCATTACATACAAATTTCAGTTTTAAATCTGATTACCATTAATATGCAGGTGTTATTGTTGTGCCGGAGAGATTGACCGTGGTCTTCAATATTTTGATGACTGTATAAATTTAGGAAAGGGTAATGCTGCAGAACTTTATGTGGTGAGTTTTCTCAAATATAATTTTCTTGTACAATAAATACCAATTCTTGTAGTTGAATGCTTATATTTTCTTGTGACAAATGGCCTGTTTGGATGGCTTATTTGAGTTTATCTACGGGCATAACCACTTGTGAGACCGTTTGAGAGAGCTTATGAAAACAACTTATATTTTATATGAAAATAATTTGACATTATTTAATCTTTTGTTATAGAAATAGCTTATGCATAAGCATTTATATGATATAAGTGCTTAATTAAGATGTTTTTCCTCAGAGAGCCTAAGTATGCCTTTTTGGAAGTGGCGTAGGCCGTATGTGTGTGAATTTTAAAATGCTAGTTGCTCTCTTTAGGGCTGTTTGGTTTGAGAAAATGTTTTATGTTTTAATTTTTCTGTTTTCACTTTTAAAGTGCCATTTTGTTTTTACTGTTTTTCCTACAAATATTCGAAAACTGAAAATAGAATGAAAACAAGTTGATAGTTTTGAAATTTTAAAGTTAAAAAACAGAAAACATTTTCTCAAACTAAATAGACCCTTAATTTGAGTTACAGTAAATAGACCCTTAATTTCTACTTCTCCTCTAGCATTTAGTGTTTAACGGTTGTTCATGTATGTGTATTCTAGGAGGAACCTTGTTGAACTCCACTGATAGGAACCTTGTTGAACTCCACTGACGTTTACTAAATTATAGTACTAATTTTTTTCACAAATTGTATAAAATGCTTATTGATTAATGAATTATACAAACCAACACAATTGCAGACACTTGCAGAGGGGGCAATGGTTGGCTACACTGAGAAAGGAATGCAAATTTCTCAAGATACGCTGGTAGGTTATCATAGATTCTTCATTAACTTTGTTAATTTGCAATTAATTTGGTATGTTTAAAGATTTCAAATTTAAATCTTGTAGGTAAGGATGAATGAAAGAAACTTTTTCATGAATTCGAAAATGGGAAGTGAGCTCCTGCTTATGGCTGCTGGTGAAAAGGTAAACAAACTCTTCAAATTATATCCTTTTGTTATGTGCTTGGTATGAGATAATTAACACATGTCGCCTATGAGTTAAATGTGTTTATTTTGTTTTTTTATTCATAGACCGGAGGATATACTAATGCTAACTACATATGGGATTTAATGCGAGCCCGTAATGTATACCCTTCGTTAGCTGCAGTGGAAGCATACTACCAGGGTTTGAAAGTAAGTTATTCACCTCAGCAATGCATCATGCTTTTTATGTGCTTTGAGATATTTCTTTTTATTTGTTGCAAAACTTTTTATAGTGTAGAACACATTGATCTTTTATTTTGATTGGGGGATAGTAATTACTCTGTGCATGTTTGGATTCACTTTTGGAAGAGTCAAAAGACATAGTTCACTAATTATTGTCCTCTTAGTAGATTGATTAGTCACATATCATCTGATCTAGTTATCATACAATTGGATTATACCCTTGATGCTCACTCACTGCTATGTATGTGGAATTGCAGGATCGTCAGATTCCTCAAGATGATCCAAGACTCATGTTGGTTACTCAAATGTATGACAACCTTCGCTCGAGATTTAGGTGAAATAATGTATAGAAACTTATGTTATTTCCTATTTGTTATGAATTCTATTAGCTGTTGATAGGTTTTTCTGTTTTGATAAGAGAATTCATGAGCAAGTTACCAGAATTATTCATTTGGTTCATGTATGAGTTGATCCTACCCATTCATTCACACGGTCTCATTGACCCGGTTTAAGGTGTATCTCATTAAAATTGATGCAGTAGTAAGCCACTAGGTTTGGTCTAGTGGTGAGGGGTTTGGGTAGTACGTTATAGGTCCTGAGTTTGATCCTCAGCTCATTGTAAACCAAAAAAAACAAATTGATGCAGTAGTTCTTTTGTTATCAACCGTTGATTTATTATTTAAAGATAAAATAAATGAACTAATATTTATTGTATTTAATATTTCTTTCTTTACTATTTTCACTTGTGTGTTCAAATCTTTTTAGTTGGGAATGTGATTAAGCAAGTTTTTTCCCGATATGAGACCACTTATTTTCAAACTCAAGTATAATCAAATCAAATCAATTTTTAAAATCAAGTTAAATAAGCTTAACCAAAAACTATTTTAAAGTCTTTTTTGTTTTTTTACAAAGTTTGAAAGTTTTAAAAAAAGTTTTAGAATTGAGTATTTGGTCTAACTCATTCTTACAAAATTGGTTTGTAAGGTGATGATTGTTCTTACTTATAAATACATTCAGGTCATCTCGCAATCGATATGGAACTTCTTAACACATTCCCTCACAGGTCACAGGTGGCTCAACGGATAGTAGAAAAACTCTGATATCATCTTAAAATTGAGTATTGGGTCTAATTCATCTTTACAAAATCAAATTGTAAGATGAGGATTATCCTCACTTATAAACATATATTTAAGTTTTCTCGCAACCGATGTGAGATTTTTTAACAAAGAGTCGTCCAAATACTCTACTAGCTCATTTAATCACAAAGAGTACTGCTAGCTAGTACATTAAATGAAATAAAAATGTTTGATAACATTTTTTCATAGTACGTTTTTTGTTTTTTTTTTTGGCAGCAAAAGATACCTAAGACCAAGGAGAAATTACAAAACTAGTAAGTAGTATGGAAGAATGAAACACCTCTATAATCATTAGCAAAAACCTATAGCAACAACTCCTAAGAAAGGCAAAAGCCAGTTATGTCGTAATCCAAACACAACTCATATTAATCATGATATATAAGCACAACCTATTACATAGTACGTTTAATAACTATTGTGGTTTACACATTGTAAACATTCATTCACAGGCAGAAACAACAATAAGACAAAGAAAAAGGAAGGCCCACAAATCCGAATAATATCTTGAAAATATGTAGACATTGAGCTAAGCTTTTTTGTTTTTACTACCTATATCCGACTTATTAGTCTGTTTAATCTGTTTCGAATATTAATTCTGATATTAAGTGGTTTCAATCTCCTCCCCATCACAATTACGAATGATCAAATCATAATTCTCTCTATCAGGGTCAGCGTCAATCATCACTGAACCAACTAACGATTGATACACTAAACTAACCTTGGTTGTTTCAAATTCATAATGTATGTATGTATGTATGTGTGGTGTGGGGTGTGGCCGTCCTTACCGACCAATTTCACCATGTCCATGTTCATGATCATGACATGCGCCACCCCCACTCTCTGACTCTGATGTGCTAGCAAAGAAAAAACACTTGTTCACAAATAAATTAAACCAACCATAGGCCAAGAAATCACATAAAATATACTTCCTTTAGGCGCCAACATTTTTTGGAAATTTTTTATCCTATAGTTTTGCTGTATCTATGTTTGATGAGTACTGAATGATGGAACATGTGTGGCTGAAATTTTTTCTCCTTCCAGTGAAATATGGAATTGGGCCCTAATAAACACAGATCTTTTTATGAATTGATATTGCTGCATTAATTCATGACATGTTTTTCCAATTATTTCACTTTCTTGGTCATATCATATTGCGACTCATAATAATACATTTGCTTATACACGCCGAAATCAACTTCCTTTTCTTCTTCTTGCTTTTTAATACAAATAAGTGATTTTCACATAGTTTAAGTCTTATAGTTTTGTTTTCATCTTTGCGATTTTATCCTTTGTTTTGATTTTCAGTATTGTTGTCCCGTCTTAGTGCGGAGTATTGTTGTCCCGTCTTTGTGCGGTGTTCATTTGTTTCAGGTTTGAAGATTAAGGTTGATCCAGTGCAGATCCAATCAATGACTTTTGTACCATCAACGCTACAGATCCGGCGACATGAATGTTCCGAAAACTTCAATATAGTCAAATATGTAGGCTTTTGCAATATGCCGTTTGATGTTATTAACACGGATGCTGTGAGTTTGTTCGCAGATTCATCCTTTTTGTTTTTAGCGATTTTGATTTGTATTGCATCGATGTACTCTTATCAATTTGAATGAATGAATATCTTTTATTTAGTCAAAAAAAAAAAAACTTCCTTGGACCTGCCATGTACTATTACTAGTACTAGTATTAATTAAAATTATGTTGTTGTCGGTAAAATCTTTATTTCAAGTTTTTTAAAAAAATTCGTTCTCAGTTTTTAAGGTTACCTACGTACAATTTTTAACAATTATAATTGTTTTTATGATAAAATAAATTTTATTAAGTAGACACTAAAGAACTAAAGATAATAATTTATAGCAATCCAATAAATTTTTAATTCTTAGTCCATTTTTACTTACCTCGTAGTCGAATTTTAAATTACAGAAGTTTCTTCTACTAAAAACTAAAGAGTTAATATCAATTTTATTTTTTAAACCCGTTTCAAAAAAAATTTATTTTTTAAACAAAACTATATGAAGATATAACTTTTGGTAACAAAATTCAAGACTAGAGCTATATGTAGCATCAATTTGATGGGTTTAATATTAACAATTCAATTTGCTTTAGATATGAGTTTTTTTTTATGTGATGGTTGAAAGTGATTCATTTAATGTGGTTCGCAGTTTTCATAGACTTACTGGAGTATGGCCTTTGCTTATTGTTGTAGTGTTCTTGCTTTCACTCTTATTTTAATTTTTTTTTTATATCCAAAGTAGTATATGTTATAAGCTTCTTTTTTTATCATGGAATGAAGTTATTTAAAGTAAATAAATGGAGTGTTAATAATCCAAACCCTAATCTAACGTACTCCTTCATATATAATGAGATATCTATATCGATTGAGCTAATTATATATAGATATATATATTATTGATTTTTTTTAATTGGCTAATTTAATTAATAATCGACATATTTTCATAAAGTAAACTAATTTTTTATATATATAAGAAAGTCTACTAAACTTTTAACATTATAAAGGTGAATGACTAAAATACAATTAAGTCATTTTAACACATGCTTGCCCCATCTTGTCTTTTCTGTTTTCTGGCCGGTGGGAGTGATAGCCTCTATCTTTTTTTCAGAATACAAATTTCATTGTCAATTTTGTCAACAAAAAATGAGAATGTGTTGTTTTAGTTTACTTGGTTTGCAGCTCTTCATTCTTTGCTATGAATATTAAGGGTCCCCTTAATTAAATCCACACACAATTTTAATGATTTTTTGTTTCAAGAGTGTACTTAGCCGTGATAATGGGACGGGATGGGACAAATTTTGCCTTCCCAAAATTCAAATTTATAAAGTTCAAGTATTTCCGAGCCCTCCTAATTCTCAACGGTGATATAAAAAGTAATTAAAATCCCAAACTCATATATAATGGAGTTTGGGGGGAGAAGTTATTATACATAAGTGTAATCCTCATGCATGGTACATAAGTCAATAACATCCATTAGATTGAGCATCCACATGTAATAATCCTAGCCAATTTCAACTCACACACTCACACCTAATCTCACACCCCTCAAATTTCTCACGTACCCCCCAAATTACTCGCGCACCCCCAAATTTCTCGTGCACCCCCCAAATTTCTCGTGCACCCCCCAAATTTCTCATGCACCCCCAATTTCTCATGCACCCCCCAATTTCTCGCGCACCCCCCAAAATTTTTCACGCACCCCAGATGACTTGTGCGCCCAATTTTTTTTTTAACCCCCCATATTTCAAGCCTAAACCATTTTGCTGTGGGAATGGTTTCAAAAATATACACTCCAAAACCATTAAGTGCATAAGATGGTTTTGAAGTACAACCTATAATTAGAATCATAATTGTTTTTTTTTTGTACAATTATAATCATTATTTAAAACCAGTTAAATGGTTTCAGATAGTTATACACTAAAACCATTTGTATTGTAAAATGGTTTTATGTGTGTTTTTATGGTTTCAAAAATTCTGGAAACCATTATGCTGATTAAATGGTTTCAGATAGTTATACACTGAAACCATTTGTATTGTAAAATGGTTTTATGTGTGTTTTTATGGTTTTAAAAATTCTGGAAACCATTATGTTGGTTAAATGGTTTCAGATAGTTATACGCTGAAACCATTTGTATTGTAAAATGGTTTTATGTGTGTTTATATGGTTTTAAAAATTCTGGAAACCATTATGTTGGTTAAATGGTTTCAAATCACAATTATTGTTTGTATTCTAATTATAGGGTTGTACTCTAAAACCATCTTATACACTTAATGGTTTTGGAGTGCATATCTCTGAAACCATTCCCACAACAAAATGGTTTAGGCTAGAAATGTGAAGGGGACCAAAAAAATAAAATTGGGGGGCAAAAGTCATATTGGGGGTGTGCGAGAAATTTGGGGATGCATGAGAAATTTGGGGGTGCACAAGTAATTTGGGGGGTGCATGAGAAATTTGGGGGTGTGCTAGTAATTTGGGGGGTGCACTAAGTAACTTATGCATGGTGCATAAGGATAACTTATGTATAATAACCAATCCCGAGTTTGGGTATCTTCATTCTCGTTTCCATATACCCATTTATAGGGTAGAGCGTTGGGCGGGTTCGGTCGGATTCGGACCCAAAATAGCTCACCTGGAAAGAAAAAAAACGAGAGAGTAAAACTTTAGCTCATCACCGACTGTTTCATGCTTCGATTTTGTCGGATATCGTGTCATGGATTGGTTGCTTCGTTTAAAATATTTGCTCTTAAGTTAATTTGGGACCAAGATTTGCTGCAGTAACAAAAGCATGTTGTTTCACATTATTTTGCATCTCAACTATTGATTATCAGATCGAACGGATCAGATTAACTAATTTACAAAATTACTAGAAATGATCACAACCACACGATTCTAATTCGACGACCTTTAGCTGTTACAACATCCTGCTGTAACAGCAGAAAATCCATTTCCATTAATTTGTCAATTGACACTATTGAGAGATTAGACCAATGACATGAGAAACGATTCATTTTGAACTTTTGTGTTAAAGACTTGCAACTTTTTTTTTAAAGAAACGATGTTCAATATATTATATAAAACAAAAAAACTCATAATCTATTTATAAAAAAAAAACTCACAATCTTGCAACTCAGTCGGATTTGATTAATAACATATTTAAAATTTTAGGTTACAATGTAATATTAAAATATGTGATTATTCTTAAACTTAATATATTAATCCAACGCAATGAGATTCTGTTTTCATGGCTCAACAATATATTGTCCAACCACAATTATAAGTAAAATTTATTTGTTAGATTCATTGAATAAGTCATATATTTAATCTATAATATATGCTAGATACATTATAACCTTTTAATTAATCTAAAAGTGAATTTTTACTATAATTGTCAATGATATTGATTAATAATAAGCCTCCAAAATTAGGTCACAAAATAAGCCTCCAAAATTAGGTCACATTTTTCCCACTTACTTTCCCTTTTTCCTTTTTGTTCCCTCCTTGCACATGGCAAGGCAAGCAATGATTGCCCCTCCTTTGTATTTTTGCCGTAAAACACTAAAAATCGTAACAAATGCATAAACCACTTTATATTCAATACGAACCCGTAAAGGATCTATGCTGACACAGTGACACGATGTGAAACTGTAACAAATAAAACCCCAAAAATAACATAGCGCGGTAGAATAAATACGTCAAGGAATTGTCTTCAACCAAAACAAGAAATAAATTTCATCAAAATGGAAGTGGTCAATTTGTGTCTTCTAAAATGACTTCTAAAATAAGCACTTTTATTTCAAAAAAATATATTATTTTATATAAGCTTGCCCGCCGCACCTTCTTTCTAGTGATAGATTAGTCTCCCTATCTATCTATCCATTTCATTTGTGATCTTCCAATCCAAAAAAAAATCTATTTGTCACGTGATGGCCCAGTCAATACAGCTGTAATTGCTGTTCTTCACTTCTCAGTGATGAATTGACCAATCAGTATTAGCCTGTAAATGAACATGATCTGGCCCATTTCCACGTCACTGCCACGTTCTATTTCTATATTTGTCTATTAAAAATGCATATCTATTAATTTAGTTTTTTTTTTTTTAATTTATTCTGTCAATAAAAAAAGTTTAGCCGCTTAATTTATCATTCACTTACATTTCATTCATTTATGTGTAATTATTTTGAATATAGATTGACACAAAATATCTCGTAAGAGTAGTTTGGTTAGTAGAGTAATTATAATATGTGAGTTTAATCATTAAAATATTATATCATAAATAAAAAAATTAGATAAAAGACAATTGGTGTATTTGGTTTATATTTTAGATTTGACATATCAACTTAATTTTTTACTCAACTTTTTAGAAAAATAAATAAGTTTTATTAAATAAATATGCCAATTTAAGTTATTTTAATAATCAATTTTTCTATACAAACACTGTAAGTTGATTCTAATTCTATACATGTATGATAATTTATTTTCATAAGTTTTTACAAATCTCGTACATTATTTATGTTATTACATGCTCTCTCTGATTATATAAAAAAGACAAATAATCATATCAAAAATAGAAAAATCATCGGTTTCTTTAATGTATATAAATAACCATAAAACAATTTTAAAATGACAATAAGAATAAGCTTAAATAAGTCATTCATATTATCACATATCAATCAAAGAGCAACACTTGCTTAGGCACAAAAATATAGGCACACACATAAATCAAAAAAAATTAAAAGAAAAATAAAATTGTCTCATCAAATTATATTACTTTAATTATTTTTTATTTTTATATTTATATTTTTTGGGTGTGTGCCCAACAAATCATATTTATGATTGTGCCTATTAAAGAATTTTTCATCAATCAAAACACTCTTTTATAGGAGAAAGTCTTCTATAGGTACAAGTTCAAATAACATTTGTTAGGCACACTCACATGAAACATATAAAAATAAAGAGAAGACTTTTATTCATATATATAAATTGAGGTGACAATTTTTATTTTACTTTTAATTTTTAAAATTTATGTAAGTGTGCGTAAAATTTGTGCGCAAGTTCTTGTGCCTATAGAAGACTTTCTCCTTTTATAGTATGTGACATGTGTACAAAATCAAAGAGTTATATCAATCAAAACTGTTGCGGCAAATGTAAGGTTAAGTCTCATATTGTTTAGAAAAGTGGAGGTTAAACATTTTATTAAGGAGACGACTCATAAATTAATGTCTTAAGGTTTTGAATAAAAGTGTGGTGTAACTCACTTGTATGGTTGTTCTAAGTTCAATATCAATAATTCCTCAACTGTCCTCTCGTGACTCAACAATGGTATTATAACCTATGGTTGCAACGAGTTCCGTTGAGCACAACAACAACGATACAAGTGTTTGGATGAAAGAAGTTCCAGCTTGAGAGGGAGCATAAACAATTGAATGACTCACACTTGAGGGGAAGATTGTTGTGGTACTTGTGAGGTGGGTTAAGTCTCATATTTTTTAGAAAAGTGAAGGCTGAATTTTATAATGTCTTAAGGTTTTAGGTAAAATTGTCCAACTCACTTGTATAGTTGTTCTGAGTCTAATATGGATGATCCCCTATTGCCCACTCGTGACCAAACATTATGTCAGATTGTGTCTAGGGTTTGCGAGAATAAACGCGGGTTAAAAAAAAATGAGACTTTAGGGCCTTCAGATTTAAATTATGATGGATTCTTTGACTTAATCTGAAACAATTAATTGTATAAATTAATTATAATAGTTTTTTTTTTTTACTAAACAGCTCAACTCTTAGAAAAAGTCATTAATTTGTTAGCATAATCGTACCAACGTGTAAATTTTGAATTGTGACTTTGTGAGCTCAGTTTACTTTTGTTGTAAGAAACTAATTAAGAAATAATTATAGAAATATTAGTACAATTATATTACGTAGCCATGGAATAGAGTATAATTAACTAAGTTTAATCACTAGCAGCCACACCGTTTTCATAGTATTTATATATTTGGGTTTAAAAAGGAGAATAAGGTAGGTGATGGTGATTGATAAATGATGTGAACAATGTTATGGTGCTTTTTGGACGGTTTGATTATATTTATGAACACCAGACAGAGACAATGCTGCACTACCGCTCCGTCCACAAACACATAGCAAGGGCGTCACCGTCACGTTGTGGTGGTCCTCTTCACCTCATTATTTTTAATTTCATATGCTAAGGGGAGGCTACATTTTATATTATTTAGTCCTTATCATGCTATTCTTTTTTTCTTTTAAAAAAATTTGTGTTTATCGAGTGGCCCAAAGTTCATGCTCGTCATGTCAATCCGGTCTCAAAAACATAAAGGTTTAAATTAAACTATTCTTCGCCTCTTTGGTTACAACAGTTGACATCATATTGTAATGCCGTTGCGACATTAAACAATACATTGACGAGCACCACTCTACAATAGTCGGACATTAATGCTCTAATGACCTCAATATATGAAAGGTGTCTATGACCGCAAACACCTCGAGATCTGGAATTTTGATACTAAACTTTTTCATTATAAATTAGGTTCTCCTACTGGACGTCAAAGCGTTTGCAGACATCCACATCAACTCGGTGAATCATTGTTTGACATTGGCCACCAATTATAATCACTACGATCTACGGATCAAATAATATCCCTATTTATTATTTTATGTTAATGAGTGTGGCGTTTAACATTAAACAAAATATTGTACAAATTAATATTAATATAAATTTATAACTAGGAGCAATATTGAAATACTATGATATTTTTAGTTTTTGTGTATTTTTTTTAACTCAAGTTTTTACGTATTTTTAAAATGAATCTAAATTGTAGAAGATAAAAAATAGATATAAATAAATAAATATATACTCTGCTATATACAATATTTAAATTTTACTATTCAAATAACACAACTATAAAATTAATATTTAGTCAAAAAAACTATAAATTGACTAAATTAATACACAAATTGGTAGCTGCGTTTTTGCAACCGCTAAATCAATCTCAGCCTCACAATTTCACATGTATACACCTAATCATTGATAAAATATACTAATAAATTAATAATATATGAGTGTCTGACAAAAATAGGAGAATATGATGTTGGTTTTATTTTGAGCAATATGCCATGAGTAAAAAATAAAACTTAATTGCGATCTCTTGATTTGTCTAGAAAATTTGCAAGATCGATGGATCACACGAGTTATGCGAGTTTTGAACTTTAGAGCTTATGAGTGGGGCCATTTGTTCTCAATTTATTTGGTTTCATCATAATAAATATGCATAGCAAAAGGACACTAATCATTAACTTTTCCAAACTCAGTTTACTTTATATAAATATTTTCTGTTTTTCTTCTTTTTCAAAAATTAAAACAAAATTTATTTTTACAAAATAATCTAGCTGTTTACTTTTTTAAAAATATATTTTGGTTACATGTTTACTTTTATATTATTTGATTTGTTTTGATGATAAACAAAAAATAGAGATGGCATATGCCACAGATATCCTTTAATAATTAATTGATTTTATATTTTCTAAACAAATTGAGGACTGAGGTTTTTTAGACAAATATTAAAAAAAAAAATTCTTACAATCAACGTATTTTTATATAATTTATGTTCGAAAGTTTTAACTTATTAACCTTAGAGATTGCGAATCTTTTACGAATAGTTTAAAAGGTCATAGTGGATAACTATATTGTAACTCTTAAATTTATGATTTTTTTTTACCAGAATTGATTTTGCAATTTTTTAAAAATTGGCCGTACAATTTTTTGTCCATTTCATTGTTATTTACAACTAATTATATTATATTTATGAATGATATATTACTTGGAATAAAACAAATTTACTATATTTCTTCACCTTACATTTTTAAGCATAAAAAGATTGTGATGACTAGTACACTACAAAATATAAGGGTTTGAATTCTCTCTAATTTTTTCTCATATTTTTTCTCATTTTTCTTAATCCAAAAGTTAATTTTCTCTTCTTTTTATTCTTTGTAATTTACCAACTCTTAGAATTTTTAAAACTATGCACTATTGGTACGTCAAAATACCACTGTGGGCCCGTCTCAAGACCCAATCCACTATATGAATAGTTGAAATAGATCAAACGAAATCATTAATCACAACATCGATATAAATTTGACATGTTTGACAATATTATATATGTTAATCATGTTTAGAATGATAATGTGTGTTGTATCTCTGTAAGTTTAGTTCGGTTGGTAAAAATATTGTATTATATATATATATAGGGGATTGATCAAATTACATCGGTGTAATATTTGAGTAATGTTATATCGCTCAATAACGCTTTAACGAATACAAATTTTACAAAATTCACCGTTGGAGATTTAAAGGTTTTAAGGGAGTAATTGTTTTTATAAAGATTTAAAGTTTAAGAAAGTATATATGGAGATTTAATGTTTCCCTACAAGAAAATATATGTTTAACACCCATCTTTGATAGCATGTCAAATAATTTAGATGCATGAGTTGGGTTGGATTAGTTTCAACCCTCTTACAAACAAACGACCACACTAAGATCATAAATAAGACAAACATAAAAGTCGGTAAAAAATAATGGAAAGAAATAAAAAGGAGTACTAGTACTTTAATTTTAATTTGCAATGGTTTATAAAATATTTTAATGATAACATATTTAAATAGATGATAATGCAATCATTAACCACCAGTGATTGCGATTGAGTTGGCAAATCATGTACATAATATTTAATCCAAAACACAAACAATTGAATACTCATTAGTACTACAATTAAGTTAATTACTTATTATGTAATTAAGTTAACTAACTTATTATGTAAGTATTACATTAAGTCTTACTTACCTCTATTATAATGCAAATTTGAGATGGTATACTTACTCTCACCAGCTACATAGTTTATTTAATCACCAAACTGATCCATTATTATTTTTTCACAAAATTAATGAGCATATATATATATAGTACACCACATTCCTTTGAACTTATTGTTGAAGGATATATGAATGCTTAAAAAAAACCGAACAAACGTTTGCATTATTAAAGTTGTCATGATCATGATGGCAGGTGAGAACACTTCAATACTTATTTTTAATATGGAAGTTTTACTATTTTCAAAAGAAAAAATAAACATACAAATTAAGAATCATAGTTTTTTAACAAATTTTTGGAAAAAAAATATGCCTCGAAACAGAATATTTTACGTGATTCAAGGTGCACGGCGCACCTGTTTAAATTGTGAAACAACTGTGTACAAATAATTGAGGGGACCAACTTAGCTTATAGCTGATCCAAACAAAGGACATGGAAATGGAGGGAAATTAATTTCAATTACCGAAAGCCACTTTTTTCCCTATAAAGGTAACCTTTCACAAAAATTGGCATAGTATAAGAAAAGTTATGTGGCTACATACCACATCTTATTTAAAATTTTCATAGTAAGCAATACATAACTCCTACCAATTAATTTAGTAATAAAAAGATAAATCTTGAATCAACTTATTACGAACATAATTTGGGAAGATTGATGGTTATGTGGTTAAAATTTCATTTTTTATCAGAGTTTAAACTCTAATCTCTAAATATTATATGAAATATTTCTATCAAATAAGTTATGTTCAAAATGACGTTATTTGTTATAATTTAATTGGATGTATGTAAAAATAGTTATACAATATTAGTATATATAAATTAAATTCGAACATCAATTTTTATTTTATAAAAGAAATTAATAAACAAATATAGCTCACCAACGTGGTCCGTTATAATATACCTTATTTTTCCGTTGGGCCACTTACATTACCACAGCGCTTATCTTCCTATCCCATTCATTATATTATGATGATTAATCGCGTCATTAGGGCTCTAGATTATTTAATTTGTTGCATTATTAGTTATGCGCTAAAACACTTCACAATTATAAAGTACTTCATTTAATTTATGCACACAAGATAATCAAAACAATTCTATTGTTAATTCGCTATAATCATGAACATCTTAAAAGTAAATGAAATGAAATGTAGTAGGTACTATTGCTCTTGGAACAATCTAGACATATTAAAAAGCCCATAAAATAAAACAAAACAAATCACCACTTATAAGATGCCTGACGTGGCCCTTATCCATCTCTGACACGTGTCAGTGCAACAAAGGGAGATCGCCATGTTGCTTCGCTGTATTTGAGAGCAACTCCAATCCAACACTGCTGTTCAAGATATATCCAAAATTTTGAAATAGTTAAATAAAGACACAATTATTATGTCATTCGGAAGGAACATCGCATTATATATATAAAGTGATAATTTGAATACTTGACACTTCATTTATTCATTTTAAAATGTAATTTTTATCCATTAAATTACTAGACCCAAAAAGAAAAACACCATTATTATTATTTTTTCCAAAACTAAGATAAATAATTAGAAATGAAGAACATGTAAACACATTTTATTTGTGAAAATAATTTTTAATCTTATTTCATGGTTGAACTTTAAATTATTATGATGTCTTCTACCAAATTCTACTAAAATCAAATTATTAATAATTAAATCATTGGATTCAAGTGACTAATAATTTTTACTAAAAAATGAATCATTTAGAAAAATTTATTTCGATATCTAAATGAAACAATTTTTTATTAGACTTTACTTAGCTCACACGACGAATTCTAGATTACTATGGTTCTTTATCTGAACACAAAAAAACTATAGCATTACTCTCTCCGGTCACTATTATAAGAAAAAAAAATTATTATTTTAAATTCCTTGAAAAACTTTTGTATTTAACTAATATAGGTCAGATACATTCGTTTTCTAATGAACCAAAAATGATTTTTTTGCATATTGAAAATAACCAAGAACATGTCATACAGGCTGTCATGAAATAAGATTGTTTCTTTTCTGGTTTGGTTTTTTGTTTTAAATCTTTGATTCCTCCCAATTTTGGAGCTATTATAAATAAATTTATAATATTGAAATACATTTTAACCGGTAACCGGTAACAGCCAGTTGAAAGAGTGGAAAGCAAGGCCAGTCGTTCTCCATATAATAACAACCGAAGGAAGCGAAAAACAAGCAAAAGCGGAAAATAGAAAACCACTTTCACTTCAGTTTCAGTCACTGAGAGAGAAAGAAAAGCGATTCTTTCATAAGTCATTAAACACAATTCTTCAATATGCCGATCAGAAACATAGCCGTTGGAACTCCACAAGAGGCAACTCATCCAGACACTTTGAAAGCTGGTTTGGCTGAGTTGATCTCAACCTTCATTTTCGTCTTCGCCGGTTCCGGTTCCGGTATCGCTTACAACAAGCTTACCGATAACGGTGCCGCCACTCCTGCCGGTCTTATTTCTGCTTCCATTGCCCATGCATTCGCTCTCTTTGTTGCTGTCTCCGTTGGTGCTAACATCTCCGGTGGACATGTCAACCCCGCCGTTACTTTCGGCGCCTTCGTCGGTGGCAACATCACTCTCTTCCGTGGTATCGTTTACATCATCGCTCAACTTATCGGATCCGTCCTCGCTTCCCTTCTCCTCGTTTTTGTCACCGCATCGGTAAGAAAAATTCTCCTGGTTTAAAAGTTAGTTATATTAGTTAATTATACCGTCTCTTACTATAAAAAGAAGTTAGTTATTTCGTCCGTTTCAAAATATAAATAAAAATGAATCGATAAAAAGTCAATGTAAAAGTCAACATATTTGATCTAAATTTTTACATTAAATACATTAGTTTTTATTAACTAATTTTTTCATATATTTTCAAACAAAGAAAATATACTTGTATCTGTTCGTTTTAAAATGTGTCATTTGACTAAAAAATATATTTTAAAATAAATGTTATTTACACTTTTCAATTATTGTTGTGTATAGGACTTTTAAAATATTATATTATACTTTTTTTTTTTGTACAAAAAATATTATATTATACTTTAATAAGGTCTAATTTAGTCTCCTATCACTATAGTAATGCACTGTAATTTTTTTAAAATTATATTCTATATCTTGTATAAAATTACGGTAGATCACTATGATTTTACTTCTTTCGTCCCAAAATAATTATTACAATTTGACTGTATGCATTATTTATAAAAGTTATTTTGACCATATTTTTTCTTAATATATATATAAATACAATATTAACATATGAGATTTTGTTACGGTGTGACTGCAGCCTGTTCCAGCATTCGCTCTATCAGAAGGAGTTGGAATTGGACCCGGTTTGGTGTTGGAGATTGTGATGACCTTTGGATTGGTGTACACTGTGTACGCAACAGCCGTTGACCCAAAGAAGGGTAATATTGGAATTATTGCACCTATTGCTATTGGTTTCATCGTTGGTGCTAACATTTTGGTTGGTGGAGCTTTCTCCGGAGCATCCATGAACCCAGCTGTGTCATTTGGGCCAGCTGTTGTGAGCTGGAGCTGGGCCAACCACTGGATCTACTGGGCCGGCCCACTTATCGGTGGTGGGCTTGCTGGAGTTATCTATGAAGTTCTTTTCATTAGCCACAACACCCATGAGCAGCTTCCAACCACTGACTACTAGATGGGAAATGAAATGAAATTTGAAATTGTGTATTATTGAATTTCTCTTTAATTTCTTTTTCTGTGTATGTTTTTCTTGTTTGTGTCCTTTTTTTTTTCTTCTCATTATTGAGGGTTGTTAATTTCATTTTGTGTTGAAAAAATGGTGGCCGTTGATCTTTAGTTGTACGGTTGGTGATCATGAAAATGGTTAATTTATTTTGTACATGCTTGGGTCCACCAATGAATCAATGTTATAAATTTCGGGTCTGGTTGGTTGTATGATTCAACTTTCTTTGTTTTTTTCTCCCTTCAAAAGTTTTTTTTTTATGCTTTTTCTTGCATGTTCTATAGTTAGAATTGATTAAAATGAAATGATTGTCCTTTTTTGTTTGATTTAACCCCAACTAAACATAATGGAATTGAAGCTTGTAGAAGAAAAAAGATAAGAGTTAATTAATGTTGGTATACGACAATGAGTTTAGTGAGGGAATATATATGGGGCATATGCTTCAAAAGGGACCCCATAGTATGGAGGAGAAAATGGAACCTTTTGTGTACTAGAAAATTAATGTTGCTTGCGAGAGAATGAGTGTGGCTAGAGAATGGACTAGAACCAGATTATTATCCCCTACGTATCTCTTTTTCTTTTTTTTTTTCTTTGTTATTTTGGTTACATTTATCTTATTGGTATTTTTATTGGTTACAACATTTCTTCAAAATAAATAAATTCTCTTAGTGGTTTAATAATTAATATTTTTGACTTCATATTCTATTTTTGAGCTACATATATTTTTTTTTTTTACTAATATATCTTAGCTAGCGGTGATCATGGATTCAAATTAGAACTCTAAATAAATGACCCTAATTAATAGAATGATTAGTATGTGTGAAGAAATTCCATCCATTGAAAATGCTCACACGTCCTCCGTTTTGTTTCCCATCTTTGTGTTATTGTCAAATTAATGAAACTAATCTAACGTGATAATTATAAATCTAAATAGTAATCTCTTTTAAAAGAAAAGAAATCAAAACGGTGATTTGATGTGACAGGATGAAGAAAATAAAAATTAGTAGAGTAGTGTATAGATAGTTAAGTTTTTTTCTTCCTCTAGATGGTGACATAGTGTATACTCCAACACGTTACACACATAACCATTCTTTTGAGACCTTAATGATCAGGTACGTCTATGAATATTAGTTTGACATTAACCTACAATACAACTCGTTAAAAGTTTAATGGACATGCTACGAAATACTTTTACATGATAGCTCAATATGAGTTAACTATTCCTCTATATCATACCATAAAAATGAGATGTAGTTGGATGATTTGGTAGAATACGTGGTTGGTATTGGATGATGACATAAAAATATCGAGGACCGTGAAAAATTGCCTCTCGAATGACTCACTAAATTTTGGTAACCAATTAAATCTTTTTGTTATCCTGAAAACATGCTTGGAGGGATGCTATGTCAGTAAGTCACCTTCAATACTTTGCCATGTTCTTTCGCGATGTGTTCATGATCAAATCCTTCGCAATAACTTTAATTTCCGAAAAATATTTTATATTGTCGGTGCAGTTCTCATTTTTTTCACTCATTAAATTAACACATAATTCAACTTTATAATAGCATTTTAAAAATAACTGCTCAAATGTATTGGTAACGTTCACTATTTCATCTTATGTGGGACTCCTTGTCAGGAAAACTTTCGACACAAGGAGCCGGATCAACAACCATCGGCTCTGATACCACTGTCAGGAAAACTTTCCTCATTAGGCATTGAACAACTGCACAAGTGTGCTTCAAAAAAAAAAAACTACACAAGTGAGTTTGACAGCACACTTTAACTCAAAACTTTAAGGTGTTACATCTCACTTATAAATCATTCAACATTCAGTGTTTCATCCGATGAAAGACTCAACTCACACTTGAAATATCAAAATACCAAATGTACATGTTCTATTTTCTCTTCGTTAAATTATTATTGGTTAGGTTTTTTAAGTTTTTCCTTGATACCTACGTACCAAGCAGCGGCTATAGCCTCAAAAGCAATAAGAGAACAAGGAATTAGGTAGAATAAAGTTTAGAATCGACTTAATGTAGCTTAATGAGTGTTGAAATACAGCAACTGCCATGGTTTTTTTTCTTTGTTGTGATCTCTTTTTGTTGATCCTTTTGTCATGCTATATGCCTATATTATAAATAATATTTGTCACACAATATCAATATCATATCATGTGTATCTAAATTAATATTTTGCACATGCATTAAACATTCATCAATGACAATCATGCACTAGTTCGGTTTTATTCTGTCTTTAGTTATGCATTACATACACATGAATAATAAGACACAGTACCCCCTAATTTGTAGGGGGCGGGCCATAATTCTTGATTTCACATGGTGCGAATAATACAAATGTAGAAAGCACATGCCAATACCAATAATTATTTTTCGGTGTTCATGATTTCCGGTAGATTAAGTATGCTATGGCTATGAAACCTTTTTAATTATGTTTTCTCACGTTTTATCTCCTGCATGTTCCCATGTCCTAACTTGAAAATAAATTAGTTTTAGATCCGGGCAAATGCTGCACATGTTCAATGGCATACTCACAAGAGAGGGGTGGGTAATGTTGAACATGGATGAAGCATCCAAGGGTCATGATTTAGCTGGAAGTGGAGGCCTTACTAGAGGTAGTAGTGTGAGGAATATCTTGGAGGCTTTGCAAAGTATTTGAGTGCGTGTCGTGTAGTGCTTTAGTAGCTGAGTTTTGGTAACTGAATCCGCTACTTAAGTAGAGAACTGCATGGAGTGTCAAATTTTTCATTGATAATGCACTATGCCATTTGCCAACAGCGGGCAAAAATAAAACCAAGAACATTTCTTAATATCGGCGTAAATTATGAAAAACAACAATAGTTCAGAAACATTTATTGCCAACAATCTTTTGTATCTCTAAATGCTACCATAAAACACAGGTTCTTTAGAAAACTGAGAGGATGCTTCTCCTATTGATTGAAAAGAAAATGATAATAGTATGGATCAAGACCACAAACTGTTATAGTACACAATATTATTGTCACACTCCTTAATGCTCTCATATTGCCAAAACCATGATGAGTTATCAAGCCGCTACTTTCTTGGATGTGACTGAATTGACAATGGTGGCAAACTCAGGACCCTGCATCTCAACAAGATAAACTTGTAAGTGATAATGATATTGTTAATTTGGTCAGAGAAATTATGAAGAAACCATATACCTTTAATGAAGCACCACCAACAAGAAACCCGTCAATATCTTCTTTCTTTGCAAGCTCAGAACTGTTGGCTCCATTTACAGATCCTAAAAACAGATTAATGTAATGTTAATACTATATATCTAGGCACTGCCGTGATGGAAAAATTTGACATTCAAATGAAAACTATATTCTCTATTAATCGCTGAAAACAACTTTATGCAATCGATAAGGTCAGGGGCTCAGGGCCAATCTAATATCTATGAGAGATCTATACATGTAGAACTTTACAGATGTGTATATCACCTATCAACAAATGCCAGGCCGTTCATTGATAGAAATTATACAAGAACAAATGGGCCTACAAGAATGAAGAATCCACTCACTTGGTACATACAGAATGCTCTATAGGAATGGGTTGACAGAAAAATAATGGGTGCAAAAACGGCAAAAGTTGTTTCCTCAGCACAAGAATTCATGAAATTTCCACAACAAATGAAAATGCAACTAAAGGTACAATAAAAGATTTACCTCCATAAATAATTCGTGTTTTAGATGCGACCTCAGCTGAGACATTATTTTTAAGCCAATCTCGAAGAGCTACATGTACTTCCTGAGCTTGCTCGGGAGAGGCCACTTTGCCGGTTCCGATGGCCCATACAGGTTCATATGCAATAACAATATTATCCCAACTAGGCACCACATCTGTACAAAATGGATATATTATAATCGATGTTATGGAAGCAATCAGCAAAACCAACACCTACCCTCTCTCCTTGTTTTCTCCCCAAAGAAAATTGATCATGAAGAAACATAGCTTTTACCTGCATAAGCCTTCAATTGCTGGAACAAGACATCAAAAGTTTTCCCAGCTTCCCTTTCTTCTAACAATTCCCCGATGCATGCAATCACTCCAAGACCCTCGCTCAAAGCATAGGCAGCTTTCTTTCCTATAAACTGGAGTTGATAATTTTCAGCTAATATATTATATACAGTGCATTGCTTACTAAGATACCAATCATATATTCTCTAAACTTATTGTACCTCATCCTTTTCTCCAATAACATGCCTTCGCTCAGAATGTCCGAGAATAACCCACTTGGATCCAAGGTCTTTTAGTTGTTCCACACTGCAAGAGCCGGATGATATTTATTGAGTGGCTGAGCTAAATTGTTAAATTGCAGCGTAGGAGAAAATAATTATATAAATTGCTTAAACATTATAAGGACTAAAACACATCAAGAATGGCAAGAAGGACATTTGTGAAAATAGAAAAGAAGAATATATGTATTCATCCAGCAGGCTTAACTTTATCGATTGAAAAACAAGGCCAAGATCAATTAAGTTTTGATAGGAAAGAGAAAGCTAACCTGATTTCTCCTGTGAAAGCACCACCTTTTCCCACCCAAGAATTCTGGGCAGATATTTCAATCCTATCAGTAATTGAGTTTTTCACCTGATCGATGTACACAAAGGGAGGTGCAACAACAACATCTGTACTTCTCACAAAATGGAAAAGGCTTATGAACACCAAATAAATAACAAATATATTAAAGATGTAATTAAGAAAATAATTCTAACATAAACCACATATGTAATGATATGCTTTTTTTGTGACAAAATATGAGAAATGCATTTTATTTTTATTTTTTGCACCGGAGTGAGCGAGTGGCCACTAGCGTGACTAGCCCACTAGAGACTTAGGTTAATTTAATGAGTCAGACATTTATAACCATTAATATTATGGACAGCATACTCGGTGATACACCATTTGGAATTGAAATACATTTCATCAGCATTTTGTGACGCCAAACATATTAGTAAAAGGGAAAGAAAAAAATTTCAACCCCAGCGGGTTCATTATAGATTTAAGAGTTCGGAAAAAGCATAATATAAAACTGTGTTGTCTTCTACAGCTTGTAACTTTAAAACACGTAAGATTGAAGATTGTATATGTCTCACCAACATCAGGCTCCAATTTTGCACTGTTCAAGTCAGAGATAAGCTTACTGATGGAGTCTTTTGTTCCGTTCTAGAGATAAACAACAAAAGTAATAAAAATCAGTTTAAGAGTTCAAAGAAGACTTGATTCAAAAAAAGAGTTCAAAGAAGAAAATAATATTGCATGCAACCCTATTGCTAACTGAACTGGGAATTGATAGAACCATGAAAATCATTACTTCATCTGTATTACAAGTGATCTAGTATTTAGAGCATAAAACAAAAAGAACAAAAACTACTGAACAAACCAACATAAAAAGCAAGTACCTATGTCAAAAAATTTGGTAATACTATAAGAGACGATAATGTTGTTAACTTACACAAGCTAACTGATAAGGTTAACAAGAAACTGTGAAGAAAATTCATCATACAACCAGTTATCTTGTGACTTGAAGCTTGAGTAAACTGTCATTTTGTTCCCTAAATTTATGAGGCAGTGTCACTATAGTCCTTGAATGTATTAAAATTACAAAAACATTTATGTGTGACTTTTGTTAGTAATTTGATGGACAAAAATGACTAACGAAAACACATGCTAGGACAAAACTAACTAAGGGAAAAACACATTTGGATATATTTTTGTAATTTTCATACAATCCGGAATTATAGTGACAATGTATGATACATTCAACGGTCAATATGACTGTTTACTCCATGGAGCTTTGTTTCTTACAAGTATTAAGGAGGAGTGAAAAAAGACTGGTCTTTATCATCCAGATTTGCTTCAATTGTGATCAAGGGGAAAATTGAGTTTTTTTGGTTCAGTAATATAGAAGATAACTTGTCTAGTAAGAACAAGGTACGCTAGATGGAAAGACAGGGAGACAGGAGCAGTGTTGTCAATCATGGATCGCGGAAAATAGCAGGTTCTTAGAATTCCGCGTTGCTACGATACAATAGTTCCGCTATAACTACTATTTGACAACACTTTCCACTACGCTATAGCGCCATATAATCGCTATTTGACAACACTGGACAGGACACCAGTTAGAAATAAAAAGCAAGACAATGCATTAACAAAGGGTATCAGCAGACTCTATGCTGCTAGCTAAAAAAAAAAAAAAAAGATATAGGTCACAAGTCATGAGTAGCAAAGTGGGATGAATTGAACCAGATGAAAACTCTAGAAAAATAAGCCTGATAATTACAGGGAAACTAGATTACAAAGGCCATTTATTCTAAATTCAAAAATAAAAATATAAAATGTATATAGTTATTATGATGTGAAATTTACAATCCAATAGTGTGCTGGTGTAAGAGTACGATTATTGAAACAAACAAGTCATATTTCAATCAAGTAAATGCGGCATTGGAATTGCATATAATAAGATATGTAAATAAACCACGCAAGTAGTGTAAAAGTAAAGAAGTGTGTGTGAAAGATACTTACACACTTCCAATTGCCACCAACAAAGAACTGAAATCACAAAGAAAGGAACAAAAATATCAATATACACCATACTAAGTAGCAAAATCAATAACACCCCTAAAAGATAAAGAGACAATAAATATAAACCAATAAACACAACCTAACTAATTATATGTTTGATTTCACATTTGGAGCTGTCAGAATTGATTTTTACATGTTTGGTGCTCTCGATTAAAATTGAATTTACCTCCAGAATTGAATATAACTTGAAGTTATTATTTGTAGTTTTAAACTATAAACATGATTTTTACACCGAAATTTATCGTCCAACCCAAATTTACGTAAATGTATTCAAACAAAAACCATTTTACATTCAATTACTTGTAAAATCAATTCACTCAAAATCAATTTTTGTGACCGCAGGACCAAACATGTACTAACACAGTAAAGAGAATTACATTGCCTGCCCAAATTACAGTGACATATCTATTTAGCTATAAAATGTATAAAATCTTGATTTTGATTTGAAATGAGAGTACAATAAATAAATTGGGAGAAAAAAAAAAGGAAGAAATGATAAAAGAAGAAAATAATGAAAGGAAAAGTGGAAGAGGAAGGAGTACCTTGCCGGAGCCGGCCATGGCGATAACGGTACGGGAGGGTTTGGAGGAAGAGACGGATAAACGGAGATTGGAATCAAAGAAGGAATTGGTGGGAGAGAGAGAATCGAGCTTGGGGGAAGGATGGCGGCGGAGACCAATGGAGAGTTGAGAAGCGAGTGATGTTGAAGTTACCGCCATGGAAGAAGAAGAAAGTGTGTTGTTGGAAGCAGGTGAGTGAGTGAGGTATGTATGGATCAGCTTTTTGTGTTTGGTGTGGTGAGTGAGTGAGATGAGAGAGTGCGACTCTTTTTACTATACAACAAGTCCAATGTACTTCTCTCATCGGTTACATTGAAAATTCTTGTGACATTATTAAATTTCTTTTTATTATACCTACCAATTTTCAACTTATAAACAAAAATTAATTTTTACATTCATCGAAGATTCATCGAATTAGATTTTTCTTTTGTTTTTAACCATCTGATTCTCAGAAAAAGGAGTCTGATATATAATCTAACATTTAACTACGAATTAAATAAAGGTTGACTAAAAACTTGTTTTCATCGGGATAGTACAATGGAGAAAACTATGGCATACTTGTTTTTTTCAACTTAATCATACTCAAAATTCATTCTTTCATGATAAGTTGTCTCATTATTTACGCAAAATAGAAAAACAAATATATTTTGTTATTTCTAATGAAATATTTTTTATTTTAAATTATTGCACTTTGCTAATTTTCTCTTTATAAGATGTTCATGGCTGCAATACACATGAAAGTCTGAATTTTGTGAGGACCCTTTTAATCATATATACTATCTCATTTTCCCTAAATGGTTAGATTGATCTTCTTCTTAAGGTTATATGTGTTTTGAACGGTGGTATAGTGATGAGTGTCAGTGCAACTTCATCGTATTGAATTTGCTTCATATGTTTCCTTAGGAGCTGGAATGACAACCAACTTATTCACAATATTATTCGGGAGATGAGTGGTAAGGAAATTAAAGTTTCAATCTCCTGAATTTGTCAAAGCATGTGAGAGTTGTATCAATTGTCTGTTGAGTAGAGAAGTTTATGAGTGAGCGACCATCAGACATCTATTTAGCTAACCAAAAATGTATATGTTGTCCATTGTCAAACCATGTGATTCTAGAACTTTTCCTAAATATCCACTAAGACTTTCCATGAAGAGGAATCGTAAGGTTGAACGTTGATAGAAGTTCAAAGATCCTTATTCGTACAACATTTGTTGTAAAGGGCTTTGCACCATAAATCGTCAAGTTTATTGATCATGTTCCAAAGCATTTTCATTAGGAAGACTTCATTCATCTGATGTGGACTTCTTATCCCAAGACCACTCTTAATTTTAGACAAGCAGCGGAACTCCCAACCAATCAAGTGGATTTGCGAGTTTGATATGTATCACTCTCACTCCACAAGAAATCTCTTCGAGTCTTCTCCATCTCATCACAAATTTTTTAGAAGCTTGACATACTGCATGTGATAATAGGAGATGAAACTAATTTTTGTATTTAAACATTCGTTAACCATATAAAATTAAATTTGAATAAGTTAAACAAACTATTTTAATCTTGTATTTATGATCCAAACTTGTCTTTATTTAACTATATAAAAAAACTATATAATGTATACTTAAATTTTGTTGTTGATAACTTTGCATCTCTTCTTTGTTGTCTTTTATTTTTTGCTAAATAATACTTTTGCATCTCTTTTTAAAATATTCTGCTGGTCCTTTTCATCATGGCCTCATGGGCCAGGTTTGGTAAATACCAGTATCTTTTTTGTCCCCTTTCAAAAAATATTTGCCAAATAATTGTTCATAATATTCGGCCACGTGTCGTAAGACAAATGGAGCACACTATATAGTATATCTAGATGAGAATAAAGTGGCATGAATAATTTAGCAAAATTTGTGGTGACGAGGAAGATCATTGCAGTCTTGCAGTTAACGCTTGCTTATATAAAGTATTATTTGGATCATGTTGGAAAACTTGTAAATGGACGGGACGGCAACCTTAAGCAACTAGATTAGATATATTTTGTTTTTTTTGAAGCAACTAGATTAGATATTGTCTACCGTTCCATATAATAAAAGATTTAGACTCTTTAATTAAACGGTAATCAATTCAATTTTTTTTACTCTTGTGTGAAAAAAAATTGATTGGAGAGAAAAATTCGAATTTTGATCCACTGTAGTTAGGATTTCGACGCATTTACAAAGTCATGGATATTAGTACTTGTCAAAAACAAATTACATATCGTCATTTTCATGTGTCATCCTACATGAAAATGATGATATCTCATTGGATGATAAATAAAATATTTCACTAAAACAATTCTTATGCTATTGAAGATGTGCCACAATGCCGCAACACTAATATTGTGAGGTTTCTTCTATAGTGATCATTGTATCTTATGAACTTGGATTTGTCAAAGTTCTACACACTTTCGATGTGAGCAACAAACACTTGTCTTCCAAGGTGTTATAGAAGTAATATTTTCCTTTTTTTTTTTTACTAAATTAAGTAATTAAGGAGTGTCTTTTAATTTCTTTAATTTTTTTTAATTAAATTTGGGTCAAAGTTTATAGAAAGGAGATGACCTCTCATGCACTTTAACTATGATGCAATCTCGGCCCTTAACTTAATTTTATCACAATTGCAATTTTGATCATATATATATATATATATATATATATATATATATATATATATATATAATGGACAACTGTGATGTTTATTGAACTTCCTCTAATAAAAAATTCACATGAAGGATTCAAATCTTCAGCTTATAAGCCTTATATGACAACACAACCAACATTTCACAAGAATATCACAAGTTCAAATCTTCAAGAATGACACACTAGACCCGTTATATTTAATATAAAGAAATATTTGACCGGTTGTAATCATAACCTAAGTAGATGACAACCAAAATCAACTACGAATAATGGATCTCTCATTAGAAGAAATATGATGATTATTACTAGCTAGAAAATTAGTGCATTGATTGATTTCTTGAGACACATATCATGTATGATAGACGTGGATGCAGATCATCTCCACGAAAAATGAATGTAGTTAAATCTTAACCACACATTATTATTTTGTTGTAGTTGATCTTATATTAAAAAGAAATTACATAATTATATTGAATGGTGAGAATTTCCTTTGAACTCCCACCAGTCAAATCTTCATAGGATTCATGTCTGATAGATGTTTTACGTGCATGTTGATGACGAATAGATATCTATCTATCTATAAACATGAAAAATAGATCCAATTATTTTTGCCCAATTACCCGTACTCTAAATTTTGACACATCCCCTAACTAAGGGTATTTTTCGTCTTCTACATGACCTATATTTTTACTCATCTAAATTATTAAATTTCACTTCATAATTTTAAACTAACAACTAATATATATGTTCGCGCGCGTGTGTCGTGCTAGTTTCTCTAAGAAGAGGAGAAAGATAAGTCACATCATTAGTCAGGTTTAAATATGAATTTTACTAAAATGACTAAGTTAAAACTTAAGCGATAATACTAACAATGAATTGGTCCAAATTGTAAGCGTCTTGATCCTCTTAAGCATATGATCAAAAGTTTGATTTTTGACTCCCGCGTATAAAAAAAATTAGATTGAAAGAGGATAACCCACTTTATGTGCCCCACAGATTACCTGACGAAGACTAACCATCCATAATAACAGTAGAAACTTTGTACCAATATCATGATAAAAAAAAAAACTCAAGTGATTTTGTATCCCAAAATTAAACCTAAAATAATGAATATTTGATTAATGTGGTAGTTGGGATGGGAGGGGCTAGATATTTTGAAGCCCTTCCTTTCTCCTTGTTTATTTTGGTCAATCTGATTCTGATGGCGATGCCCACGGTATAGTACTCACTATACTTTATCTACTTCCACCTTAATTTCTTTCTCATCATATCAAATCAAAATCAAAATCAAAATCAACAACAAACAAGGGTAACTACTTTCTTTCCTCTACTCATCATTCTCATCTCATCCATCCATTTTCTTAACTACAAAAAATATCATGATATGATATTTATTTTTTTATTCTTAATTATTGATTGATTTTGAATCTCAGGCATCGACACCTTTGAAGACCAAAATGGAAGAATCTCATAACAACGTTGTTCCTGTCGCTCCATCTGAAACCGGTTCTGGACAATACGGGTATTTCATCTCCCTTCAATTATCTTTCATAACAATCTATTTTCTTTTTCTAAATACTAATTATTTATTTATTTATTTATTTAATTTAAGGTGTTCGCATTATAGAAGGAGATGCAAAATCATAGCACCTTGTTGCAATCAAATTTTTGATTGCAGACATTGTCATAACGAATCCCAGGTTGTTACTTCTAACTTTTGTTGTTCTAACCTATCTTTTATTATTATTCCCTTTACATTTGTTAGTTTGGATTCAAAAACATAATATCAAATTATTTCAATGGTTTTGTAACAGAATTCTGTTCAAGTTGATCTTGCTAATATGCACGACATTCCTCGCCATGATGTTAAGAGGGTACGAATTACGCACCCAACAATTTATTTTTTATTTTGTTCGTATATAGACGAAGTGACAATCACCACCGGAAACTAACACACACAACACAACTGTGAGGTCTCGGGTTTGAACTCGGGTGAAGGTGTTTAGTCTAGCAATAAGGCATTTGCCGTTTGAGCTAGGTCTTACGGACACACACCCAACAATTATATTAACAACTATCATTTTATCTATAATCATTCTTTTAGTATGTACTTCAATATTTTTAAATTGTTTTGGATTCATGATAAACAAATCATACATATATAAATGTGGTTTAATTTCCACTTCTGCATAATGCCATAATCTATATTTTTGTGGCATTTATTCATTTTAATCTCTATTTTGAATCAGTTCCACTTTTTGATTGTATGCAATGCAACTTATTAAGACGAGAAGTGAATATACATAAACAATAGTGCCTGCTTGATTTTTTCCTTCTTTCCCTTTGCGATTTCTTCTGTTTTCTGGTGTGTTCTTTAGTGGAAAAGCTAGCATTTATTTAGCACTGATGAGTATATTGTTTTTTCCGCCATTCATTTCCAGGTTATCTGTTCCTTGTGTAGCACCGAGCAAGATGTAAGTGTCATACACGGCCTAATCGAAATTATAGCAAAGATTTATTTGACGTGTTTAGATTTCTTACACTATCAATTAATCATAACCGTTGAATTATTAAAGATATTTGACTTTAATCATATCTGCCTTAAAAAGTCATACAAATAATGGTTTGCGATTGGTTGACAAAGTAAAAAGTTTTACACCGACTTTAATCCTTTTTTATTTTTATATTTCTACTTTGCAGGTTCAACAGGTTTGCATTCAATGTGGTGTTTGCATGGGTAGATACTTTTGCTCCAAATGCAAGTTCTTCGATGATGATGTTAGCTTCTTTTATCTCTCACTTTACTCCTAAGATCTTTAGTTTTTCTCTCTTTGTTCAGCATAACTGAAAAGCTACTTGTATTTTCAGGTATCAAAAAAGCAATACCATTGCGATGAATGTGGCATATGCAGGTTCGAAAATTTTCATTCCTTTAATGTTAACTTAACTGTTACATCTTGGCAACCATAACTGTGCTTTATTATTTGTATTTTGATGAGCTATGCTTTGATTATCACAGAACTGGAGGTGAAGAGAACTTTTTCCACTGCAAGAAATGTGGTAAGCTTTTGATTGAACATTGCTTCCCCAAAGCAACAAACCCTTTTACCTGTGTCAGTTCAGTATTCAAACTGAGTGTTTCTCTAACGAAATACCTTGTCAATTGTCATGATCTCTTACTGTCGGTAGATTGTTGCTATTCGTCGTCGATGAAGGATTCACACCGTTGTATTGAAAAAGCAATGCATCAGAACTGCCCAGTTTGCTTTGAGGTAATATTGGTTGGAAAAGAAACCTAGGATATCTCTACGTAGATTTCTTTTTCAGACTGTACAAATCAGTTGATCCACTCTTTTCTTCTGTGCAGTTTCTTTTCGATACAACGAAAGATATCACTGTATTGCCATGTGGCCACACCATACACTTGGGTTGTGTGAGAGAAATGCAAAAGCATTGCCAGTTAATGTTACACACGATTAAAGGCTCTTCAATTGATGTATGCATGTTGAAAATTGTCTTCTCTATATTAAATATTCGTAATTTTGCAGGTATTCATGCCCTGTTTGTTCAAAATCATTCTGTGACATGTCGCGTGTGTGGGAAAAAATGGATGAGGAGGTAACTCTACTTGTTTCACAATCTAGTTAACCAAGTTATCATGATTTACAATAATTTCATTCGTAAGTAGTTATTTGATTTGTTAATCAGATGAGCATAACCTTTAACTTATTTGCATCATAAAATTTCAGCTTGCATCGACGCCTATGCCTGAAATGTTTCAAAACAAGATGGTATATCAATTTTGCAAATAATATTTTTCTGTTGCTGGGAAAGTGGTTAGCGTATAAAACCCTTAATATATTTGTTACATGTGACTAGGTTTGGATTCTATGCAATGACTGCGGAGAAACATCTGAAGTAAAATTTCATATTATAGCGCACAAGTGCCTTAAATGCAAGTCCTACAACACCAGAAGGACACAAGCCGCGTCTGCACCGTGCTTGTCAAGAATGGAAGAGATGGTTAGATGAATAACTCATAAGATCAAGTTCAAGATGCTTTCTTATTTGAAACAGCTGCTGAATATTTCAATTTGTTAACTTCATGCGGGAACAAAAGGAATCGTGCAGAATAACCAACCTTATTGTTAAACATGCATGCAGTTGCAAGGTTATCATTTATCAGAAGAATGCTAAGTGCATACGTTGATTTCAGATTTAGGTCAAAGCTTAATGCGCTTAACCAAATTTAAATTGTGATGACGTGACAATTGTTTAGTTGGTACGGCGATTCCATGCCTTCTTAAATGTAGTTCTGTTGATTCCGCAATCCGTTGAAATGTTTCGCTAAGTATTATTATTAAGATTGCCAACCTTCTCTCTCAGTAGATGTTAGCAACCTCTAATGTCTTGCAAACTTGATTAGTTATTTTTTTTTTGTAGAAATTTGCAACAAGCTTGCTCCTGCTGTAAAAAGAGAGGCTTGCTTTAAAATAAAAAATGAAAATAAAAAATATTTTCTAAACTGACAGAAATGTCGAGATTGCTAGTGTCGGAGGCTATAATCGATGTTTGAACTTCGGTCCCTCCACTTTATGTGTGTGAGTTTCCGATAGATTACCATTTCTTCTATCACCAAAAAAAAAACAACTAACTAACTTGGACTAACAATTAATTATAAATTCGAATTTTAAATTAACGAGATTGAAATGTCCGATTGTCGAAATTCAAATATTTTCAATTGTTTGTCCGTTTAAGTAAAATATAGAAAAAAAAAATAAACATTAAAAAGATTATAGAAAATTTATTAAAACAAATTATCAAAAAAAATAAAATAACAAGATTATATATGAATCTATGCTTAAAAAATAAAAATAAAAACATAACAAAAAATATTATAGAAAGCTTAGTAAATAAAACTAAAATTATAGAAAGAAAAAATTATAGAAACAATAACATGAATACGTCTAAGATTTTGGTTTCAATCCATAGGTTTCGATCTTATCTATATCCTCGTGATTGATCGGACTGCTTGTGTTGTCTCGCAATTATCAAAATTTAATTTAATTAAGATTGAAGACCCATTTTACTCCATCGCAAATTTCTGACGGAAAAATTAAGTCCCTGACATTTTCATATTAGGGATAAATTAGTTTTATATTTGTTATAACCGAAGGACTAATATGTCCCCGATATAAAAATGTCAGAGACTAATTTGAATTTTATTTTTATCAAGTATTTTTTTAAACATTTTTTATTAGACATTAAATTATCTCGTAAAAAAGTGATTTTGTTTGCTTATAATATGGAACGGAGTGAGTACTACCAAAGTAGTAGTAGGTAGTATGACGATCGACTCTGCAAGTGCACATAATCGCTACCAAGTAATAAAGTGATAAGTTTATCGTTCTCCACAGGGATTGTGCCAAAATTACTAGTTTCACTTAGGAAAATGGATAGTTGTCTTCGCTTTGTTTGTTTGAAAGGTATCTTTGCGGGTAATAGTAAATGACAGGAAATTAAAGACAGAAAATAAATGACAAGAAAATTAAATATTGTGTGTGTGACCACACGGGGTGGTTAAGTGTGGTCAGATCCCTCGCTTACTCCTGCTTGGTGGTTATTCCCTTGTCTCACTCTATTAGGAATTAGACTATTAAAAATAGGTTCAAAAACAATCGTTCCTTATTTTTATTACAAACTGTTAAGAGCCTAATTAGTGGTTACCCTTACTCTATTTAAGTTTCATCGCCCCAGGTTCCACTTTTTTGTTAAAAACGTTGGTATCATTACCTTAGTGGCTCCATGTGCCATAAGCCGTCATGTGTGCCTCTAACTAGTCCTAACTCTGCCTCAGGTAGAAATTATCGTTCTTTTTAATCCTATACTAAGACCTCAGATACTGAATTTAATAGTCTTAGTTGGACCTTAGCACACCGTCTTTCATTCAGGATTACTAGCTTCGTTTCCTATGTGATATCCATTAGGTCCTTAGATTTTATTCTAATGTGATCAATATTAAAATAAATATAAAACCAAACGATAAAGGAGTTTGAAAACAGAAACAATTGAATTTATACCCAAATTGTACAAAATACAAAACCAAACATTCGTAAGGGAGTTCCTCGACTCCACCTAACCTAGGAAAAATAAATTACAAAGACAGAAAGGAAAGAACCTTATTGGCCTTGGAGTTCCTTGGCCTCCTCTTTAGAATTCTCCTAACTCTCTTGTGAATATTCAATGTCTCTGAATATTTGTGAATGAATAATAGTGAAGGAGGAAGACTCTCTTGTGTATAGGCATGGCAACAGAACCCGTACCCGCGGGTACCCGCCCGAACCCACCCTGAGTTTGACGGGGAAAAACCGATTTGACTGGGTTTGGGTTTTCCCCGATTTCAAAACATGGGGGTGGGGCGGGTAACGGAGATATTGGTACCCACCCCGAACCCGTCCCCGAACCCGCCCGTTTATATAAAATTACTATATTTTGGAATATTGGTTTGTACCGGTACTATTTTATGGTTTTGATAATTTTGGTTTGATATTTTGGAATATCATTTCATTTGTATGTTTAATGCATTGAAATTTTGGTTTGTACTTTATTATTTGAAATTTTTTGTATTGTATGTATGTCAACGTTTAGGAAAATTTTGGGTTCGGGTAAGGTTCAGCAGGGCAAGGTTCGGGGATACCCGAACCCATTTGGGTATACCCGAACCCATTTGGGACGGGGATTGGGTTCAATTTTTCATCCCCGTCGGGTAATGGGCGGAGAACGGGTATTTATCAATGATTCGGGTATGGGGAACGGGGAAGGTAAAAACCGTATCCGCGGGTACCCATTGCCATGCCTACTTGTGTATTTGTAATTGTTAAAAGTTGTGTGGTAACAATTGAAAATTAACTATATTCTAATAATATTATAAAACATATTTTAGTGTACCAATACACTTAAAACACTTAAGATGGGCTACATAACCCAATCTTATAGAATGGGTAGCCAAGTTCTCACCTAAAAACAAAGACTATTGAAATGATTATTGGAACCAGCTGGCACAGCTCAACAGAGAAAGGAGATAAAACTAACACAACATTTATTTCAGTAATGAAACTATTTTGTCATAATATAATTGAAAATGAACAAAACTTGACCATAGTATGTCATGGTTGTTTAAAAAAGAACAGATCCTCATTCAATCCATTATTTATGAAAACAACTATGAGAAGTTTGTGCTATTTCAGACATAATCTCAATCAAGTGCTGATTTTAAGGTGCGGGTTAAATTTTCCAGAGCTTTCAATCCCTCTTGAGGCGATTTGGCTTCACCAAGCAACTTCACCATAGCACTGCCAACAATCACCCCATCAGCTCCCCATCCCACTATCTGTAACAAATTATTTGATTAATCGATTATTTAACCAAATAGAAGTAGATGCATACTATAGTAATATGGACAAAGTACTTACCTGCTTCACATGCTCAGGTGTTGATATCCCAAAACCAACTGCCACAGGCTTAGTTGTTGCCTTAATTTATAAAACAAAACGAAAAAAATAGTCAATGAAGAGCATAAATATTAAGATTCGCTAAGTTCTATTGTATACGATTGTTTCAATCTTAGTTGATTAGTTATGACCTCTTGAAAGGAAAAAGAATGGGGAATATAGGGGGGGAGGGGTCGAAAACGAAGGGAAAGCAAATTTGAACTGGATTTGGGTTCCTGCAGTCTACTGTCATAAGATTCAGATAAGTTGGATTAGATCAAATGAGTAATTTAACTTGGCGAATTGGATTTAAAATATAAATTCAGAATTTGAGCCATTTAATCTTCATCTAATAACTTCAATCTCATGACTGCAGTAACTGCAACATATTTTGGCAGTGTGCAATTCAAATCCCTTATCGGAATGAACAGAGACAAACCTCTTTGATATCCTGCAGAAGGGCCTGAACTTTACCACTAACTGATGCCCGGGCTCCAGTGACACCCACAGAGCTCACCTGTAAATTCAATCAACAAATGGTTACTCGGGGGCACACAATGATCTGAGAAATTTATGCAAGATATTTTTGGTTTTCATCATATCCTATTTCTCAAAAATTGGCACCAAGTTAACTTGTTATCACTGTCAACTTCCTAGCTCAATTTGACAGCTAAATGATTTGTTTGAAAATAAATATCTTGATCTAGCCTAAAAAATTAAAAGTAAACATTTGAAAACTTCAACGTGCAGTAAAATAACTGAAGTTGAACAACATTATAAAGAATTATTTCGAAAACCTTTGTCCTATAATCCTATTCCAGCCTAGTAAAAACTACAAAAAGCAACCTTGATGGCAGTCAGTGGGTGAATACTGAATAGCTCATCTTATACACACATTAAACTAATAAACTGTTAAAAATAAGAGGAACAAAAATAAACATATAAAAAAGAAGATAGTATGATTGATAAAAGCTCTTACAAGATACACAAATCCATCTGCAGCATCAACAATAGCTTTCATCCGGTTTGTAGGAGTGGTGGGTGTTGTGAGGAGTACCTTGATGACATCAAAGTAGCAAATATACCAAATCAACTAACTATAGCCATGTGCACATAGATTAATATAGCCACACACATAATAATAAATACACATATTACAAAATGTTAAACAAAATATACCACCATTAAATTTATAAAGTATAACACGGGAAAGTACAATTATGTTTCATAACAAAATTTCATGGTCCAATCACCACCATGCTTTCTCCGTTATGTTAAATAACTTATGGATTTCATATTTATAAATTCATATTACAAACAAATAAAATGAGGTGCGACATTGTTTCTCAATCATTATGATCAACAGTATAAGGGTTATCCACATGAAATCCAGAAACAAAGCAAAAGAAAGTTTCAAAAGTAGGCAAACCAGTTCAATTCCATTCTTCTTAGCTTCTTCCCTTAAAGTTTCTGTCTCCTCCAGAGGAACATCAGGGACTACAAGCCCTGCATGCGTATGGGAAAGAAAAGAATATATTATCCTGACTAGAAAACCGGATGAAAAAGGGAAAACAACACAAACAATTTTTTATTTCATAAGCAATTTATAAGTGGACTTGGCCGATAAAGAAACCTTAAGCAGGACTTGGCAAGAGAGTGTTGAGATGCTTTTATTTTTATTCTTTATAATGATATTAAATTAGCAAAACCAAAAAATGTTGACATGGTTTATCATAGAACGTGTTCAGAAAATAGACCAAAAGTAGTGAAGCACAATGTAATTTTAATATACTACGCTATTTGTCAAACCATTACTTCAGTTGAGTCTCACCATGAACACCGGTGGCTCTTACGATGGACATAAATTTCCCAGTACCACGCTTCAGTATTGGGTTGTAATAAGTAAACAGTGCAATCGGGGTAGACAATTGTGGAATAACCTGCCAAATCAATCATTGAGAATGATAACCAGTCCATGAATCATGAATCCAAGGGAAGATACGTTTCACAAAGCAATAAGGTTTTTAAACTCCTCCTAGTTAGAATAATAGTTTTAACTTTTAACTACACAACAATGCACAAAATATCCTGCCAAAAGTTCAACATGGTGGAATACAGCATGGATTCATGGTTTTGTGAGTTTAAATAAGATGAATGGAATGAAATGAACAGATGAATGGAATAAAATATGTTTGCAGTGAGCACCCTCGTTATGAACAATAAGCATCAAATAATAACTATCTATATCTTATATTACAAAACAAACGCAATTTATATATGTTTACGAGACACGAGTGCATCAGTGCTTGCAAAAGCAGGGTAGATTTGGTTTAATCTTCACAACAAAATAGAAAATTCTGATAGTTGCTCCGCTAATTTGTCAAATAAATAAGATGATTGGAAAGAATAATAAATGAGTGGTGAATGAAAATCAATTATTGCAGCAGAACCTCCTCCTATAAGCTATAGTTATGACAGTAATATTTAACAAATGACAAATAGTTTCATAATTTACCTCCTTCAACATAGAAATAACTGAATCAAAATTGGTCCCCCTTGCTAAAGATCTTGTAGCAGCAGCCTGAACAGAAAGACACATCAGTTTGATTTGAGAATCAGACAGTGGTAAATATGCCTAGAATAGACGAAAGAATGTAACCAACCTGGATAACAGGACCATCGGCCAAAGGATCCGAATACGGTACACCGAGCTCAATAATGTCAGATCCACATGAATCAAGCACTTTCAGTGCTTCTGCTGTAGTTGAAAGGTCAGGATCACCGGCGGTGATGAATGGGATGAAAGCCACCTTCACACAAACATATATGCTTCTAAGAATATAATCATTGCATGTCAAGAATTAATACTAGTATATTCATTCATCTTGTTGCAACAAACTAAGTTGGCATCTTACAAAGTATATATAATCCTAGTAACTAATCCATTATAACCACGCAAAGATCAAAAACATGGAAAATCGAATACTTAAAACAATGGGTATAACACATTACTATATAAACCAGATACATCAATTAATCAATAAACCTAAAAAAAAACTTGTGCATATAATAGTCCCCGCGAGCTTAGCTCAGCTAGTAGGGACATCGCACTATATGTGCAGGAGCCGGGGTTCGAATCCCGGACATTCCACTTATTTACGTGTAAGGTAAAATTTCTAGCCACTAGGCTACTGGACCAAAAAAAAACTTGTCCCTATAATATGTAACGGAGGGAGTATAAGCACACTCACTTTTCCTTGTTTCTTCAGCCTGCTGAATGTTTCAGAGAGTCCAACTGTTTCCATAGCCTTGATAGCAGCCACTGGAGTGAATCTTTTAAATGATATTATTTTAGGTTTGTTGGAGGAAAAACTGACCCCAAAACGAGTCTCGGGTTTGTTCAATTGCAAGAAGCAAGATGATTTCAATGCAATGGCCATAAAAACCAATTCTCTTCCCAATTCTAATGAGGAATTGCACACATGTTAAGCTTATGGATAATTAAATGCTAAAAGCACAACACAAAAAAAATAAATCTTTATAAAAGACAAATATGTAACCACAAATTTAACTAGTATATGAATATGAAATGAAAAATATCACAAAACAATAAATTTGATTATACTGAAAAAATGCATGCTAATTGTGTATATTGATTTTACAATAGATTGTATCAAGATTGATTTGATTTATATGAAATGTGAAGTAAAAATAGAATAATAGGTTTGGCATTGGTTGAAAAATTGAATCTGATACTAATTTTTGAATGAGACGAAAGTAAAATTGAGGCGCATTAGCGCGGAATCGCGGTGGGAAGCGGAGCTCTGGTGAGACGCAGCAGGAGAGAAGAAGGAGAAAAAAGGTAAACCTGGAGTGACGTTTTCGCTGTTTGTGGTGGTCGGCGACTGTGTTTTCCGGCGAGTTGAGTTGAGTGTGACTCCAACTTGTTGTTTCAGTTTCAGACACTATGAAAGTAGGAAAAAAGAAAGATATATGAAAGTTTGGATTATTCTATTGAGAAAATAGAGCAGGGGTATGCTAATCAGTGTTCCGGGATACTTGGTTAAGGAAATAAAAAAGGAAAGTTTTGAAAAGAAAATAACACTTTTTAAATTTTTAAGGAGTTGATTGCACAAACTCCAATGCCAAATTAATATTTTTGCATCCTTAACCAGTGCCTAGGGGCACTATTTAGCATTTATATTGGTGCTTATAATGCTATTTTTTTTTACAACAGTGCTTAAAATTAATTTACACCCAAAGTATATCTATTTTTTTTTTGACAAAACCCAAAGTATAGCTATTAAGGTCCGTTTGATCTGCAAAATATAAATATTAGACAGAACAGTACATGACAGTACAGTACAAGGAGCAAAAGTTTAAGATATTGAACAAACTTTGTGTCGTACGATGTTTGGTGGACAAAATGTTATTTTGATATTTTACACAAGTTGTGTCGAGGACAAAAAGTTGTCTCGTAATTCTGTGGGGGACAAAAATTTCAGTTTTTGCCTTATCTAGTTACTATCCCAAAACTATTTATTAGATCGTGAATGTCTTAAAGTTTAAAGCAGGAGTATTTATTTTAAGTTTATTAAAACAATTTTTTTTCTAAGTAGTCTAGTGGCTAGACTCTCACACATTTAAATGTGGAGAAGTGTGAAATCCGGGGTTCGAATTCCAACCACTCCAATAATGTCTCTAGTAGCTACCATTTGAGCTACACTTATGAGACAAAACAAAATTAATTTATTCAAAATAATAAAATATTTCACACAACCCAAATTAGAAAATTACTAAAAACTTAACAATTAATCTGCAAACAAATTATTAACATTTAATGACAAAATGCTTAAAAATATATATGATGAAATTAATTTTTTTTAGACTATTTATGTCTTTGGATCAACAACATTGACGACGTCAAGGTTATTGGTTGAATCTGCATTGGATCGAATCCAAATTGCCAATTTGAGTCGAACTAATAACTCGCAAGATGAGAAAACAAATTAATGTCACATCAAACAAAGAACAATCTTGCACTTATTTGGTAATTTCAAATAATCTCGCACTTTAACATACATTTACCTTAGATGTTTTCTCCCTTTTTCTCAATATTAATTGCTTTTGTTTTCTTTCAAAAATGGGATGAAGTCACCCAAAAGTCAGATGAGATAGCGCATATCTCTTATCCTGGGCATGCAACAGTGTTAAAACTTTTAGGAAGAGTTTGTCACCAATTTGAGTCTCATAGGATTTGACAGATTAGTCTCTGCAGTTACGCTCAGAGAATACCTGATTTACGAAAAAAAAGATATTGTTGGGTGCCAATATTTTATAAATAACTTCATTTTAAATTTAAGGATTTAATTGATATGCACCGACGGTGTAAAATAATTTTACACTGTCAACCAATACCAACCATGTTTTCCGCCACATCACCCCACTTCATCCCACTTTCTTGATATGACATGGCAATATAATGGTTGTTTATTGGACGATGGTGTAAAACTATTTTACACCGTCGATGCATATTAATTAAACTCTAAATTTAAATCTATTTTAAAATAAATTAATATAAAAATATGACATGATATTGAATTGTGTTTACCTTTTTCTAGCAAACCAAACTCCGGATATTGAAGTGTTCATGGAGATATTTATGTATGTTTATTTAATAATTTGTGTAGTCCAAATAAATTGTATGATATATGAAAAACCGAAACTTTTGAATGTCGCATATATAAGTTTGGGCCAAAAGTTAATGAAGTTCCAAAATAGAAATTGTCGCATATATGAGTTTTGGTCCAAAAAAAGTTATTAAAAACAACATAATAATAAAGTTTTAAGAGTTTTTTTTTAGAAAAAAAATTATTAATCTTTTTGACATTCAAAAAAAAATTATTAAAAATAATAATAATAATAATAAATTTTTAAGAATTTTTTTTAAAAATAATAATATTTTTTTTTTTAAATTTTTTTTTTTAAAAATATTAAATTTAATGAATTTTTTTTAAAAAATATAAATTTAATGTATTTCCACGTGTGCATGTCACGTCAACAAAGATGCACAGTCAGATGCCCACATGTCTATCTAGGGGGCAAAATGAAAAAATTCGGACATTGCAGGGGGGTAAACAGAAAAAAAATTTGTGCAAGGATGTAAACGAAAAATCCCTAATTTTGTAGGGAGGTAAATAGGCATTTACCCTTATTTTTTTTTTATCAATTAACTTAATTACTAATTTTTTATTGTTAAAGTAAATAAATAGAATGTTCAAATTAAAGTTTGAACTTGGGCTTCGGCCCTCTTTTATACAATAAAAAATAAAATCCGAACTCCTATATATAATAATATCTTTACTAATTCAGTTATGCTAAAAAATATATATATTTTTTATATTTTCTACAAAAAAAAGAAAGAAAATAGTGAAGGCATTGATTAACCTTAACTTGTGCGCCATTGTTTCCTGCTTTTGCAACTCTTCAATTTCCTGCTGCACATGCTCTAATTCAGTTGAAGCCTCCTTCAAATTTGCCAATTTTTTTTTATTCCACACCTTAAGCTTCCCTTTGAGAACTTGGAGCTTTCAGGTGAGCACTGTCATTGCTGTTGATTAAGTCCACAACCTTCTTCTACTCTTCTATAGTAATGTAATTAGACAATGCAAGAGACTCAAATCTATCTTGGTTAAAAACTTTAAGCCATGTGACCAACCTTTTATTTGTCATAAATTTATTTGTCTAAAAGTTTAGTATGTCGGTCCATTTAAAAGTCTATTTCACACAAAGTCGGAGATTTATGCTTGAAAATTTTAGATTTAAAAAAACCTAAAATATTCAATTTGATTATGAATATATATATATATATATATATATATATGAGTCAGGATCCGTTGACACCAACTAGTTTGACACCAAATGTTACACCTCTCAATAACGTTTTAACCGATATAAATTTTATAAAATCCACCGTTGGATTGAAAGTTTACATCATATAGATCATTTGTGTAAAATTTCAGACAAATCCAAAATCATTTGATATGCTATTGAGACACATAAAGATTAACGGCATTTAAAAAAATACAAAAACCGTTAATTTTGATGTATCTCAATAACATATCACATGATTTTGGATTTATTTGAAATTTTACACAAATGATCTATATGATGTAAACTTTCAATCCAACGGTGGATTTTATAAAATTTATATCGGTTAAAACGTTATTGAGAGGTGTAACATTTGGTGTCAAACTAGTTGGTGTCAACGGATCCTGACTCTATATATATATATATATATATATATATATGATACAATAAACTAATCATAGATGTATGCTTTTTTTTTTTTTTTTGATAGAGTCATATGTATGCTTTATAAGTTAGTCAAAATAAAAGTTATATTTTTCTTGACTTAAGTTCATATTTGAACTTTGCAAACTTAATATTAATTATATTTTTTTATTTCAATAAGGCTCATGCAATATATTTTTATTTTATTTTAAAAGATTTTTCACTATAAAAATTTGGTTCAAATGTCTAAACATATTGGATTGACCCTGATTTCATATTAACGTATTTAAGCAAAGCATGATGGCACTTTTTTTTTTGTTTTCATTAAAGTTGAGGATCAAACTCAGAACCTCTAACATACTATCAAAACCTCTTACTAGCTACTAACGACCTAATTAGCCAAAAAATTATGCTCTATTTAATATTTAACCTAGGCTAATAATCTTTTTTTTGATATTCATCCAATCACCATGATAACTTCATGGCTTATTCCCAGTCCCACCATAGTGGTGGACATAGAATATTTAGATTTTCTCATCATGCTGGTTCTCATTAGCCGCGTAAGAAATTTTCTTGAGGTTGTTAGTGTCTGCGGAAGTACGGGTAGATAATTTCTACCCCATTTAGTGATGCATACATCTAATTAGTTCATTAAGATATACTTTTTACTGTGTGGGGCATATGCGCTCAAAGTCGATTCATTAAACATATAAATTGTGTTCTTAAGATCAATGTCCTTTTATATTACATCTGTTTGACACGTTTGACTTCTTAACATCAGATGTTATGGATTTTCTGAAAAGAATTTAAAAAGTCATAGATAACACGTTTATTTTATGTAATTATATATATATATATATATATATATATATATATATATATATATATATATATAAAATAGCAAGGAACTTTATCAACAATATATTTTCTTTACCAAAAAATATTAAGATATAGGTTCTGTTTGGATTAACTTATTTTTAAGTTTATGCAAACAGTTTATGCAATATAAATTATGTTTTATGTTATTTTATAAGTTCACACTAGTGAAAATTGTATTTTTATAAGCTATTTTATCATAAACTACATTGACAAATTTATAATAATACATAAAAAATGTATAAACTATTTGCATAAACTCAAAAATAAGTTAATCCAAACGTGTCTATATTACTTCTAAGTTATACCTGTTAAACAAACTGAAACCTTCAACATAGATATATGCATGCATCTATTATTTATGTGCACATCAATTTGTTAATTAACATATCAATATATTTACCTCTACATTACATCATTACCTAAAACGCTTTTGTTTTGTTCTCGAACGTTGGTATATATCCAATGAAAATCATAGTCAATAATTTTTAACCTCCACACCTGATATTATTTTGACCAAGTCCACAACAAATGGAAATAAAACAAATTAAAAAGACCAAAACCCCTTCAATATTTTCTCTCATTCTTTTGGACTAATTCTCCTATCATAACTATTTTTAGTAAAAGTTAAATATGGAGCTAACACGAGATGACAAAATCAATTAAATTAATAAATGTTTGAAACCAACAAAATAAATGTTAGTCATGCTCGATCTTACAAAGAAAAATTCATGTTGAATAATTAAACACAGTTTCCCCCTTGTTTCTTCTTGACCTAATCCATGAGCACTATATATATAGTCCTAGAGTGGTGTACCAAATATTTCATACACAAGAATTAATAATCTCTAATATTCAATCTCAAACATGAAGTGCCAAAACCAATTTTCGATTGCAATTTTGCTAATATCAATAACCATCCTATTTTATTCATCATTAACAAGTGCTCTTGAAGAACCTGGTATTAAAATAATCTCCCTTCCCAATATTTTTGTTGTTTCACTAATATAATTTTTTTGTTTGAGATCATATAAACTATACATACTATAGATATATAACTCCATTCAAAAAATTTTAAGCTTAAGCTTGTTTAATTGAATTTTATTATAAGAATAAATTTGTGATGAAATTATATCAACATATGCATGCAAGTCATGTAAATTTGTAAGAATATATTTCTCATTATTTGCTAGCTACTAATTAATTAATTATAGTTTTATAAAGCTAGATTGGTAATCAAACAATAGGTCAAAGAAGAATATTTACTATAATATTATTGGCTTATTGTATATAAAATTTTATTGTGTATATATCTTTTTCAAAAGATTAATTTGTTTGTTTTTAGATGTCTTTATATGTATTTAATAACTAAATATGTTTCACAATGAAATATAATTAATTGTCTTTTCTGTTCAATCATTTTTGTTGTCTTTCATCCAAGGACTAATAGTAAAAGAAACAGTTTTAAAAAGAAAAAATAAAATATGAATGAACAGTTGAGATGATGGCAGTACCGACAACTGGAGATGATGAATAGAGAGGATCCAAATATGATTGATTCATTCATAGAACAATATTTTTTTTTGTAACCTTGATGTGTATATTTATATATATATATAATATTGGTGTATTAATTGCAGAGTATGGATACAATGAAAAAAGTGAAAATGGACCTAAACATTGGGGTGATCTCAAAAATGAATGGGCAGCATGTAAAGGGGACATGCAATCTCCAATTGATTTGTCAAGTCACCGAGTAACTGTCATTCCAAATTTATGGAAGCTAAAGAGTAGCTACAAGCCTCAACATGCCACTGTATCCAACAGGGGTCATGATGTTGCTGTAAGTATATTATATAGAGCAATGTTAATTAGAACAATCTTGATTATTATTAATTTCAATTATTATTATGGTCATGATGTTGCTGTAAGTATATATAAACTTTATTTATCACATTCACATTTCAATCTTATTATTAATTTCAATTATTCTTATGGTTAATGCATGCATGGTTGGTTATAATTATATATTCAATTGAATTTTATAGGTGACTTGGGAAGGTGATGCTGGCTCTATTGACATCAATGGATCAGATTATTTCCTTCAAAATAGCCATTGGCACTGGCCATCTGAACATACCATCAATGGAAGAAGGTTAATTTACCTTCCTCTGTTTTATATGCCACATGCGTGTTGCTGTTTTGATCTCTCTATGTTTTGAAACTGTACATATTGACTCATCACATTTTGTAACTTTGGTCTTTTAATTAATGATTAGGTATGACTTAGAGTTGCACTTGGTTCATGTTAGTCCTCAGCCAGATGGAACAAACAAGACTGCTGTTGTTGGTCTTCTGTACAAGTATGGTTCACCTGATCCATTTCTCTCCGAGGTACAAAAATATGGTTCAAAAATATATATCTTGTATATTGAGTTAAAAAAAAAGAAGCTATATTACTAATTTTAATACATAATATTGTATATTTTTATGTATGTCAGTTGGTAAAGTACATAGTAGAAGTTCCTGATGAAGAAGAAAAAACAGACATAGGTGTTATTGATCCCTCAAAAATATTCAAGAGTTCAAAGATGTATTATAGATACATGGGATCACTCACTGCACCTCCTTGCACCGAAGGAATCACTTGGACCATTGATAGGAAGGTATAGAAATACTACCATTTTTTTCCCGAAAAAAATAATATGCATCGACAGTGTAAAATTATTTTACATTGTCAACATATCACAAGTATATTTTACGTCACGTCACCCTATTTAACTCTATTTTCTACATATGATATGGAGCAGATTGAACTATTTTTATTGGTCGTCAATCTAAAATTAATTTACATCAAATGAGAGCGTGTGCTTTAAACTCTTTTTTTTTCTACTATAAATTAATAGCCATTCTTAATGATTATTAACCATTTTTATTGATTATCTTTTAATTATCTGTTTTTTTGCTTTTTCATTAGATAAGAACAGTTTCAAGAGGACAAGTGAAGTTATTGAAGAATTCTGTACTTAAATATGTAAGTTACTAACTATGATGTGTATACTCTTCAATATTTTTTTTGTTGAACTTAAATTTTAATTAACCCTTATTATGTGTTTGACCACAGTATGCAAAAAGGAATGCAAGGCCAGTGCAGATCCTGAATCGGAGAGAGGTTGAACTATTCGACCCAAAGGCAAAGGATATACCTCACTATTGATACATGCATATATTGTATTTGTTTGTTTCTTTTGAATTCATTTTCCTATGTGATTATTTTCAATCCATAAATTTGTGTGTAATATTAATGTGTTACTGTTAATCCATTTATTATTATTTTTTAATAATCTTTTAATAATTATCATCTCATAGTTTAGAGATTGTAAAAGTGTTTGGATATCTCTAGCAATCATATTTTTTTCTTCTTTAAATACATAAATTTTCAAAGAAAAACAAACCTTCGCTAATACGAAGTGTTCTTGCTACATTTGGATATCTTAGTAGTATTTTCGCGCAATTGTCTTATGTATTAATATTTTTCTTCGTTACCGGAATTTGAACCCGAGTCTTTTTACATCTTAACACTTTTTTAACTTTTAGCTCAAATCATTTGAGCTACCCACCCCGCCCCTATAAACAGCTATACTTACCGGAATAAACTTGTTTTATTTTTGTGACAAAATAAAGTTGTTTTGGTTAGAAACAAACTCTCAATTGGTGACTCTTACTTTCAAGAATCATGGTCTTGTTAGTTGGAAATTAAAAAATAGGTGGTTGAATTGTATTAATTTAACTAAGAATATGCATTTAATTGTTTCTCATATCTTTATAGAAGGCAACTGTGGTCCAGACAAAATTGCTTCTCGTAGGCTACAACAAAGTAATGGTTTTGTTTGGTGGGATTATATTGCCTCGTGTGTTTTCGATTTAGTTAACCACAATAGGTTATGACTTCTTGATTATCGTTTTTGATGATGTCTTTCAAGAGTTTATTGTTTGCTTTGGGCTCTTTTTTTCTTCACCATAATTTTATCTCATTGAATTTTTCTGATAAGAATTCCAACGATGCATATGTTCTTTATGTCATTGGTTGTTTATTAGATTTTAGCCTAATCCCTTAATTTTTGTAATTTCACTTATTTTTTCTTTAATTAATTTTTTTTAGTGTAAATCGGGTATACTCTGCGCGCAATTGCAGAGGCTAATCTCAATAGGCACATCCATGTCTTTATTTTATTTTTTAAAAGAAAAAGAAATCAAGAATATACTTTTAATAAATTTAAAATAATTAATCTTTCAATGAATTTAAAATATAATTTTTTTCTATATGGAAATATTTCCTATTACCATGCCAAAATTGTGATTGGTGCTAATATATGTGTGTGTACTGTGTAGCATAGGCATAGCTATAGGTCTTAAAGTCAAATTAAAGGCTACTCATTGTAACAAGAACGAGTGTGTATATAAATTGAGTATCTTTGACAAAAAAAAAATACTCTACTATATTTGAGATTTTGAGTTATGTTTACAAGCAGAATGTATTACTGCTCTGTTCCAAAATAAATATTCTGTTTGACCACCATTACGTTTGTCGACGTACAACTTTGATCGTTAATATCTTTAATTATTTATTATTAAAATTTATAAAAATTGTATATTTTGAAAATATTCATCGAGACAAATCAAACATCTCATATGCTAATATTTGTATGTATATATTAGTAGAAAAATAAAGTCAAATTAGGTCATATGAATAGTACACTAAGTCAAAAATAGATCATTCATTTTGAGACGGAGGGAGTAGTAAACATTTTGGACTTTTTATTCTAATTTTAAAAATTGGTATACAGTTGTAATTTAAACCCTCTAAATTTTGCATGTTAAAATTGATATTTGCAGAAATTTAGACCTTTAAAATTTGGTATATAAAATTATTTGGACCCTTAAACATTTTAGAGTAGTCCTTCATAATTTGAAATTTATTGATATAATTTAAGTTCATG